>NC_141698.1:972833658-973515387 GCF_964263255.1 Lissotriton vulgaris | reverse complement strand
CCTCCACCTGGGGAGGCGGGGGAGGCCCGTTCGCGCCGCCTCCCCTCCCCGGGGTGCCCCACGCCGTCTTTCGGCGCAGCATTGTAGGATGGCCAGACCAGTGCAGAAACTTGCTAGACACCAACACGGTGCCGTCCGGATCTCGGCGCGTTGTGCTGCCTTCAGCCTATTCTCACAACGGTCCGCTACTGACGCCGCCTCACAGGCCGACGGATTTGTGACGCGTCGCGTTAGCGCGACGTATCTCGTTACCGCGTAATGCATCTTATGACGCACCGCGTTAGCGCACCCGGAAGCGATCCAGGGTGCGGCGTGGAGCGCGTAACGTAAGCATAACAGGTCATGTGACTTATTTATAAAACTTTTCATTGGTTGGTTTTACTTTTGGTTTTCTAATGATGGAAGGCTTGGTCATATGACCTAAAAATAACACTTTTCATTGGTTTAGAACATTTTTCTTCTCCAAAATGATGAAAGCCCCACCTTTTTTTTCTCACTCTGACTTGTAAAGCAAAGGACCCAGATGCATTTACAGTTTATCACTAACAATGTTCCAGGCTAATGTATTTTCCCGGAAAATTTACAACTGTCCTGCAAGTAAAATATTCCTATTTCGAGAAAAAGGGTGTTTCTTCGTCCCATGAGGGAGCCGTTGAGGAAAAGAGGCTCGGCCTGCTGTCTTAGTCGCTGATAGGCCTGAATATCGGATTCTTATCGATCACTTTATGTTGCAGGAGTGGAAAACACAACAGCCCTTGACCATTTATCTTTACAGCATTCCTGCGTATTATACTTTTTAACAGTCATGTAATCGGGCTGCTTTATATCACTTGCCTTTTACTGATTCGAAAACAGTGGCTATTATTCAAAACTTTACCAATCAAGGTACTACTACCATGTTTTGTTTTAAAAACCTTTATTGTGAAAATGTCAGTATACAAATACGGGCCTATAACCACGTGGGCCGGCCACGGAGCAAACTGGAATCGTATATGATGAGGGGACATTTACACTGTAGAAGAACTTAACGGGCGGGCCATTAGGTTGCAAGAACTAAGGTGTCTAACAGTTGCGGAATCCGTGGACGTAAATTTTATAATTAAAGTATGACAGGGCCAGTTACAATAAAATTATCTAGATATACATTTGCGGGCAAGTACCATGGGTGACGTTAATTCGAACTTTCAATAGTACTCTAATCAATAACACATCAGAACTTAATATCAATAGGGATGTCCAAATGTTCAGTCAGTACTCGTCCCCGCCCGCCATGTGCTTCAAAACTGCATACGTATCTCATGATATCAAGGCTGGGCAACCAGTACACAACAAGGAGTTGCGAGTCCCATTTATACCGGCGCCATTTTGGGCGAGGCCGGGCAGGTCCAGGATATAGTCAAAATGTCTCCACCAACCAGCGGTCGGACCAGAACCCCTTTCGGCAGTCAAAAAAGGTTCAGTTAAATGACAACAGAAGAGATAGGCAACAAGAACCATCAGTCAAAAGAGGGGAGGGCAAGTTCTTCCCTAACGGGTCACGTTGGGGCTCCACCGGAACTGATCGAATTGGTAGTCTACAGTGTTTCTGGATGTTTCAGACTGAAGCTGGCGTCAGCATGAGAGCACCACCATCTCGTGGCTCCGTCGTGGCCATTCGGCAAGCAATCGTGACAGCCGCTCCCCACCGGAAGCCTGCGGGAGTCAGGGGCCCCGGTGACTTTTGTAGAATCTTCAAGGCTGAGGGGACACTTTCGGGAATGGGGCCCATGCCCTAGCAGGCAAGCGTCCGAGTTCCAAGGTGTCCCAGGGCCATTTTAGTGGACCAGGCCCAAATCTGAAGAGCCGGCCGCCATTTTGAGAGTCCTGTGGCAGCCGCCTATCGCTGCACCGCAAGAGTGGGCGCAATTCAGCTGGATAGTGGGCGAGATGCTGTAGCCGCAAGAGCGGGTGCAACTCAGCTGGATGGCGGGTGAGGCACTGTGCCGCAAGAGCGGGCGCATCTCAGCTGGATGGCAGATAAGGCACTGTGCCGCAAGATCGGGCGCAACTCAGTTGGATGCCAAGGTGCGCCCCACTGCAGCTGAGAAGCCTCCACCTGGGGAGGCAGGGGAGGCCCGTTTGCGCCGCCTCCCCCCCGTGGCGCCCCACGCCGTCTTTCGGCGCAGCATTGTAGGATGGCCAGACCAGTGCGGCAACTTGCTGGACACCACCTCGGTGCCGTCCGGATCTCGGCGCGTTCTGCTGCCTTCAGCCTATTCGTACAACGGTCTGCTACTGACGCCGCCTCACAGGCCGACGGATTTTGTAGGCTTTTTATAGCCAAAAGCCGACTAAAAGACAGCCCAAAGCAGCCCATTGTTGCTACTCCGGGGAGGGAGGGGCAGGGACAGTGTCAAGCGGACGGTGAATGCTTTGAGATGGATTTTGCAGCAGGCTGCCATGTAAATAGTTGTTTAAAATGGTTTTTTTTTAACGTGTTTTCTTTGTTGGAGCGTTATATATATTTATAAGTTATTAAAGTGTTATAATCCTACTACTTTGTTGGAGTGCTATATATTTGTAATGTGGCAACAAGCACAAAGATGTTACTGTATAACCAGAAAAAGACATAGTCCAATTGTGCGTGATCTAGTCCAATCTGGTGACGCCGATAGTGGGTATCAGCAGACTTTCATTTGTATAGGGTTTGTCGGTTATTGGGCGGGGTGGGTGGTAGGGCAGGCATGCTTAGGCAGCGAGGGCGGCGGAGCCGAACTACCTCGTGACCATCCCGACCGCGAGCTTGGCTCCTCCCCCTGGTTTCATACTTTTGCGGAGGGCTATTTCCTGGTGTTTCTTGTTTTAGCAGGGTCAGAAAGGATCCTATCAGTGGCCTACTGATTTTGTTCAATTCCTTTCGTTTTGCAATATTTTGCTAGGAAGGTACCGTGGCTATTCCGTATTTTATATATATGTCCTCTTTATTAGGGGTGCCCTCCGGTGGGGCCGGATGAGCTACCTCTAATAAATGGTCCGGGTAGAACCAATTACCAATCAGTGGGGAGAAGATAGGCATTACAGATTACAAAAGGGGGGACAAGGGTCCGCACTACCTATCTTACAGTGAGAATCACCATTGCTCCCCCCCCGACTGACACCCTCCTTTGCCTCAGCTTGGATCATCATTTGCTAAAGTGTTCGAAGACCCCACCGTGAGTATAACAACAACCGGGGCCTTACTGCACACCCTGAGAAAAACTACGCAGCAAGACAATCTCTACCTTCTCCCTTTGCCATGTTCCAACGCTTTGAAATGAACAATATATTTACTCGCAGTGACAAAATGGCGGTCAACACTTCCTGATTTCCTTCGAATCGAACGTTAACAGACCTCACGCAGCAAAAAAAAAATTCCGCTCACGCGCAGCCGCTGGAAGACATGTATCAACATATATGAGCCTCCTCAGCCACCCTCAGAAAACCTAGGGGGTCAGGATACGTCTCCCGTGCCCCCTTATACCCATTTCCCACATTGTTTTTCATCCATCTTGTGATTTAATTAAAACGAAACACAAAATGGCGAACTCCCGCTACGCAACCGGTGAGCGACCCGGTTCGCGTACCGGGAAGCGCTTCTACCGCGAAAAATCGTTTTTTGGTTTTTTTTGCCCCACGGGACCCTTTAATAACACCAACATCATTCCTAGGGGGTCAGGAGGGGTCTACCTTGCCCCCTTTCATTAAATTCCCCCTTCGTTTTTCTCCTCCTCTTGTCTCTCGATCTTACCGAGAGACAAGATGGCGACCGCTCCGGACTGTTTAGAATGTTGACAGACACCGGAGAGCCAATCAGCTTCGCTTCGCGAAGTTCCATTACGCGTCAAGTACGCGAACCGGAGCGCTACCCAGAGCGCTGTCACAGATATATATATTTTTTTGAACGTTAATTTCTCAAAATCCACTGGAGCACATATATTGAGACCTAGCAAAGGCACATCGGGCTAACAGTCCCTACAATTTTGCCAAGTTTCGTGCAAATTCATTCAGCCGTTCGAGCTAAAAGTGAGGCCAACCGCCCTATGGAAATTAACATGGGAAAAACGCGTTTTGGGACTCCCCTTTTTTCTCGGCCCCCCCCTTGACGAACCCCCCCCCCCAAATTTTCAGGGGCTGCTCAGAAACAAAATGTGCCATTTTCCTGAAAATTTCAGCCAATGCCATCAACAAACGCCAAAGTTATTAGACATAGAATTTTCAAAAATCCCATAGAGAAAAAATCCTAACTATATATACCTACTGGCGACCGCCAGTAGGTAATATATATATATATATATATATATATATATATATATATATATATATATATATATATATATATATATATATATATATATATATATATATATATATATATGTATATATATATATATATATATATATATATATATATTCACTGAAAAAAACATAGGTTTCACACACATTATAGTTAAAAATTAGCATTTAAAAAACCTTAGAAATTCACTGAAAAACCATAGGTTTCACACATGTTGTAGTTAGCTGGACATTTCACTCATACAAAACCATTGAAATTCCCCCGTTATAGTTAACTATAACTTGCGCCTGCGCAATACACTGCTGATGACATCACATATTACATCACTCATGACATGGTCAGTGACATCACTCATGACATCACTGATGACATCTCAAATGACATCACTGATGACATTATCCTTGTGAAAGAGTGACAGACCTCCTCTCAGCGTAATAGCTCTAATTTCTAGAGTTTTTTAAATGCTAATTTTTACCTTTAACGTGTGTGAATTCTATGGATTTTTCATTTAATTTCTAGGGTTTTTTAAATGCTCATTTTTAACTATAAGGTGGCTGAAAACTATGGTTTTTTCAGTGAATTTCAAAGGTTTTGTAAATGATAATTTTTAAATGTATTAATTGTTATATTTTTTATACTGATTTACTACATTATTTTAAATTATTTATTTTTAGATATTTTATTTTTTAAATTACATTACATTTTTTTTATATAAATTGAAAAAAATGTTTCTAAACATATTGAAATCGTATTATGTATATATATATTTTTATATTTTTTTAATTTATATATATTTTATATAACAGGCAATGATATCCTATGGAAGGAAATTCAAGTTACTGTAACTACGTTTAGAATTCCTTTTCGGGATCAGTAGTGGGCTAAAAGATGCAGCAATGAGGTCTCTCCTCAAAACAGCTGAGTTAATGGGAATTCGTAGTTCGGCTGATAGTTGAGGAATTTTTTTAAGTTCCAAAACGCCACACTTAAAAAAATTTCCAAGTGAAACCAGTCAATGTTAGCCTATGGAAGGAAATTCAAGTTACTGTAACTACGATTAGAATCTTTTTTCAGGACCAGTAGTGGGCTAAAAGATGCAGCACTGAGGTCTCTCCTGATAACAGGTGAGTAAATCGTAATTCGTAGTTTGACTGATTTTAGAAGAACTTTTTAAAGTCCCAAAACTCCACACTTTGAAGAATTTCCAAGTAAAACATGTCAATGTTAGCCTATGGAAGGAAATTCAAGTTACTGTTAGTATGGTTACATTTGCTTTTCAGGGTCCGTCCTGGGCTCAAAGATGCAGCACTGACGTCTCTCATGATAAAAGGAGAGTAAATCAGAATTCGTAGTTCGGCTGATTTTACAGGAAATTTTTAAACTTCCAAAACTCCACACTTAGAAAAATTTCCATGAGAAACCAGTCAATGTTAGCCTATGGAAGGAAATTCAAGTTATGGTAACTACGATTAGAATGACTTTTCAGGATCAGTAGTGGGCTGAAAGATGCAGCACTGAGGTCTCTCTTGAAAACAGGTGAGTAAATCCGAATTCGTAGTTCAGCTGATTTTAGAGGAATTTTTAAAGTTCCAAAACTCCACACTTAGAACAATTTCCAAGTAAAACATGTCAATGTTAGCCTATGGAAGGAAATTCAAGTTACTGTAAGTATGGTTACATTTAATATTCGGGGTCCGTCCTGGGCTCAAAGATGCAACACTGACGTCGCTTGTGATAACAGGTTAGTAAATCGGAATTCGTACTTCGACTGATTTTAGAGGAATATTTTGCTCAATAGTGAACAAAGGGGGCGGGACCTGAGGACACATGTGTGCCCCTGTGGCGCGTTTTATATTGGGGACTATATATTCCTCTTCAATCCTGAGGTCATGTGTGAGTCAACTAGCCCATCAGGTACCTCAAGTTTGTGCCAGAGAGCTGCGTTGTAGAGTGGTGTTCAGAGGGCACGCCCCCTTTTTACAACACACTGCAACGCAGCTCCGTGGCACTTACTAGAGTTACTAGAAAAGAATTTGCAAACCCTGTCTTCGTATTGGTAGGTTGGATGTCCTAGAACCTATCTCCAACAGAAATATGGTATGGATTCTTACTAACCTGAGGACCAGGTGAATGAAGAAATAGTATCAAAAGCAAGGCAGGGCAAAGTAGACAAAGGGACAATAAAGTTACTAAGGGTTAATAACACTAAGTAAGCAAAGTTTGTCAAGGGTCAAACATAAAATTTATTACCTCCCGAGCGGGTTACAATCTAAAAAATGTTAAAAACAATTAATACAAGCCACCAACAGTGGTAAATTCATACATCATTATACAGTCAAAGGTAAAACAGTCATATATAGTCAAGAGTGAACAGAGTCGACGCGACGTTTCGGTGCTTTGTTAATCTTCACACCTTCTTCAGGACATTCACAACAATTGACTTGATATCTAAGAAATCAAAACAAGAATAATTACACTACTTGTCTACACTTAAGAATAACTATTGCTCCTGCTCCACTATCTGTGTTATTGTTTTATAGAACACAATATCATACCATCTTATTCGACATATATTCGTCAGCTAGACCAGAAAGCTCTAGGAAATATCTGATCTGGTCTTTCTATTTCTAACCCATTCTTGTTTCAGTTAGATAGCCAAATATACGTAGAGAGTTTAACATAGAAAATTTGAAATGTGGTCACCAGATACTGGTAAGCTGCTATACCCTTGGGACCTCTTGCTCTAACTTTTAAACTAATCAGCTGGACACATGGCCTCTGTTTACATAGTCATAGTTGTAAAAATCTCCACTAACTGACCAACATCACTTCTTTGTTGCATATCGAAGTAATTCTATGTCTAAGATTTAGAGTCTGTGCATAAATATCTTGTTTGTACCTGCAGTGTTTGTCAGACGAATCTATCAATTCCTTTCAGCAGATTTATAAGGATTTCTTAGCGATTCTACACTCACTGGAGCTGTGTGTAGAAAAAACACTATTAAGTGGTCTGTTTTTGTATTTTTATAACGGCCTCTGTCAAAATTTATAATACAGTGGATTACCTTCAATGTGAATACACCAATATTCATGGCGCATGGAGGGGCCACCGAAGATGAAAGACAAAAAATCCTAGAGAGGTATGGATCAACAGTTATCTTGACATTCTAGTTAGAATTTTAGAAAGTCTTCTCTATTCAAGACTTATCACTAAACACTTCTACTAACCTGTATTCATTTCAGGTTCATAATAATACTCTCGGCTCTTGATGATTGCCGATTCAGAATACTCTTCTTTCGGATTGAAGAGACAATATGTGGCTCTAGAATCAAAATATATACAAAGAGGACAATATTTTAGTATTGTTATGCTTGCTAACTGATATCTCTGTCGTGTTTTAAACTGTAAAAATCTCTATGGTCCAGGAACTATAGTGCTATGGCCGGGATGCCTGTCACCCCCTCCCAACACAATCCCCAAGGATGGGAAGACGGACGCAGTTCTGAACTTTTGGAAGGCGGGAGGGAGTTACCCTCCCGGCCGTATTTATTAAAATATGAAACAAAATTAAAACATTAAAATAATAGTTTCATATCATGTACAATTTTCATTTATTACATTTCGATGAAGACATGTTCTTTGGCTATCCTTAACAAATCTCTAGTACAGAGGATTTCCTAGCCGAGTCTAACATCCTGCAAATGCATACTTTCTAAATTAAAATTGTACATCCTAACATTACGGGCCAACGGCAAGGTCGCAACCAGTGTCAGATCCCTTCTACAAGAACTCTCCCCCTCACGGTGTGAGGGCGGGCGCGCAGAGGACTGTACCTCTGTGCCAACTCCAATTTCCCTTGTCTTGCTGGGGGCCCCCTATTTTAACTCGACGCCATCTTAAGGGTCGTCCGAGGACTCGTGTGAGGTGTCCGTAAGAAGGTAGCGTGGACCCCCCTCCCACCCCACACTGTCTATCATATCCGCCGTCGCGGATATCCGGGCCCGGGAAATTCGTAGGAGGGGCATCCAGCCGCCTCCTCCCCTGGAAGAGGCCTATGACCGTCTTCCCTTAGGCGACCCATACTTAGTGGGTGCCGCCTCCCCATGTGAGGGGCCAATGGCCGCCTCACCCCGGGCGCTCCCATCCATAGTGGGTGGCGCCCCCCCTCTAGGGACCTTGAAATTACTGCTCACCGATCATGACCTTACCGCCACAGGTCGGATAGTTGACCGGCTATCCGGCCCTCCAACAAACTCCTATTAAAGGTCATGCTATGAAGTCTCCTCTGAGTAAGACATTCCCCTCCCGGGACAAATGGACACCATCATCGAGATACATGTTATCCCCCCTAATACATCCGTGCGGAATACAGTGCAATTGCGCCGAGCGAAACAACCTACCGAGTTTATCATTGACTTTTTTAACTGAATGGTTCAGTGCTGACACAGAGAGGCCCCCCCGCCACACCTTCCTGGGAATCATGTGGGACCGTCCTATCGTGCACCCTGGGATTCTTTTCGCCAGCCAGCTAACAGTAGATAAAACTAGCTCGAGTAATACTCGCTTCCCGAGTGTCACCAAGTAATTGCCCCCCAGGTGTACTATGAGTATAGATGGCGGTGACCTCTGCCGCCCTAACAGACCCTCAACAAAAGATTCAAACTGGTCAATACAGAGCCCGCCCCTTCCGTGGAAGGTCACCCTGTACCCGTATTCCCCAGCTGCGTGAGTCATGTCACCTGCTTTGAATACGTCCCCGGCCCGCCTCACGTATGAGTGGCCCACGACCCACACCACTTTTTCCTCAGCCGGTGATTTCTGACCGCTGTTCCCCAGGTGCCGAGTCGACTGCCCAGTCCGCCCCGCATAGCCTCCTCGCGAAACTGTACACCAAACAGAAGACAAGGAGCGTGAGTGCATGCAAATGACTTCACAACATGTGCAACCGCACATACCTTTTATAACAGTCTGAGGACCATCGTCCCAGTTGTTTCACCTTCTCCACACTCTGACCCCTGGCTGTAGCCTCTGTAGCAGCCCCTATCCTAAAGGAATGGGTCCCGAAATCGCCCGGGTCCAAGCCCGCTGCTGCGATTGCCAATGTTAACACCCTCTGGAACTGAAACCTCGTCAGTGGGGTGGCGTCGATGTGTCTCAGCAAGCTTCCCCCCCATGTTTTCCCTCTTTGTGCCAGATATTCCTCCACGCACTTTACCGGGCACACGGGGGACCCTCGCATGCGCTGGACAACAATACTGTCTCCCATAGCACTCTGGTCGGTCTTGGACCTGGCTATTGTGATCATCATTGAGTCACCCTTAATCAGAATGCAGTCCTGACACAGACCTCCTTCCACATCATTCTTATTTCTAGCCACCAGCTTGCTAACCCGCATCGCCCCATGGAACGCTAATGCGAAAGCGGCCTGGAACAGCACTGCCTCAAACTGGGAGGAGCATGTCGTGGGGAGTATTGCCATCAGGAGAGACAACCTTTCTAACCCAATCGGGCGCCTCTCGTCGACTCTACGACCCTCAAGGCGTTGCCAACCCCGAAGGGCTTTCCTCACTAAAAAGGACGATGTCGGGTCCTTGATGCCATGCGCCTGCGCCGTGAATGAAATGGCGGCCCGGTGTCTATTGGCCGTTGCCACTGATCGGCCTGCACTGTGCAGTGCTACTAGAAACTTCAGGACATAATCCTCCTGACCCCAATAGTCCCCCCAGCCGGACCCAAAAATGCACAATAGGAATGAAACGCTCCTTCGTATGCCTTCCTTGTCCTGGGGGCTAAGCTTGCTGCCACGAGGTCTTGTAATCCGGGGCACCGAGTAGCCAGAGTGCTTCGGGAAACGGTGCCGCCACTAGGTCCGCGGAAGGTAGATAACCCCTGAAAGCCTGCATGTGTGAACGAGAGAGTGCATCAGCCGCCTGGTTCAGTACACCTGGCACATGCTTCGCCCTGAATTGTACGTTCAGTCTCATGCAAAGTAGTACAATGTCTTTAAGCAATCTCAATATCCACTTGCAGTGTGCTGCCTGATTATTTATACATTCAATGACAGTCATATTGTCAGACCAAAAAACAACTGAGCGATCTCGGAACTCCTCCGGCCATGCCTTCAGAGCCACCAATATGGGGAACAACTCGAGAAACCCAATGTTACCTGTGAGACCGCTGGTGTGCCACCACGTCGGCCATGTTTGCGCCGACCATCGATTTCCAAATATGGCGCCAAATCCCACGCTCCCAGCCAAGTCGGTCCACAAACCCAGCTCGTCCGAGGATGCAGGTGGCTTGTTCCACACCACTCGACCGTTGAAATCCACCAGAAATGCCAACCAAATGTGCATGTCCTGGCGAACTTCTGCAGACAGTCTCGTGCGGTGGTGTCCTTCCTTGAGACCAACCATGGCTTGTGCAATAGAGCGGGAAAAGGGGCGGGCCATTGGTATCACCCTTAAGGCGAAGTTAAGCTGGCCCATTGCTTGTTGCAACTGATGTAGGGTAACTTTCTCTTTGCTGATGCACAGTTCCAAGGAAGCCCTAAACTTCGTAACTTTCTCCACTGGCAAACGGAAACATCCCTCCACCGAATCGAGCTCAATTCCCAGAAACTCGAGTGAAGTAGATGGTCCTACCGTCTTACCCGGTGCCAATGGCACCCCGAAACCCTTCATGAGAGTGCAAAATTCCTGTAACGCCTTCGCACATTTCTGGTCGCCGGCTGGCCCCAAAAATAAAAAATCATCTAGGTAATGCATAACCTGGGCATGGCCGGTGGCCTTGGTGAACGCCCATTCCAGAAAACAACTGAACTTCTCAAAATACGCACAAGAGATGGAGCAACCCATTGGCATACATCTATCCATGTAGTATTGGCCCTGGAAAACGAAGCCTAACAAACGCTGATCCCGTGGGTGTACCGGGAGCAACCGGAACGCTGACTCAATATCTGATTTCACCATCAGCGCTCCGGGCCCCAAGCGATTCAGCATGGCGACGGCATCATCAAAGGATGCGTACCGTACTGAGCAAACCCCCGGGTCAATGGCCTCGTTCACTGAACGACCCCTTGGGGCAGACAAGTAATGGATCAGCCTAAATTCCCCCGGGTCCTTCTTGGGAACCACTCCTAACGGGGAACAGATGAAATTAGTTACCGGCGGGTGCCTATAAGGGCCAACTACCCGGCCAAGGGCAACCTCCTTTGCAATCTTCCTTTCGACCACCGCTGGATTATGATGAACCGACAGTTGGTTTCTACAAAGTGGTTCCCCCCGAAAATCCCCCGCCGGGATGTGGAAACCGTATAAGAAGCCGTTCCTCAACACCCCAGCGGAGACATGATCGGGGTATTCATTTAGCCAGGGGATCATTGCCATGATATCAATAGGGGTAGGTAGCGGTACCCAATGGTCCTGCTCAGACCTGTTTGGCCCCTCCTCTACCCCCTGTATCACCATTCTTGGCTCGGCACGAGCTCTCGGGTGTGAAGAGTTTCCGCAACCTGCACACGCATGTCTGAATTTACATGTCCCTTGCGGTCTAGTGCAATTGCCTCTGTTAAAATTCCAACAAACCCCTTTCCTACCCCCATTTCCACCATTCCTTGGTTGGTGGTCGCCCGCGGGGCCCGCTCGAAAGGGCACCGCAGGCTGATGGCGGGATGGTCCCGACCCATTCCCGCCAAGCGAGGACGACTTCGTCGCGCCCGGCAGGAGCTGCTTCTGCCAAGAGATTGAGTCGAGACAATCCCACGTCAGAGATGAATCGTACTCTTTGGCCTTACAAAACTTCATATCGTACCCCATCCATTCATCACCCTCATATGTATCATAAAAATCCATTATTCGTGCCTGGTAGCAGGATAATTCGGACAAAACCTCGGGCTTACGTTCTCCAATAATCGCTGAAAACATTGCAAAGGCCCTGGCCCAATTCGAGATTGTCTCATCCACCCTGAATCCCGCCATTTTGGCTCGCCATACACTCGGGTGCCACAACTCCTTTTGTGCCTTTACATACTCCATCTCGCGATGATCAGTCAGCAGGGAAAACATGTTCACATACTTATCAGCCCATATCAATTCCTTTGTGGCCAACGGTATATGTTGGACCACCTTCTCCCGTCTTGAGGGCAAAGACCCCTCCCTTGCCATCGGCAATGCTTGCTTACCCGGCTCCGGTGCTGTTCCCGCTGCTGCCTCGACACCAGCTGCTGGTCCTTCCCTGATCGCCTGTGGGGGAACAAAAGGGAGATTCGCCTTTGCGGCCTCTCGCGACTGCCGCAACTGCTGTATTAGTAACTTGGCCTCCTCGGCCGTGTCTGCTGGTGCCGTAGCACCCCCTGTCTTTCTGCCGAGCCATGCGGCCAACTGGGCGGCTAATTCCGGAGGCATGTCCTCCTCGCTGGCGGGCGTAACAACAACCGGAATCTGTTGACCCGCGTCTGGGATCGGTACCGGGGCCTCGACTGGGATAACCGGGCTTGCCGGGGGTAACTCGGGGACCGGGACCCCCCCCCCCGCCGCCCTATTCCTAACCCGCTTTCCCCTACCCTCGGGGACAACCTTCGGCAAAGCCGGGCCTATTACCTTCTTTGGTCTACCCGGATTGTTCATCGCAGCCATCTGCTTCTTCACGTTCGCCATATCTCTTACCAGCATGCGAAGCATCTGGTCGGTTCCGGACTTCTTTCCTGCCTTCTTGTCCGGCATCATTATTGAGTGTCCGATCTACGTTGATCAATACGGTCCATCAGGGGCTGGTGGGTGGGTCAAAATTGCTCCTTGTTCCGTCGAGGGCTCACGTGCAACGAGTGGGTGCAGCTTCCAAGCACAGGAACAAGAGGATGCTTCTTCGGATTCCCGCTCTCTTTATTCCTCTTCGGGAGGGCGTGTATCCTCCTCCGATGCGCCTCCTGGGCGTGGCCGATGATGTGGGTGTCTAGGACAACCCCTCTTGGGCGGGAAAAAGGCGCGCCCCGGCTACGCCACTTCGGGCATACCAGCCGTGACACGCCCCCCACCCAAAATGGTTTCCCGGGAGGATCCGGGCCCCCTACCATACGTTCGGGGGGACCGAGTGGTCGTCCCTTTCCATACTCTTTGCCAGTAGTAGTTGGATAACTATCAATATTGTTCCATCCGTACAGGTTAAATGTGTTGCCTACACAGGGTGGTATACCTAACTGGCGCTACACGTTGGAACAAAGAAGCAATAATAAGACATCTAGTGTGATACTGCCATAGCGCTCAATCTGCTGTTTAAGATTGTAGACCCAACTAATATTCAAATAGTGAATAATCCTTGCTGGTGACTAAATTTTACGCTATGTACCTAAAGACCAACTGGCAGAGTATCCGCCTACCTGTTTTAGGAATTCCGGCCTCCCTGCTCCTCCGTGCTTTCGTATAAATCGCTGCCTTCGTGATGGTGCGAGGTCCGAAATCTATTGTTTGCAGCGGCGTCTTTATGCTGACGCTGTTTGTTATAACCTGGAAGTCGAAGGACGAGCTATTTGCGCTGAAGTTATGTTTAACGCTACTAAAACGCTAAATCGGTCACAGTATCAGGATTAATAATGGTGAATATTATCTCTAAAGCATTCAGTTTGGAATTAGAGATAAATTTAAACATACGAGCCGTGTGACCCGGAAATTGAAATAAGAATACTGAATACTTGATCAATTCGGAACGCTAATATCAGTGATCTCTTCTTACTTACTTTCTCATTTATCAACACAATCTCATACGTCTGATAATTCATTAGTAATTATTCATCCATGTTTTACGATGATACATTGCGATTAAATTGTTTCTTGCCGCGGCCATATTGGATTGGGATAGTTCCCCATTCTCATTCATACATCATCGTTTATATATTGGTTACCAAGGGCGCACGATGTTAGTTACTGTTCCGTCATTAAAAATATGTACAACAACACATCGTCTTATAATTCATTAGTAATTATTCATCCATGTTTTACGATGATACATTGCGATTAAATTGTTTCTTGCGGCGGCCATATTGGATTGGGATAGTTCCCCATTCTGATTTATACAACATCATTTATATATTGGTTACCAAGGGCGCACGGTGTTAGTTACAGTTCCGTCATTAAAAATATGTACACAAACACATCGTATAACCCGCTCAAAAGATCCAAAACACTTGATAATATACATCAACATACAGGTTATCTACCCAATATAGAGGACATGTATCTGTCATCGAGCTTGGCAATAATACTAAATGCATTGAGACATGATCTTAATATGTACATAATTCAATCGTATAACAAGATTAGAGATCATATAGGCTATCTCCCTAATATAGAGAACATGTATCAATCATTGAGTTTCGCATTAATATAGAGAACATATTTTTGTCCTTGGGATTGGCATTAATACTCAATACATTGGAGCACGATCTTGATAATTTGTCTATGATTACAGTATTTTACGCATGGGTGCCTAAGTTAATACACGTTAAACAATCAGCCTATGGTATTTCAATACAATCTATACACCAAAAATGGTTGACTTAGCAGTTAACTTGAGAAGATTGACATCTCACTTCTCTAAAGGGAAAATGGCGAAAAAACATTTACGTCAAAAAGATCCGGGATAGTAGTTAAGAAACAGAGAATTGGAATCAGTATATTGCTGATTGGGTCACTGATTGCTTACAGAATTAGTCTTTCCCACTCTTCTCTGTTATTTAGTCCAGTGCGGAACGTGTTAAATAAGGACATATAAAACTGTTCTCTTTTCTTTCTTTTGTTGTTCCAGTTGCCACCTCTGGTGCTATGTGTTATTGTCTCTATAACACACCACCTTAGATCTTCTAATTTGTGGTTATGGCTAATCCAGTGTTCCACAAGGGGGGCTGATTTCTTTTGTGTCCTAATAGCAGACTTATGTTCTGTTATCCTCGTTTTTATTTCTCTAGCTGTCTCTCCAATATATGCTTTGTTACATGGACATTGTATCATATAGATCAGATCTTTCGTTTTACAGTTGACAAAGTTTTTTATTTTGTGGTCTATTCCGTTATACCGTATTGAGTTACCTTTAATCATCGATGTACAATTGGAGCACATATTGCAAGTAAAATTCCCCGTAGGCAACGGAGTATTGTTGATTGTGTTGCAAGTATTACGGTGCTTTTCTTTAAAGGTATGAACAAGACAGTTTCTAATTGTTCTGTTTCGGCGGAAACTGAACATGGGTTTCGGGATATTTATGCCTGGTCTATCATTGAGTAATGACCAATTGCGATTTATAATGTTTTTTACTTTGTTACTAGCTATACTGTAGTTTGTTACAAAAATTAGTCTGTCGTTGGTTTTATTCTTTTTGTCTTCATTTGTTCTTACTAAAGAGTGATTCCCTATTGTAATATTTAGCACGTTTATATGCTCTTTTGATCAAGTTGTTAGGATAGCCGCGATTCCTAAGTTTCTGAGATAAGACATCGGCATGTTTATTATAATCTTGTATATTGGTACAATTTCTTCTAATACGTAAATACTGACCAAATGGTATATTATCTTTCTGGCTGTTGGGATGGTTACTTTTGTAGTGAAGCAGTGTGTTTCGATCTGTTGGTTTAGTGTATAAATCGACACCTAGTACTGCATTATCTACTCTGATTTTTATATCCAAAAATTCGATTGCTACTTTATTACAATTAGAGGTGAATTTGAGGTTTTGATCCCCCAGATTCAACCACAGAATAAAATCATTTAATAATTCTAAACACCCTGTCCAAATGAAAAAAATTTTGTCGATGTATCTCGACCAACATGAGATGTTTTCACTGAATGGCGCCATGATGTTAAAAATATGTTTTTCTTCAAAAGCTGCTACATATAAGCAAGCTAGACTAGGGGCACAGGTCGCCCCCATGCTGGTCCCTTTTATCTGTTTGAAAAAATTATTTTTGAATAAAAAAATATTATTTTTCAAAATTATTTCTGCGCATTCAAGAATGAATGTTGCATGTTGGTCTAAATCTTCAGTGTCCTTTTTTAAGAGACCCTCTAGCATCCTGTTGGTATCATCCTGTGGGATGTTGGTGTAGAGGGCCTCTATATCCAAGGACTTACTAGAGTTACCCATTGGACTAGTTGGCCCCTAGGGGACCTTTGGATTGAAGAGGAATATATTCCCCAACCTAAAACGCGCCACAGGGCGTGTATGCACACATGTCACCTCAAGCCTCGCCCCCTACATTCACCAATGTGCAAACATGCCCTGTAACACGTTCTAAGTTGGAGGATTAAGTCCCCTTGCATACTGGGGGTCCCTGGGGGCCAACTAGCACACCAGGAACCTCCAGTATGCACCAGGGGGCTGCGTTGCAGAGAGGTGTAAAAAGGGGCGTTGCCTTATTACACCTCTCTGCAACGCAGCCCCCTGGTGGGTTTGCAGAGGGAGAACTAATTCCCCTTGCATACTGGAGGTCCCTGGGGGCCAACTAGCCCACCAGGAACCTCCAGTATGCACCAGGGGGCTGCATTGCAGAGAGGTGTAGTGAGGCCATGCCCCTTTTTACACCTCTCTGCAACGCAGCCCCCTGGCGCGTTTGCAGAGGGGGAAGTAATTCCCCTTGCATACTGGGGGTTCCTGGGTGCTACCTAGCCCACCAGGAACCTCCAGTGTGCGCTAGGGGGCTGCGTTGCAGAGAGGTGTAAAGAGGCCACGCCACTTTTTACACCTCTCTGCAATGAAGTTCCCTGGCGCTTATTCAGAGGGGGAGCTAATTCCCCTTGCATACTGGGGGTCCCTGGGGGCCAACTAGCCCACCAGGAACCTCCAGTGTGCGCCAGGGGGCTGCGTTGCAGAGAGGTGTAAAGAGGCCACGCCCCCTTTTTACACCTCTTGCAAGGCAGCCCCCTGGCTCATACTGGAGTTTCTTGACCCCTTAGGCGTTCTCAGCGGGTCCCACAAGGACCCCCAAGGTCCCCCCATATATATATTTTTTTAAATCCCAGGATATATGTTGGGTACCCGTACCCTGCTGATCCCCCAAAAAACATTAAGGCACCACTCTGCAAACACACCCCCTGGTACATTTGCAGAGAGGGAAATAATTCCCCTTGAATACTGGGGGTCCCTGGGGGCCAAGTAGCCCACCAGGAACCTCCAGGCGCGTTTGCAGAGGGGGAAGTAATTCCCCTTGAATACTGGGGGTCCCTGGGGCCCAGGTAGCCCACCAGGTATCTCCGGTAAGCGCCACGGAGTTGGGTTGCAGAGTGTTGTGAAAAGAGGCGTGGCCTCTTTACACGTCTCTGCATGGCAGCCCCCTGGTGCATACTGGAGGTTAATGACCCCCTAGGCCTGCTCAGGGGGTCCAACAAGGACCCCAAGGCCCAAAAATAAATAAAAATCCCAGGATACGCGTAGGGTAAGCGTACCCAGCCGATCCAAAAAACACCCCTTTAAGGCACCGCTCTGCAAACGCACCCCCCTGGTGCATTTGCAGAGGGGTAAGTAATTCCCCTAGCATACTGGGGGTCCCTGGGGGCCAACTAGCCCATCAGGAGCCTCCAGTATGTGCCAGGGGCTCCCTTGCAGAGACATGCAAGGAGGCCACTCCCCTTTATACACCTCTCTGCAACTGGAGGTTCCTGGTGGGCTAGTTGGCCCCCAGTGATCCCCAGTATTCAAGGGGAATTATTTCCCCATCTGCAACCGTGCCAGGGGGCTGCCTTGCAGAGACATGTAAAGAGGCCCGCCCCTTTTTACAACTCTCTGCAACGCAGCCCCCTGGCGTGTTTGCAGAGGGGGAACTAATTCCCGTGGCATACTGGGAGTCCCTGGGGGCCAACTAGCCCACCAAGAACCTCCAGTGTATGCCAGGGGGCTGCGTTGCAGAGAGGTGTAAAGAGACCACACCCCTTTTTACACCTCTCTGCAACACAACCCCCTTGGACTTTTTCAGACGTGGAACTAATTCCCCTTGCATACTGGTGGTCACTGGGGGACAACTAGCCCACCAGGAGCCTCCAGTGTGCGCCAGGGGACTGCGTTGCAGAGAGGTGTAAAGAGGCCACGCCCCTTTTACCCTTCTCTACAATGCAGCCCCCTGGTGCTTTTTCAGAGGCGGAACTAATTCCCCTCGCATACTGGGGTCCCTGGGGGCCAACTAGCCCACCATCAACCTCCAGTATGCGCCAGGGTGCCCCATTGCAGAGAGGTGTAAAAAGGGGCATGGCCTCTTTACACGTCTCTGCAAGGGAGCCCCCTGGCCCATACTGGAGGTTCCTGGTGGGCTAGTTGGCCCCCAGGGACCCCCAGTATGCGAGGAGAATTACTTCTCCCTCTGCAAACACCCCAGGGGTCGTGTTTGCAGAGAGGTGCAGCAAGGGGGCGAAGCCTCCTCCCAATCCCGTTTTTTTTAAACAAAACTTTTAAGTAGGGCCCCCCTTTTTTTTGGGGCCCTGAGGGCCCCATCCCCCAGGGCCTGCCCCAATTTTTATTTTTATTTTTGTTAAATCAGGAAGGGTGCCCCGTGGCCCCCCTCCTGTGGCCAATTCCGGCCCCGGGGACTCCATCCCCCTGGGCATGGTCAACGTATTTTTTTTTCATTTTTGTGGATGGGGGCTTCCTGTGCCCTCCTTAAGGCCCTGGGGACCCCATCATCTGGGGCCAGCCTTTTTTTTATTATTATTTTTTTTGGGTGGGGGTTTGCATGGACCCCTCCCGGGCCACTTCTGGCCCCAGGGCCTGGCCCTCCTCGTTGGGGGCCATGGGGGGTCCCCAAGCCCCCCACGGTCCCTGCCGGCTCCCCGCATCCTGCAGGAGCTGGCATTGTTTTTCTGTATGGGGAGAAGCTAACATGCTGCTCCCCATACAGAAAAGCAATCAGCTTTGATTTTTGAAAGAGAGAGCAGCTTTCCTGCTCTCTCTTTCAAAAATCAAAGCAGTTTGCTCTGGAAAAGTGGGAGCCACGAAGCTCCTGCCCTACCACAGCAAACAGCAGTGTCCCAGGGGTGGGCACCCTGGGACACTGCAGGAGCCGGCCCTGGGGGGTGGTGGTCCACAGGGCCATCAAGGGCTCCAGGAGGGGGGCCCCCATCCCAACATGTACAAAGCCCTGGGGGGTGGTGGTCCCCAGGGCTAGGGGGTCCATCATGGACCCCCCTATTTGCATATTAGTGCCCCAGGGAGGTGGCGGTCCTCGGGCGTGTGGGGGGCTTGATCCCCCCACACACGTTTTTTATTTAAAATGAAGCCCTGGGGGTTGGCGGTCCACGGGGCTGCGGGGGGGGCCGTGAGCCCCCGTGCATACTTACAGACAAAGCCGCAGGGGTGGCGGTCCCCAGGGCTCGGGGGGCCTTAGAGGCCCCCATCATTATTGTATTTGCTCCGGGGGGTGTCGGTCCCTGGGGCATACTTTTTATAAAATATGCCCCTGGGATTTGGTCCCCCCTGGGGCTAATTTTAAAAAAATCACAACTTTTTTTTTTCAGGGTAGGCATACGTATGCGTACCCTGTGATTTAAAAAAAAATTAAAATATTTTTTGGGGCCTTGAGGGTCCTTGTGGGACCCCCTGAACAGTCCTAGGGAGTCAGGATTTGTCTACCCTGCCCCCTTTGTGTGTTTTGCGTGCTTGTTTTCAGCTTTCTTGTGCCTCGGTTCTACCAAGGCACAAGATGGATCTCAACCCTTCCTGGTTTGGAGTGTTGACAGACAGTTGACAACCAATCAACATGCAGCTCGTTCTCGGGAAGGTACAGAGTACAGTAAGCTTACAGTAAGCTTACCGTAACACCTCCATAATTTATCTATGAATTTGCTTATGATTTTCTCAGGAACTACTGAACAGATTTACACCATTCAACAAAAAGCGTGATCTGCGAACAGAACTCTACCTTTTTGGCAAATTTGCTGTAATTCCGTTCAGCCTTTCGGGCTGTAGCCCTGGCTAAAGGTCCTATGGAAAATTGCTTGGTGAAAACATATTTTGGGACCCCCTTTTTTCTCAGCCCCCGCTGCACGAATCCCCCCCAAACTTTATGGGAAGGAGCGGAGCAGGCTATTTTCTTGGAGAAATTTGCGAAGATTCATACACAAGCGACAAAGTTATTCCATATAGAATGTTGCCGATTTCCAATGGAAACTAGGTTTTAACTATATTTACCTACTGGCGACTGCCAGTAGGGAATATATATATATATATATATATATATATATATATATATATATATATATATATATATATATATATATATATATATATATATATATATATATATATATATATATATATATATATATATATATATATATATATATATATATATATATTCACTGAAAAAACCATAGGTTTTAGACCATATATAGTTAGGGATTTGCATTTACAAAACCTTAATTTACTCGCACAAAGCCATTGAAATTTGCATATATAGTTAGTTGCACTAACTATATATCGCGCACCCGCAATCCACTGCTGATGATGTCACATATTACATCATTCATGACATGGTCAGTGACATCACTGATGACATCACTGATGACATCTCAAATGACATCACTGATGACATCACTGATAACATCTCATTTGACATTACTGATCACATCACTGATGATATCATTCATGTGATAATACGATGAACCTCTTCAGACTCTAATATAACCTTAGATACAATAAGTGTAAACAGACACTCACAGACTGTCACTCATCCATGGAGTTACTCACACACCTAGTCAGTCATGCAAAGAATCAATCACACCTCCATTTCCTCAACTATACAGTTATACACACCTTACTTATTCAAACATATACTAACACATATTTACTCTCTTGTACAATCCCTGATACTAGTTCAAAATGATCCATACAGCCACTCACACATTCACTGGCTCTTATGCACAGTTATTTATATATGTCAACTCTCACATGTACTGTGTTTTACATATGTACTTACTTTGACATGTAGCACTGAGAAATCCATTCAATCACCAATACACTCATGCAGACAGTCAACCGCCCATACAGCTGTTTCCACATGCACGTTTGAACCCATACATCTAGTGAATCAACTACTCACACATCTATGCACAGAGGCACACACCTCCCAGCCACCCACACACAAACTCAGTCTCCCATACAAATACTTGGGCAACCAATCAATAACCCATATAGTTACTCATATAGCTACTGATCAACACATGCAGCAGTTTACAGAACAACAGACATAATGATGCACAAATTAAGACAGTTTAGTCACTAACCCATGCACTCAGTGAGACACATTAAATCACTCACTCATACAGTCAGTCATGCACCTACTAAATCCTTCATCCAGACACTTATACATCCACTCATTCTTCAATATGTAAGACATATTTTAACTTTACAGAAACATACAGTCACTGGGTGTTGTCATCAGTGATGTCATCAGTGATGTCATTTGAGATGTCATCAGTGATGTCATCAGTGATGTCACTGGCCATGTCATGAATGATGTAATATGTGACATCATCAGCAGTGGATTGCGGGTGCGCGATATATAGTTAGTGCAACTAACTGTATATGCGAATTTCAATGGTTTTGTGCGAGTAAATTAAGGTTTTGTAAATGCTAATCCCTAACTATATATGGTCTAAAACCTATGGTTTTTTCAGTGAATTTTCAAGGTTTTGTAAATGCTAATTCCTAACTATATATGGTCTATAACCTATGGTTTTTTCAGTGAATTTCAATGTTTTTTTAATAGCAAATATCAAAAGCTGTAAAATGTCAAGTACGTGGTAGGTAAAAACATTTTCATATTTATGCATGCTGATGTGCTTTGAACGCTGCCCCCCCCTCCTCTTTTCTTTTAGGAGTATTCTCTCTTTGCAGATAGTGAAGGGTAGGTAACACAGGCCTTTGCCCCCGTTGTAATTCGACGTGCCTTCTTCCCTCTCCATTTGATTGATTGTTATCCTAGCATTTATTGTTTTGGAATTGGTTCTCTTTGGTTCATTCTCTATTTACAAACAAGCACAGAGTCGCAATACTCTGTTTAGTCTTTGCAGATAGTGAGAAATCATTAAAAAAACAAAAGGAATCTCTTTTTGACCTCGCTAAAATAGAAACATTATGAACAACCCCTCATGACAAATACAAAACTAGTGAGAGGATGTCCAAATGTTCAATCAGTACTCGTCCCCGCCCGCCATGTGCTTCAAAACTGCATACGTATCTCGTGATATCAAGGTTGGGCAACCAGTACACAACAAGGAGTTTCGAGTCCCATTTATACCGGCGCCATTTTGGGCAAGGCCGGGCAGGTCCAGGATATAGTCAAAATGTCTCCACCAACCAGCGGTCGGACCAGAACCCCTTTCGGCAGTCCAAAAAGGTTCCGTTAAATGACAACAGAAGAGATAGCAACAAGAACAATCAGTCAAAAGAGGGGACGCTTTTGTGAATGGGGCCCAAACCCTAGCAGGCAAATGTCCGAGTTCAAATGTGTCCCAGGGCCATTTTAGTGGACCAGGCCCAAATCCGAAGAGCCGGCCGCCATTTTAAGAGTCCTGTGGCAGAAGCCTATCGCTGCACCGCAAGAGTGGGCGCAATTCAGCTGGATGGTGGAAAAGACGCTGTAGCCGCAAGAGCGGGCGCAACTCAACTGAATGGTGGGCGAGACGCTGTAGCCGCAATAGCGGGCACAACTCAGCTGGATGGTGGGCGAGACGCTGTAGCCGCAAGAGCGGGCGCAACTCAGCTGAATGGCGGATGAGGCACAGTGCAGCAAAAGTGGGCGGTAAACAGCAGAATGGCGACTGAAAGGGTAAAGGGGCGCCCCACTGCAGCAGAGGAGCCTCCAGCTGGGGAGGTGGGGGAGGCCTGTTCGTTACGCCTCCCCCCCCCCGGGGCGCCCCATGCCGTTTTTCGGCGCAGCATTGTAGAATACCATGACCAGTGCGACAACTTACTGGACATCAACTGGGTGCTGTCCGAATCTCGGCGCGTTGTGCTGCCTTCGGCCTATTCGCACAAAGGACCGCTACTGACTCCACCTCACAGCAGCCCATTGTTGCTTTGTTTAAAATGTTTTTTTTTAACGTGTTTACTTTGTTGGAGCGTTGTATATATTTATAAATTATTAAAGTGTTATAATCATACTACTTTGTTGGAGTGCTATATATTTTTAATGTGACACATAATTGTGAAGACTTTAATGTACAAAAAGACATCCCTGGAATCTTCCGCTTTAGGCTCGGTCCCACACACCCTCACAGTGAGAATCCCCTCCCCAATCACAATACAGGATTGTTATCAGATAGTAGGAACGCGTGTGGTGTGACGGATCTCATGGGGTGGGGGCCTTGATCTACTGTAACTCCTTTGAAGAGGGGTGATTCTTTACAGTTGGGGCCATAAACTACATCAACAGGGCTAAGTGATAGCCTGGGACCGGCCTGGACAATCAGACACAGAGGAAGAGGTGTGTCAGAGGGTACGGTAGTGAATAGGGTGAAAGGGAGGTGTCGGGCGGGCACAGGGTGTGATTCTCAGGGAATAGCAGCGCAGATGGGGGGAGGTTTATGGCCCATGCATGAGAGAGAGAGCGGGGGTGACCAGTGCGTGGGGGAGATGCTTGCGAGGGTGGAGAGCCATGCTGAGGATCGGCGGCGTGCAGAGAGTGGGTCTGGTCAAGGCATCTAAAATGGCTGCCGTGCACGACAAAAGTGTGGCATTGGAAAAAAGGCAAGATGGCGCAGACAATGTTTATCAATATGGATTAATTTATAACAATTATTTTTAACAATATATTTACTCGCATTGACAATATGGCGGTCAACACTTCCTGATTTCCTTCGAATCGAAAGTTAACAGACGTCACGCAGCAAAAAATTAAAAATCCGCTCACGCGCAGCCGCTGGAAGACATGTATCAACATATATGAGCATCCTCAGCCACCCTCAGAAAACATAGGGGGTCAGGATACGTCTCCCGTACCCCCAGATGGTGCGGTAGTGAATAGGGTGAAAGGGAGGTGTCGGGCGGGCACAGGGTGTGATTCTCAGGGAAGAGCTGCGCAGATGGGGGAGGTTTATGGCCCATGCATGAGAGAGAGAGCGGGGGTGACCAGTGCGTGGGGGAGATGCTTGCGAGGGTGGGGAGCCATGCTGAGGATCGGCGGCGTGCATAGAGTGGGTCTGGTCAAGGCATCTAAAATGGCTGCCGTGCAGGACAAAAGTGTGGCATTGGAAAAAAGGTAAGATGGCGCAGACAATGTTTATCAATACGGATTAATTTATAACAATTATTTTTAACAATATATTTACTCGCAGTGACAAAATGGCGGTCAACACTTCCTGATTTCCTTCGAATCGAACGTTAACAGACGTCACGCAGCAAAAAAAATAAAAATCCGCTCACGCGCAGCCGCTGGAAGACATGTATCAACATATATGAGCATCCTCAGCCACCCTCAGAAAACATAGGGGGTCAGGCTACGTCTCCCGTACCCCCTTATACCCATTTCTCACATTGTTTTTCCTCCATCTTGTAATTTAATTAAAACGAAACACAAAATGGCGAATTTCCGTTTCGCTACCGGTTCGCGAACCGGAAAGCGCTTCTACCGTGAAAAATCAAATTTTTTTTATTTGCCCCACGTGACCCTTTAATAACTCCAACATCATTCCTAGGGGGTCAAGAGGGGTCTACCTTGCCCCCTTTCATTAAATTCCCCCTTCGTTTTTCTCCTCCTCTTGTCTCTCGATCCTACCAAGAGACAAGATGGCGGCCGTTCCGGACTGTTTAGAATGTTGACAGACACCAGAGAGCCAATCAGCTTCGCTTCGGAAAGTTCCGTAAAATGAAAAGTACGCGAACCAGATCGCTACCCGGGACGCTGTCACAGATATATCTGTTTTTTAAAATGTTAATTTCTCAAAATCCACTGGAGCACATATATTGAGACCCAGCAAAGGCACATCGGGCTAACAGTCCCTACAATTTTGCCAAGTTTCGTGCAAATCCATTCAGCCGTTCGAGCTAAAAGTGAGGCCAAAAGCCCTATAGAAAAATGAATGGGAAAAACGCGTTTTGGGACCCCCCTTTTTTCTCGGCCCCCCCTTGACGAAACCCCCCCAAGTTTTCGGGGGCTGCTCAAAAACAAAATGTGCCATTTTCCTGAAAATTTCAGCCGATTCCGTCCACAAACGCCAAAGTTATTAGACATAGAATTTTCAAAAGTCCCATAGAGAAAAAAATCCTAACTATATATACCTACTGGCGACCACCAGTAGGTAATATGTATATATATATATATATATATATATATATATATATATATATATATATATATATATATATATATATATATATATATATATATATATATATATATATATATATATATATATATGTATATATATATGTCCAAACAAATTGCCCATAAGCAATACGCGCACTCAAGAGTATGGATGCTATCTTCTTTATTCCTTAGTAAACGTTACGCGTTTCGGCACCACTTGTGCCTTGATCACAGGTTAACCGAAAAGACATATTGGCACATTAAATGAAGTTCAGTGAACCCAAAGTAAACATAGATGAGGTGACAATGCTATGTAGGTCACATAAGCAAATACATGCGTCGGCCATTTTAGAGTGGTAAACTATACAAGGAAAGCAGTATATAGCAGATAGTATTGTAAGGTAGTTAACTTTTTTCACAAATATAACTTAGACAATACATAGCCAAAATTAACAATTTCATCTTGTTGTCAAAATAGGCAATATGGCAAAGAGATCGTGCCCTGCTGCTACTCAATAATAACTTGGGTCAAACTAATAATAATGGTTACCCATCGAAGACAATCTATTTTGGCCTGCAAATTATGCAAAAAACAAGTTGTTGACCAATTCAAATATAGATATGTATGTCATGAGACCCAATATGTTCTAGTGGGTGCTCAAATGGTAGCCTTGGTTAAGGTTGCTAAGTTTCATTCGGTCTAGTGCCCAATTAAAAGCTTCTGTGAAGACAACCATACTGGTAAGTAAGGTAATGTTCATAACCTAATTCTGGTCATATGATAAACCACTGGATATACCATGCAACAGAAGTGACCGACAAGAGTGAACCAATTCACCTCACAAAGTAAATACTTCATAGAGCCAAAAATGTCCAAAGTGCAAATCAGTGAAAAACTTATCTCTAAATAGTGCAGTGATCTTCTTTTAAATCCTCGAAGAAAAGGGTAGGGAAGAGTGAAGTGCATACAAACAGTGAATACTCCCTTCCTTTCCTCCTGAAAGAAACATATAAACATACAATTAAAATGTTATACATTAAAATATCATACATCAACTTATATCAAAGTCTTACAGTATATCAGAAAATAAGAGGGCAGTTTGAGAAGAAAATAAGAAAAACTCTTGCTAGGTATATGTTCTATACGCATTTCAGCTATTTCATATAATTGGCTAATCCTCATGCAAATGAGTTGCCAATTCCTCATCTAGGTTGTGCCCTCCGGGGAATTTAGTTTCCAATTCCATGATCCATTTGAACTTTCTCAGTGCTAGATCTCGATTGCCACCCCTCCTCCCAATATTGAGTTGCTCCAATGCAAAGAATTTAAGCAGTGAATTATCAGATTGGTGATGTTCATGAAAATGTCTGGCCACGGGGTAACGAACATCTGAGTGTGTGACTGCTCTTAAGTGTTCCTGAATACGCTTTTTTACCATGCATCTTGTACTGCCTACGTACTTTAATTTGCATGGGCACTCAAGTACGTAGACAACAGAGTTGGTATTGCATGTAAGGAACTGTTTGATCTCATATTTGGCAGTACGTCCAGGGATTTCTATCTCCTTTACCATAAAACATGTTTTACAAGCCCTGCAATGGCCAGAGGGATAGAATCCTTTCAGATCTTGGATATGCTGTTTTTTGGTGTCAGATATATCACCTTTAACTAGGAGATCTCTAAGATTTCTTCCTCTCCTGTAGGTGATTTGGGGCCTCCTTTTGACATAGTTACCTATTATATGATCTGTCTGCAAGATGTTCCAATTGTCATCCAGGATTTTACGAACTATTCTCCTTAGTTTCGAAACGAAACGCGTCGAGCATGTGCAAAATATAAAGGAGGACTGAGAGCGAGCTGCGACGAGGCAGAGAACACTTGAGAGTGCAGGACAGCGTCGTGTGCCCGCCTGAGCGCCAAGGCTTTGTTTGAAAAAAATACAACGCGGCGGCCTGTGCCGCGGAAACAGGCTGAGCACCATTTCTGAAGAGGAAGGCTGAGAAGGACAACAATTCCTTCGTTTCCAGCGCGTTGCCCTCTCGCCAAAAAAAGCTTGTGAATTATGAACTCCATCCTACTAAGGAGAATGACCAGCCACAAATGAACTGAAAGTCACTGAACCTACCAAGGTAAATCACCAATAGTTCACCGTAAAAGACTGCATATACCAGCATGCAGCATAACAAGCAACAACCAAGTTACGCCCACCAAAGGCGGCTCTAACTCAACTAATGATAAAAGAAAGACACAGGTGATGTTAACCCAGTGCCTGGATGTATGGCTCATGAAGAAGAGGAGCGATTGCCTCGAAACGCGTCGAGCATGTGCAAAATATAAAGGAGGACTGAGAGCGAGCTGCGACGAGGCAGAGAACACTTGAGAGTGCAGGACAGCGTTGTGTGCCCGCCTGAGCGCCAAGGCTTTGTTTGAAAAAAATACAACACGGCCGCCTGCGCCGCGGAAACAGGCTGAGCACCATTTCTGAAGAGGAAGGCTGAGAAGGACAACAATTCCTTCGTTTCCAGCGCGTTGCCCTCTCGCCAAAAAAAGCTCGTGAATTATGAACTCCATCCTACTAAGGAGAATGACCAGCCACAAATGAACTGAAAGTCACTGAACCTACCAAGGTAAATCACCAATGACTCACCTATAAAGACTGCATATACCAGCATGCAGCATAACAAGCAACAACCAAGTTACGCCCACCAAAGGCAGCTCCAACTCAACTAATGATAAAAGAAAGACACAGGTGATGTTAACCCAGTGCCTGGATGTATGGCTCATGAAGAAGAGGCGCGATTGCCTCGAAACGCGTCGAGTATGTGCAAAATATAAAGGAGGACTGAGAGCGAGCTGCGACGAGGCAGAGAACACTTGAGAGTGCAGGATAGCGTCGTGTGCCCGCCTGAGCGCCAAGGCTTTGTTTGAAAAAAATACAACGCGGCGGCCTGCGCCGCGGAAACAGGCTGAGCACCATTTCTGAAGAGGAAGGCTGAGAAGGACAACAATTCCTTCGTTTCCAGCGCGTTGCCCTCTCGCCAAAAAAAGCTCGTGAATTATGAACTCCATCCTACTAAGGAGAATGACCAGCCACAAATGAACTGAAAGTCACTGAACCTACCAAGGTAAATCACCAATAACTCACCTATAAAGACTGCATATACCAGCATGCAGCATAACAAGCAACAACCAAGTTACGCCCACCAAAGGCGGCTCCAACTCAACTAATGATAAAAGAAAGACACAGGTGATGTTAACCCAGTGCCTGGATGTATGGCTCATGAAGAAGAGGCGCGATTGCCACGAAACGCGTCGAGTATGTGCAAAATATAAAGGAGGACTGAGAGCGAGCTGCGACGAGGCAGAGAACACTTGAGAGTGCAGGACAGCGTCGTGTGCCCGCCTGAGCGCCAAGGCTTTGTTTGAAACAAATACAACGCGGCGGCCTGCGCCGCAGAAACAGGCTGAGCACCATTTCTGAAGAGGAAGGCTGAGAAGGACAACAATTCCTTCGTTTCCAGCGCGTTGCCCTCTCGCCAAAAAAAGCTCGTGAATTATGAACTCCATCCTACTAAGGAGAATGACCAGCCACAAATGAACTGAAAGTCACTGAACCTACCAAGGTAAATCACCAATAACTCACCTTAAAAGACTGCATATACCAGCATGCAGCATAACAAGCAACAACCAAGTTACGCCCACTAAAGGCGGCTCCAACTCAACTAATGATAAAAGAAAGACACAGGTGATGTTAACCCAGTGCCTGGATGTATGGCTCATGAAGAAGAGGCGCGATTGCCTCGAAACGCGTCGAGCATGTGCAAAATATAAAGGAGGACTGAGAGCGAGCTGCGACGAGGCAGAGAACACTTGAGAGTGCAGGACAGCGTCGTGTGCCCGCCTGAGCGCCAAGGCTTTGTTTGAAAAAAAAAAATATATATATATATATATATATATATGTATATCCCCAAACAGTAGTTTTCTCCACACCTCCACTCCTGGGAAAATGAAGAATGCGGACCACAATGTCAGATGACCATGTCATGAATGATGTAATATGTGACATCATCAGCAGTGGATTGCGGGTGCGCGATATATAGTTAGTGCAACTAACTATATATGCGAATTTCAATGGTTTTGTGCGAGTAAAATAAGGTTTTGTAAATGCTAATCCCTAACTATATATGGTCTATAACCTATGGTTTTTTCAGTGAATTTTCAAGGTTTTTTAAATGCTAATTCCTAACTATATATGGTCTATAACCTATGGTTTTTTCAGTGAATTTCAATGTTTTTTTAATAGCAAATATCAAAAGCTGTAAAATGTATTCTTCTTTTAAATGACACTTTTTCCCCAAACTGCCTTGGTATATTCCAATATATGTCAAAGACAAAAATGTAAGTCACTAGCAGAGGAAGGGTTGGGGCAAGAAGCCTGCTCCTGCTATGGCCTGTGACTTATAAATGGTGTGATGGTGCTTGAGAAACCAAGGAACACAACCCTATCTGTTCCTTTAAGGACAAAGTCCAAATACAAAACATAGAATGTGGAATCAGCACCCATCAACAATTTTTTTTTACAATGGTAGTTAGTGTCCTTCAATCAATAGTTAAAGTCCATTTCAAATGAACAGGTCCGAACTTGATAGTCTTGTATTTTCAATTCTTTATTGTGTTTTTCAACAGTAGAAAAAAAGGGTCCAATTCACAGCAGATTTTCCTTTCTTAGCCTTTTCTTAGCCAACGCGTTTCGTCTCATCAACTGAGACTTCTTCAGGGCTCAAACACCTGTCTTTGTGGAATATAGTGTGAGCAGGAAAATTTCTTAAATTCACGCATACTTTGGAAAGGTCTGTCAAGTCCGTTGAATATTTAGAAGGGACCAGAAAACGGCATGGTGACCTGCAAAAACGAGCGGTATAAGGTTTAGCAGTAACCAACAAAAATGTAAGTGGTCAAATCAATTTTTTCCACAATTTGAGAAAGCACAGAAACATGTGAATAAATCTGTTTCTGCTTACATGAGAGACTATGGAATGGGTTTAATATACAACAATAACTTGCGTTCCAACATTCAACACATCTACAGAAGAGATGGTGTGCACTTCTCCGATGAAGGGAATAGAATATTCGTCCTTTATTTAAAAGTGTGCATTGGAACCTACTTGTAGGTACCTAAATTAGCCACAGAACACAATAGCTCTTTTCAGAGCTACCCTACCTCTGATCATTCAAAACGTTTATCTTTTTTTATTTATTTTTCCTTCACCAAAGTACGCTCCTCGGTTAGCTTACCGGTGCACGTACCGGGCGCTCCCCCCATGAAATGTTCAAAAATTGAATTTTTTTATTTTTGCATATATCAGCGTCCTAATCCCCCCTCAGAAAACCTAGAGGGTCACAAAGTGTCTACCGTGCCCCCTTCTACCCATTCTGTACATTGTTTGTCCTCCATCTTATGTCTCAATTCTACCAATACACAAAATGGAGGACTCCCGTAACGCTGCCGGTTCGCGTTCTGGGGAGCGCACCGGTAAGCGCTCGATAAAATAAGGTGGGAAAGTAATTTACAGAAAAACTACTACAGACACTTTCATCAAATATAGAATAGGGCCTACTACATAGCAGTCCCTAACATTTACCCAAATTTGATGGAATTCCATTGAGAAAATTATGCTGTAAGCCTGACTAAAGATCCTGAGGTAAATTACCTAACAAAAACACTTATGAAGTGTTAGAATTGACAACCAATCAAAATGCTACTTTCAATATCTTCTATTATTTTATGATTGGTTATGTACCTGAATATATATAAAGAAAGAGAGATAAACACAGCCATTTTGACTACTACTTCCTGAAGTACATATCAAGTGCATTTCAACTGAGAACTTAAACTTCTTTTTGATTGGTAAGATGATATTTTAAAAACTGAAGTATGTTCTGCACTTTAAGTTAATTAGGAAAAATGTTCTGATAGTTATATACTATCCCTCTGTAATAGTTATAGAATAAGATAGACTTCTCTGTTTTAGTTATGGATGGAGTTAGGCTTGTCTTGTATAATTAAGAATTAACTTAGGCTTTATCACATAAATTTTTTTATATTTCTACTTCCAGTCTGATACCATACACTGCCCAAAGATAAAATCACTGTTTAAAAAACAAACTACCTGTCTGCACTTAAACCCAACAGTGCCCTATCTGTACTGATATATTTTAAAAAAATTTGTTTTACAGCACAAAAATGGAAGGAGAGAACAAAACTAATTTGGAAATTGTTGCAAGAAGCAACACAGATACAGAAATTGACTCTGAATTCTATGATGAATCACGGGACTTTGAACTTCTGCGATGTATGGAATCAGTAGATTTCCTAATTGAAAATGAAAAAAAATCTGACAATGAATTATTAGAAGTTCTTTTTAATTTTGAAAACGAATCAGAAAAATAAATTTTTATTTAATAATTCAAAAATTGTTTGAGACATTATTCATTTTTATATTTATTTTGTAAACTAGTAGCAAATTGATTATAATGTAAAATCAGACTTTAAATATACTGTGCAACTTTTTTGTGTTACATAGTAAGTTTGCTCATATTTACTTCCTTTCTTCCACTATATTATCTCCAAAGTGTATTTAACATCTCTCTATCATCTCCTGCCTCCATGGTGTTTCTGCTTTCCTGACATACTACGCTATGAATTCCATATACCACAATAACTTCTGAAACAACATGCAAGATGTTTACAAAGAAAACGGTGTATTTTTATTTTTAGACTCTGCTTTGGTACCTACATCTTGATACTTAAATAAAAATAAAAAAAATAAAAAAACAACAATCAATAAACATACAATATTTGAACATTCTTTCATCCCATTTTCCCAATATTACGCTTCCCGGACCGCTTCCCGGTGCGCGTACCGAGCGCTCCCCCCCCGCAAAAAAACAATAATACCTTTTTTTTGTTGACCTGCGGGGCCCTTTTAAAGCCCCCTCATCAAACCTAGGGGGTCAGGGAGGATGTACTCTGCCCTCTTACGCTCATTTCCCACTTTGTTTTTTCCACCTCTTGTGTCTCGATCCTACCGAGACACAAGATGGCGGCCGCTCCAGACTGTTTAGAATGTTGACAGTCACCGGGGAACCAATCCGCTTCTCCTCGCGAAGTTCCGTTGCGCGTCAGGTACGCGAACCGGGGCGCTAACCGGGACGCTGTCACAGATATATCTGTTTTTTAAAATGTTAATTTCTCAAAATCCACTGGAGCACATATATTGAGACATAGCAAAGGCACGTCGGGCAAACCAAATCTACAATTTTGCCAAGTTTCATGTAAATCCATTCAGCCGTTCGAGCTAAAAGTGATTCCAACCGCCCTATGGAAAAATGAATGGGAAAAACGCGTTTTGGGACCCCCCTTTTTTCTCGGCCCCCCTTGACATGACCCTCCCAGGGGCTGCTCAGAAATAAAATGTGCCATTTTCCTGAAAATTTCAACCAATTCCGTCCACAAACGCCAAAGTTATTCGACATAGAATTTTCAGAAATCCTATAGGAAAAAAATCCTAACTATATATACCTACTGGCGACTGCCAGTAGGTAATATATATACATATTTATATATATCGTCCACACCTCCTCTTCAGGAATGAAAACGCACTCGTAGGTTCTTGCTTTTCCAATTTCTTTATTTATCCTTAGTTCTCAGCATAAAAATACCAATGCGTTTCGCCGCCAACTGACGGCTTGCTCACAGTCGAGCAATCACGGTGAGCAAGCCGTCAGTTGGCGGCGAAAAGTGAGAACCTACGAGTGCGTTTTCATTCCTGAAGAGGAGGTGCGGACAACTAAATTTGGCGGGGCTCTGCCGAGGAATTCGCACCGATGTGAGATTCGCCAGGGGTCAACCAAAACGAGCCAAGTTGTTGGGATATATATATTTATATATATATATATAAATATATATAAAAAGTTGAAAGATGCAATTGCCCATTCAGGGCGAGATAACATACAAAAAATAAAACAGGATGATGTAGTAGGATAATTATGATTACATAATTTTTCAAGATATAAATATATGATTTTGTATGCTTTGTGATATTAGAACATACAAACTATCATCTCTTTACTCAGCCTAAGATGGTTGCTGTTAAAATCTGTGTGGACTGAGAGAAAACTGTTGAGCAGTCCCCTTTCCTTTTTAATTGATAAAAAAGTGGTGGGAAATTGCGATGAACATTGTATACATCAACATTGATGAAGACCAGCATGTCCGAAAAGCATTTGTCTGCCGATGGGAGAAGAATAAAATAATTTAAATAATACTTTAAGTGTGTGCGCCACGCTTTGTCGTTGTCAGCGGTTGGAGAAAAAGAAAATATATATAAAAAATAAAAATATATATATATATAAACTTGTTTGATTAACTAAATTGATGTATTTAACTGAATATTTTATCGTTTGATATTATACGCTTATGTGTTTTAATATCTCTCAGTCCACAACTTTGTTGAGTAACTGGTGAGCCCTTGGAACTACATGAATCTTTCTTCACTGTTTATCATTTAGATTAATCATGTGTTGATGATGAAACAGAGCACTGGCACTTTAAAAATGAGTAACAGGGTATGTGGCGTTGTCATGTGAGCAAAGCTCTGAGGAGACGAAACGTCATGCGACATACTCTGTATCATTAAATGAGTTGCACTTAATTGGTCCGTGTCCGAGGTTTCTATGCAGTGCTGCAAGTAGGCGAGAGGCTGTCAGCGGAACGTGGAAAACGGTGATATATATGGCCTTGTGGTTCTGGTTTGTCCATAACACGGGACCCTTCTCATCGAAACGGACAACGCCAGTACTAGAACAACATCTGGGCGTGCCTGGATTTTACATGCTCCGGAAGGAGTTTGGCGATTGACCCCCTGTAACCGTTCAGCATTGGAAGCCCTACTGAGAGTTTGCGGGTCAGCGGCTGGCTGGATAAGCAACGCTGAAACCTCTGAAATCGACGGGAGAATCAAGTAAGCGAAATTGAAGGGTGGAGGAGTATCACGCACACAGTGTCATACACCTTAACAGAGTATTTAGGTTTAGTTGATTGACACCCGTATATAATGAATAGTGCAGAGATGTCGGCTGACAATGTCCGAAACAGGGAAGCAGCAGCATTGACTATGTTTTCCGACGACTCACTGATCCCGGATAACATCCGGGGGCGGTCTAATGAGGGAGTGAGCAGTGGCAACAGCACACTTCGGGACATATTCAAAGAACTGGAGAAGAAATCCAGAAGTGAGCAGGCAAAATGGTGGGAGTCCAAATATCTACAGAGTTACATTGATGTTAACCGAATACCCCGTGGCCTCCGGATTCTTACAGCACCCACATATGAAGACCCAAACGCCGATTTAAGGAAGGAGTGGGCTGAAATTAACTTAGAAGCTTCCTACCGGCAAGTGCTTGTTTTGATAAAATATGCTGATATCGATAGGGCGGTGCTTCTGGGTGAAATTGCTGCATTATGTGAACAAATTGAATCTATGGGGGAACTGGAGGAAAGAGCAAGAGTGACAAAAGATATGAAAACACGTCTGAATGAAGAAGAGGCGAAAATAATGGAACGCAAGACATACAAGTTCCAAAGGGACCGTATAGACTAGGAGTTGAGCCAAATATTTACGTTCTCCAGGAAATATGACGAAATGCAGCGACCTGCCCCCAAACCAGCTGCAAAATCAAGAGGCAATGCGAAACAAAAGCAACAAAGTGACTCGTCTGCCTCCGCATTTAGTTCGGATGTAGAGAGTGAATTGGAAACGGACCGTCGCAGGAATGCGGCTGCCAGTGCTCAAGTTATATCATCTCCAGGACAAGAAATTCGTTTTTTATGTCAGGAAAGGCTACAGTCATTGAGGCTAAGGATGCAGCAAGATTACACCCGCAAAGGTCGAACTACAAACGCAAGCAGAGGCTCAGGGCGAGGAAAAGGCGGCAGCTACCAAAAACCGAAGAGGGGCAGGGGTCAGTGGGCGGCAAATCAGAAACCATGAAGGGGCCTTCGAATCGAACAGTAACAAACTTGACATCACTTAAACTCTCTAGTGAGGAGGAACTGATTTTAGGTCTTGGCCTCTCCTATGCACCCGCCTGTAATTTCAATTACCCAGCCACCAGGTGTGATATTTACAAAGCTGTCCGCTGATTAAAACTGCACAAATTCTTCACGTTGAAAACAATGAATAAAAATAAAAATATGCCAGAGCAACTTGAGGTCTAGGTTGACACACCGGTTACCCCTGTTCCAGAAGAAATAACGGAGTTGTGGAACACAGATGGGGTGGGATACGAAGAACGGGTCTATTGTTGAAATGGATAAATTGGGAAATCGCATATCTACCCTTTCGCCATTCAAACCCCAGTCTACGTTTACCCCGGTTATGCCCCGTGACGCCATTGACATTTTTCACGAAAACACAGTCAAACAGTTGAAAGTACTGCAAAGGAATACCTGCATGCAAACAAATAAGAAAATCGACAAACAAACGCAGGAATATTGAGCACTTATTGCACGGCTCTCCAAGGATAAAAACATCATTATCCGGGGGAGTGAGAAAGGAGGGAATGATGTCCTCATGACCAGGCAGCAGTATGACAAGGAAGCATACTTACAATTGGATGATGGCCAATGCTACGAACGGACGGACACCGCAACATTAAACACAACAGAAATTGACTTTCATAAGAAATTGGTTAAATGGAAAACGGCAAAACCTCTATCTGAAGCCGAGTTCAGATACCTGAAAAATGACAACCCTGTAAAGCCGTGTTTGTACTTTATTCCAAAACTCCACAAGGATGTCAACAACCCCCCTGGCAGACCCATCATCTCGGCCAGGGGTGGTCTGTTGGAATGAGCTTCCATGTACATTTATTATTACTTACAAGGATATGTACGGACTTTGGAATCGTACACACAGGACACGGGTGACTTTGTGCAGAAAATACAACATATTAAACTGATGGAAGGGGATTGGCTAGTGGCACTTGATGTCACTGCCCTCTACTCGAGTATTATGCACAAGGACCGTTTGGAGGCAGGTGGACAGTATTTATCCAGGCGCTCACATTTGTTTAATGAACATAATAAGATACTGTTACAAATGTTGGAATTTTGCTTAGTGAACAATATTTTTATGTTCAATAACATCTTATACCGGCAGTTGCAGGGTGTGGCGATGGGGACCAGCTTCTCCCCAAGCTTCGTATGTTTACACATGGGAGCTTGGGAGGAGCTGGTCCTCAAAGTGGAACACCAGGAGACATTCAGGACTCACGTGGTCAAGTGGTAGCGGTTCATTGACGGTTTATTTATTGTCTGGAGGGGGAGTGAGCAACAGGTAATGGGGTTTAATAATGAAATAAATGTGAATAACCTCAACCTTAGATTCACGGCCACACTCAGTCAAGAAACTGTATCCTTCCAAGACACTGAGGTCTTTGTCAGGAATGGTACACTTGAGACCAGAATCTTTCACAAAAGCACAGCAGGTAACAGCATCCTGCATGCTGGAAGTGCACATACGACACACCTCATAGCCAGCATCCCCTATGGGCAGATGCTGCGCATGCGGAGGGTCTGCAGCAACGATATAGACCTAAGGATGGCACAACCAGCCAGCAAGGAAAGATTTTTACAGAGAGGTTACTCGGAACATCTCATTAAAAGTGCACAAATTAAATCCATGCAACTGAGCAGACAGGAACTATAAGTAAACTACTGTATTGGTAGTGAGAATGCAGAAGAAACTACTACCGCAGCTACCAATGCGAATCAGGACACAATAGACAAAAAGGTATTCAGTGTCATCACAGGCTATAGCAGGCAGCATAAGGCCATATTCAACATCATAAATAAGAACTGGCCCATTCTTACTGGTGACCCCATAATTGGGCCCTTGCTACCAAAGAGTGCATCTTTAACATTCAGCGGGGCCCCGTCATTAAGAGATCAGCTAGTCAATACCAGTCCTGAGGTCCTGGAAAGGACAACCTGGTTGCAGGAAAATAACGGTTTTTACAAGTGTAAAACCTGCAAATCTTGCCTGCATGGAGTGAATAGGAAGTCATTTACTGACGGCTTCAGTAAACAGGAACATTCCATCACCCAGGTGTTGACGTGCAAAACAGAATTTGCTATTTATATTTTGGAGTGTCCATGCCAGTTGAAGTATGTAGGGAGCACAAAGCTCCCAGTACATAAGCGCATACTTCAACATTTACGTGCCATTACAAACCAGGATAATACTTATCCAGTGGCACGGCATTTCCGAGAAGTCCATCAAAGTAACAACAGCAGCCTACCATATTATGTTATTGATTCTGTTAGGGCTATTCGGTGAGGGGGTGATAGAGAGAGTAAACTCCGCAAGCTGGAAACTCGTTATATATTACAGCTTGACACCAAGGCACCAGGAGGCCTGAACACCACAGAAGATCTATATACCTGCCTGCCTTGAGTATATGATTACAGCATTATTCCTTTCCCCTATTTTAACTGTGGACTACTGTCTGCTCATTGAACGCATGGAAAGCTGGCTGGCAGCCTTGAGGTTTGGTGAATATGACTTTTTGAAAGATCTATTATGGTCTTTACTCCATACTCAAGGGACTACCTTGAATTCATGCTCCGGCTGGGGTATGGATTTGGGGTGTTAAATAAAGAAGGGATTTTGATACTCCAACCAGTACTGCTCCAATGTATAAGTCCCCTTTGGGACTTCATTTTGTGTATATACAGATTATACTAGAGATTAAGCAGTGAATATACCTTAATGTCACTGAGGTCCTGTACATATGCTGTTGACACTGTTTCCATTCAACATTAGCAGACAGAATGAATATACATAGGTTTTTAATCATCACGAGCACTCAAAAACGTCACAAATAATGCGATAAAAATGACATGATTCTTGTAGAGGGCAGGTCACCTATCACAGACTTGATCAGAGTAGCTCATGAAAGTTGGTAGGGTCACCAAATAGGGAGGCAACCTCTGTGCTAGCCATCACATCTTTGTTGTTACTATTGTGTAGTCTTAGCCGTAGTTTCACGATATTAGCCCTAAAAGGATAGACATGTCGGGGAGCCTAAATTTGTTTACATGGGAGTAATGTTTATATAGTGTATTTTGCACATGTATCTCAGGTATTTTTACTTTATAACTCTATATGTTTACATTGCGTTTTTGCACTATTAGCATTATTTTGCACATGAATAGACAACAGCCCTGACTTGTTCTTAACTATATCATCTGGCTTTTAGACTAACTTATGCGTTATATATGGTTTTAAAATGTAGAATTAATGTGCCTCGAGTGAAATTGATAGTCTTTTTAAGCGTTAGACATATTGTTGTGGAACCTAATGGATTTTGTTATGAGTTTTGTGGTATTTAACCGTTATTGAAAAACGTGTTTGATTAACTAAATTGATGTATTTAACTGAATATTTTATCGTTTGATATTATACGCTTATGTGTTTCAATATCTCTCAGACCACAACTTTGTCGAGTGACTGGTAATCCCTTGGAACTACATGAATCTTTCTTCACTGTTCATCATTTAGTTTAATCACGTGTTGATGATGAAACAGAGCACTGGCACTTTAAAAATGAGTAACAGGATATGTGGCGCTGTCATGTGAGCAAGGCTCAGAGGAGCTGAAACATCATGCTGCATACTCTGTATCATTAAATGAGTTGCACTTAATTGGTCCGTGTCCGAGGTTTCTATGCAGCGCTGCGAGTAGGCGAGAGGCTGTCAGCGGAACGCGGAAAACTGTGATATATATATATATTACAGGGGCACCTCGACATCCAGGTTAAGGTACGGCGGCGAAAATAACGCAGTGAGGAGTGTGCACGTTTTTCAGTCGTAGGGAAGTTTCTCAAGTTGACTGAATCCGTTTGTTGTCAGGAGCTATTTTGCGAGCCTAATTCACCATATCAGCCGCCGTGTTAAGGAGTAGGGAGCCGGCTGCCGAACTTGTGTTTGTCACCCCGGCTGGGGGGGCAACAGCATCCACATCCATGGGAAATTCTGCGAGCGCTATGAATCCAACGGCGCGTGATTTGTTTCGCAAACTGGAGAAGCTGATGAAGAAAGAGACTTCCAAATGGTGGGAGAACAAGTCCCTATCGATGTATTTGGAAGTCGGTCCTGTACCGCGTGGCCTCCGCATCACTCTGGCCCCCAGCTATGAAGCTCTGGACCCTCGCATGCTCGAGGAATGGGCAGCGACAAACTTGGAATCCTCGGCAAAACTAATGAAAATTTTAATAAAGTATGCCGAAAGTGACCGGATGAAAATTCAAGATGAAATTGAAATGGTGGAGGCGGAACTGGAGAAATTGGGTGATGACGAGGCTAATACAAAAAGGATGAGAGAAGAAATGGAATCCCGGCTACAAAAGGAGGAGGAAATTATTAAGAAGCGCAAAGCGTTTAAGTTTGAGAGGGACAGGTTGGACTACCTAAATGGGCGTATCTTCACCTTTGCACGAAGATTTGAAAAAGATGGTAACAATAAAAGTATACTGGGAAATAACAAACGTGCTAATAACACAAAGGGCAATGTGAGCTCAGCTTCCTCAGTAAGCCTAAGCTCAACTGAAGGCAGTGAACTAGAAGGTGAAACGCACAATGCGTCGCTGGGGTTTACAGCACTAACACCCGCGCAGGAGGTGAGTCACCTGTGCGAGGCCAGAAGGGAAACCCTAAGACCAAGAGTTGCCTTTGCTCAACCAGGAAAAGTGCAAACAGAAAAAGAGCAGAGCGACGCAAACGCCACAAAGAAAAGTGGAACAACCAAGAAGAGAACTCAACGAAAATGGTCCAACAAGAAAATGGGGGAATCAACAGGGAGCCCCTCAATAATCAATTTGACCAACATAACTTTAAGCCCTAAGGAAACAAAGATTCTTAGCCTGGGGCTGTCATATTGCGCACCACAAACCTTTGACTATGCTGGCACACGTATGGATATGTATAGGTTTGTGAGAAAACTGAAACTGACCAAATTCCATCACTTACGACCAAAAACCAACAAAGATGATACCAGCGTAACTTTGAGCCCTGATCTACTAACAGCCGGGGATGCTTCCTCCTTTGAGGAAATCTGGGAATTACAAGCTGAACAAAATGCATTAAATTCAGATACACCACCCATGGCTACCATCACCAGTACCAGTAGGGACAAGGTAATAACACCTTTCAGGCCGAAGTCCACTTTTAACCCTATTTCGGCACACGATAATCTGGATACCTACCAGGATCTGATGGTGGAAGATCTCAAGAAACTATATACCAACACCAATAAAAAGAGCCAAGCCATTGCATGGCAGAACCAAAATTACAATCTATTGGTAAAAAAACTGAAATCTGAGGAAAATCTAATTGTGAAACAAGCAGACAAGGGGGGCAATATTGTCCTGTGGACAAGAGACAACTATGTAGCTGAGGCTGAAAAACAACTCAGTGATACTGCCTGCTACCGGAAAACCAACATCACAACTATTAAAATGGCTTGGAATGATCTGAATGCAAAACTTATGGGATGGCGTAGCTGCGGCTTGATCTCTATGGAGGAATTTAAGTTTCTCAAGAAGGAATTTCCGGTGATTCCTACGTTCTATCTTTTGCCAAAGATCCACAAGGACCCTCTTATGCCTCCAGGGAGACCGATTATATCGGCAATCGATAGTGCGACAGAAAACTTATCCAGGTACATCGATTTCTTTCTACAAGAATGGGTTAAGGGGTTGAACTCTTACATTAGAGATACAAGTGACTTCTTGAGTAGGCAATCTCAGCAGAGTTGGAATGAGAACTATTTACTGATGACACTGGACATTTGTTCGCTTTATACATCTATCAGGCATGTTGATGGCTTAAAAGCAACCCAATTCTTTTTGGATAAACGCCCCATACATAATGCACAGCACAATAAGATGCTTATGGGGATGCTTAATATGTGCTTACAACAAAATTTCTTTATGTTTGGGGGCCAGACCTATCAGCAATTGAGGGGGGTGGCCATGGGGTCTTGCTTCTCCCCCAGTTTTGCATGCCTACACATGGGACTGTGGGAGGAGCAAACCCTAATGGGACAGCACAGAAAATGAATGGAACAACATGCGATTCTGTACCTCAGATATATCGATGATTTGTTTTTTATCTGGAGGAGTTCCATAGATAGTGCTACTGATTTTGTCAACAAACTGAATGCAAATGATTTAAATCTTCAGTTTACTTCTACAAGCAGTAATGTCTCAGTGAATTTCCTAGACGTAGAGGTATATGTTAAGAACAACAAAATAGAAACTAAGCTACACAGGAAAAGTACCGCTGGCAACACTGTGTTACATGCCTCTAGTAGTCATCCGCACCATCTTATTCATAGCATCCCCTACGGGGAGATGTTAAGAATAAAACGTATCTGTAGTAATGAAGAAGAGTGCAGAACAGCTCAACTACAGTGTAAAATGCGTTTTTTAGAAAGAGGATATAGTTCCAAAATGATAGATGATGCCATTTTGAAGACTACAAAACTTGTAAGGGAACATTTACTAGAGAAATGTCCAGACCCTACCAATACAACTGAAATTCCATCAACAGGAAAGATTCAGTGCAGGGCTATAGTCACCTATAGTCAACAACATGCTGAGATTCACAAAATATTCTCAAGGAATTGGAATCTTGTACAAGGGAATCCAGTTATTGGTGATCTAGTAAAAAGCCAACCAGAGATCACGTTCAGAAAATCTCCTTCCCTAGGCAGTGCTATTGTAAATAACACCTTAGACGTTCCGAAGAAATGGTGGGAACGCATTACAGGCTTTAAAAAGTGTCAAGTTTGCAAAGCCTGCAAGCACGCCATTAATAAAACCCACTACACAAGTCCCTTCCATGACAAGCCATTAAGATTAGACAAAAGCTGGGATGCAAACGGGAGTTTGTGGTATATGTATTAGTATGCCCTTGTGGCCTACAATACGTGGGAAGTACCCGTCTCCCAGCACATAAACGCATCCTTCAGCATCTGAGGGCAATCTCTGGGAAGAACCAAGCTTATCCAGTAGCAAGACACTTCGAGAAATGTCATAACAGCAACCCAGAAAAGCTGCAATATTACCTGGTGGACTCTGTTCTACCTTTGAGGAGGGGGGGGAGACAGAGACAGCAAGTTGCGTCTACTGGAAACCCGCTATATCCTCGAATTAAACAGCAAACAGCCTGGGGGGCTTAACAGTACAGAGGATCTCTATACCTGTTTATAATAAGATCCCTGTTTTCCCATTGGATTTGGTAGAAACTGATGAAACAACTTAAATGTGTATGGTATGTTTGGCAGCCTGTATTTTAACTTAGGAAACTCTAAAGAGCAGTTTTTCTTTATTTTTTGCACAGTCACTTTACTTTAAGTTTATATTTAGCAACCCATAGGGAGGTAAATAGCGAGATATACATTTCCAATATTTGGACTGATAGTTAATATTCTGTGCACTTTCACCCACTTGGGTATGACACAATACACTATGCTAAAAATTGATACTTTTCTAAAAATACTGTCTATCAGTCGGTAGTCCTAAACGACAATAAAGTGTCGAAATGAATTGACAGAGTAGACACGGGACTAATGAGGCAACTTCTAATATGAATGTTTACAAGAATAATTGATGTAAATAATTGCACATTGATTGTACATTATGTAAGTATATGAAATTAGATTTATATATTTGTATACATACATATAGATATATATATTTTTCTACGGATAGTACTGGTTTTAGAATTGTTCTTGACATGATGAAATTCATAACCTGCTTGCCTCACGATACATATCAAATTTTGTTATTCTGACTGACTGTTTTTTACATAATGTACAGTATTATTATGAATTCCGAATGCATATATATGCTTGTGGTGTCAAGAAGGGCACTGCGCCCGGCATTACGTTTTGATGTATACCCCTTTAACAACAACAGGATATACTATCGGTCATGTGACCAACTTTGCTATTTAAAAATTACCTCCTTCCTCCTTCTCATGACATGTGATCAAGCCTCGGCTGAGGCGAAACGCATCATGGCGACTGGTGGGCTGTTTATCCTCCACGAATAAATGCACTGACAACAAGAGCACGGAGTCTGTGGCTTTACTCAATCTTTCCGAATTGGCTGTGTGGCGTGGCGTGGCTGCGCTTTGCTGCGTTGCATCGGACTCGACGAAATATATATATATACATATATATATATATATATATATATATATATATATATATATATATATATATATATATATATATATATATATATATATATATATATATATATATATATATATATATATACATATATATATATATATATATATATATATATATATATATATATATATATATATATATATATATATATATATATATATATATATATATATATATTCACTGAAAAAACCATAGGTTTCACACCAGTTATAGTTAGGAATTAGCATTTAAAAAACCTATTAAATTCACTGAAAAAACCATAGGTTTCACACCAGTTATAGTTAGCTGGAAATTTGATATAAAACCATTGAAATTCCCACGTTATAGTTAGATGGACTCACTATAACTTGCGCGTGCAATGCACTGCTGATGATGTCACATATTACATCACTCATGACATGGTCAGTGACATCACTCATGACATCATGACAAGTTATAGTGAGTCCATCTAACTATAACGTGGGAATTTCAATGGTTTTATATCAGTAAAATTTCCAGCTAACTATAACTGGTGTGAAACCTATGGTTTTTTCAGTGAATTTAATAGGTTTTTTAAATGCTAATTCCTAACTATAACTGGTGTGAAACCTATGGTTTTTTCAGTGAATTTCATAGGTTTTTTAAATGCTAATTCCTTTGTATATCGAGTTTCTAACCTTTTTTTTTTTTTTACAATTTGCTGTTTTTTTTAAAGTATTCATTTTTTTTTATATAATTTTTTTCTTTTGCGCTCTGGGTGCGCGCTCCGGGAAGCTTTCAGCTAAGCTCTCCGGTAAGCTTTTCCGTGAGCTCATCTGAAAGCGCACCCAGAGCGCTACTGTCGTTCGTGAAAAAAAATATGAATGAAAAGTTAATAATAATGCAAAACATTTCGTACCATACAAATAAAATTAGTTTTTTTTAATAAGGAAAATGATTATGCATTTCTGTAAAAGTTTGATGACGTCACTTCGGCGCTCAACGTAAGTGCCCTCGGAAGCGCCTACGTTCGCGGCGCGTAAACGCACGCAAAAGCGCCTACGATCGCGCCACGTTTGCGCCCCGGAAGCGCCTACGATCGCGCTGCGTAAACGCACCGGAAGTGCTCCGGTGCGCGTAGCGGCAACGCGTCGGGTCATGTGACCCTAAAATAACACTTTTCATTGGTTGCTAACAGTTTTTTTTTACAATGAATGAAATCCCCACCCATTTCCTTCACTTCTTCTTTCACTTTTGTGACTGAAAGACCTGCCTTTTTGCTCTTGCATATTTCTTGGATAATCATGGCTGCCAGACCATCCAGCAGTGAAGATGAGCCTGAATTCATTGATGAAGAGCCTCCTCAGCTGAAGGTCAAAGAGCATTTCATCTGGAAATTTTTTAAGTTTCCAGCAGACCAGAAAAAGGTGAATGCACCAAAAGTGGAGTGCAGGATCTGCAAACAGGTCCTGTCACGGGGTAACCCCCCAAAAAAGTACTCTTTTGGCAACTTTACCATGATTCGCCATGTGGAGAGGAGGCACCCCCAGAATTTTGCCCGGTAAAGTGTCAGGGCTCTGGCACAAGAGGTTCCCAGAGATGGGGCCTCTACATCAACCGGAGGAGCAACTTCTTCTGGGAGAGAGCAATCGCAGGAGCAGGTGGCAAACATACAACCTGCATTTAACCATGGGGTCCTCAGATGCAGATACTGCAATCAACTCCTCACCTATGGGGAGCAAAGTGTCCTGCTCATGGTTCGAGCATTGGAGAACCATCGCTGCCCTTCCCACCCCTAATTTTTTTGTTTTCTTTTTGCTCCTGTTGAGCAGTTTCCATTCCCTGTTTTTGTTCCTGTTCAGTTAAAAGAAGAAAACCAAAAGTTCTTTTCAGAACTACCTCCAATTCTCATCAAAGAGCTATATTCTTAAAAAAATGAAGAGTAAGTGAAATATAGTGCATTGATAATTGAAAGGAGAATGAGTAAGAAAGAACAGAAAGGTATGAGAGGTGAAAGGAAGTGAAGTAGGAGGAATGAAAGAAGGTGAGTGTTAGAAAAGAAAGTTATGACACAGTGAATAAACTGGAGGCCTCATTTCTGAAAAGTGACGCATCGCTACGTGAAAACAGCGATGCGTCACTTTTGTGGACGCACTCCTTATGACATTCCAGATATGTCATATTTAATATATGACTAATCAATTCGCAAGGAGTTACAGACATGTCAGTATTTCTGTTGTTCTGTAAACTGCTGCATGTGTTGATCAGTAGCTATATGAGTAACTATATGGGTTATTGATTGGTTGCCCAAGTATTTGTATGGGAGACTGAGTGTGTGTGTTTGTGGCTGGGAGGTGTATGACTCTGTGCATAGATGTGTGAGCAGTTGATTCACTAGATGTATGGGTTCAAAAGTGCATGTGGAAATAGCTGTATGGGCGGTTGACTGTGTGCATGAGTGTATTGGTGAGTGAATAGATATCTAAGTGCTACATGTCAAAGTAAGTACATATGTAAAACACAGTACACGTGAGAGTTGACATATATAAATAACTGTGCATAACAGTCAGTGAATGTGTGAGTGGCTGTATGGATCATTGTGAACTTGTATCAGGGATTGTATAAGAGAGTAAATATGTGTTAGTATATGTTTGAATAAGTAAGGTGTGTATAACTGTATAGTTGAGGAAAGGGAGGTGTGATTGATTCTTTGCATGACTGACTAGGTGTGTGAGTAACTCCATGGATGAGTGACAGTCTGTGAGTGTCTGTTTACACTGAGTGTATCTAAGGTTATATTAGAGTCTGAAGAGGTTCATCGTATTAGCACATGAATGATGTCATCAGTGATGTGATCAGTAATGTCAAATGAGATGTCATCAGTGATGTCATCAGTTATGTCATTTGAGATGTCATCAGTGATGTCATCAGTGATGTCATTTGAGATGTCATCAGTGTATATATATACATATATATATATATATATATACAAACAAGATTTGCCCCCTCAGAAAAGCCACACAAAGTTAGGATTTATTTAGTTTATTCTGGAAGTAGCAGTGCAGCTGGCTTGACACAATGCATAAAATGTTCATATCGCCGATGCGTTTCGTGCTGTGAAGCACTTCTTCTTGGGCAAGTATGTCTCCGCAGCGCAATGCATTCAGTGCATACTTATCAAGTCTTGATACCCCGCCCATGTGGGCATCGGCTCCTTGCAGAGCCTTCTGGTATCAGTAGTAAAACACTTTATTCTCCAGTGAGTTGAATTACGTTGCCACTCTTAAAACACCTCAGAGGGTATGAAAAGTGTCCAACTCTCGCTGTACTGCTTCATGACAATATCCAAAACGGCCTCCTTTCCATACTCGATGTTTATCCATTCAAAACATCAGAACCGCCAAACAAAGGTAGGATTTATTTTGTTTATTCTGGAAGTAGCAGTGCAGTTGGCTTGACACAATGCATAAAATGTTCAAATCGCTGACGCGTCTCGTGCTGTGAAGCACTTCTTCTTGGGCAAGTTTTTCTCAGCAGTGCAATACATTCAGTGCATACTTATCAAGTCTTGATACCCAGCCCAAGGGGGCGTCGGCTCCTCGCAGAGCCTTCTGGTATCAGTAGTAAAACACTTTATTCTCCAGTGAGTTGAATTACGTTGCCACTCTTAAGACTCCCAGTGGGTATGAAAAGTGTCCAACTCACGCTGTACTGCTTCATGACACTTTCCAAAACAGCCTCCTTTCCATACTCAATGTTTATCCATTAAAAACATAAGGACCGCTTATTTCGATTATTCTGGAAGTAGCAGTGCAGCTGGCTTGACACAATGCATAAAATGTTCAAATCGCTGGCGCGTTTCATGCCATGAAGCACTTTTTCTTGGGCAAGTTTGTCTCAGCAGCCCAATACATTCAGTGCATACTTATCAAGTCTTGATACCCCGCCCATGTGGGCATTGGCTCCTCGCAGCGCCTACTGGTATCAGTATCAGTAGTAAAACACTTTATTGTCCAGTGAGTATTGTCCAACTCACGCTGTACTGCTTCATGACACTTTCCAAAATGGCCTCCTTTCCCTACTCGATGTTTATCCAGGCGAGGGGAAAAGATGCACAGCGTTTGTGTGGCCAGTGATGTTGTATGGGACTGAATTACCAAAAGACATGCTACTAGCAGCATTAGTAATATCTTTGAAATGCGATGGTAATGGAGAACATCTTTCAAAATCTAAACATTACCTTTTAAGTATGGCGGTCACATGGAGCGTATATCGCAAGTCCTGCTTCAATTGCCACATTGTGAGAGCGCCAATCAGGAGTAAGCAAGGGCGGAAAATCCGTTTCGCTCGCGGATTTTGCGGATTTTCGGTAAATTCGCAATCCGCGAGATTCGCGAATCTCCCGCAAAATCCGCAAATCCGCGAGCAGCAGATTTTATGGCTTGCTCGCCCTGTTCGCGGCTTCCCAGTACAACTTCGCGCCCCGCGAATAAGCGCTAAATTGCAGAAATACGATCTTAGCAAAACTGAAACTACTTACCAGGTTCAAAAGTTCAGGCTCATCATTAGTAGCCATTTCCTGTAGTGCTTCCTGAGGGGCCCCTCCAGAGTTCAGTTGCCAGTTGCAACTATTATGTGACCCTGCTCTGAACCTCAGAATAGTTACACATATGCCACAAAGGTCCTGAATTACAGCTAAGGGAGACAAGCAGGAGCCAGGCTGGAAGTTCAAATCCATTAATCAGCCCCTAATTCATTATTGTCAGTTGGGGCAGGGCAGGTGTTGTAACTAATTTTGCAACAATGAAAGCACTTAGCAAGTGCAAAAGATCACTAATCAGGAAGCACTAAGGAAGCAGGTGCCAGCTAAAAAAATATTCTGTGACACATTAATCAGCCCCAAATTAATTCAGGTCACTTGAGGCAGGGAAGGTGTGCTTTGCTTTGCCACAATAATGTACACTGACTGGACAACCAGAGGGTGCTGTGATGAAACAGAGGGTGGCATGGGTGGGCCAGAGGGTGGCATGAGTAGTCAGAGAGTGGCAGTGGTGACAGAGAGTGGCAGTGATGAAGAAGAGTGTCCCAAACAGGCTGGACACGTAGAAACAACAAGTTCGCAAAACTTGAGACCCGACAGGTAAGTTCGCGTTTGCGAAATTGTACAAAACCCTCGCGAACTGGCAGAAACCCGTGCGAACACAAAAAAAAAATCCGCAAATTCGCGAGAATTCGCGGATTTTGCGGATTGTGAGTTCGCAAATCCGCAAAATTCGCGAACGCGAGATTCGCAAAATTCGCCCATGCTTAATCAGGAGAGACATTTTTTTCTATTTAAAAAACGTAACACTGTGCGCAAGATGTTTTCACCGGAAAGCACTGAAGAAAGCTGGATGCTGAAATGTGTCTGCTAATAAAGGTGTCTGAAATCATCCCCTGAGTGCCTTCGTGTGCTAAATTATGCATGCGCTGGAGCCTGCATTTTAAAGTGAGTCCCTTTTCACTGTTCAAAGGCATCTGCCTGGAGTTCAGCAAGAGTCTGTTTTTTGAGGAGGCTTGGAGCTACGCTATATATACAGAAGCTGAACCGTCTCTTCAGGATGTGCCTGCTGACCCGAGGTTGTGAATTATCCAAATTCAAGGTTTACCGTAATGTACTCCTGCCTGGGGTTTCATCCTGATTGGAAAGAGGCTTGGCGCGGGGGAAAGATGCACAGCGTTCGTGTGGACAGTACAGGCCCGGACTGGCCGTTGAGGGCACCTGGAAATTCCCCGGTGGTCCACATGGTTGGGGGCCGGTTTTGGGCCTCTGCGGCCGTTTTTGTTACAGGGCCGTTATGCTGCAAAAACGGCCCGTAACAAAAACGGCCGAAAACCGGCCCTGTCTCAGAGCGCGGTCGCACCTCTCCCCCCTCCCCTCTCCTCCCGGAGGGGGGGGGGGGCGGCCGAGCACTTTGCCAGGGCCGGTTCTGGTTCCCAGTCCGGCCCTGGGCCAGTGATGTTGTATGGGACTGAATTACAAAAAGACACGCTACAAGCAGCATTAGTAATATCTTTGAACTGCGATGCGATGGTAATGGAGAACATCTTTCAAAATCTAAACATGACCTTTTTTTTTTTTTTTTTTTTTTTTTAAACCTTTATTTGTAAAATGCACAATACACAGCGTCTGCCTACAACCCCTCGGGGCCGGCCGCTATGACATATAGGAAAAGGATAAAGCAGTGTCAATGGAACAGAACGCCATTAGAGCTGTCTATGAGCGAAGAGTATTGTATGTAACATAAAACAATAGCATAAGGATATAAAAAGGTTTAATTTTATAATTTTGTCGAGTGCGAGTCTAAAACTACAAAAAGAGTCAAAGCCAATCACTGACCAGGATAGCTATTATCATTCAGGGAGCATCCGGGAGGAGGCGTGATAGTGGAAGGCATGTGACAGAAAACAAATGACCACCATCTAGGAACAAGGATCAACCACTATGTCACATGAAGAGACGATATAATAGACTCCCTAATAAGACTGGACCCCGACCCCAAAGGAAGCGAAGAGATACAGAAAAAGGAAACAGAAGAAGAAAAGAAAAGAAAGAGGGCCATAGAAACAAAGAGAAAACATAGAACACATCCCATCCCCCCACCCTGCATACCAGCGGAAGGCCACGGCCCACCCCCCCCCATAGGCATGCCTGTCGCCCCAAGAAACCCACAAGTGGGAAAGAGAGTATATAGAGAGAGAAGAGCCATCCCACCCTCCAACTCTCAGAGAAGGCAGGGAGGAGCTAGATTCAAAGTAATCTCGGTCACCACCGGTCCTATAAACATCCCTCACGCAAATTACCATCAGCTTAAGAGTAGTAGCAATCAGAAATGCAGGTGGGGAGAATCATCTCAAGCGAACGAATAAATCAGACAAAGAACAGTCACATCATAGTCCCCACCCGTCAATGCATCCATTACCCTTAAGAAATCACCGAGGACCAGTAGAAATTCCCAAGACCACCATCACATATCCCCAGCCGCCCGATCCCGGGCCCCGCGACCAATACAATACACATATTACTATCCCCGGCAGTCCATCAGTATCCCAGCAATGCGAGCAGAAACAGACCGTGCACAACAGGAGACAACCTCAGCCCCGCCCCCGCGATGCGAAGCAGCAGCATAGTCCAGCCTCATGGTAGACATCTTGGAAGAGGCGAGCGAGCAAAGTGTCCACATCAGAGCGGGGGGGTGTCCGTAAACGTCCATCCAACACACAGCCATGATGATAACAATAGAACAGGAGAACGTGGCGCCCTCCAGCACATACAGTCAATAAAACCACCCTCGGCCATCCCTCCTCGGATCCTGACCCGACACCGTAATAGCATATACCATCCCAACAGTTCCACTTTTCCGTCAACCATGTAGCATCCGACCACGTTTAAAACATATATAGTGTCAGCCTTGTCCCCGTCGATCCAGCCCAGCAACGAAGTCCAGGCGGGCAGCGGCCATCTTGGACATGAGGTGCAAATGTAAAGACCACCACCAGTTCAAAAGCCCCTCGCAGAAATCCGTCCCACGTAGTGCAGAACACTCAGTAGCTACCCAGCAAAGGTGGAAACCCAGCAGCAGTACCTGAAGGCCGGATGGCCAGGGCCGTTGCAACAACATCTTGGCAGAGCAGGGGGGCCCTCCGGGGGACCCCAAGGTGGACACGGGGCAAGTCGACCAGCAAGCGCTCTTCAGCCGGTAGGCAGGGTCCAGCGTCGCCCTCCCCAGCATCTCCAGAGTAGGGGGCCCAGCAGCCGAGTCATCCGGGGTGTAACGTGTCACAACACACGGCGGGGTACACGGGTCCCACCCGCCGGTCACCGGGTATCGCAGGTCCGGCGGGGAACTGCCAGCAGCACAGTCGTCCGGGAGCCCACCGGGCATCACTCCATTTAGACGGTCTCTCAGATCACGTGTGCAAGCCCGCATAGATGACCGCAGATCGTGCAGGGCAATGTAAACATCTGCAAGGGCGATGGACTCCACAGCAGCCAGGTCCCGCACCCAAAGGGCGTCGCCATGTTGTCGTCCACTGTAGTGGCTGCCGGAGCCCATCTCAAAGGCGAAGCCGATAGTGTAGGCAGTGGGCGCAATCACTACTAAGCCACGATGAAAGTTTATCTCCCGCCGTCCAGGGTCCTGCCGTAAGCAACTTGCCTTAAGGAAAGCGTCTCGTGGATCTCCCGGGGGATACCAGCAGAGATGAAGGGCGCCCGGTAAAATGGCGTCTGCTGTAGCGCCAAAGGATAGTGGAATCACCCAGCGCCGATCCTGGGACTGGTGAGGGATACAATGTAGCTCCTGAAGCAGTATCGAAGCAAACAGGGAAGAGCGGGCCGGACGGCACACTGTAGCAATCGTTTGCAACAGTAGCACAACAGCCTCCGGCCCCTCCCGCTACAGGCGTCCGGGGCTGCCGAGTCAGGGGGCAGCCTCGCCGGAGAACAAAGGATCCGATCCCTCACACGCCGCGGTAGGGCAGGACCAAGGCAAATCTCCGGTTCCACAGCGAGCTGATCGGCGGGGAGCACACCATTCGAGGCGGAAGCCCAGCGCGGCTCCGAAGCGCCGGTTTTCAAGCAGGATAGAGATCAGGATCCGCTGCGCTTCGGATAGGAAGCGGGCAGGTCAGCGGAGCCGAGGAGTCAGGCGGCCATCACGGTCGCTGGCTTGGCTCCTCCTAAACATGACCTTTTAAGTATGGCGGTCATGTGGAGCATATATCGCAAGTCCTGCTTCAATTGCCACATTGTGAGAGCGCCAATCAGAAGAGACATTTTTTCTATTAAAAAAACGTAACACTGTGCGCAAGATGTTTACACCGGAAAGCACTGAAGAAAGCTGTATGCTGAAATGTGTCTGCTAATAAAGGTGTCTGAAATCATCCCCTGAGTGTCTTTGTGTGCTAAATTATGCATGCGCTGGAACCTGCATATATATATATATTTATATATATATATATATTGTTTACCAGTGCATCTCCAAAAAAATTTAAGTAAGGCACTGACACCGTGAATTGCTGCTCAAGAAAGGTATTTATTCCATCATGCTGCAAAGACGCGTTTCGGCGGAAGCCTCCGCCTTGCTCACTCAATCTGCAAAAAGTGACGCTGTCATATATAAGCATTCAAACACATTACAACAACGCTATGGCCTGACTATATATATATCATCCAATCCTTGATCTCCTGGTTCGAAATAAGGCGCTGACACCGTGGGAATCTTGTCAAAGAGGAGTTGTTTTATTCTTTGAATGAAATGGCTCGACGCGTTTCGGCGGGAAACCCGCCTTGTTCACAACAACTTCACACTGGGTGCTACCTGAAATATATACAAATTTTTGGAGCTTGTTTGTGACGTCATCTGGTTACTATGGTGAGCCTCCTCCCTTTACCAGTCATAGAAAAGGTATGTTGAATTCAGCGTGTAATCCATTGCATTACGTATAGTCTTTCTTTCAAATTAAATACGGCATTTGAAAAACATTTTATGTGACCCATAATTATGTAGTTCCTTACACAGTTAAAAAACATTTTATGAAAGATCTTATATAAACCATTGCATTTGAGATGACGCTATTGCAAATATATTCTATGCAAATCTGCCTGTTCTCTTTAGGGGAGGCAACGAGTGGTAAACCATAATTGAAACTCATAAACGTGCAAAACAAACGAAATGTGACAATGTGAGAAACAAAGCAGTACTGAATTAGACTGTGAGCTTTATATGGCAAAGATGGATCGTTTTTCAGTAGACCACTTGTCATCATTGTACTTCATGTGTGCTGCCCCAGTGGGCTTTAGTTGTCACATGGACGAATCATGAACCGACTATGGACTACTGTTATCCTCTCATTCCCATTTAATAATACATTGTCCCATCTGTTAGCCCTATATACATAATGTTATATGTCTAAGTGCTGCAGCTAATTTATTTATGTGTGTGTGAGTTTCTAATGGTGCAGATTAACCTACAAGCTCCAAATAGTGATGTACTTAAATGTGAAAAATTAAAAATAAAATCAAGTTAATAGTGCTATTATGCACCTTTGTTACGAAGTTTTCAGAGGAGTGGGTATAGGAGCATCAAAAGGAGCAATAATTTGTTAAGATTCCGGATACAGGACCTTCTTTCGTGTTATATTACAAATGTACACTCAAGGCTTCATCTGAATTTAAGCCATTAGGAGTCTTGGTGTCGAGCATTATGACATATCTCGACTCCAGCCCTCTGAGTGCTAGTAGTCTATTGGCCCCTCTTGTGTTTTTTTGTTAACACTGTTGATGACAAAGTATTGCAGGTCTTCTATTCTCCCACCATGATAAGCATTATTGTGGTGAGCCACCGGGTAGGTCTGATCGTCATTGGCGATTGCTCTTAAGTGCCTTAAAATCCTTACATGCACTGGATGTAATGTACTACCAACATAACACTTTTTACATGTGCATTGTAAAACATAAATGGCATGGTCTGTTTTACAATTGAAATTCTCTCTTATTTCTAATGGTGTTTTCCTGAGTGGGAGCTGCACTTTGCTGGTGTTTGTGCCATATTTACAAGCTTTGCACTTGGTGCACTTAAAGAATCCCTTTTTGCTTTGTAGCCAGTTGGTATTGCTAACTTGGCTCGGGATGTTGGATACCAATTCCTGCTTCATCAACTTGGCCCTTCTGTATGTTATCTGCGGCAATTTGGCACATGATGTTCCTATTGTGGGATCACTACGTACTACGGGCCAGTGCCTGTACAAGATTCTGCAAACTTGTGCATGATAGGCATTGTACCCTGTAATGATGCATGGTGTCTCGTTTTTTTTGATGGATGTTGTTGATGAGGTGTCTTTAAATAGAAGACTATCTCTACTCTTGGTCATGCTCTTAACCTCTGCTGTTTTGAGAGTCTTCTCAGAGTATCCTCTTGTGCGCAATCTTTTAAATAATTGTTGTTTAGATGTCTCAAAACTATCTTGGGTACTACAATTGCGCTTCATCCTGAGGCACTCAGCATAGGGGATACTGGCAATCAGGCTTGGAGGGTGAAAACTCCCGGCATGCAGAATAGTATTGCCGGAAGTGGGTTTTTGATGCGTCCTTGTTTGGATCTTATCATTGTAAACAAATAATTCCAAGTCTAAGAACACAATCGATGTTTTGCTAGTGGTGCATGTGAACTTCAAGTTCAGAGTGTTTTCATTAAGTTTCTCAGCAAATTCCACTGCACTCACCTCACCGCCCTTCCATATTACATTTTTTTTGTCTATGTAGCGACTATACTGAACCACATTTGTTGACATCTGTGTGCTGTGTTCTGCCATGAGTACTTGCTCCTCCCACCAGCCCATATGCAAATTAGCATAACTGGGGGCGAAGCAAGTACCCATGGTAGTCCCCTGTATTTGCCTGCAGAGAAGTTTATTGAACATGAATGTGTTATTTTCGAGGCACCACTCTATCATTTGTAGTGACATAGAAGTGTGCTGATGTAGTTCAATATCTCTGGTTCCTAGGTAAGGTTTGATGGCATGTAAACCTTCCCTGTGTCGAATGCTGGTGTACAAACTTTGCACATCCAATGTTACAAAGACAAAATCTGGTTGCCAGTTGACATCATACATTTTTGCTAAAACATCCCCACTGTCCTTGATATAAGAAGGTAATTTCTGTACGTAGGGTTGCAAAAAATAGTCAATGAACTTGCTGGTATTTTCAAAAAGTCCCCCAATTGCTGATATTATGGGCCTTCCTGGGGGACAATGTTCATTTTTGTGGATTTTGGGAATGAGATAGAGATGTGGTGTCACTGGGTAATTGTTCTTTAAATATTCAAATTCATGTTTGTTGATCAGGCCCGCAGTCCTCCAAGTGTATAAACTCTGATGGTATCTCTCTTGTATATTTGCTACATTGGTTGTGTCAGGACTATGCCGACCCCCATTAAGAGACCTATGTCAGTCCCAGCAGCAAGGGGAAGATTTCCTGTTTGGAGGCTGTTTCCACTTTGGGGTTCCCTGCAGAAATTATCTCATGACCACTGTCGGTCGGAGGTGTAGTACGCCTCCGGCTTGTGCCACCATTTCGATGCGGTTAGCGTTCTAGCCTTTTTCAGCAGTCCGCCATTTCCTAATTCCGCACGTTCTATGTGGCGCACTTCAACTGTCCCTCTCCAGCAGTTAGACGCCCTGAGTTTGGCTCCTGTCAATTCACCGCGTTTTTTCATAGTTTCCCTCATTTTCCAGTCAGCTTTCACAGAGACTTAGTTCCGGAACCCTTGGAGCGTGTTTACGTTCCGTTTCCTTGGATTCCTGCATTCCGGGCTTGTGCCCCCTCCTCGCCGCGGCCTGTGTCTGGCTGTGCGGACTCTTTCTGTCAAGCGCTCCTCGTCTGGGTTTCGTTCCAGTGGGCAAGTACCTCCCGCATTACTCAGAATTGCGGTAAGAACATTTCATTCTCCAGACTTGCTGGAACTATCGTTGCCCAGTGCCTGCTGGTCCAGTCATCTGCTTAGAACTTTCCAGTGAATAGAATTCCGAACTGTTCAGTACTATCTCGATCCAGTTTGTGACAAGACTTTGAGTGTTTCTCCCGGTTCCCGAAATTCGACAAGTAAATGAGAGTATATATTATATGCATATGGTAATACTGTTGTCTACCACCTCTACACTTCGCATCATCCTTTCTACCGCTCTACACAAGCAACAAGAGTTCCAACCCTCATATGACTTATTGGGACTAGTAAGAGAGAAGCTAACTCCACACGATAACCAGGTATGATTGAGGAGAGTCGTGAGTGAGAGAGTGTGTCGCCCATGATTTATTAGAACGTTAGTAATGTTCTGCTCCCTGTTACAGGTGTTCCCCAGCCACTCCTTCCAGAAGTAGTTACGAAGACACCAGTGTGGAAGACTCTCTTTGTTGTTTGTTATCCACTTCCCCTTTCCCTTCCATTCCTGGGCTTGGAGCAATCCGGGTGTAGGGGTGTTTGGGAATTCGGAAATTAGCATCGTTGAAGATAGCCGCTCGCTCCCACGGAGATCGGGATATTTCAGGTACTGCTTCTGACAGGTTGCACTGATTCTGACATAACAGTCCCTGTCAGATAGCTGCATTAGAGCTTCTTTGTTGTACATGTCCTGCGGCCACAGTACCACATTACCTCACTTGTCCGACATTCGTATCATAATGTCCTTTCTCTTCTTGATTTTTTCCATTACTTTGTCATATTTGACTCTCTCGTTTTTTGTTTGCAAAAAATTATTGCTGCTCTCCAGGGACAATTGTTTCAGATCTTTTATCACTTTCTCCAAACAAAATGTCTACATTGTCTTTTGGCATTAACGGACAAAAAGTGGATCTCGGTCTGAATGGGGTCTTTGAGGATTCGTGGATGCTGATGCCGGCATGTTGTGCTGCAATGTCCGCATTCCAATTGTGTCCCTCATCTTCTCCATCCCTATCCAGTTCCGCCATGTCTTGGATAAAGTCCATATCAGCCACTGTCCAATTGCCTCAAACATTATCAGAGGTTTGATCTTTATCTCGATTCATATTTTTCTCTTGGGTGTTAATAAAATGCTTGCGCAAGTTTAGCTTTCTGATGAATTGGTGTAGGTCTATACAAGTTTGTATATAGTTCAAAGTTTGTTCTTTTGCAGAACGATAGACCTAGTGTGAGTGTCTCTTCTTCTTTTGGTGTAAGAACCATATCTGAAAGATTAATTATTGTGTTGTTCTGTTCTATGTTGTCATTCATCGTCTCCTGTTCACTCTGTAAGTTTGTTTTTTTGTTGTTTTTGTTTTTTGTTTGCCCCATCTTCTGTTCTTATAATCTATAACCTTAAATTACCCACTCCAGTGAGAGTAAAAGTAGGGAAAGTGTTGGATAGTGGAGGGGTAAAATGAGTCAATGGTGTCTCAAAAACATCTTCCTATTTGGCAAGGACCTTTTTCAACAGCTGCAAGGAATGGCGATGGGCACCTTCTTTGTCCCCAACTAAGCTAATCTGCATATGGGCTGGTGAATAGAGCAGGTGCTAGCTGTAGACTATGCTGATGAGATGTCAGATAATGTCATCCTATGGACCCATTATATTGATGATCTCTTCATTGTCTGCTGAGGTGATGTAACGCCTTCTGAGTCATTTATTGACCCTATTAACATAAATGACTTGAACTTAAAGTTTACTTCACATGTAAGCAGAGAGGAGGTCCAATTATTAGACTGACAGGGTACATAGAAAGTGGGGAGATCAATAAGAAGACATTTTGAAAACGTACGCTGGGGTATATTATTCTTCATGCCCAGAGTTTTCACCCTTCAATACTGGTGAGAACTTAAGAATGAAAAGAAATTGTATCTGTCCTAAGCAACTGTATGAGGCACAAGAGGAGCTGGATGTGAGGTTCAAACAACAGGGATACAGCTCATCAGTTCTGAGGGCAGCCAGAATAAAGGCAGATGCAAGGCCCAGGGATCAGCTGATTTTCGGTAAAACTGTTGACTTTAGTGAGCGCAAAGTAGCTAAGCCACAACTATGTTTCATTACAGGGTACAATAAGACATAAGATTTATTATGCAGAAGCATTGGCATGTACTATGTGGTGATGCCTTTTTAAGACAAAAGTTGGGTAGTGGGGAAGTTATCACCTTTCTCCAAGCAAGATCATTGCGGCAGGCCTTGGTTACCAATAGTCCAGGCATCCCGCAACAGACAACATGGCTCAGTGAGAGTAGGGGCTTAAGGAGATGCCACAAATGTAAGGCGTGCAGGTATTGAGAGAACACAACTGAGGTACCCGTACCATTTTCTAACACAAAGTGGCAGATCATGAGGCCTTTAATGTGCAAGAGCCTGTATGTAGTGTATGTTTTAAAGTGCAGTTGTTTTAAATTGTGCATAGGTAGAACGATTTTACAATTGCACCAACTGATCTTACTGCACATCAGAGCAATAAACAAGAAAGAACAGGCATACCCCAAAGCCAGACACTTCCACAGGTCAATGACATCAGGTTGGAAGGTCTAAAATACTTTGTAATAGATCAAGTTAAACAAAGATTGAGCAGGGAAACAGAAACAGATGCCTGAGGCAGCACGAATCAAGATATATTCTCCGGCTCAGCAGTAAGATTCCGTATGGGCATAACACTGAGGAAGATCTGCATGTGCATTTGTAAATAAAAACAGTATCCTCAGTCTTGCATGAAAATGATGAAGAATAACTGTTTGGGGTTTAGAGGAGTTAAGTCTCTCTCTGGAGTGAATCATTGATTGATTTGATGAATTGTTGATTTGTAAGCCATTCCATGAAATTTTAATTATATGGCTGCACTTAGTTTTTTAGCACTAAGCACTTTAGATTAATGAGGATGTGAATAGCCGAACATGAAATTCTGTTATGGTCATTTTGTGCAGGATTGATCATACCAGTAAGCATTCCGGTTTGTCCAAGTGCAATAGATTGCACTTTGCATAGATTGTACCATACTACGTTTGGGACCATACTAACACTGGACAATTGTCTTCATGTATCTGACAGGTTTCTGAATACGGAGTTTGGGGATTTCCAGGACGATTTACAGTCATTTCGATCCACAAGTTGATGTTCCCCATTGGGAATGTCAATCGTTGTTTGATGTTTTTGTGTTGTTAATTTATGTTTTTCTAATAAAGTACTGTTTTTCCACTACTGTTGACTACTAAACTTCATGACCTGGTGCACCCCCATTCCGCAATCTTGGATCTGGAGAACAGAGGCATCAGGCAACAGCTGGGGTTGGGGATAGTTGTGCATGAACACAACCAATTGGGACTAGCGTGTGGTTCGGACAGGGGCCCACCATGGTTCCCTCATGTTTGAATCTCTGCATGTGATCCGATGATCACTGTTGTAGTTGTTGCCAGCACCAGCCATTCCCTGAGGGCTGGCTTGCATTCACCCCACACGCATCTAGCACAGACATCACTGGACATGTGACCCTGGTAATAAAAAGGGGCCGAGTGCACATGCCCGTAGACAGTACCAATATCTAACTGTGTCCGTGTGTCCATTATGTATGCATGATGGCCCGGAACCCTACTACATTACATTGTCCTGTTGACTGCGCACGCAACAAAGTTATCTCTGGCAGTGGGAAAGACCTCAGTTATGTAACTTTGTCTTGGGCATTCTATGAGTACATGGGTAGCGACTGGATGATTAGAGTACTGCAAGGAGAGTGTATGGTGAATTTATAAGTGCTTGGGGATTGGGGGAGTGATTGGATAAGTACATATGTTGGCGGAGCCTAACCCTGAGCACGAGCTTGGCTCTAATTGGCTGCCAACCAGTGGCAACCCTGTGGAGCATCAGGATTGCAAACAAAGCCTCGGGAGAGCTGACGCTACGCACGGAGCACAAGTAAGCACTGCGCCAGTTCCTGAGGCACCCACCTTTTTTGCTACGGTATCCCCACAGCCTTTGCTCTAGTACCCTATGTTCCCACCCATGAAAACTGGAGCCACTGTCTAGCAGGAATATCGCACGGATGCATGGAAATCCAAGTCCAAGTGCTTGGAATTCTCATTGTGGTATACTGCAATCTCATTCAGTGGATACCCTCCCAGGTAGTTAATCTCTGGATCAAGGAATTCTCACAGTTGAATCCCAGAAGTCCCTTTCACTGGATCCCCTAAAGTGAGCTGCTGGGTCTGTGGATCACCAGTAATAAAAAGTCCAGAACCCTGCCTGCAAGATATTCCCAGCCCCACGGCTGGATCATTGACATACAGCAGACAGAATCTATGGAATACTGTAAGCGGAGTGGCAGAGCCGGCGTACGCCAGTCAGGGGCGCAACTAGTGCCAAATTTTAAGTAAAGGCTGTTAAAAGTTTCAGGGGGGGACACATTCTTCCTGTCATAGGCAGAGTGGAGATGCAGGGGTTCTAAGAATGGGTGAAAACACAAAAAAGCCTCATTTGCAGGTAAATGGTCTTTTAAAGACCTGTGAAGTACTCGGGTGCCGCGCTGATAACCGCGCACCCAGCGTATTCACACTACGACGTCATGCTGTGAGCCGCACAACCAGTGCGTTCACACCAGGGGGCCATGGTGAGCACCACGTTAGGATCACCACTCAAACTTTTCCAAAGAAAACAGTCCACTTCCTTTAATTTATATTTGCCCTGTGGACCCCATCCCCCGGGGCATGCTGACCATTCAATTCTTGAATGTTTTTATCAATCATTAGGAATGGGGGCCGTCTGGTGCCCGCAACTTGTCCACTTTTGGCCCCAGGGACCCCATCCCCTGGGGCTTGGCCTCTTTGTTGGGGACTGTGGGGGAGCCTCAATGCCCCACAGTCCCGCCTGCTCCGCGTCTCCTGCGGGAACCAGCATTGCTTTTGGGCAAGGGAGCTGCTATCATTCAGCTCCCCTTGCCTAAAAGCAAAGCAGGGTTTGCTATTACAGGGCGGTAGTTATGCTCCCGACCTGCCATAGCAAACAGCAATGTACAGGGGTGGGTACCCCGGGACATTGCATGAGCTGTCCCAGTGGGGTGGGGGTCCCCAGGGCCCTCAAGGGCTCCAGGAGGGGGGACGTATGGCCCCCCTCCCTCCTTTTATGAAAGCCCTGGGGAGGTGGTGGTCCCCGGGGCTTTGGGGGGCACGCAAGGCTCCCCCTGCATATTTAATTAAAGCCTCAGGGGTGGCGGTCCCCTGGATTTAGGAGGGCCTTAGAGGCCCCTCACTAATTATAAAACAAGCCCCGGGCAGGTGGCGGTCCCCGGGGCTGCACCCTCCTTCACCTAATATACATAGCCCCGTGGAGGTGGCGGTCCCCAGGGCTGCTGGGGCCCGCAAGCCCGCAATATAATTAACGGATTGCCGTCAAGACCTGGCCCACCTTTGGCTCATTTAAATGAAGTGAGGGTGCCTCCGGTTTCATAAAAAAAAACATCCGGATTTGCACATCAAGTGCGCATTCGTACATTTGCATTTTATTGGGGGGAGCCTGGGGGTCCTTGTGGGACCCCCTGAGCAGGCCTGGGGCGTCAGGGATTTTCTACACTGCCCCCTTTTCTTCTTTTTTAATCTTTTTCCATTGTTTTCTTGTGAATCAGTTCTACTGAGTCACAAGATGGCTGCCAATACTTCCTGGTTTGGAGTGTTGGCAGTCAATCAAGGTGAAACTTGTGGTCGGGAGGATGCGCAAACGCACCGCTGCCCCAGATATCGAAACTTTAGATTTTTGAATTTCTCAGCAACTACTAAATGGATTTACACCATTTAAAAAAAAGTCACTTTCTGAACCAGGCCCTACCTTTTTGCCAAATTTGGTGTAATTCCGTTCATCAGATCGGGCTGTAGCCTTGGCTAAAGTTTCCAACGGCAAATTGATTTTCAGACTTTTATTTTTCAAATTGCTCAACACCTACAGAACGGATTTACACCATTTAAAAAAAGGTCGCTTTCTGAACCAAACGCTATCTTTTTGCCAAATTTGGTGTAATTCTGTTCAGCAGTTCGGGCTGTAGCCTGTAATAAAATTTCCTATGGTGAAAACAATTTTTGGGACCCCCTTTTTTCTCAGCCCCAGCTTGATGAATCACCCCCAAACTTTCAGGATAGGAGCTAAGCTGGATAGACCTTTTTTGGGGAGAATTTCGCCGTAAAGATTCATCAAACAATGCTAAAGTTATTAGCAAATCAAAAAATGCTTTTCCTTTGGAAATTAGGGGGTCCATTAGGCTGTATGGCCTCCTACCCGCCAGCCACCCATTCCCCCCTGCCATATTAGTATGGCGGGAGGACCCCGGCGGACGGAAAGGACCTACAGGTTTAATATGGTGGCAGTGTCTGCTAGACACCGCCATCCATATTAATATGCAGGCGGAGAGCAGCCTTTCTGTGGTGGCACAGTTCATAATTAGGGCCCGTTGCGGTCCCCCAGGAAGTTGGGCGGTGGGGGTGCACATGGGGGGTACCTATGGTACCCCCCTGCATTTGCATGCACAATGCAGCAGGCACTGCGCGGTGCCTATCACTTTGTGCTTGCTAATGGTCAACATGCATTTTTTCCATTGTGGCGGGTGCATCTACCCGCAGCATTGTTAAAAATGCGTGATGTGCCCGCCAGTGTGGCGGGCGCCTCCTAATCTCACCCACGGGACCACTGCACATATGGCAGGCGGTTCCGTTTTCCGTCAGGATGGTGGGTGGATCTTAATGATGCCTTAGGTTCTAACTATAACTACCTTCAACCTTAAATCTCCCACTCCAGTGAGTGTAACAGTAGGGAAAGTGTTGGATAGTGGAGGTGTAAACATTTCTATTCTCACTCGAATCAGTGCAACAGTAGGGAAATTGTTAGTTAGCGGAGGGGTAAAAATTACGAATTCCACTCTAATAATTGTAACAGTAGGGAAAGTGTTGGATAGTGGAAGGGTAAGAATTACTATTCTTACTCCAGTGAGTGTAAGAGTAAAGAAAGTGTTGGATAGCGGAGGGGTAAAATTACTATTCCCACTCCAGTGAGTGAAACAGTTTGGAAAGTGTTGAATAGCGGATTGGTGAAAATTAATTTTCTCACTCCAGTCAGTTCAAAATGAAAAACAAACAAAATATTAACAACAAAAATATGTAAAAACAAAATAAATAAAAAAAACATATAAATATGTTACACATTTAAATAAACCATATTATAATGTTAAATAAATATGACAAACACCTACAAATATTATATTAACTAAATACCAAATAAATATTTTTTAATAGAAATTATTTAGAAACAAAACCAGTAATTATTACATAAATGTACTTTCTATATTTTCTATCACATAAAACACCGCACAATTCGTAACCCACATCTACATTATTTTTAAATGTACTTCCTTAATTAACATACTTAATTACCAATTAAAGAAATATTAATTAAAAAAATAGGTAAAACTAATAAAAATTCATTAACTTCCCACACGGTACCCCTGTAATCTCCACAACCCAAAGCTAAAATTAAACAGTAAAAAAAATTATTACACAATTGAAACTTATTTTCAATTAAAAAACTAATAGTATTTAACAAATAATTATAAAGCAAGTAAAATTAATTTACTCCCCACACTGTGCCCCTATAAAAGTAAAACCCACACATAAAAAAACAAATACCCTAAACAAATATCAATTAATAGCAATGATCAAGCGCCTTGAGACCCTCTGGGTATGTAGCGCGCTATATAAATTATCTGAATTGAATTGAATTGAATTAAAAGTAATTACACAATTTCCATAATGAATTTTCAATCAATTATTATAAATTAACAACTAATTAGTAATTAATCAAACATCACTTGCCACCCTTTACCCCTTTAAACCCCACAACCTGCCCCTAAAAACAGTTACACAATTACCATAAATAATTACCAATTAATTAATTAACAACTAATTAATCATTAATTAAAAATAGATTACTTCCCACCCTTTACATCTATAAACCCCACAACCCACACCTAAAAGAAATTACACAATTACCATAATTAATTACGAACTAATTGATTCATGTTAATTAACAACCAATTATTAATTAATTACTAATAAATTACTTCCCACAATTCACACTATAAAATTTCAATTAAATGAATGTTAATAAATAAAACATAATCTTTAATTTATTATATTTAAATTACTTCCCACCCTACCACCCTACAAACGTACAACCTGCTACGGAACTAAAAAACACAAAATGTGCTTAAAATAAAATTGATAATTACAAAAATGTAACACATATTAAAAAACATACATCACATACATTTAAAATATATAAACTAAAATACATAACACTAAATAAAAAAATCGATATTTTTAGCAACTATATTTTTGCAAACTTTATCAATAACTTTTATGTTTTTGAAAACAATTTTTCTTACCATAAATTAAATATTCTTGACCACGATATTCTTGCTGTCGATATTTCTGTGTCACTATATTTCCAACTCGATATTTGTGTAAGTCGACATTTCCAACTCGATATTCTGTCTGAATACCAATGCTCTTCACACGCTGTATTATACAGCCTTAGTGGGAACATGCATAGCGTCCAAGCCCCTTTCTGAGGGCCGAATCACGGTGCTCAGACCAATCACAACTCTGCTTAAGGCAACGTTGTAATTGGTCAGGGCATTCTGAGAAGCTGGGTGCTTCCTGCTGAAGAAGAAGAGTCGACTGTGACCTCCAGGTAAGTTTTTATTTCCAAATTTTCCCCCACCTTGTTATGTTATCTAATGCTGGATTTCTAAAGCGCACAGCTACTCAAAGTGTCCCAGTGCTGCTACCCTGAGACCCCCACCAATCAGCTAAGAGGGAAAGCATCAAGAAGAAAGGGGTCAGAACAGTAATGTTTTTAATTTTTTCTTAAAGACTGTAGGGTCAGCGACCCTCCTAAGAGCAAAAGGAAGCTCATTCCAGGCTAAACCAGCTTTGCGGGTGAAAGAACGCCCACCCAACCTGTGACGCGGAAACCGCGGATTCTGTATGAGGTGTTGGTCCGATGAGCGCAGATGCCTAGAAGGGGTATAAAAAGCACAGCTCTTCTGAAGATAAAGTGAGCCCTGTCCATACAAGGCCCGTTGGACAATGGCCAGCATCTTAAATTTCAAGCGAGCCTCGACTGGGAGCCAGTGGAGGTGCCGAAGATGAACACGCACACTCTGCCTGGCTGAAAGACCCAGCAAGAGTCGTACAGCTGTGTTTTGGACTACCTGCAACTTTTTTATCAGATAGCTCGGACATCCCACTAGGAGTGCATTAGAATAGTCCAAACGGGAAAGAATCAACGCCCGGACCACCGTTTCTTTAGCCTCCGCAGGCAGAAGGGGGAGGAATTTACACAGCATTCTCAGTATGCCAAAGCAAGTCCCTGTGAGCTTTTTGACATGCGTCGCGAAATTCAGGTTTTCCTCGAACCAAACCCCCAAATTTTTCGCCAGTCCTTTGTCTTACTAGGGGGCAGAAAGTCCGGAGGCCACAGACTGGTTCTAAAATCAACAGGAAATGCTCCAAATAGGAGTAACTCCGATTTCTCCTCGTTGCACTTAAGCTGTGCATTGGCCGGCCAGCGGAACACAGAAGAGAGACAACGCTGAGCCGTGCTGACCGAATCCTCACCTCTTCTCCAGGTGAACAATAACTGCGTGTCATCTGCATAGGCCATCACCTTAGCTCCCAATGACTCCGCCAGATAAACCAGGGGAGTCATATAGATGTTAAACAAAAGGAGGCTTAGCAAGGAGCCCTGCGGGACACCAGTGAAGAGAGGGGAGGAAGACGAGGCAAACGGCGGTAACCAAACTTGCTGTGACCTATCCTCAAGGAAAGATCGAAACCAGCTCCAGGCTGTACCAGCAATGCCGATCCAGCAAGCCGCTCGAGGAGGAGAGAATGAGGAACCGTATTGAATGCCGCCGAGAGATCCAGCAACACCAAGGCTGTTCTCCCGCCGGCATCCAAACAGTCCCGGATAGCCTCCACCACCTCCAGCAGCTTTGACTCCGTGCTATGAGAGGCCCGGAACCCCGATGGCGCAGGATGCCACACACCAGCCTTCGTCACATAGTTGGTGAGCTGCGAGGTGACCGCCTTTTCACAGACCTTAGCCAAGCTAGGCAAGAGAGAAATTGGTCTATAATTGGCGGGGAGCGACGGATCGAGGGTAGGTTTCTTGAGTAGAGGGAGAAGGAGGGCCTGTTTCCACGCATGCGGGACATGCGCCTCGCGAAGCGACTGGTTAATCAAAAGGTTAACTTCCGGATTGACCGTGTCGGATATTTCAGCCAACAGCCGAGCCGCGCAGGGGTCGTTGGGGGAGCCTGATTTCAGAGCCCCAAGGATTCTACGGGAGGCCGAGAAGTCAATAGGACTAAAGGCCAAGAAGGAGTGATCCACATCCTTCTCCAAACTAGACCCCTGCTTAAGCAGGGTCGACATTGGGTTATTGGGGAAGGAATTTTGAATATCCCTGATTTTCTCCCTAAAATGGTTGGACAGAGTGTTCGCCCAGATGATTGAGAGGGTAATAGCTACCTCCTGCGCACGGGGCGCCACAAAACTCTGCACAATGGCAAAGATTTCCTTCGCATTGTTGTTCGCCCTACCAATGTGGGTGGCACAATGCGTGCTTTTTGCCGTGCTATTGGCTTTATAATACCGTTTCTGTTTAGCTCTGAGAGCCAGTTTGGCCATGGGACAGTAGCCACTAGCCCTCCACGCTCTCTCCAGAACCTTGCAGGAGTGTTTTAAACCCCTCAACTCCGAGGTAAACCAAGGCTTGGAGGGGGTTTCTCTACCCAACTTACAAGGTCGCGGAGCCGCTAGGGCAGTGACCGCAACACTAATCCAACTCGAAAATGTAGTAACATTGTCCTGGAGGGCACTTACTAGGCTCGGGCGCGAAGCTGCCAGCTGAGCGCTCAGAGAAGCAGCATCCATCTTCCTGGCCATAGGAGCGCGATGGCAAAGTGGCAGTTGGCGTTCGCGCTGAGCAGGCCACGAGAAGAGTACTGGGAAGTGGTCTGACCAGGTGACCGGGAGAGGTTTTCTAACTAGCACCGGGAAATTAGAGCAAATGTCAAGTCAAGTCATAAAATTTATATAGCACACTACATACCCAGAGGGTCTCAAGGCGCTTAGGGAGGGGAGGAGGATTACTTGTCAAATATCCACGTTTTAAGTTGCTTTCTGAATGCTAGGTGGTTCTGGGTAAGGCGAAGGTAAGTGGGAAGTGAGTTCCATGTTTTAGCTGCCAGGTATGAGAAGGATCTACCTCCCATGGTGGTCTTGTTGATGCGAGGTACAGTGGCGAGGGCTTGGCTGGAAGATCGTAGTTGGCGGGAGGGGGTGTAGAAGGACAGTCGTGAGTTGAGGCATTCTGGTCCGATTTCGTAGAGTGCTTTGTGTGCGTGGGTTAGGAGTCGGAAAGTGATCCTCTTATTGACGGGTAGCCAGTGGAGGTTTTTCAGGTGACCAGAGATGTGTTTGTTACGCGGGATGTCTAATATGATCCTGGCTGAGGCGTTTTGGATTCGTTGGAGTTTTTTCTGGAGTTTAGCGGTAGTACCTGCGTAGAGGGTGTTTCCGTAGTCCAGTCGGCTCGTGACCAGAGCGTGGGTGACTGTTTTCCTGGTTTCGGTGGGGATCCAGCGAAATGTTTTTTTGAGCATGCGAAGAATGTTGAAGCAGGATGAGGAGACGGCGCTGACTTGTCTGTTCATTGAAAGTGAAGAATCCAGGATAATGCCTAGGTTCCGTGCATGGTCTGTCGGAATGGGTGCTTTTCCAAGGGCTTCCGGCCACCAAGAGTCGTCCCATGCAGAGGGGGATGTACCTAAGATGAGGACTTCTGTTTTATCTGAGTTCAGTTTCAGACGGCTGTGTTTCATCCATTCGGCAACTTCTTTCATTCCTTCGTGTAGGTTAGTTTTGGCGGTGTTAGGGTCATTGGTGAGTGAAAGGATCAGTTGAGTGTCATCCGCGTAGGAGATGATGTTGAGGTTGTGTTGGCGGGCGATGGCCGCGAGGGGGCTCATGTATACGTTGAAGAGGGTGGGACTGAGTGAGGATCCTTGTGGTACGCCACAGATGACTTCAGTGGCCTCGGACTTGAATGGTGGAAGGCGGACTCTCTGGGTTCTTCCGTTGAGGAACGAGGTGATCCATTCAAGTGCTTTTCCTTGTATTCCGATGTTACTGAGGCGCTGTAATAGGGTGCTATGGCAGACTGTGTCGAAGGCTGCGGAGAGGTCGAGGAGGATGAGGGCGACTGTGTCTCCATTGTCCAGTAGAGTTCGAATGTTGTCTGTTGCTGCGATGAGGGCGGTCTCAGTGCTGTGTTTGGCTCGGAAGCCGGACTGTGAGGAGTCGAGGGATTTGTTGGCTTCGAGGAAAGCGGCGAGCTGGTTGTTGACAGCTTTCTCGATGACTTTGGCCGGGAATGGAAGGAGCGAGATGGGGCGGTAATTTTTGAGTTCGGTGGGGTCCGCTGTGGGTTTTTTCAGAAGGGCGCTGAGTTCAGCGTGTTTCCAGCTTTCCGGGAAGGTGGCGGAGTTGAAGGAGCAGTTGATGACGTCTCGGAGGTGCGGTGCTATGACGGAGTCTGCTTTGTTGAAGATGTGGTGAGGACATGGGTCTGTGGGGGATCCTGAGTGGATGGAGTTCATCAGGCGGATGGTGTCCTCAGTGGAGATTGGGTTCCAGTCGTTAAGGGTGTTCAAGGGGGGTGAATGTTCGGCATATGGTTGGGTGGGTTGGTCTCCGGGTTGGTTGTCGAAGCTGTTGTGGATGTCTGCAATTTTGTTGTGGAAGAATGAAGCTAGGGAGTCGCAGAGGGCTTGAGAGGGGGTGATGTCGTTGGAGTTGGCCGAGGGATTGGTAAATTCCTTGACGATGTTGAAAAGCTCCTTGCTGTTGTGGGCGTTGTTATCTAGTCGATCCTTGAATGCTGTTTTCTTGGCCTTTCGGATTAGTTGGTGGTGTATGCGGGTGGCGTTTTTGAAGGCGTCCTTGGTGCTAGTGGTTGGGTCTTTTTTCCAGGCCTTTTCAAGGGAGCGGCAGAGTTTCTTGGACTTCTTAAGATCATCGTTGAACCATGAGGCCTTCTTGCTGCCAGGTTTGCTTTGACGTTTTTTCAGTGGTGCTAGGATGTCGGTGCTGTTGGATAACCATAGGGTGAAGTTGGTGGCGGCTTGGTCTGGGTTAGAAGAGTGGGCTGGGGTGTTTAGAAGGAGCGATGAGGAGATCTGGTCGATGGTGATTTTGTTCCAGTTTCTTTGCAGAGTTGGTTGGGGGTGGTTAATGGGTTTAGGCTTGTTGTAGGTAAAGCGAACGCAGCTGTGGTCAGTCCAAAGGAGAGCCGTAGTGTGGCTGAAGGAGACGTGATTGCTGGAGGTGAAGATAGGGTCGAGAGTATGACCTGCGATGTGGGTGGGGGAAGTGACCAGTTGTTTAAGTCCGAGGTTGGCGAGGTTGTCCAAGAGGGTGGTGGTGTTGCGGTCATTGTTCTTTTCAAGGTGAAAGTTGAGGTCTCCCAGAAGGATGTAATCTTTGGAGGGGAGCGCGTGTGGAGTGATGAAGTCCGTGATGTCTTCACTGAATTGTGCACGGGGTCCAGGTGGTCTGTATAGGAGGGTGCCTCTGAGTGTGGTCTTGGGGTCGATGTGGATCTGGAAGTGAAGGTGTTCAGAGTTGGCGAGATTGACGTCAGAGCTGGTTGAGATGTGGATTGATTTTTTATGGACGATAGCGATTCCTCCTCCTGTGTGGCCGGTACGGTCCTTGTATGTGATCTTATAGTCTTCAGGGATGGCAATGGTGATGTCTGGGGCGGAGGAAGCGTTCATCCATGTTTCTGTTAGGAAGGCGACGTCTGGAGAGATGGTGTCTAGTAGATTCCATAGGTCAATGGCGTGCCTGTGGACCGATCGGGTGTTGAGAAGGATGCATTGTAGGCGGTTAGGGTCGGGAATCTGAGGTGTGACCGTAGCGGAGTTGTTGACGGTGCCGATGAATCTGCAGGCGTAGCATGAGAAAGGTCCATGGGTGTGTCCAGGAGCGGCTTGGACGCAGTTGGTGGAGCGGCCGGGGTTGAGGGCTAGGAGGGTGGTGGCATCGTAGGTAATGCGGGAGGGCTGGGCAAAGCGAGGGCCAGGGGGTATGGCGCTGGGCGCGGTCCAGGCGCGGACGGGCGTAGACGGGCTTACCTTTGGCGCACCTTCGGCGCGAATTGGGCGCGGTCGCTGCGCGTGAACGCTGCGCGCGGGAAGAACTGTCATATATGGATAGTGGAGGGGGAGGGGCGAGGGCGGCTCAGCTGGGAGGCGGGGTGGGCACACGAGGACTACAACAACAAACAAAATGGAGGCGGAGGGGGGAGCACAGCGGAGCGCTAGAGGCAAACGCGCTAACAAAGTCTAAAACAGCAGAATGAAATAAACAAAGCGCAAATGAGGCAAAGCGGTAATCAAGCACACAGCAGGCGAAATGATATGGCAATTTTCAAAGCAATGCAGCGCTACGATACCAGATGTCTGCAAGGGACACTGGGAGCGACCACTCAGCCCGTGAGAGAGGAGCGAGTCACGGCGCCTTCAGGGAGAGGAGCGCTATTTCTGGTCAGTGGGAGGGCGGCTCAGCTGGGAGGCGGGGCGGGCACACGAGGACGACAACAACAAACAAAATGGAGGCGGAGGGGGGAGCACAGAATACGGCCCCCCTTATGGGTTGGGTCAATCACCCATTGGGAGAGCATAGCTAACTGGAGATTATCCCTGAATGCGACTGCTTCAGACGACTCCACCGAGTCTAGATGTAGGTTAAGGTCGCCCAGCAAAAGAAAGTTGGAGAACCTTAGGACTCTCTCAGCTATAGTGTCACCACAAGCGTCCAGGAAAACCCCCGCTGGACCCGGAGGACGGTATAATAGTGAGCCACCCAAGGTGAAATGCGGAGACAATTGAAGGCTGAAATCCAAAGCCTCACAGCCTTCCCAATTATTTGAGGGTTCCCACTGGAGGACCCAGCATTCTCTGTACAATATGGCAACACCCCCTCCCCTCCCCACCGGGCGGTCCGTCCGATGTATTTTATAGCCAGAGGGGGTAGCCATGGTGACTATAGGATTAGAGAACCCATCTAGCCAAGTCTCTGTAACAAATAAGAGATCAAGGTCATTATCCAGGACCAGGTCGGCAATGTCCTCATGATGCCGTTTAAGGGATCTGGAATTAATGAGACAAGCTTTGAAGCTGGCCGGAAGGCGGGGATCGACACTCTGCACATCTGACAGGAGCTGGGGGGAAAGTAGAAAGCCACACTCTGAGCAGGCAATGGCACTCTCTGGGTCAGCGGTATTCAAAAGGTAGGTAGAACAGCACGGACCTCGCAAGGACCTTAGTACCGTGCTGGAATACCGAATACACGGGTCAATGTGATGAGAGGGATCCCGTCCAGCAGCATGGCTCGCCCTGAGCCCTGCCTTAGCGCTGACGGGCGCAGACGGGCTTGCCTCAGGCACGACTTTGGCACGCCATTGGCGCGCCGCTGCGCCCGCCCGCTGCCCCCGCCCGCTGTGCGTATGGCCTAGGCACATTTAAGAAGGGAATGGCCAGTGCTGGGAGATTCGAGCAACAACTGGACCGCTGACCACGCCAAGCGCGTGTCAGGTCCAAGATGACCGCTAGCCAGCCGGAATTGGTGTCCGGAGTGCTATGAGGTGAGAGGGAGACAAGCCCGAGCAAAGTCAAGCAGCAGGAGGTAAATCCAGTAATCCAGTAATTTAAAATACAATATTAGCCCGCATAGCGCCTTAAAAGAAAATGCAATCAAAATTCAAACACTCCCCCCCAAATTCTCTTTCAGGCACTCCCCCCAAATACCCTCAGGCACACAAAAATAAAACGAAAACAGCGTAGGGAGGAATTAAAATCAGGAGCACAAGCACTAGAAGAAAGGAGCTCACAGTAGACCCTACCACAGTTCCCTACCAGCCGCAACTGATGGGCCCTAAGGTTCTAGCAACCAGCTGGACTTGCAAAGTGTATCAAGTGCACTGAACAGAGCACCATCATTTCCTTTTGCTTGCCAATAATTTGTATTGAACCATGGACTCTGAATTCTTGTAACCCTCCTTGGTTTTGAATACGTTTTCAATACCATTAATTAACTTGTGAAACTCCCCAAAAATGTCCTGTTCAGTCAAATTCAGGTTCATTCTTCTCAATGCAATCCGATTGAACTTGTTTATTAGGCTACTACATATATCAGGGTTCACTTTCACCCATTGCTGCTGCTTAGCATAATTAGTAGAATTAGTATTTACTTAATTACTCCAGTAATCTCAAACTCCATTCCCAGATACGACAGAGGTGCCCTACTGCCGAGGGATAGAATTCCCTCTGCCTTACCTTGTAACTTTTGGCCAGCCACCACTGCGACCATGGTTCAACCGGTAAAGAAGGTGCGTAATCTTGGCATCTTGTTTGATTCCAAGCTTACTCTCGAATCGCAGGTCATGAAAACGGTGACCTGGTGTTTGGCTATTATTAGGTCTTTGCGGAAGATCCTTCATTGGCTTCCATCTCACGCTCGGGCTTTGATAGTTCATAGCACCATTCTTAGCCGGCTTGATTATTGCAACGCATTGTTTCTTGAGTCACCTAAATTTTTGCTTTAAAGGCTGCAGAGGATCCAGTTGATAGCTGCCAAATTGGCCTTGGGGTGGGCTAGATGATCTGCCTCCTCGGTGGATATGGCGGAACTACACTGGCTTCCTCTTGTACAGAGAGTCCAGTTCAAGTCTCTCTGTATAGTGTTTAAAGCTCTACATAGTGTGGGTCCTGTGTCTATGCAGTGAAAGTTCAAGTGGTATGTGCCTGCGAGATGTCTCCACTCATTTGCGGCATATCTGGTGGCAATGCTGAGATTTAGGAAAGTCAGGGCAGGTGGGCGAACCTTTGGGTATGCTGCTGCCAAGCTTTGGAACCAACTCCCCTGGAGTTAAGACAACTTGATGATTTGTGTGCCTTTAGAAGAAGACTCAAAACCTGGCTGTTTCCTAAAACTTAGTCGGCTGTCTGGTCCCTGTTCAATATTTGTGTCCCCTCTCATGTTGAGTCAATAGCGCCAGGATGCCTTTTTGGTGGTAGTTCGCTTTATAAGTTAAATAAATAATAATCCTTTTTCACCCTGGATGAGTCTAGAACTTTACACCAGCAAAGGTTGGTGTAAGTCGCCCACCAGAGTGGAAAGAGAATCGATATACTCCATACTTTGCAGGGGTGTAGAAGATCATGGGGCATATTACCAACAACTAGCGATAATTTTTGTCTCTAACTTGTTTAGAGACAAAAAGTATCGCCGCACATCGGCAATTTTTATCGCAGATAAACCTTGCTATTAGCAAGGTTTATTGCAAATGCGATAAAAAACGGCCGCAATGTATGAATATCGCTGAAAAGTCAGCGATATTCATGCATTATCGAGCAAATGCTCTTAGCCATGTTATCCACCTCCCATTGGATAACATGGCTAAGAACTGCTCAGGGCAGGTGTTAGCTTTTGGAGATATTCGCGCTTAGCGCGAATATCTCCAAAAGTTGGTAATAGGAGATAGCGATGTTAGCGACTGTTTCCAGTCACTAACATCTTGGCACGCCCACTTTGCATGTCATTAGTGATAAATATCACTGACATGCAAAGCGGGGCCCAAGATGGTCGCTATCTCCTATTAGCTGTCGCTAACTGGTGTTAGCGACTGCTTGGTAATAGGGAGATAATTTTATCTCCGCTTTCTTGGCTTTTAAAGCCAAAAAAGCGGAGATAAACCCCCTTGATAATATGCCCCGAGGTTTCCTAATGGAGGAAGTTTTTCCCAGTGGAAAAAAGACAAAATGCACATTTTTGTAATAGTTCATAGAGGAAACGTTAAAGTGACCCACTGACTATTATGCCTCGAAAACGGCACCAGTAACTGTTGCAGCTGGTGAGTTATTAGAATGGAGAAAACCTGCACCCTTTCAAGAACAGTGTGGCTACGAGTGAATCAAAGAAGCGCACATAATTGAAAAGAACGTATTTATTTGTTCATAACATTATTACAATTAACGGCAAAAATATAATTAAATAGTCTAAAAAACGTGCATGAACTTTGAAGGCTGTTTAATGACATGAATAAAAGCCGTGTTTAAGGAACTTAATGATAGCTTACAATTACAAAGTTATAGCCAGTCAGCCACTGTTCCCTTTCTGTTCTCATTAGCAGGACGGATAAAGGCACACAGCAGGGCTAATGAGTAGTACAAATTATCCTAATTAGAAATGACAACGTGGCTTCAATGCCAAAAATGTATTTGGGCCTAAAAAAATGTGGCTAATTGCAAGTAAAGGCATTGATGTGCAGCTGACAGTAGTTACTGCCAGGGTTTAATGGAACATGTTGGTGACTTAAGTGTGAGAACATAAAGCAATTAACGTGTGACATGCTGCTTTTATCATTTTTGGTTTTTGTGGGCACCGTTTTTAATACATTACTTTCAATTTAGTGCACACAGTGTATATATGAATAAAGAGGCCATTGTTTCTTATTTTGGAGCATCGGGGCAAATTGATTGTGGTGCAAAGTGGAAGAAGTTCTGCGGAAATTATAAAATCACAATGCTATGTGGCAGAATCTGTTTTATGACGTTCATGCAAGCATAAAACAACATACAATCTCAAGATTGTTAACTGCAGATGCATTTTCGCTTACACGCTTTCAGAGAGCTTTTCTCATGGTTAATTCAGCATTTGGAGTACATTTTTGGCACGGTTAAGACTATTCTTCACAAGCAAATGTATTTTCAATATAATTTTTACATTTAAATGTGTCTCTTTAAATGTGTAGTTGTCCCTTCCCATTCCTAACTGGTAAGATTAGTTACTGGAGAAAATGTAAATACGTTTATAGGGTACCAAACTTTCTGTTAAAGTCATGTGAGTGCCTATAACTTTTTGGAAGATCACCTACTTTTGCAACAGGCCGCCTCTGAGGATCGAACACATTATTCGCATCATAACGGCAGTTTCGGACGTTCCTCCATCTGTAAAATTCCGCCAATTCTGAGTCTATAAATCAGGATTGTGATGTAAATGTATACTTGTATAGCGCACTACTCACCCGCAAGGGTCTCAAGGCGCTTGTACAAATACCGCTGTGGACTTTCCTTGATAGGCGTCCACTCCTGGGAACCCCCAAGTTGGAAGCCAGGCATCCTTAAAGTTGTGGGGATTAAGCAAGCTGTTGCCCAGAGTTGCAAAGTGGGACTCCATGATTGGAATAGGCACTGAGGCGAGAATTATCAGGTCCGTGGAATTTTTGAGCCCAAGACCCGCCGAGGCGGGGAATTGAACCCTGGTCCCGGGCTAGACCTCTGCATCAGGGTCTGCCGCTCTAACCATTGAGCCACACTTCTCCACATGCTACATAGTACTTTCACAAAGTTATCCTTTTGCATGCTTAATTTTAAGTTAAGTGCTCAGCCTTACCCAGGCCTATATGTCCTGATAACAATAAAAAGTTTTTGATTTCTGGATTCATTAATATAAAAAAAGATGATTGGCATTAGAATTGCCCATGAACTAAACCAACACAACAATTACGCCTGATTCAGAAAAGAAAATATAGACTTTGGTGTAAGTTAATTTTTTTGCGGTATTCACAAACTACAGGTTAATAGTAAGTTTACATCTGCGGAGACTCTGCAGTGAGCGGGGAGGGAGGGGGGGACTCTGCACATAAAAAATAGGCATATCAGGCTGTAGTTAATAATCATGTTATTGAGCAATTGGATGTACAGTAATCCTTTTAGAGTCTTTATGAATGCTAGAAAAGGGGCTCTATTTTGATTACTTCAGGCAGTTCTATATTTCTGGCTCCAGTACAGATAACCTACTGTACCGTTTTCTTCATAACTTGGGAGCATATTATCAAGAACGGCGTTAAAATTATCGCCGGTTATGTGGCAGTTCAGCGATAATGGGCTTGATAATATGGCCTGGAGAATTCCAACAGAAGCCCATGTTCACACCAGAACATGGGTGTTGTAAATGGCCCTCTTAGTATCACGAGAACCTGGAGAGTATGTAAACAGAGCTCCAGTGCTTCTAGTGTCTGGCGGTTCCACTCCAGTTCGGAGAGTGCAGAAGTCCACACTGAGGGGTGAGAGGGGGTTGTGTTCCCCAGTGGGAGAACCAGTGGGTCAGGGAACAGCCAGAAGGGCTGAGTCTCCCAGGTGTGACCATGGTGACACCACTTTTGTCCTAGGGGATCTTCGAGCACTGTCAGGTGGACAGGGGTCGGGATGTCTGCGCCAGGCAGACTGTCACAGGACACATGAGCTGTGTATCAACCTGGCGGGGGGCAGATTTGCTCCCAATGAAGTCCTGGTGCGCTGGGCAAGTGGTGGGGTGCAGCCCTCTGGAAGGGGGTGCAAAGAGAGTGAGTTCTCGCCTCTGACCCCGGGGAAACCTGAGGGTTTAGATGGATCACTGAAATAATATCGAATGTCAAAATATCGACCTTCAATAATATCGTTGACAAAATATAGACAGTCAAAATATCGACTTTCTATGTACAAACAGGTAAGTACAAAAATATTGAGTTTAAAATATCGTTTACAAAAATATAGTTGTAAAAAATATCGACTTTACTAAAAACAATGTTAAATTAAATTAATATTAAAAATTAATTACTAAAATATACTTATAAATACTTAAATTAACTTATAATAATTAAATAATTAATGAAAGTAAAAAATAATTAATAAAAGTAAAAGAAAATGTTAATCATATTTCTTAAAACATATATATATAGTAACAAAATATAATTAAATAATAGCCAATATTATTAAAGTACAATAACAATAGTGTAAAAATTACTATTCCCACTCCAAAGAGTGCAAGCATAGGGTAAGCATTGGATAGCGTAGGGGTTAAGGTTTCTATTCCCACTCCAGTGGGTGCAACAGTAGGGAAAGCGTTGGATAGCGTAGGGGTTAAAATTACTATTCCCACTCCAAAGAGTGCTACAGTAGGGAAAGCGTTGGATAGCGTAAGGGTAAAAATTACTATTCCCACTCCAAAGAGTGCTACAGTAGGGAAAGCGTTGGATAGCGTAGGGGTTAAAATTACTATTCCCACTCCAATGGGTGCAACAGTAGGGAACGCGTTGGATAGAGTAGGGGTTAAAATTACTATTCCCACTCCAAAGAGTGCTACAGTAGGGAAAGCGTTGGATAGCGTAAGGGTAAAAATTACTATTCCCACTCCAAAGAGTGCTACAGTAGGGAAAGCGTTGGATAGCGTAGGGGCTAAAATTACTATTCCTACTCCAGTGGGTGCAACAGTAGGGAAAGCGTTGGATAGCGTAGGGGTTAAAATTACTATTCCCACTCCAAAGAGTGCAACAGTAGGGAAAGCGTTGGATAGCGTACGGGTTAAAGTTACTATTCCCACTCCAGTGGGTGCAACAGTAGGGAAAGCGTTGGATAGCGTAGGGGTTAAAATTACTATTCCCACTCCAGTGGGTGCAACAGTAGGGAAAGCGTTGGACAGCGTAGGGGTTAAAATTACTATTCCCACTCCAGTGGGTGCAACAGTAGGGAAAGCGTTGGATAGCGTAGGGGTTAAAATTACTATTCCCACTCCAAAGAGTGCAACAGTAGGGAAAGCGTTGAATAGCGTACGGGTTAAAATTTCTATTCCCACTCCAGTGGGTGCAACAGTAGGGAAAGCGTTGGATAGCGTAGGAGTTAAAATTACTATTCCCACTCCAGTGGGTGCAACAGTAAGGAAAGCGTTGGAAAGCCTAGGGGTAAAAATTACTATTCCCACTCCAGAGAATACAACATTAGGGAAAGTAAATCTTTCATATATAAATCAAAAATCTAACAAGAAATATCTATTAATAAATAATAAAAAGTAAATAAAAATGTTATGTAATAGAATAAATAATATTTTACATTTACTAATTAACAATAATTATTTTAAGTAGTCACCTATTAATACAAATTAATTAAACATTAACAATTAATTATTTAATAATTAAAGATTATTTCACTATTATTTCCAAATAAATAACGTGTATTTTATTTCATTATTTAATTAATTATTAATATATTACTTTTCACCCTATGCCCCTATAAACCCACAACCCGCTACAGAAATTAAATTAGTAAAATTTACATAATAACCAATTAATCAATTAATATAAATGAATTAACAATTATAATTAAATTCATTAACACATATAAATTATTTACCAATTAATTACTAATTACTATCAATAAATATATTTACATATTTAATTATTTTTTATTAAATTACTTCCCACCCTATTCCCCTATAATCCCACAACCAACTACTGCATTAAATTAGTAAAATTTACATAATTACCAATTAATCAATTAATAATAATTATTTTTCAATTACTATTAGATTAATTGACACATATAAATTAATTAACAATTAATTGCAAATTACTATCAATTAATAAATTTACATATTTAATTAATTATAATTAAATTACTTCCCACCCTATTCCCCTATAAACCCACAACCCGCTACAGAATTACATTACGCAATAATTATAAAAACAAAAATCATTTAATAAAATTATTTATAACATAAATACGCACTTTTCACACATATTATAACATAAAAATACACAAAAAAATATTATATATTATTAAAAAAACGATATTTTTACCTATCTATATTATATACTTCGATATTTTAACTATCTATATTTTATGCAGTCAATATTAATTCACTTACCTTAAAAAATATTTTTGTTGTCTATATTCTGTCCTGTCGATATTTTGTCCAGTCTATATTAAATACTCGATATTATGTCCAAACGATATTTTGGACTCAATATTATGTCTGTGCACCGGTTTAGACCCTACGTTGGGGGACCAGTTGCTGGAGAGAGGTCCTAAACTGGTGGGAGAGTTGTGTTCTAACGGTGACTGTCCTGGGAGGAGAGGGCAGGACCCCAAAAGGAGAGATAGGGGGAGGAGAGCCTCGCCCGTGACCTCTGGTCAACCTGAGGGTACAGACACTGGGCTGGCAAGCCAGGGTCAGGATGCCCTACCTGACTTGGCAAGAGGGAGAGTGGAGGAGAGGTGCCAGGCACCTGGGGCTACTGCCCCTCACTCTCTGATGCCACAGAGGTTAGGAAGGCCTGACAGGCATGAGGCCTGGCTTTCATCCCTGACAGCTGTCAGTGGCCCCTGCGGCTGGTTGTCTTGGTGGACAGAATTGCCCCTGGAAGGGGGGCAGGAGTCACACCCTGGGGGTGGATTGGGCCACACCGTTGTGTTGGCCAGGTGGGTACTGTGTGATTCCCCAGAAAGTCCTGGTGTGCCAGGCAAGTGTTCAACTGCAGGGGCTGGTCCCTGGGTTGGGAAGTCAGTTTCAGGTGTTGCCTGAACTGAATGGAGGGACATCTGTAAGCAGTATCCCTACCAGTTTGTCTTCTAAGGGTACCAGTCTAAGTGGAAGGGTGCAGAACTCTGGAAGGGGTGCAGAGGGAGGGAGTCCTCCCTCTGACTCCAGTTTGCCTGGAGAGTTTAGACCCTAGTTTGAAGGGCCAGGTCCGGGTGTCCCCCTGACCTGGAATCCCATTTGCAGGATAGAACCCCTGAACTGGTGGGTGAATGGTGCAGGACACCTGCCACAGGTGCCTTGACTGACTAGAAGGGGGTACCGCTCCAGGTGGGAGGGTACAGAGCCCCAAGGAAGGGAAGGACCGGGTGTGGGGAAGCCCACCCCAGCCTCCTGTCCAGCCGCCGGATACAGGCCCGGGACTGGAGGGTCAGTGCCAGGATGTCTGACCTGACCTGACAGGAGGGGGAGTGGATAAAGGGTGCCAAGCACCTGGGGCTACTGCACCCCACCCTCTGATGCCACAGGGGTTTGAGAGCTCTGAGAGGCATAAGGGCTGAGTCTCATCCCTGCCCACTGTCAGTGGCCACTGTGGCTTGCTGGCTGTCTGTTGGGACACACCTTTGCACAAGTTAAGTTTAGGTGCTGCACAGATGGTGTCCACAGGTGAGGAGAAGGGTTCCACATGGGTTGGCTTGTTGGACCCTGAGAGTATGGATGGAAGGATCCAACTAGGTTCAGGAAGGCGTAGAACAGGAATAGTCCCCTGTTGTTTGGGCCAGTTTCGATGTTCTATCGCCCTAAGCAGGGAATCCCAATCGAGGTATTGTTTGGTCTACCTTGGCTTTAGGCTGGAAGGGGGTTGTGTTGGAAATGGCCCTTTTTGCGGGGTTATTCCCAAACGTTTTGCTTCTTCCTTCCTTGTTTTTCCAGACCTGTGGTTGTTGGCAGTAGGACTCTGGGCACTTTACCACTGCTGATCAGTGCTAGAGTGCATATGCTCTCTGTATAGATTTTTTATTGTGATTGGTTATCCATGATTGGCATATTTGTTTTACCAGGAAAATGGTGTCTCAGGCCTGCCACCACAGTGCCTGTGTGCAGTTGCTAACTGCCATGCTGACCTGGCCAGTGTCCACACTGACCAGGTCCTAACCCTTCCCTTTTTTATACACATTGGTCATCCCTATGGAGGGCCCTAGGTACCCCCCTGGGCAGGGTACAGTGTATGTGAAAGGTAGATCATGTACTAGTGTAGGTGACATGCTCTGGTTGTGAATGACAGCCATTTTCGTTTTTCACTGTTGTAAGGTTATCTTGCCCATAGGTTGTAATGGGGAATGCTGTGTATAATGTTTACCCGCATATCTTCCCTTAGGAGCAAGATTGAAAATTAGAGTCTGGTATCCCCGGACTCAGAATCTATTAAACTTTTTTTTAGGAAGGATGGTTTTTAAATCCTGTGTTTGAGAACAGCACTTTTAGAAAGTGGCTGTTCTCTTGTCTGACCTTTCGGTGTGCCTTTGCCTGTTTATGAATTGACTGTCTGGTTTGTGAGTGACAGGGGCTGGGGAGCCCCCAGGAGGCTGGATAACATAACATAACATGTGTATTTGTAAAGCGCACGTTCACCACTACGGGTATCTTGGCGCTGAATAACAGATGTTTGTTGTTACCCAACTCAATGGTACTCATTTTATCGACCTCAGTTGGATGAAAGGCTGAGTGGACCCGCCGGGATTTGAACCTGTGACCATGAGGTCGAACACAGGCCCCTGGAGTAGAAGCATTAGTCCACTGAGCCACCAGACCCGGCTAGTCAGCTAGTCAGGATGAGTCAGCCCTAGGCTGAATAGCTGCAACTGCATCTTGAGTGGTGGGAGGGGATAGCACCGGGGCCTGACTAGGGCTGTGCCTGCCTTCCACAATGCTGGCTCTACCTCCTGCTGGGCGGCTGACAACCCTGCCCCTCTCTCTGAAAGGAAATAAGAAGTCAGGAAAACAAAGTGCTCCAGGACTGACCAGACTGGTTCTAACTAAGCCAATGCCTCTCTGCCTTCAGAGAACAAAGGAAACACTGGTATAAAAAGGGATGCCCAGACCTCAGAAAATTAGATCATCCTGGAATCAAGAAGGAACCTCTGCCAAGGAGAAAGCTGGAAGACTGAAGAGGAAGGACTGTCCTGCTGTGTGCTTGTGGACTGACCTGCAGTTGTTTTGCTGCCAAGGAGAGGGGAAGGACTTTGCTGTGTGCTGTGTCCCCTTGTTCGAAGAGAACTCTAAGGGCCTGAGGAGAGCTGGCCTCCTGTTAAGAAGTCCCAGGAACAAAAGGACTTCACCCCCAGCTTCCCCCTGAACTCTGCTGTAGGTGTTCTGCCCTTCCTAGAGTGCTTGTTCCAATTGTTTGGGCCTCTAGAAGTTGTGCCTGCTGTCTGGGAAGCTGGACAAGGAGAAAAGAAGACAATCTGCCATTTTCACGCATTACTTGCTTGCGGAGCGCATCACCAACAGTGCAAGGAAATTCCCGCCGCCGCAAAGATCGAGATCATCGCAGCGCATGTTGCCTCTGCAAGAACCGACGAATCGTTTGCTTGTGGAACGCATCGCCCCCGTGCGGGAAGTTTCCTGTCGCTGCGAGTATCGTTGCAGAACCTGTCATCCCTGGGTGAGATCCCTGCACCACTTGCTTGAGGACCGCATCACGTCGCTGCAAACATCATCGCAGAGCCATCGCATCGAGGGGCCGCAAGAGGAGAAGATGGATGCTGCGCCGCACATCGCCGCCGCACCTGAGATCGTCGCCGTCCTGAAGAACGTTGCATCGTGCCTGTTCGAAACGCTTCCTACCAAACTTGTGCACCGGAATCCATACAAGGTATCGCCTCCCTCCCCATACAGACCGGATTCATCGCAACACGCCTGCTTCATCCAGCGGGGCTGTCGCATCGCCTCCCCAGGGTCTCAGGAGTGACGCATTGCTTGTTTTTCAACGCTGCAGCTTCCGTTTGGATTGTTGTCGCATCTACAGGTACTTTGGGCTAAACGTGACACAACTGTGTATTATTTTAACTCAAACCCTAGAACTCTTTGAAAATCATATTCTTTAACTGCGTATGTTGGATTTTTCGTTTTGGTTTGTGTAGTTTAGATAAAGATAAAGTTATTCCCCTTACCCTGACTAGAAGCAAGGGTCCCTATTTGGACATTGGTACCTACCTCTGCCAACTAGAGACCCCCAGATCAAACAATGGGCTTCTATTGGAATTCTCCAGGGCATATTATCAAGCCCATTATCGCCGTTTTATCAGCAGTTTTCCGCTGCTAAATCGTCGATAATGTTTACTGCCGTTCTTGATAATATGCCCCTTGGTTTGAGGGGCTTTTAAAAAGCAGTCAAGCGTTAGTTACAGGTAAAAGCAGATCTGGTTGATAGCAAGAAATTACCTCCTTTACTAAGGAAGATGGCGCTTCCTATTACGCCATTCTAAAGTTTCCAACTAGATAAATAAGGTTGCAGTGTTTCTAGTGATATTAATGGAAAATGGCCAAAACAAATATAGAAGCAATCTCTAAGTTCGCAAAGGTTAGCAAGATGGCTCTTCATATTGACATACGGTTTGACTTACACAGATGTCCAAAATGTATATACCTATCTCCTTACGTAGGATCATGTGCCTGCATTGGTGGACATTTTGTGCCCACAAGGTAGCAGTTTCTGCCTTCTCCTAGCTTAGTTTCTGCCCAACATTTGAAGCACTGCTGCATTGAGTATTTTCATGGCAGTTTGCTTTCTTGGGCCCAGATTTATCACAGGATTACATTGTCCATGTGTCCTTAAATCAGATTTACCAAGCCACGCAAAGCCACCCAGCATGGTCCTGCTTGACCTGGTAAATCTGGAGTAAATATGGGTGCTACCATGCGCTACTCTGTGCTGGAGAGGTGTTGCAATGGTGGACAGTGGGTGTTCTCAGGCATCCACCCGTGTCTTTTTGTCCACTTTCAGATTTACCATGACAACTAAACAAGTGAAGGCGTCAAAATTGTACCCCTTCCTGATAGAGGTGCAACAAGGAGAAAGATCTTTATTTCTCCTCATTTGTTCCTCTTTCTAAGTATGCTACATGATTTTTGTTTTTTAAATTTCTTTATTTGATTTTTGCATTCAACTGTTACGTATTGCTTATCGGTAAAGTATAGTATACATATAAATGAATGATCGCTTGCGATTATGGAAATATAGATTAGCATTAACACAGGATAACACTGCCTTATGCGACTAGCTAAGGGCATGTCACAATGTGTAAATATCACAAATAGGTAACCGCATAGATGAAATGTCCAACAAATACAATGGGATTTGTCTCCTTCGCCCGATGCTTACTTATTTATTTTTTTAGTCCATGATGTCAATTTCTTTATTTTAATTTCAATACAGTTCCATATCTTGTGTTATATAAATTAGTATCAAATTCACGTAACATAAATTCAATAGAACAGTAACAACAATCCGTCATAACATGGCCATCTCTTACTTTCGTATTACTCTGCCCTTAAAATAGCTGGACCCCTCCCTCGCCTCCTGCCCTCAAATTGTACGGTGTGCGATATGGTATCATGGGATCTTCTGTTTACTCTATCCCTGTCTTTGCGTATGTTATATATATGCTAGTACTTTATGGCCAGAGCTCATATTATGCCCTGCCTAGGTCTCTATACTCAATCCCACTCCGTCACTATTTCGCTGGTTATTATCTTCAGGTTCTTGATCTCCCTGCTTCAATTCTACTAGCATCACGTCACAGTATTGGGCCTAAGTTTGCTACATGATGCAGCACAGGGGGTTTTTTTATGAGCAGGAAGGTCTCCCTCCCTGCCCTAAATCAACACTGCCTGCAACGCAGGCACCCTTGCACTATGGCACAAGGGAGCATGCAGTATATAGTGGTTAGCACAGTCAGAGAGCAGGAATTTGCCATATGTAAGTAAATATAGAGCATTCCTGCCATCTCCATTTGATGCAATGCAGCAAGTTCTCTTGCTGCATTGCTCTGCATCAAATTGTGATAACTCTGGCCCTGGGTTTCCAAATCACACACTTTCAAGAGGTTATAAAATGGGTCAGGCATCCACTATTATCTATCTAGGCATTATCTATTACTGGGCCCAATTTTCATATCATTTGGTGTAATTCAAAGGCTACAAAAAGAAAAGTGTTCTCAGAAGGAATCTGCGGTATCGCAGATCACTGGGTGTGATTCCGCCTTTTTAGGGTTTTAATTTGAATTTATTAACCCTCTGGGCATAATTTTGAGTTTGGCGAACTGGGTACTCTGGCAAACATGTCCAGGTACCATGTTGATCAAACTCACAGTTTGCCCGCTTCAGTTAGAATTGGTGGAACATAGAGCTTTTCTTCAGCAGAGTCTCGGTTATCCTTTATCAACTGAAGCTCCCTCTCATGCCCCAACGGAGTAAAGGCCATTGGTTGAAAGGCATGACATCAAACACTCCATTTCAAGTGGATGGGCTTTTTTTTTTCTGTCCGTCAGTGCAAAGAAAAATCTGACCACCAAAGTCTGAGGGAAAACTCAGAGGTTGGGTGTGGGCGCACTAGTGATTTTACTTTTCAGTAATAAACTTCCATCATGGGAGTTTGTTTCTGGAAAAAAGTGTTAACAGTTTGGTGAACAGCTGTCAAAACCGAAAGCGGCCATCCACCAAATTTTTTATCCTTTGAGGGGAACCACCATGATAACAGGTCCTTTCAATGTACAAAGATGACTGTTGGGCTGGTGGTCATCTCTAAATAGTATGGACTACCATCTAAAGGAGTGATAGACATTAAGTCCTCCACCACACTGACAAATGATACTTCATCCTTCTGAATGTATATCAGGCCCTTTGTCTTTAAAAGAAAAATACATATTGAAATGCCTAAAATGAAAGGAAGAAAAAGCACAGCAAGGGATAATTCTGTGTTAATATTAAGCAATGTTAATTCTAGACTAAAAGCTAAAACCTTTAGATTTTGGGACATCCACATCATATTTGTTCAAACATGTATTGACAATAAAGCCCATTGTAACTATCATCTACTTATATGCATATTCAAACTGTGGTACAGGGAGGGTGAAAAATGAGCGATCCAGATTCTCAAACTGAAGTTACTTTTCAAGGTTAACATTCTGGGGCAGATTACGAGCTTGACAGTGCGGCGGCGGGACCACCCTGCCCTCGCACAGCCATACCCGCATGAGAAATGACTGCTATATTATGACTTTTTTAGCCATTGGCGGGCAATTTGTTGGCGTTCCCACAGCAGTGTCTGTAAAAGAGGCACCCCAATGGGAAAGTCAAAGGAAGTTCCAGCATGGCATGGACTGTGCAGTTCATGCCATGCTGGTACTGGGGTTGCATGCACACAGGCACCCCCTGTGGGCTTCCACATGGACTCTTTCTTTCCCCACCACCACTGTTTTCACGGAGGAAAGACCTCCAAATAATCAGTGATGGTGAGGGAAGTCCCAATATGCTTGGCGGGACCGCGGCGGTCCTGCCAAGCACATATCTGCCTCAAAACTGCTGCACCTGGGTCAGGGAATGGTTGCTCCATGGTGGAGCCTGTGGTCCCAGGCGGCACAACCACCAAGGTCGTAATGTGATGATCGGAAAACCACCACCGCCACCCCACCATGAGCCTGTAAGACCACCAGACTCGTAATTAGGCGCTCTGTGTTTACTCACAACCATTATTTTGTCTAAAATTAAGATGTTTGGGATTGGGTTGGCAAGAATGTGCTTCATGGCATCTCAACATTTATTTTGCTGGAACTTATTTATGCTTGAATCAAACGATTTCTACAGCACAACAAACACATACTTTTAACTACCTACATGAGACTACATCTAAGAGAGCAATGTGAATGTTCTCTGGAACTACGACTAATATTTTTATGAACGTTGATTAACTTTTTATGAAAATGCAATGCCAATCAGGTGCCATTTCATAGTTATCCAGTCTTCATGTTTTTTTGTACTACAGAAAAAAACAAAACGTGGGTTTGTTTCTGTAAAACAACATAGCAATGGTGTGTGGACCATTCAATGCTGCAAATGGTTTCCAAAAGTTCAGCTAAGGTTTTCTACATAACAAACGTGGATTACACCTCTAAATGAAGTGGTGCACAAGGGAGAAAATAGAAGAAAACATTAGAAGCGACCTCTCATTGGTCAGCTGAATGGGTGAGGAGGGGAAAACAGACTCTGGCAAAATCTAATAAAAATGGGGCGCAATGTAGATCATAAATTGCATTTTAGATGCTCACACATGGGTGCCTTTTAAGGGGTGGAGGTTAAATCGATGAAACTAAGGACTGGAGCCAGCAAGAGGGACGAAGGCTGGGTATTAAATGAATTTAACTGTAAGAAAAAAAGTAATTAGTGATGTGTAAAATAACTAAATATGACATGAATGGTCTTAAAGTGTGATAGCATGAAATCGAGTTCAAATGATGAATTGCACTCAGGGGCTAGATTTTGAAGCCAGCCAGAGCAACAGCCTACTAATTCAAATGACTACAAGTATTACTATAGCCTTATAGCCCACCATAGAGGGCTATACCGACTATTAAAGGCCCTCTCCAGCCTTTAACAAGGGAGCGGAACATTAATAGCCGGTATATCCCAGCTACAAAAGGCTATAAGGCTATATTAAAACATTCTGCCACTTAAAGGCAGAATGTTCTAACAAAAGAAAACAATGCCTTATGGGAGCGTGAGGGGATTGGAATCCCCTCAGGTTCCATGAAGCCTTTGTTCACAGCCAGAGCTGTGAACAAAGAAACATTGGAATGTTGGAGCTCCAGGCTTATACAAGCCATTATAAGCCCGGAGCACTCTATTGTTTTCAATGGAGCTCCCAACATTTCTATGTTCTAAATCTTATCATGACACTTTCTGGAAATATAACAGGGATTGGTTCCAAGAAAGAATATTGTTGGTGAAGGCTCTGTGGAAGGTTCTACAGTTAGGTTTTTTGTTATCATTGAGAGGTCTGATTTTCTATGAACTCTCACATACTTTGCGTGAAGTAGTGTTTTGCGACTATGTGCTGTCATTATCAAGGACCTATTTAACGTGCCTGAGTGCATATGTGATTACTGCAACGTTTTCTTGCTGCAAAGAGTTAATCCCTTTTCCATGGATTATAATATTTAATAACTTTTCGGCAGCTATGGATGTGGCAATAACGTGCAATGAGAATTTTATTTTTAAATTAAGGCACTATTGATCTTATGCTAGAGACGATTTAATCTTTGAAACTCGGTTCACTGAGTGCTTTTTTAATTATTTCTTTTTTACCAAATACATGTCATTCTTAATTTGTGGCAGCTGAAAAGAAGTATTTCTGCATTTCTTTTCAACTTTAATTACAACTGTGTGCCATTTATTGCTAACAAAAGCAAATTAGTTGGCTGTAGACTCTATTTAGCAAAAGCTGTAAATCTTGTCATCGCCAATTTATAGTAAGTAATAAAGAAAGCAATTAATAGAAGGGAACATTATTAAGACCAAAAAGAGTAACAATCATGTTTTGTATAGGTGTGATACAAAGAGGAGAGCTTACTTTGCAAAACAAAAACCTTTTTTATGGACGTTTTGACACTGATTGTCTTTGCTACATTTTTCTTACGTCGTACAAAACAGTTACACGGAGTTGTTAGACTTATTTGCTTTTATTTCAGTTGTTCCAAAACTTTTTTAATGTGTAAAAAGTGCATTCCACATGTCACTACCAGAACTATGATTTTTGTTTAATAAAATTACTCAACCATTTTTTATATTGAAATTTGAAGAAAAAAACATTTTTTGTAAAAATTCAGAAGGAGGTTTTGCTAATCTACTCTTTGATATAAAAGTAGGCGGTCAGTGTGGCCTATTCACAAAGGTAAGCTCGGACATATGTTTATGACCAAATTACCTGTTTACCTTTTTTATACCTGCCAGGAATTCACAAAGGAATACTTGGCAAGAATAAACCCATTTCCAGAGTGTATTTTATTGCTTATAGTACATGATCACACCGCCACTGTTCAATAAAACAGTTTAAATCCGTGGAGTGTTGTTCTTCCAAATGAAAGAGAAAAAATGACTACCAACATGAAGAAAGCAAACATTGGAAATATAATAGCGCTCACATTTTTGTGTTAGAGCTATTGGAACTGTAAATGGGAATGACTTTTACCTATGTGTTATGGAGTGTAATTATGTGGTGTGTAGTGGAATTATGTGGGCTGGATTGGAATTGCTAGCTGTGGAATTGTGTGGCAATGAGTTGTGTGATGTGTAGTGGAGTGATTGGAGTGACTTCAACCTGATTCATCATTGGGCCCTTTTGCGAGTCTGAAATAGCGATTCATAAGGAATCGCTATTCCAGACTCGCAAAACGGTTTTCATGTAGCAATCGCAAAAAAAATGCGATTCCTACACATTCCTTATTTGCGATTAGCAAATTGCTAATCGCAAATAAGGAATACTCCCCATTCATTCCTATGGGCCTTGGCCCATAGGAATGAATGGGGAGTATTTCTTATTTTCGATTAGCAATTTGCTAATCGCAAATAAGATAGCGATTTGAAGGGTGCCAGGGGTGTCCAAAGGACACCCTGTAGCACCCCTTAAATGCACATTTGAACAGGTGTTGCGCACACACATATCCAAAGGACATGTGTGTGTGTAACATGCAAAAGAAAAAAATGCACTAAAGTGCTTTTTACTCTTTTTTCGCAATTTACCACCAAGTCAGACTTGGTGGTAAATTGCGACCAAATATTGCGATTTTGCAATTTCTAATTGGTTGATGAATTGCATTTAAGGAATCTCTATTAGAGATTCCTTAAATCCAAATCCTCGCAAATATGCGATTTCGGTAATAGCGGTTTTTGCTTTTGGGATGATGAATCCCAAATGCAAAAATCGCACTCGCAAAGGGCCAGATTCTCAGAATCTGGCCCTTTGCGAGCGCATTTACCTTTGATGAATGTAGTGTAGTGCAATTATGTGCCACGGTGTGCAGTGGAATTATGTGGATAGTAATTATGTGGTAGGGCATGACTGGAATTATGTGGAGTGGGATAGTGTGTTATGGACTGACATTATGTTGAATGATATTTTGTATTGTGGCGTGGTATGTAGTGTAGTGGAATTTATTTATGTGATGTGCTGTTGAATTTTTGCGGCATGATGTGGAATTCTGTAGTGTTGATTGGCTGTATGTGGCATGTTGTGTAATTGTGTTGTAGAGTTGAATTAAGTGGTTTGGTGTTGAAATATTTGGTGTGGAGTGGAAATGTGTGGAGTTGAATATGTGTTGTGTGGAACTGTGTGGATAGCTTTGCCTATATGTTTTTGTTTTGTTGTATATTTGTGTGCTTGCTATGTGTTATGTTTATACCTATTTGTTGTACATGGGTGGTGAGTACTGTTTAGTAAATTTGAGTAGAGTGTAGTGTTATTAAGTGGTGTGTAGTATAGTTCTGTTGATTTAAGTTGAGTGGTATGGTTTGTTATGGATATGCATGTTGCGTTTGTAATATATGGAATATAGTGTTGTTTAGTTGACGGGCGTAGGGTTGATTACAGTAAAGAGAGTGGAGTATCATTTTTGAGTGTATTAGAACATTATTAGGTTATGAAAGCATTCCCAGGGCAGTGCAATCATGTTTGAAGAGCTAAGTACCCTTCATAATAACGCCAACCTATATTATATTCTAGTGCTGAGATGGCAGATACCATTTCTGCCTCTAAATCAAAGTTCTGTGATTCACATGCACCACAAAGGCAAGTGCCCATCACATTGTAACAGACAGTATACAATGTCTCATTCCCAAGCTACAGGCCATGGTGGCGCTGTCTGTTTGATTTTGAGATGAGCAAATCAACAGTGTTTAACAACTCACTATACATTGTCAATAAATAATATCTCCCCTCATGCTATTCTGATAGCTGTGGGTGGCCTAGAATAGCCTAAATTGTATGAGTGCAATGGTTAATAACTGTGTTGGTACTGTCTATCACTGGCAGCGGTGGCGGGAGCAATGGGTCTGCAAGCTGCAGTGGTCCCCTGGAAAATTTGGGTCTCAGGCTGGTGCCAGCCATTAGAAATGTTTTGCCTCTGTCTGTCTTTCTGTGGGATCATGTGCCCTCTGCTGCGTCCACTGAAGGATGGGCGGGCCTGCTGTCGGCCATCACAGCAAGGGCTGATCTCTATATAATTATCTGGCGGGACAGGCACTAACCGTAATGTACGCTGTGTTGTCTGCGGAGAGCTGAGGCTGGTAATCATCACAGAGCACTGGGGTACAGATGAGGCATTCATGTGGACTTTAAACCCCGGACACTAAAAAAATCCAATCGCTCTTTCTAGTACCCGTGTTCCACACATAGGGGGTCATTAGGATGGCGGGCGGATTGCCCCCGCCGGGCTGGCGGTAGCCACCGCCGGCCTGGCGGGGGCAATCCGCCCACCATCCTCACGCAAATGACCCCACCATATATCATATTAGGATGGCGGGGGGAACGCAGCGGATGGAAAGACCGTCCGCCACTTTTCTGCCCCGGTCGCTTTGTGTATGCAAATGCATACGTGCATTTTTAGCATTGTGGCGGGCGGTGCTGAGAGCAACGCCACAATACTAAAAATGCAGGATGCGCCCGCCACAGTGGCGGGCGCATCCTAATGCCCCCCAAGGGACCCCCGCCCTTATGGCGGGCGGTCCCAATCACTGATAGGATGGCGGGAGGACCAAGTCTGCCCGCCATCCTAATGACCCCCATAGTATCTGCACCTACAAGTGTATACACAAATCACGCTGAAACACGCTTGTGCTGATTTTTTACATCATATTTGTTAACCCCATTTTGTAAATGGGAGAATAAAAAGCTGACGGGGCCACAAGAGATCTCAACCTGGGACCATGAACTTACTGACTGATTTCCTCAGTATCAGCATTAATTTGTGAGCTATTCTATTGGTAATATCTACTGGGCAAGACTATCAGGTAGTAATGTGGCTTACTGGGTAAAGGTGCAGAGTGCTGGAATAAGTGTGGATGCAGCGAATCTAAACCGGTAGGATAATAATTTGGTTAATGTGCCTGTTGTGGAGCACTGTGTGTAACTGCATGTTACATGCTTAAACAGGTGTTCTTTGGGCTCAGACAGACATTGTTTAAGTTAAGATTAGTGTTGCAGTCTTACTGATGTCCCCAGTTGCCAACTTTCTCCCACCTTGGCTCAGCCTCCCCTGTCATCAATGGTGATTATCATCAGCAGCCGTGGCAGTGGGAATGAAAGGGTGTGGCGGGGTTTAGGAACAGGCAGTGGTGGACTCTCCAGGTAAAGGATATCTAGCTATATAAAGACCTGATTGTATTTAAGTATAATCATTAAAGAGTGAAAAAGAGAATCAGGGTTTGAGGCCGGGGTTTGAGAGAGCACAATAGGAGGCTGTGATAAGAGGGGCATTGTTTGGAGACAAGCTGTTTATCAGCTTAGAATTTCACAGTCACATAATCGCGGGGGCCATTTTGTGCCAATGCCTCTGAACGGGGAAGCGGGCCTCCATGGCGCGACTAAAACACAGTTCAATTTGCATATATAAAGAGAGACAAAGCCAAATCAAAACAAATCTAAAGTGCACTCACCAGTCAGTTTTAAACACAACGTGGAATGGAATGAAAGCAAAAGTATTGCTTCAGTCAACAACAAGTAAACTTGCAGAGTACAGAAAACAAAGACACTGGCAGAGAGGCGCTGATAATAATAGCCCTGTAGCTGAAGGGAGGAGGAGGGAGCATGCAAGGATGAGAAACAACGAAGACATGGACAATTCTAAAATATGTCAGAAACAGAAAAGAAGTGCAAAAAGCAGAGGAGGGATAATACTTGTTAGAGGGCCAGTCACCAGGGACAAGAACCACCCACCAAAGAGAGGGACAAATACATAAATTAGCCGCTGAAATTAAGAGAATTTTGACAGGCACTCAAAGGAACGAATGGGGATTGAGGTGTGTAATTAATGCTCTAGAGGAGATATGGCATGCCTCACAGAGCTCGAACTAAAAAGTAGAAGCTACAACGAAATTAAACACATCATAAGGCAGATAGTGTTTATTTGCAAAACGTAATTATAATCAGTCTAATGCAAGTCACATTTTTAAAAAATGATGAGGCTTACAATGAGATGAGATAAAAGCAGGGATATTCTATGTTTTCTGTTATGACCTTCAGTGTGCAAAAAATAAATATATTTTCATAAATATCTCTGTTCTGCTCATCGTTGTTTAGTTGTGAAAAATCAAAGAATGAAAGAACACTTTTTATGTTTGCTACTTTGAAGTGCCATGACCTTCCTTTCTTCTTGGCAGCAAGCATTATGCCCTTCCTACATGTAAAGTGGGCAATGGACCTAAGAACAACACAACACCCAAACAGTTATCCCCACAAAATCCGAAAAATTGAAAAGATATAATGTCTCATGTGTGTAGTAACCTGTATGCACTTTCTGCCCAAGAATTGATCCCCTCCCTGGGGAAACAGATACAAATGCAAGTACCAGGGGTGTACCACACATAAGCAACAAGTCAAAAGCATAAGTATTTTGCAAACTCATCACAATAAATCTCAAACCGTCCTTTAGTGTTCTATTTTTATTGGTGCTTCTGGTAAATGCTGATTAAAAACTGATTACGTTTCGTCCAATGGACAATTGACTTATTCAAATAAATACTTATACTATATAAACAAACCAAACAAATATATATATTTCCTCCCTGTTTTCTATCTAATCCCGAAAATACATAAAAACGTCTCGCCGACCCCTGGAAGACCTATCATCTCGGCGATCAACAGTGCAGGGGAAAATGTTAGCCGCTATGTTGATCACTTTTTGCAGGACCTAGTCAAGAAATTACCCAGCTATGTGCGTGACACTGGCGATTTCTTGATGAAAATTCAAGACTTGGAATGGCAGGAGGACATGCTGCTTATCACTTTGGATGTGGAATCCCTCTACACGAGCATTGGCCATGTAGAGGGACTTAGAGCTGCTAAACATTTCTTAGACACTTGTTCTGCGGACTTCTATGAACATAATAAAGTCATCATGGAACTTATGCACTGGTGTCTCAATAACAACTTTTTCACCTTTGGGAAAGACATATGGAGGCAATTGCGAGGCGTGGCCATGGGTTCCTGTTTCTCCCCCAGCTACGCGTGCTTGCACGTGGGCTGGTGGGAGGAACAGGTCCTGGGCACTACACACGCAATTTGGGTGAGAGAAAAGATCATCAAATATCTGAGATACATAGATGATATCTTTATTCTTTGGCAAGGAAGTGAACAGGAAGCTTTGTTGTTTATTACTAAGATCAATGACAATGTGTTAAACCTCCACTTTACTTCACATATTAGTGCTTGCCAAATAGAATTCCTTGATGTTCAGGTTTATGTGGAACAAAACAAACTTTTTTCCACATTGCATCGCAAACCGACATCAGGTAACACCTTGCTACACGCCTCCAGTCTCCATCCGAACCATACTATTTACAGTATCCCTCTTGGCGAAATCTTGAGAGTTAAAATAATTTGCAGCTCTACACTAGAATTTGACAAGTGTATCACTGATCTCAGAGGCAGATTTTTGGAACGTGGTTATTCCAATCACATTTTCAACCAAGCTTTGGCTAAAGCAAGGTTGAGAAGTAGAGAGAGTCTATTCTCAACATCCAATTCTGATAATGCCAATATATCCGTGATGTCTGACTCCACTACCCACACTTGTCCCAGGTTTATCACCGCATACAGCAGTGATCAACAGGCCATTAAAAAAATTATTCAAAAAAATTGGCCTGTTATCCTGACTGATCATATTCTAAGCCCTACTTTACCTGTTAGACCTGTGGTGACTTTCCGTAGAGCAAGGAACATGGGTAGTTGTCTTGACATCTCCAGTCCTGAATTAAAACAGAAGGAAATATGGTTGAAGGCCACACCAGGATTTCGGAAATGTTCACCCTGTAGAGCATGTAAATTTGGGGAGAACAAAACTCACTATCGTATTCCATTTTGCTCTAATGATATCCCTATCAAAGGCAGGTATGACTGCAAAACAGATTTTGCAGTCTATGTTCTGACGTGCACCTGTGGACTACATTACATCGGTAGTACTACTGCCCAGGTGCACGTCAGGATTCTCCAGCATTTAAGGGCCATATTACATACAGATACAGCATATCCTGTAGCACGCCATTTCGCGGCTAAGCACAACAAAGATCTCAATTGTTTGAGATACTTTGTAATAGGATCTGTATTGCCCTTACGCAGGGGAGGGAACAGAGAGCTGTTATTACGACAGCTCGAAACTCGCTTTATACTCGAGTTCGATAGTAAGTGGCCTAATGGCCTCAATAACACTGAGGATTTTTACAACTTTCTCTAGAAGTACTACGAACTCCAGCTACATGTTTTGCTTCCCGTGCCCATACCTGTGATACCTGTTGATTGGAAATGAGCTGTTCGGTTCTCTCCAGTATGGATTATCTGCCCTGTGTCCACGAGTAGTCAGGTTCCCTGTTGCTCAGTACAACTCAATATATAACACAGGATAGATGTTTATAGTATGTGCCTCTTTTTGATCCTGGTTAATGCTGAAAGACAGTCAGGTTCCCTGTTGTCTTTCACGGTTTATATGACACTCATCTGTTCATAGCACTTTATATGTATAATAGGATTATTTATTTGCATATTTATGTGTTGTGTATTTTGAATTTTCTTATAGTGTGCCATCCCCAATTTTATATCTGGGGTTGATATATCTTCTCTTCACGTTTTTTACACTTTTAACACTATTTAATGTTTGTATTATAGTCTGTTATGTTCTTTTTGGATGTGGTTTTTATGAATTTCATGGTTTTAAGATTGCACTTTTTAGACAGAAAAACATGATATAGTTCCTGATTTTATCATGGGTAATAATAATGTTTTTTCATTTTTTAGTGCTCTATGTACATAATACCATGAACTTGATATGCTTAATCTAGTTGAACAGACAGTATGCACTTTATTCTTAGCCTCCTTTGCACACTAGGCATGGTTTGTCCTAGCATGTTTGAGGTTGTTAGTTATATGGCTCTGCCATGCCAATATTTCTCTGTCAAAGGTTGATTCCTTTGTAATGATTAGGTATATATTGGCCACCTTATGATTTTTTACTATCTCTTTACGATCAATTTGACTGCTCCATTCTGCAGCTGTGAATACTTGCTATCTGGATTCATCCAGTTATAACTCCTTCCTTTGGACAAATGTCCTCAGAATATGTATTTTTTGTGTGTACAATAATTTTAAATGGATTCTAAATATTGGTTTTAGATCTTTGTTACACATTGCGCATTGATGCAGGAAATGTAAATATTCACAGTGACAAGTTTAACATACCTGTAGATATATACGTTTTTGAGATAGTCTGTTTTCCATTGTGATGCGAGTCTCGTGACTCACTGGGAATCAGAATGGTGGGCGGAGCACTTTTAGCACTTTATAAGCACTATCATTGCACTTTTGCCTTGCATGTGAACAAGGGCTGTTTAGCTCGAAACGCGTCATGTCTGGTTACTCACAGAATAATCTGGAACAATAAATCTTTTTCCTGAAAGCTGTGGTCTGTCTCCTGCTTCGCCGTTCCTGCTGGTTCGGAGGTGGTTCTTCAGGAGTGACTGTCGATATATATATATATATATATATATATATATATATATATATATATATATATATATATATATATATATATATATATATATATATATATATATATATATATATATATATTTTTATATATTTATATATATATTCACTGAAAAAACCATAGGTTTCACACATGTTATAGTTAGCTGGACATTTCACTCCCACAAAACCTTTGAAATTCCCCCATTATAGTTAGTTCAGCTAACTATAACTCGCACGACCGCAATGCACTGCTGATGATGTCACATATTACATCACTCAAGAAATGGTCAGTGACATCACTCATGACATCACTGATGACATCACTGATGACATAAAATTGTTCACTCTTCCTTTTTGGTAATACTGGACGTGGAAATGCAAATCGACATTTAGGGCCTCATTAGGATGGCGGACGGAAGTGCCTCCGCAGCCCCGGAGCATGCGGAACATGGCTATTCTGCGTCCGCCCATCGCGGACACTCCGTCCGCCAGATCAGGATAGGAAATATGGGCCAAAATCCGTCCGCGGCGGTAGATCACGGTCCGCCGCCCAACTACACCCAACCACGCGGCGGACGTAACCAATCCAGAGACTTCGCCTTACGGACTGACGCCTAGGACCATCCTCCAAATCAAGATGGCGGAAAATACACATAAAAGCGCTGCGGAAAAACAACCTGCCTGAACACTGTGGATGGCCCACAGCGACCATACCCTCCACGAGCCGCTCGCCGACATGGACCCTGCACTACACGCTTACCCGATACTATTCGCGATCCACCACGTCCTAGTCTTGGCCCACCATCGAGGACGAAGCAGGTAGGCAACAAACCATTCGCTGTCTGGAGAGGAGTACCTGCAAGGGCCGTGACGTAGGGAGGGGGGAGTGACATGTACCGGAAACCACTGATAAGTGTGGAGGGCAGCACCTGCAAGGGTCGTGACGTAGGTAGGGGGGAGTGACATGTATCTGAACCCACTGCCTTGAAGTAAATACAAATACACACCAGCATCACACACGCAAGAATGACTCCGACAACCCACGACACATGATTGACAAGTTTATTTACACATAATTGGGGTAACATCACAGTCTAGGCTCGAGCATGGGCATTGTGGACATCAGAGCAGGTACATCAGAGGCAGCACATGAGAGGGGCTAAGTGCACCAACAGTCCATGGCAAGGCACAGGTCCATCAGAGGCAGTACATGAGAGGGCATACAGCAGTATCAGAACAGCAACAGGGCATTGTGGACACCAGAGCAGGTCCATCAGAGGCAGCACATGAGAGGGGCTAAGTGCACCAACAGTCCATGGCAAGGCACAGGTCCATCAGAGGCAGTACATGGGAGGGCATACAGCAGTATCAGAACAGCAGCAGGGCATTGTGGACAGCAGAGCAGGTCCATCAGAGGCAGTATATGAGAGGGGCTAAGTGCACCAACAGTCCATGGCAAGGCACAGGTCCATCAGAGGCAGTACATGAGAGGGGCTAAGTGCACCAACTGTCCATGGCAAGGCACAGGTCCATCAGAGGCAGTACATGAGAGGGCAGACAGCAGTATCAGAACAGCAACAGGGCATTGTGGACACCAGAGCAGGTCCATCAGAGGCCGTACATGAGAGGGGCTAAGTGCACCAACAGTCCATGGCAAGGCACAGGTCCATCAGAGGCAGCACATGAGAGGGCATACAGCAGTATCAGAACAGCAACAGGGCATTGTGGACACCAGAGCAGGTCCATCAGAGGCAGTACATGAGAGGGCATACAGCAGTATCAGAACAGCAACAGGGCATTGTGGACACCAGAGCAGGTACATCAGAGGCAGTACATGAGAGGGGCTAAGTGCACCAACAGTCCATGGCAAGGCACAGGTCCATCAGAGGCAGTACATGAGAGGGCATACAGCAGTATCAGAACAGCAAAAGGGCATTGTGGACACCAGAGCAGGTACATCAGAGGCAGTACATGAGAGGGCATACAGCAGTATCAGAACAGCAACAGGGCATTGTGAACACCAGAGCAGGTCCATCAGAGGCAGCACATGAGAGGGGCTAAGTGCACCAACAGTCCATGGCAAGGCACAGGTCCATCAGAGGCAGTACATGAGTGGGGCTAAGTGCACCAACAGTCCAAGGCAAGGCACAGGTCCATCAGAGGCAGCACATGAGAGGGCATACAGCAGTATCAGAACAGCAACAGGGCATTGTGGACACCAGAGCAGGTCCATCAGAGGCAGTACATGAGAGGGCATACAGCAGTATCAGAACAGCAACAGGGCATTGTGGACACCAGAGCAGGTCCATCAGAGGCAGTACATGAGAGGGCATACAGCAGTATCAGAACAGCAACAGGGCATTGTGGACACCAGAGCAGGTACATCAGAGGCAGTACATGAGAGGGCATACAGCAGTATCAGAACAGCAACAGGGCATTATTTCAGCAGAGCAGGTCCATCAGAGGCAGCACATAAGAGGGGCTAAGTGCACCAACAGTCCATGGCAAGGCAAAGGTCCATGTGAGGCAGCACATGAGAGGGCATACAGCAGTATCAGAACAGCAACAGGGCATTGTGGACAGCAGAGCAGGTCCATCAGAGGCAGTACATGAGAGGGCATACAGCAGTATCAGAACAGCAACAGGGCATTATTTCAGCAGAGCAGGTCCATCAGAGGCAGCACATAAGAGGGGCTAAGTGCACCAACAGTCCATGGCAAGGCACAGGTCCATCAGAGGCAGCACATGAGAGGGCATACAGCAGTATCAGAACGGCAACAGGGCATTGTGGACACCAGAGCAGGTCCATCAGAGGCAGTACATGAGAGGGCATACAGCAGTATCAGAACAGCAACAGGGCATTATTTCAGCAGAGCAGGTCCATCAGAGGCAGCACATAAGAGGGGCTAAGTGCACCAACAGTCCATGGCAAGGCACAGGTCCATCAGAGGCAGCACATGAGAGGACATACAGCAGTATCAGAACAGCAACAGGGCATTGTGGACAGCAGAGCAGGTCCATCAGAGGCAGTACATGAGAGGGCATACAGCAGTATCAGAACAGCAACAGGGCATTGTGGACACCAGAGCAGGTACATCAGAGGCAGTACATGAGAGAGCATACAGCAGTATCAGAACAGCAACAGGGCATTGTGGACAGCAGAGCAGGTACATCAGAGGCAGTACATGAGAGGGCATACAGCAGTATCAGAACAGCAACAGGGCACTGTGGACACCAGAGCAGGTACATCAGAGGCAGTACATGAGAGGGGCTAAGTGCACCAACAGTCCATGGCAAGGCACAGGTCCATCAGAAGCAGTACATGAGAGGGGCTAAGTGCACCAACAGTCCATGGCAAGGCACAGGTCCATCAGAGGCAGCACATGAGAGGGCATACAGCAGTATCAGAACAGCAACAGGGCATTGTGGACACCAGAGCAGGTCCATCAGAGGCAGTACATGAGAGGGCATACAGCAGTATCATAACAGCAACATGGCATTGTGGACAGCAGAGGAGGTCCATCAGAGGCAGCACATGAGAGGGGCTAAGTGCACCAACAGTCCATGGCAAGGCACAGGTCCATCAGAGGCAGCACATGAGATGGCATACAGCAGTATCAGAACAGCAACAGGGCATTGTGGACAGCAGAGCAGGTACATCAGAGGCAGTACATGAGAGGGCATACAGCAGTATCAGAACAGCAACAGGGCATTGTGGACACCAGAGCAGGTCCATCAGAGGCAGTACATGAGAGGGCATACAGCAGTATCAGAACAGCAACAGGGCATTGTGGACACCAGAGCAGGTACATCAGAGGCAGTACATGAGAGGGGCTAAGTGCACCAACAGTCCATGGCAAGGCACAGGTCCATCAGAGGCAGTACATGAGAGGGCATACAGCAGTATCAGAACAGCAACAGGGCATCGTGGACACCAGAGCAGGTCCATCAGAGGCAGTACATGAGAGGGCATACAGCAGTATCAGAACAGCAACAGGGCATTGTGGACACCAAAGCAGGTACATCAGAGGCAGTACATGAGAGGGCATACAGCAGTATCAGAACAGCAACAGGGCATTGTGAACAGCAGAGCAGGTACATCAGAGGCAGTACATGAGAGGGCATACAGCAGTATCAGAACAGCAACAGGGCATTGTGGACACCAGAGCAGGTCCATCAGAGGCAGCACATGAGAGGGCACAATGCAGTATCTGAGGCACCACAAGTACGAATCACAATTAACCCGTCCCAAGGACCACAGCAGTGGAAGACTGTTTACAATGGACAATGTACCCACCATGTCCAATGACATGTGAGTGAAGACAACAGCACCTTACATCACACTATCAGGTGGATTGCGTGAAGTACCCGCATCGGACAGACTGCCAGCACCAGAAACCGGAGTGTGACACACAGCCACAGATGTAGTGACTGACATGTGAGCCACAGACCCAGACACACTGCCAGCACCTGATACAGGAGTGTGAGAAACAGCCACAGCCCGAGTGACTGACACATGGCCACAGACCCAGATACGTTGCCAGCACCACAAACAGGAGTGTGAGACAGAGCCACAGCTCGAGTGACTGACACATGGGCCACAGACCCAGATACACTGCCACCACCTGATACAGGAGTGTGAGACACAGCCACAGCTCGAGTGACTGACACATGCGCCACAGACCCAGATACACTGCCAGCACCTGATACAGGAGTGTGAGACACAGCCATAGCCCGAGTGACTGACACAAGGCTATAGACCCAGATACACTGCCAGCACCTGATACAGGAGTGTGAGACACAGCCACAGCCCGAGTGACTGACACATGGGCCATAGACCCAGACACACTGCCAGCACTACAAACAGGAGAGGGCACAACTGATACAGTGCCACTACATGATGCATGACAGCAAACAACAGACACAGTGCCACTATCTGACACATGCGAGTCAACTGCAGCGGCGCCACTGGGACCACTGAAATGATGAGCCACAGGGCTGTATGGTCCAGGAGGCAGGGTGGCTCTGGGAGCGGGGGATAGTTGCAATTGGCCGACATCGGGTTGGGCATGTGTCAATGCTGTGTGTCTACGTTTCTTGGGGACATGTGACTGCACCCTGGACAGGACAGGACTGGCAAGTGGGCCGGACTGAAAAGAAATATCACCCACCATGGGAGGTGCATCTGCTGCCGGGGGAATGCTCTCTGGGGACGTGCTGGAGCCTGCTTGTCGTTTGCTGTGTGGCTGCCTTCTGGCCTCTGCAACATGTGTCATGGGGGATGCTACTACTGGGTCCACCTGCATCCGCTCCTGACGGGCCCTGATCGGAGTGGAGGTAAGGGGTGACTCCACTGCGGAGACATCTGTATTCCGTTCCCTCAACAACAGCAGCCTCAGTGCATCAAGGGGTGATGTATGCCTGTCCTTGACAGCGCCACTGTCCATGGGAGATGCCTTGGCCCTTGGATGTTCCATTTCCGTAGGAGGAATGTTGTCTGTGGACCTTCCCTGTTCCCTGGATGGTGCCCTGTTCCAGGCAGCAGACTTGTCGTCTGTGGTGTACATATCCCCAGAACACACCTTCTCCCTGTGTGTGTCCCTGCCCCTGGGAGTGTCCGTGCTCTTCTTAGGTGCATTTGTCTTGTGACTGTCCTTATTCCTGCCCTTAGTAGAAGCTCCTTCCTAGTCTCCCTGCCCTTGGTAGTGGCTCCTTCCTTCCTAGTCTCCCTGGCCTTGGGAGTGGCTCCTTCCTTCCTAGTCTCCCTGCCCTTGGGAGTGGGTCCTTCCTTCCTAGTCTCCCTGCCCTTGGTAGTGTCTCCTTCCTTCCTAGTTTCCCTGGCCTTGGGAGTGGCTCCTTCCTTCCCAGTCTCCCTGCCCTTGGGAGTGTCTCCTTCCTTCCCAGTCTCCCTGCCCTTGGGAGTGGCTCCTTCCTTCCCAGTGTCCCTGCCCTTGGGAGTGCCTCCTTCCTTCCCAGACTCCCTGCCCTTGGGAGTGCCTCCTTCCTTCCTAGTCTCCCTGGCCTTGGGAGTGGGTCCTTCCTTCCTAGTCTCCCTGTCCCTGGGAGTGTCCCTGCTCTCATGAGGTGCCTTCGTCTTCTGACTGTCCTTGTCCAAGGTAGTGTCCATGGAACTGGGAGTGAGGCTTGCCTTGGGAGTACCTTGTGTGTGGGATGCCTGTGCAGCATGTGTGGCCATTACACCCAACCCCTCTTTTGGATCCCGTGTGTGTACTCCAGTGTATCTGATGTTGTCTTTGTGAACAGATTTTGCTGACCTAGGGGATGGTGTCTGAGCCCTCCGTGCCTTGACGTGCTGGCTGACCTTGCTTCTAGTGCAATAACCTGTATTAGAGTCCTGGTCAGAATATTCACTCCCCCCTGAGACATCCAGTGTTGTAGATGGTGGAACAGAAGTAGCACCCAGTCCATGCGACTGTACAATGGCAGACGACACACTGTTAGCCAATGACTGCACTGTCCTGTGTAGACCAGCCAGATCGCCATGCATCCCTTCCATGAAAGCCACCACCTGCCCCAACTTCCTATCGTGGTCTTGGAAAGCATTTATCATATTGGTCTGCCCCACACACAGCTGTCGCAGCAGATCAACAGCCTCTGCACAAAGAGCATTTTGGCTCACCGAGGCTGGGGCAGCGGTGCCGACACCGAACGCCACTCTGCTCCCCCTACTCCTGCGTGCACGAACAGTACATGGTGCAGTTGGCGCCAGGGTGGGCCCTGTGTGCTGTGTCCCGACCGAAGGTGTTGATTGCCCACTCCCAGTCTGTGACAACAGTACTGACTCACCAACACTGTCGGAAGATGATGACGATGTTGTCTCCACATGCGAGTCCTTCGGGACGGTCCTGTCCCCCTCTCCGGCGCTGGCCTCTTCTGTGTCAGTCTGCGTGTGCGCGACGTCTGATCCGGATGCATTGCCTTCAATCATCTCCTCCGTCTGTGGCTGAGTGCCCTCTGCCAATGCTGAAATGCACAGGAAATGGGTGTAAGTCATGGGCACACTCACGTACAGTACTGCAACGGAATCCCTAATGCCATTGATGACAATGTACATCAATCCCCCAACCTGCACACGGGCCACCCCTACCAGTCATCCTCACAGGAAATAAGTGGTGTTGGCCGTGCTACATGTACAGCATGTGGACAGGGCATGAGCACGTACATCTGCACACCAGTCTTGCCATGGGGTGACGGAGCACTACAGCATGTGCATCAACACTCAACTGCTTAGCGAGTGGCGTCTCAACATGCCGGACCTAGAAGTGACATTTCACAGCGCCAATGTCACCAACATGGCATTGCAACAAGACACAAGCTACACGGAAGTCACTAATGTGTCTGGGCAACAATACATGCATTGCACTCACAAGCAACATACACTGACAGTATGCTTACCGCCACGTTGCTGTTCATCCACACGCAACCGCTCGGACAGGTCAGGATGCGTCACATCAATGATACGGTGCATGAGAGGGGTCATTGAGCGTCGGGCCAGACGTGCCGTTCTTGGAATCATCCCTAGTGTCACTTCCGCTACATTCTTGCTCAGCCTGGAAATGTCGTCCCAGCGTTTGTGACAGTGTGTATGTCGTCTATTGGACACCCCCACTGCTCGTACATCACGTGCAATGCTCCTCCACACGTCCTTGCGAAGGTGCAGCTTGACCTACCATGATGGGAGACAAAAGGGTGCAAGTCAGTGGACAGTTGGCCAGTTACACAGATAGGGGCAACACGTTTCTCTCAGCAGCCATGCACTTTTCACTCATGTGTTGGTCCCACATCACACCGCCAAGATTCCAGAGCCCAGGTGTCATGGACCACCTCATGCACACCAACATGTCCCCCACTGCACTTACCACCTGTCCGGGTGCGCCGTACAGGCGTCCGTAGTTGCGGAGCACACCGTCCACGAGGACATCCAGCTCTGTGGTGGTGAAGGGACGAGACCGGATCTCTTTGACTCTCGACGTGGCAAGGTCACGGAGTATGGCACTAGAGCGGCAGTCGGTGGTCAGCTCCGCAGCAGCAGGTGGAGGTGATGGTCACAGGCAGCAGTCGGTGGTCAGCTCCGCAGCAGCAGGTGGAGGTGATGGTCACAGGCAGCAGTCGGTGGTCAGCTCCGCAGCAGCAGGTGGAGGTAATGGTCACAGGCAGCAGTCGGTGGTCATCGTAGAATGTGTGCTTTTGCACAACACACATAAATAGGGCCCTGTGGCCATGTCAGTGGCATACGGCGCCAGCCATTGGTCAGCCCTGGATGCGTGTTTGGAAATGGGTCAATGACTGGCCCTGGTGTTGCGGTGCACAGCATACGCTACATTCGATTGGGCACTAGCGGACCTTGTTCACACCTCCCATTGGCTGCACTTGCACAGACCGTCACGGTCACACACCAGCACCCGCATGTGGAAGCTTCCGGGACGGATGCTTCATTTGCAACAATGTTCAATCACTGGCGCCAACATGGCGGGGCACGCATTCGGCGGGGGAGGTGCAGACCAACACATCCATTAGCTGATGTCAATGGACATGGCAGGTCATGGCCCCCCTTACAGTGACATTGCATCATCCAGCCTACACCGGCCGGCCCAGCCCGCCGTTTCATGCCCCGTCCACTACCGCCATGCCAGGCCCTGCCCAGGACCGCCGTGCCGGCCATGTCAACTACCGCCGTTTCAGGGCCCATCCACTACCGCCGTGCCAGGCCCTGCCCATGACCTTAAACCTTGTAAGTTCTTGCTCAACATTTTCTGTACTGGAATTCTGTACATATTCTTCCACATTGCCTTCTAGTAATGTATCTGTTTCTGCACAGTCTTCTTCAGGACCAAAGTAACTAACCTCAATTTCTTCACAAATTTTGATCACATCTAATACAGATCCATGCAAAAAAGCACTGTTTAACTGTTTTAGCTTAAGTGCTGGACTTTTTGCATAATACAACCTTCTCACTAATTTCCTTACTTGAGTATGATGCACTGCTAACATCCTAAAATGGTGAAAAACACTCTGACATACTTTTTTAGAAAGACAAGCCAGAGAATGACCTTGCAAACCCGTTTTTTCTCTCACTTTGCAAGGATCTAATTCTTGCAACATTTTAATCTTTTGTTTAACACTTTTCTTACTATACTTACTTAAGAAATTACGATAAAAATCAATTGAATCCTGTCGTATACTACAAATACTACTACAATTCCAAGTGTACACTGGAGCCTTAGGACATCTCCCTAAATCTTCATCAGCTAACACCTCTTGCATTCTAGGGACAAATTTCTCTTTTTCAATTGGACAACCATTCTTGACCTCATAAGCTCGACCACTGGTGTCAACTGCATGCAACAAATCATTACTCTGAAAGGAACTCTCTTCATTAAAAAATGGCTCACAACTTGAACTATGTTTCCATTCTCCAGAAAAAACATGACAAAAATTAGTTCTATTAATTAGTCTTTTCCACTTACTTTTGGCCTTCATATCATTGATTGGCTTATCTAGTGTTCGAATCCTACTGATTACTAAAAGGAACAACTTTTTTTTTAATTCAAAAGCTTTCTCAACAATTGTCTCCATATGTTTTTTTCTTATCAATAGCTGTTTTTCTTTTACAATTCTTTATATTTTTTAATAAATTTGAAACAACTCTGTTATGAAACATTCCCTTCCAAATTTCAGCAAACTGATTTTTTCGTCTATTACTATAAACAATATCTTTACCACATATTTTTCTTTTTTGTCAGATTTTTCTTTGTAGTTACATATATTTTTTTCTCCTGATTCTTATAAAATCCTTGGTTGACTTACCAGGAGCTTTCTTTGTTTTTTCCACACATTGCTGTCTAGAAAAATCTTGAACTTCTTTTTTCTTGGAAAAGTAAGCCTGTTTATATCTTTTTCTTTTTTTAATGTTTGACAGCATATTGCTTTTTCTTTCTGTAGATATTTAAAATCTGTTGTGAAGAAAAAAAAATGTTTTTTTTTACAATTAAAGACCACTACTAGCATACTATATAGTCATTAGAAGCAATATATGTTGTAAAGTCTGGTTCACTCCATAAGTAATTGTAAGGCACAGCAGCAGCATTTGCGGGCACTATATGAGATCATGCAGGGAGTGCTGTGTCAGGGACTAGGGCAGTGCAGTGGTGTTTCAACATTATAGGGGCATTCGCTGAGAATGGTGTTTCTGGGTTTAGAGCAGTGCAGTAGTGTTGAAAGAGTTTAGCAGGTTTAGCTAGGGATGGTATTTCAGGGTTTAGGACAGTGCAGTGGTGTTCAGGCAGTGTAGGGGGTCACATGCTACAGAGAAAGTTGGTATGCAATGTGATCTTAGACACACGACAGTATGCCTTGCAATTCCGTAAAATGATTACTACAGTGAAAGAGAGTCTTGCTCGGAGTGCTGTTTCGGGTTTTAGGACAGTGCAGTGGTGTTCAGGCAGTGTAGGGGCTCAAGGTGGGACTTAGAATGTAGAAATGAGAATTCACTGACATGATCACTACATGCTACAGAGAAAGTTGGTATGCAATTTCTACAGCACACCCAGGCCTGACTAAATCCATAACTACATGCATTGCCATATTTTTAAACACATCAACTAAGCAAATTATTCTGCCACATTTTTCTGAAATGAAGTTTGGCTCACACTGTGTTCTTAGACACATGACAGTATGCCTTGCAATTCCTTAAAATGATTACTACAGTGAAAGAGAGTCTTGCTAGGAGTGCTGTTTCAGGTTTTAGGACAGGGCAGTGGTGTTCAGGCAGTATAGGGGCTCAAGGTGAGACTGAGAATGTTGTAATGAGAATTCACTGAAATGATTTCTACATGCTACAGAGAGAGTTGGTATGCAATTTCTACAGCACACCCAGTATCTTTATTACACAGCATGGAGACTATTTGGAAATTCAGAGGCCTGGCACACGTGCTGATTTGGACTTTATAGCACTAAATGTCCTAAGGACTGACTCACTCCATGACTACATGCATTGCCATATTTTAAAACACATTATCTAAGCAAATTATTCCGCCCCCATTTTGTGAAATTAAGTCTGACTCACACTGTGATCTTAGACACATGACAGTATGCCTTGCAATTCCGTAAAATGATTACTACAGTGAAAGAGAGTCTTGCTGAGAAGCTGTTTCAGGTTTTAGGACAGTGCAGTGGTGTTCAGGCAGTGTAGGGGCTCAAGGTGGGACTGAGAATGTAGAAAAGAGAATTCACTGACATGATTACTACAAACTACAGAGAGAGTTGGTATGCAATTTCGACAGCACACCCAGTCCTGACTCACTCCATGACTACATGCATTGCCATATTTTTAAACACATCAACTAAGCAAATTATTCTGCCACATTTTTCTGAAATGAAGTCTGACTCACACTGTGATCTTAGACACATGACAGTATGCCTTGCAATTCCGTAAAATGATTACTACAGTGAAAGAGAGTCTTGCTGGGAGTGCTGTTTCAGGTTTTAGGACAGTGCAGTGGTGTTCCGGCAGTGTAGGGGCTCAAGGTGGGACTGAGAATGTAGTAATGAGAATTCACTGAAATGATTTCTACATGCTACAGAGAGAGTTGGTATGCAATTTCTACAGCACACCCAGGATCTTTATTAGACAGCATGGAGACTATTTGGGAATTCAGAGGCCTGGCACACATGCTGCTTTGGACTTTATAGCACTAAATGTCCCGAGGACTAACTCACTCCATGACTACATGTATTGCCATATTTTAAAACACATCAACTAAGCAAATTATTCTGCCACATTTTTCTGAAATGAAGTCTGACTCACACTGTGATCTTAGACACATAACAGTATGCCTTGCAATTCAATAACATTATTACTACAGTGAAAGAGAGTCTTGCTGGGAGTGTTGTTTCAGGTTTTAGGACAGTGCAGTGGTGTTCAGGCAGTGTAGGGGCTCAAGGTGGGACTGAGAATGTAGAAATGAGAATTGACTGACATGAAAAAAAAATATCTCCTCAAACACATTAACATACCAAATGCAACTATCACAATGTTTTCCCAAAGCAGAAAAATTCAGAATTACACTCTATGCAAATAAACTCCTGCTTCCACATTAGAACACATTTTTCTTAATAACCTAAACTGCACAACATAGTTCCCCTTACAAATTAACAACTCGCCTTTAAAAATGCTTTTGTAGATTTAGAACAGTGACAATCAAACACCAGATTTTCTTAAGCAGAATCTCTCAACTGTCCACCAGTCACTGGAATCATAGAATGACATAGCTTCCCTCTCATTTTACACACATATTCTTGTAGATAACCAATGAAATATTGAAATATTTTAATTGGTTCTACATTGCAACATTTTCAATCTCACATAATATTCAACCTTCCACCACTGCTCTATCTGCCTGTTACCATTGTAGCACTCCATAGAACACCTAACTGAACACACAAGTGAAAAGTTCATCTGCAAACCAAACCAGCAAGGGTGTTTGACTTATCAATACACCAACCTATTCTTTGCAATGTTCCTTTCAATGACTTTTTCTCAACCATTAACATTTTTCTTTAAAAAAACAAAGTAGCATGCACCCTAGTTTTCAATGTTGAATTTTAAGAAACCACAATTCACTTCTTTTTTTTAAGTGCACCGAATCTCATCCACATTTTTTTCTAAACTCCTACTTTTCAAACTACCATTTCATTTCCAGAGCCCATCTGAGTACAACCAGATCTCCCTTCAAGATGCTTAGAGTGTGGATTGTAGGACACAGCTATATTTTCTTGAGTGAAAGATCTGCAGCAAATAGATGCTTTCTCAACCTTGATTTACCAAATGTGGATAGTATGTGAATTGGCCAGAAAGGATTGAGATGTCACCAATTGATGCCATTGGTAAAATACTTTTAGCATCTCCCACACTTTACCTCATAATTGTGCACTGTGGTGGCAATGACCTAGGCACTTTGACTGGGGTAGGTCTGGAAATGCTTTTAAAGGACACCTTTGGGCAACTGATGTCACTTTTTCCACAAACTGCCTTTGTATATTCTAATATATGCCAAAGGCAAAAATGTAACTGGTCCAACCAATATTGTCCACAGATTGAGAAAGCAAGGAAACATGTGAATAAGTCTGTTTCTACTTTCGTCAGAGATTATGGTATGGGTTCGATATACCACAACAACTTGCGTTACAACGGAGTACATTTCACAGATAAGGGGAACAGAGTCTTTCTCTGTAACTTTAGACTCTGCAACGGTACTTTCTTGTAGGTACAAAAACACTCAATGAACACAACGGCTCTTTTTAGAGCCAACCAACATATAAACCCTCAAACTTGTTATTTAACTGTATTTTTTTTTGGTATGTTTTTTCCAACGTGCGCGCACCTCGCGATTTATTTTGTATTAAAAAAAGGATTTTTTTGCCCTTTGGGGTATTTCAGGGACCCCCTGAGAAGCCCTAGGGTGTCAGGGAGTCTCTAACCTGCCCCCTTTTCATGTTCTCCACTTTTGTTTTTGACTCACTTTTGCCTCGAGGGCGCGAGCAACGTGCGCGCACCCCGCGATTTAAAAAAAACAAAACATATTTTTTGCCCTTCTGGGTCCTTCAGAGACCCCTGAGAAGATCTAGGGGGTCAGGGAGTCTCTACCCTGCTCCATTTTCACGTTCTCCACTTTTGTTTTGAGCTCTCTTCTGCCTCGGGGGTGCGTGCAATGTGCGTGCACCCTGCAATTTAAACAAAACTTTTTTTTGCCCTTTGGGGTCCTTCAGGGACCCCCTGAGAAGACCTAGGGGGTCAGGGAGTCTCTACCCTGCCCCCTTTTCACATTCTCCACTTTCGTTATGGGCTCTCTTCTGCCTCAGAGTGACAAAATGGCGGCCAACACTTTCTGGTTTCCACCGATTAGAATGTTGACAGACGTCTAATAGCAAATCAGAATTCCGCACGGTGCGCGCTTATAGATATATATTTTTTTTTCTTTTCATTTTCTCAGAAACTACTGCAAGGATTTACACCATTTCTGCAAAAGCGTGATCTGCGAATCAGACTCCACCATTTTGCCAAATTTCTTGTAATTCCGTTCAGGCGGAAGCCGTGTCTAATCGTCCTATGGAAAATAACATGGGGAAAACATGTTTTGGGATCCCCCTTTATTCTCAGCCCCCACTTGACTAATCCCCCCAAAAATTTCAGGAAAGGGCCATCTTCTTTGAGAAATTTGCGAAGATTCATCAACCGGCGCCGAAGTTATTCCCATTAGAATGTTGCAGATTTCCTATGGAAACTAGGTCCTAACTATAACTACCTACTGGCGACCGCCAGAAGGTAATATATATATATACATATATACATATATTAAACACTATGACACACAGTTAAAAAAAACATATTCACCACCATAACAATACAACAGGTGATAATTAACATACCATGACCTCGATTCATATTGGAAAAAAAATGAAAGGTGATAAGACTTGTGATTCTAAGAAAAGAAAGGGAAGGTAGAATGATGGGGCACAAAGAGAAAAACCTTTGTAGTGCAAGGAGAGGAAGTAACATGAGATTGATTGAGAAAAAAGCAGGTGAAAAGGTAAACAACCAATACTGAAAATAAGAAATTGATGATGTCCACACCAGTACAAGTGCAGTTAAAAAGCAAAAATCCATGGCATCAATAGAAATGCCCATCTCAAAAAGGATTGGGTTGCTTTCTTGGTTTATATAACCATTGTGTTTATTATGCACTGGTGACCGTAATCTGGCACCGTCCAGAAGAGACCATAGATGGAAAAATCAGGTGGAACAGAAGAGCAAGAAAATGGCTGAAGTAATGTAAGAAACACATACCAGAAAGTTACTGGTGTGAGAGGATTCCAGTTTTATAGTCAAGTTAGTATGCAGTAAGTCCTGTACGCAGAGCGATTCTGAATGCACCATCCATTGAAAGACCAGACCATATGTGTGAAAAAATCATTCTTCTGAGTTAAATACAATGGCTTATCCAGAAGAGAAAGGACAGTCCATGGCAAAATGTACTGTTTCCAAGAAAACAGCCAAGATTAAAAGGATGAGGAGTAAAAAGGATATACATACCTATGTAGGAGTCATAAATATATGTATGTCATGTCCATTTTGTAAAGGGGCTTTCCGCCCTATATGAATCAACTGTGGGCAATCGGGACGATGAAATTATGATGTACGTTTGAAGCAAGAGACAATAGCAATTGTGATACCATATTAATTAGAATGTTATAGGGTAGTTGCATGAAAATAAGTGTTATGCCAGGGTGCAGCCATCTGAACGCACCTAATGTATTTCCCCCGAATGGATTAGAAACCATATTTTAGCACTGTATCCCCTAACGTAGTTGAATACTAAGCATCCGTGATCCCAACTTGTATCTATCGGGAGAGCTGTCAAATAAATATCAAGATAATACACAATAAGCACCAAACCTAGGTTGGAAAAACTAAAAGTAAGAAATGTCCCCAGAGTCTGGGCATACATATATAACATCAACATCATCATTAATGAGCAATGAGCACAAATCCCATCCAAATAGAATTAAGGATTTCCCCGGGGTCTGGGCATCCATAGATGACACTGACACCACCAAAAGAGAAAAGGGAGTATGATATCTCACAAAGGTTAACTAGAACATTTACGTGAAAGAGGGTACAACAGATAATAAGCCTGATGTGTTCCCTTCAATAACGGACCAGGATCTGCATGCGTTTACCCGTGAGAAACAAAGCCCACTTACTTTGATGGGTGCCGCTGTTAGGAATGGGGGTCTCTAGTTGGCAAAGGCTTGCACCTTTGTCCAAATAGGGACCGTTCTTCCTAGTAGAATAATGGAGTTACACTCGTAAAATAACCCCTGCTCACCCCCTTGGTAGCTTGGCACAAGCAGTCAGGCTTAACTTAGAGGCAGTGTGTAAAGCATTTGCACATAACCAACAGTAATGCAGTGTAAGCACTACAAAAGGCCACCACACCAGTTTAGAAAAATATCCAATATTTTTATATACTTAAGACAGGACCAAAAACAATAAAAAATCTCTGGTTATCAAAACATGCTTAAAAAACAGTTTCTTGATATTGATAGCTCCGTCCGTGAGCAAACAAATCCAAACAGTTCTGGCTGACCACGGTGTCGTGGGCCAACTACAGTGTCGGAAGACCCGCAAACAGTACCTTTTAGAAATGCAGGGCATCGGCGACCTCTCGTTGAGCTTCGGAAAGCACAGCGTCCGCAGGCGTCGGTTCCAGAGGTCGGTGTAGGAGTCGTTGGCCCACTGAATTCACACGTGTTGCAGATCAAACTCCTCTCTGTAGAAGTCAGGAGCGCTGGCGTCAGCAGGCATCAGGTGCTGCTGTACGAAGTGCAGCAGTGCAGCTTGCAGTGCCCTCAGGAAATGGTGCAAGCTTAGGCATGGTCATTGCTGAAGCATTTTCATCAGCTGACAAACTGGAGTCGTTGGCACCGGCATCGGTAGACCAAGGCTGCGGTGCGGGATGAGGGCGGTGCGTCGTGTAGCTTTACGAGCGGTGCCTTCGAACCACGGTGCAAGCAGCGGTGTCGATTTCGACTTGAAGCGTTGTCGTCAGGGATACCACAGTGTCGTCGTAAGGAGAGGAGGTGCGGAGTGCGGTGCCCACAGGTCGTGGTGCGAGCAGCGGCTCAGTGGCTGCATCAGCAGGCATCGGTGGGGATACCAGGGTCGCGTTGCGGCGTCGGGTTGCTTTTTCTTCTGTTGCAACACAAAACACACAGTCCCCAGTGCTGAGGGCAGAAGAACTTGAAGTCTTTGCTGTTCCTGAGACTTCTTGAACAGGGGGCAAGTTCTATCTCAAGCCCTTGGAGAAACACACAAAAGTAGATTGCAGAAAGTTCAGTCCAGTCCTTTCACTGCACAAGACAGAAGCAGCCACTGCAGGCCAAGGATAGTTCCTCCTCACAGCTTCTCCTGCTCTTCTTCTTGGCAGTCTTCTTAGTCCAAAAGAGTTCTAAAGTTCAGGGGTCTGGGCACCAATATTTATATCCCCAAATCCTTTGATCTCTTAGGCAGAGAGTGTTTGTGCCCAGCCAGAACCAGTTCTGCCTTCTCTGGTGTGACTGACTGGCAGGAGGTGGAGACGGCATTGTCAGAGGCAGACCAGGCCCTTTGAGGTGCAAGGGAATCCCCTTCCCCAATGGCAGCCCAGGTCTATTCAGCCCTTTCCTGATCCACCTAGACTATCTGGAGCCACTCCTGCTCCCTAGCCTTCTGTCATCCAAAACCGAGTCAGGTAATCCACATTCCAATAGAGGCACACGGGATGACTGAGCAAGAAAATATCTACTTTCTAAAAGTGGTATTTTGAAACGCAGAATGTAAAAATTACCTTCACTAAAAGCTGCATCTTTAGATTCTGAGTTCAGGCATAGTAAACTTTATTTCCCTACCTAATTCCCGGGCCAGTTATGTTTATAAGATGTTATAAACAAACAAACCATTTTGTCCTATGGGGAAGAGGTAGCCCTGCAATAGTTGTTCTTGAATGTAATATAACTGGGACAGAGCGTATTTATTATTGTTTTTCTCCTCTGGTAAGTGAGTCTAGGGGTTGCCGTAATGGTCTCCTTAAGACTTGGTCCTTCACATAATAGGCTCTAGTGTTTTTTTCAGAATTCTGTTCTGTTAGATTTGGGGGTCACTAGTTGGCATAGGTAGGTACTGGTGACAAATAGGGACCCATGCCTCTAATCAGGATAAGGGGATTTCACTCCTAAATAACCCCTGCTCACCCCTTTGGTAGCTTGGCACGAGCAGACCGGCTTATCTCAGAGGCAGTGTGTAAAGCATTTGTGACCACATACAGTAACCCAGTGACAACACTACAGATGGACACCACACAAGGTTTTATACCCAAAAATAAGTATACTTTATATAAATTTACCACAAGACCATAAACGACAAAAATACACAATATTGTTACTTTAAGATGGTAGTTTTAGCTTAGTTCAGTTCAGTTCTTAAGATGCAACACTTTGCGTCAATGTACCTTATGACGTGTTGCGCTTCCACAACAAGTAATGTTGCAGCGAGGGAAATGCGTCAAAGTCCCGGTGCAAAGAAATAAAGAAGTGAAGATCTTCCAGATGCGGCACGCTTCTCCGGGGATGCGAGAAGTTCTCGGTTTGATGTGTGGACCGTAGCGGTGACACCCTTGTTCAGCGATGCCACGGCAACAGCTTCAGCTGCGACACTCTTCTCCAACATTTGTGTGAAGCTTTCCGCATGATGCAACAACTACAGCGGCGACATCCTTGTTTAGAAATGCTAAGCTCTTTGCGACACGCAGGCCCTCAGAAGGCCCAAAACAGCAGCAGACACTTCAAAGTGTTTTCCAAGCCCTTGGAGATCCTTCACAAGTTGAAAGTAAAGGCACAAAGTTCTTTCTCCTCTATTTGGCAGTAAGGCAACCACTGCAGGCCAATCCCCTAAGCAGCACTTCAGATCGGGAATAGTCTCAGAAACATCAGATGCCCCACAGGAGGTAGAGCCAGCACTAAGGAGGGCAGGCACAGTCCTATTCAGGTCCCAGGTGCAACTCCTCCCTCCCATCTAGAAGCAGATCTCTCTATTCACCACTTGGCGGACTCATCCTGTCTCCTGGAATCCCCCAGCCCTGTCACTCAAACTCCAGACAAGGAATACACACCCTAGCAGAGGTTGATTTGGATATTTAGACAAGAAAATACCTACTTTCTAAAACTTTGTTCTTGTCTAGAAAGTTTAATTCTGCTGAGCGCCACAATACAATTGCAGAAATAGAACTGCTAGCTAAAAAAGAAGCCTTTCAAGAATGGTGTTGTTATCTATTGGGAGCTAAGAATACAGCGACAGTGTTTAAAGACCATTTCAATCTTCAGCTCATGTGCTGTGCTCCAATGTTGACTCTGACACAGTTTTGTTGGATGCTGTTCTTTGCTGAGTTTGTTTATGTAGTAAAATTCAGATCTGCACTTCAAAATAAAAAGGTAGATGCGTCAATCAGACAAAACTCCAATGAGCGCACTGCCAAGAAAATACAAATTTCCATTTTGAAACTCTGCAGGCCATTGGAGAAATTAATCAAGGGATCTTCTGGATATAATTTGACAAGAGTCTCAAAATCTCAAAATGTGAAATTGAGTGAATCAAGATCAAACTCAAAAGGTTATTCCATGCTTACACTCAGGGCCCGACTGGGAACAGAAACCAGCCATGGCAAACTGCTCAGCCGCCCCCCCCCCTGGCGTGAGGGGGAGTGCAGCTGAGCAGTTTGCAAGGGCCGGTTTTGGCCAATTTTGTTACAGGGGGCTGATTTTGCCGATCCCCATAACAATACCAGCCCCCAGGGGCCCAAAACCGGCCCCCACTCTAGCGGCCTAACGGGGAAATGCCCGGTGCCCTCTATGGCCAGTCCGGCCTGCTTACACTTCCATGACAAGAAACTATTTTCACCCTCTAAAGAGATTCAGCATTTGGTGTACAATTGGTGCTATGTTCTACCTGCAGCTGGTCACGCTAAAATAGTAAAAACCATGGACATGATTCAAAGGAGGTTGCAATGCAGTGAATGTATTGAAATTAATTTAGTGGAATAGTGCTTTAGTTGGGGGAGTGAAGGTTGTGTCAAACCGCTGTTTTATAAATTTGTCTTTGGCAATGACAATGGTCTGTTTGCACTCTCTTCTCAAGGCTTTTGGCTTGGTGCATACTTTGAAGAATCTCACGTACAGCATGCATTTCTGTGTTTTGGATCTCTTCTTTTGTTTATAGTGTCTCTATAAAACAAGGTTTACTTGTTTTTGTGTGTTTTTTTATTGGAGTTGGCAAATAGCTTCAATAACTGTCTAGAAGATACCAGCCTGTTTCATACTGGAGAGCCAATATTTAAAGATATATCGAGTTGGTGAGGTCTTGAATGCCTACTGTAGTCAAGTTTCACACAGAGTAGGTCCTTAGTTCCGTGATGTAGCTTTTGCAAAATTATAATTGTTTGGTAAAACATATATGGAATAGGATGGGAAAGTGATGAGACCAGATTATAAATGTGATATGCCCTTGCAGATGCAGGATCATCAATGATAAGGCTTATGATTCTTCCTTTGCTGTGGGCAGGAAGAGATGTGTGTTGGTTCAGGTTGTGTAGACATAGGAGGCTCGCCAGGGCAAAACCAGAGTTTTATTTGACATTGCCACAGTTCAACATGAAGTGCCCTACCTAGATGCAGTTTAGCATTAAGTGAAATGTCAAATACTTAGACAAAGTTGCAATGAAATTTGAGGCTAACTCTCTTAATATTTGCTGGAGTTTAACTGAGAACACCCTGAAGGAATGTTTTTTTTTTGTTTATTTCTCCTGCTAAGACATGCAGTGGGCTGTTTTTGCATTTAAGGTGCCAATTCTAGAGAACAGAGAGCAAAGCATGCATCCAATGTAGTCGGAGGAGGAATAGCCATCGTCCACAAGTCTACCCTCAAGGTCGCCACCCACGCAGACGTCACCCTCAACACCGCCGAACACCTACACTTCCGGATCCACACCGACACCAACACCACCCTCAGAGGAACACTCATCTACAGACCCCCCCGGACCCTGGGCTCCGTTCAGTGATTGCATCGCCGACCTCGCCAGCACCCACGCACTCGCCTCCAGGGACTAAATCCTCCTTGGGGTCCTGAACTTCCACCTCGAGAACAACAACGACGCCAACTCCGCCACCCTGATTGACAACCTCACCTACCACGGCCTCAGACAACTCATCACCGCACCCACCAACGTCGCCGGCCACACGCTGGACTCCATCTTCTCCACAGGCTCCCATGTCACCTTTGACCACACCACCGAACTCCACTGGACCGACCACCGCTGCATCCATTTCACCTTCAAGAAACTAACCACACACCACCGCACCCAACAGCTACCTTGCCGCTGCTGGAGCAAAATCACCGACTACCATCTGATCACCACCCTCACCCAGAACCCACCCACCGACCCCACCCACCCAGATGCTGCAGCCCGCAACCTCAGAGAGTGGATCAACGACTGCGCCAACACCCTCGCCCCGCTCAAGAAACCCTCCAACAGCCATGCCAGGAAAAGAGCCACCTGGTTCACTGACGTGCTCCAGACCTCCAAACGTGCAAGCCAGAAACTCAGTGGCGGATGGTGACATTTGAAAGTGGCGGGCGTAAAATGTTTTTATACTGCACCGTAGCGAGCAAGCCCGAACAACCTAAGGGGGTTTGGGGGTGGTTGTCCCCCAGGAACATTTTGAAAAAAGAGTGGAGAAATGGTGCATTTTCAAGCAAATTTGAGAAATCAGGAAGGTTAATAAAGCAATTGTGAAAGAGCAGTTATTACATTAATGAAGATATATATATATATATAACATAGGTAGCTGCTTATTGAGTATAACCATAGAGCTTCATAACAGACTTAGAGATACAATGCATTTCTGAGTACCTCACAGGTTTTACCAGGTGCTGAAAATAAAAATATAACAATTTAGTCAACCAAACACAGACTGTCCACTCACAGATAATTACAACAAGGGGTGGTGAGGGACAGAGTCTCTGAATTAAGCAGAAAACTCTCACCCAGTCAAGAGATCAGGGCTAGATCCAACACCGTTTTTTAGCTCACTGCACCATCCCAGTTTCAGAACCTGGCTGTATGCAAATTAATCTGTTCTTGTCCCAGTGCATGATGGGAACAGGGCAAACCAAACTACAAAAGCCAATTCTTACACTGGGAAGGAAACAAGCTCCCGGGGACCGGTTTCTGGCATTACAGCCGTCTTCGGCCCGGTTTGCTTGAATCCTGATGGAGCAATGAGCAAGGGACTCACATCTGAGTATACCCTTCCACGCTTAGGGTGGACAAAAATATTTACAACAAGGGGTGGTGAGGGACAGAGTCTCTGAATTAAGCAGAAAACTCTCACCCAGTCAAGAGATCAGGGCTAGATCCAACACCGTTTTTTAGCTCACTGCACCATCCCAGTTTCAGAACCTGGCTGTATGCAAATTAGTCTGTTCATGTCCCAGTGCATGATGGGAACAGGGCAAACCAAACTACTACACCACCCCCTTTTCTAAATCGTTTTTGGCCACTATAGGTGTGGCAGGGTATACTCAGACTTGAGTTCCTTTCTCACTGCTCCATCAGGATTCAAGCAAGCCGGGCCGAAGAAGGCTGAAATGCCAGAAACCGGTCCCCGGTAGCTTGTCTCCTTTCTGGTGAAGAATTGGCTTGGTAGTTTAGTCTGCCCTGTTCCCATGATGCACTGGGCCAGGGACAGACTGATTTGCATATAGCCAGGTTCTGAGCTGGGATGGGGCAGTGAGATAAATAACGGTGATGGATCAAGCCCTGATCTTTGGACTGGGTAAGAGTGGTCTGTTTAACTCAGACACTCTGTTCATCACCACCCCCTTTTCTAAATCACTCACAGATAAGGCAGCACTCCTCAGCCTTCACATGCAAGAATCAGTCCATCCTTTTCAGGGCTACTCATATGGGTGGCACAATCATTGCTGCAGTCCCACTAGTAGCATCTGATTTACAGGCACTGACACACTCAGTGCACTTTACTAGGGACTTATCCAGTTAATCAAATATTTCAATCAGAGATAATAAATTAGACTAACAATTTACACTGAGAGCATATGCACTTTAGCATTGATTAGCAGTGGTTAATTGCCCAGAGCTCTAAAGCCAACAAAAACAGGTCAGGAAAAATAGTAGGAAGAAGCAAAACTTTTGGGGATAACCCTTCAAAAAGGGCCATTTCTAACAGGTACCCATGTATCTGCTGCCTTCATTACTTATCAGCTATAATGTACTGTGTATGCACTGTTATTTTTATCCTGCGCACATTTCAAATGGAATGCTCATTTAGGTGGAGAAAATTTTAAATAATGCGAGCACATTTCAGGTCTTTAGGCATTACATGTTAGAAAAGGCTGTTTAATATGCATACATTTGCCAGTTTATGTTCCAGTTTCCGCAATAAAAATAAAATGTTGTACACTCACACGGAAATTAGACCCTTGAGTAGAAAACAACATACCAGGGATATGTGTTGCTGTTACTTAGCCGCAGTGTATGTGAGGCATGCATAACATATTCGAGTTGTCATTCCTACATTTACATTTAACACGCCACCATTGAGTTTAATAATCTTGCCAAATGCCCTCCGACTCCAGACAAGCACTTATTCTCTACATCCTCTAAAAAAGTGCCATGCTTGGGTCAAGCAAGGAAAATGGCCCCTTTGACTCCAGCTGGGGCAGTAAACTACAGGAATTATCAGGGTTCAGTAGACCTCGCAGACTGATCAGTAAAGCAAAATGTAAAACGGGCCACTCTCGAATCTCCTTATCGTTGTTGCCTTTTGATTATTTAAAGGGCCAGAAATCTGGATAATAACCTGAACCTGCAGATCTTTGTCTGTTCATCAGAACAACTATATCAAATGTCAGGTACTAAAGCGGCGTCTGAAGTAAAAGTAATTACACATTCTACACCTCATTTCAATGGGCTGTGGTCAGCTTTTAATGATGTGGCTCATTACAGCTGAAGGAGAGCTTTCTGGGAGACAAAAGTGTTCCGGTGATTCTGAACAGGAGCCAACTTCATTGACCTAGAGCCGAGATTCTGATCAGTGCGGGTCCAAGGTTAAGATAAATAATCCATGGCCCTCTTGACATTCACGTCCCTTGGTTTCATGGAGGTGACAATCCGATGGATGCAAGGCTTAAGAAGGAGCCTGGATATTTGAAAGTTTTCTTAAAAACGGAGCAAAAGAAAAAAAATAATGGGGAACGGGAGGCCTTTGTTCGAGTTGCGTTGGCAAATTAAAGCGCCGCAGCCTTTTCACCCATGGCTTTAAGTAGCCTACGAATAGACGAACACCTAGAATAGACAAACAGCCTGTTTGTCTATCTATTTGTTAAGCTTTTCAGGCACCTCATAAAACTTGGAGAAAAAAAATGAGAGTTGTAGCAGTGCAAGCGCCTGCGCACCCAAGACTAATTTAAACAAAGAAAACAACAAACACACGTTTCTGGCTTTACGACGTGTGAGGCCGGCATACCTCAAGCTGCTTTGATTTTTCTTACATCGCCATGAAATCTGCATTTCGACATTTCTCCCTGCACAGTGCACACCCAGCCACTGCTCCTGCGGGGCTCTTCGGGTCTGCCTGTGTAACAGAAGGGGTTGAACCCCAGCCGGGGTATCAGGGGTTAAGAGTCCTATCACAGATATCGCAGCCGGTTCGTCGTCACATTGCGACGAGCCGGAGCGATGTTCGAAATCATCAATGGAAGACGAATTTATAAAATCAATCAAGGCTTAGCCTAATAGCCTGTGAGGACCGACGACACGACTAACCAGCACTGAGCACGAGGTGTCTCGGTCTACTGCGACGTCACATTACAGTCCTTCGTCATCTGTCGGGCCATTCACTGTGTGCATAAAGCCACAGTGATTGGACAGCTTACACGCACTAGTGTGCCAGTGCCACCCACTTGCAGCATTCCTGCTGCGTGCCCAGCCATTCCAGACCTGCTCCAGCAGCGCCAGGATTGGCTTGAGCAGGGGATACTCCCTGCCCCCAAGAGCTGGGGCTGCGGCATGAAGCAATCCCTGGTCTCCTATTGTGCAGGCCAGTGCCCATGTTCGTGCTGCGCCTCAAAATTACCTGCCCCAGACCAAACATGCGCATTGCAAGTAAGCCTTGGTTTCACTTGCAATGCATGATGACGAGTTTCATTCAGCACGCCCCACCCCCGTTTAGTGCATCCTCCTCTGTCCTGCCGCTGACTGTAAACACTGCCTTGGAGTCGGGCGCAGGCTGCAGCTGCTGTGCCCGATGCTGAATGTGGCATAGTGGCCGGCAGGCCATACATAGTGGCTGGTGAGGCAACACCCAAGCGCCCCTAATGGACGCACAGCCGCTGCAGAAACTGGAGAAGATATGGCTACATGAACGCACACCGGACAACCACGCAGCCCACAAGCACGCCACCCGCAGACATCACCACCTCATCAGATTAGCCAAGAGATCCTTCTTCAAAAACTGCTTGAACAACAATGCACACAACAGCAAAGAGCTCTTCAGCATCGTAAAGGAACACACTATCCCTAGCGCCAACACCAACGACATCCCACCCTCACAAGAACTGAGCAACTCACTAGCCATCTTCTTCCACCGCAAGATCGCTGACATCCACAACAGCTTCAACACCACGACCGCCCCGACTACGCCAGACGCCACCTCCCCTGTGAACACCACCAGTGCCAACCGCCTGACCTCCTGGTCCAACATCAGCCAAGAGGAGACACGCAAGGTCATGAACTCCATCCACTCAGGATCTCCGTCAGACCCGTGCCCACACCACACATTCAACAAAGCAGGTGCAGCCATCACACCCCAACTATGGAAGGTCATCAACATCTCCTTCAAAACAGCGACATTCCTGGAAAGCTGGAAGCACGCTAAAATCAACGCCCTCCTCACGAAGTCCAAAGGGGACCCAAGGACCTCAAGAACTTCCGGCCCATCTCCCTGCTCCCGTTCCCGGCAAAGGTCATCGATAAAATCGTCAACATGCAATTGGCCCGCCACCTGGAAGACAGCAACATCTTAGACCCATCCTAGTCCGGATTCAGACGCAACCACGGCACCGAGACAGCCCTCATTGCCGCCACAGATGACATCAGGCGCCAACTAGACAACGGCGAAACATCAGCCCTCATCCTCCTGGACCTGTCAGCCGCCTTCGACACGGTATGCCATTGCACTCTAAAGACATGCCTCCTAGAAGCCGGAATCCAAGAGAGGGCCCTTGACTGGACCACGTCCTTCCTCTCAGGCAGAACCCAGAAAGTCCGCCTCCCACCTTTCTGATCCGAAACCACCGACATCATCTGCGGCGTCCCCCAGGGCTCAACCCTCAGCCCGACGCTGTTCAATTTCTACATGGCCCCCCTCGCACAAGTGGCCTGCCATCACGACCTCAACATCATCTCCTACGCCAACGACACCCAGCTCATCCTTTCCCTAACAAAGGACCCACGCACCGCCAAAACCAACCTCCACGAGGGAATGACGGCCGTTGCCAACTGGATGAGGAGTAGCCATCTGAAGCTGAACTCGGACAAGACAGAGGTCCTCATCCTCGGACCCACCCCCTCAGCCTGCGACGACTCCTAGTGGCCGACCACAATGGGAACAGCACCAACACCCACCAACCATGCACGCAACCTAGGATTCATCCTCGACTGCTCCTTCCCCATGTCTAAACAGGTCAACGCCGTCTCCTCCACCTGCTACAACACCCTCTACATGCTCTGCAGGATCTACATGTGGATCCCAACCGAAACAAAAACGGTGAAACACGCCCGCGTCAGCAACAGACTGGACTACGGCAATGCACTCTACGCAGGAATCCCAGCCAAACACCTACGACGGCTACAACACATCCAAAACGCCTCCACCCAACTGATCGTTAATGTCCCCCGCCACAGCCACATCACCCACACCTGAGAGACCTACACTGGCTCCCCGTCGACAAGAGGATCACCTTCAAGCTCCTCACCCATGCACACAAAGCACTCCACAACGCCAGACCAGCCTACCTGAAAAGCAGACTCAGCAGTAAAGTTAGGACTCCTAACTTTAGGACTCCTAAATGCCTTCTGTGAATACCGAAAGTCTTAAAGTTAGGATTTTTCTCAGTTTAGAAGTCCTAAGGTTACGAGTCCTAACTTTACTACTCCTAAACTGAGAAAAATCCTAACTTTAAATCTTTCAGTATTCACAGAAGGCATTTAGGAGTCCTAAAGTTAGGACTCCTAACTTCTGTGAATACCGAAATGAGTAAGTGCCTTCTGTGAATACCAAAATTATTATTATTATTTTTTTATTGTTCAGTTAATTAAAACCTTAACAAAATTTTCTTATCGGTCTTAAGCATAATTAAAATGTGATCAATGAATAAGAACAAATACAACACATTTCCATTATTATTTCAACTTAAATTAAAATTTTGATCATTGAGTTTGGTCTTCTATTTAAAACCTAATAATTATATTTGAACGAATAATTGAAAATATTAAAGAAGTAAAACAAAAGACTTAGTATTTACATTGCGTTCACAAGTTTTTCAAAAGTCCTCATGAACTTTACAGTCTTGCAATTTGATTGTGGTGACGTTGCGTCCAGACAACCAATTACGGCAGTCCTACAAGTACGTAGTTTCCTTGCTAGGAATATGTTCCTTAAAAAGCGCCTTCGCTCCATTCTCTTAAAAGCGCCTTCGCTCCATTCACACCAAAATTAGTAAGTGTCTTCTGTGAATACCAAAATGGTAGTAAGTTTAGGATTTTGTCGTAAGTTAGTTCTGTGAATCGGGCTCGTAGTGTTCAGTTTTGTGACATGAAGAGAATGACTGCATCGATGGACAGACAAGAGGGACTGGTGTGGGATCAAAACACATGCCTCTTAGCTAGATTGGAGTGTAAGGGTACATTTGTGTCTGGACCAGTGTTGTTAACAACTGCTAAGGTGAATGCTGACCTGGCTCGGTCTGGTGTCTCTCAGTGTACCAATACATCCACTGCAGGGGCCTGTGTTCGACCTCATAGTGTGAAGTTCAGATCCAGGTGGCCCACTCAGCCTTTCATCTATCTTAGGTCGATAAAATGAGTGCCATTGAGTTGGGTAATAATAAGCATCTATTATTTAGCAGCGCCAAGATGCCTATGGGTGAACGTGCGCTTTACAAATATTTATGGTATGTTGAGAGTACACTTTTAGTGAGGAAGCATGTGGAGCATTAGTCCACGGCAGGTGAAAAGGTGGGTCATCAGGGGTAGAGTAAGTGAGTCAAACAGATTAAGAGGACAGTTTTGTTGGGGTGACTGCAATAGTTTTGCACTCAAGGAAGCATACTTGACAGTTCTCTGATTGTACTACTGAATATCGACGTGCCAGAACTTGGTCTCTGCCATCTTGTGTTAATCCAATCACTTACCACCTAAAGTGCACTGAGAAAATATGAGGGGCATATTTACAAGCCCCTATCACCACAGGGAAGTCACTTTTTATGGCGCTCCTTTGACGATAGGGGCTTCGCCTTATTTACGAGGTGGCGTTAAGCCACTTAACATAGCTTAACACCGCCTTGTAAATAAGGCCCCTTTTCAAGCTACACTTAGCGTGAAAGTGGTGGGCAGTCGGTGCTGCGGTGGGCTTTCTGCTGCAACGCCAATTGATATTGATGCTCGCTCTATTTACAAGGGTGGCATAAATAGGAAGCAGCACCAGAATTAAGATCAGGGAAAACCTGGTCTTATTATGGCGAAAAGAGAAGAAATGCTTTATTTCTCCTTGGTTTTGCTGTTTCTATGCATGCTGCATTGTGCAGCACAAATAGAAACAGCAAATTGCTGTAAATGATTGTCTATGTGCAGGAAGGTGTCCCTTCCTGCACATAAAAAAATCATTACAAAAATTACGATTTCAACTTCTATATGTGCTGCACAATACAGCACAGTGAAGTGTCCATCAAGGAGCGAGGCTGACAACAAAGTAGAAGTGGTGAAGATGATTTATTGCAGGAAAAGATATAGCGTTAACCAGAGCCCACGCCAACCGCTGCACAGGAATCACTGGAATGCCTGGACACAGGATTCCACATTCCAATGCATGCGGCGAGGTGAGAACAGCGGGGAGAGCGAGGAAGCACGAGGATACAACACATCCTCCTTTCTAGAAAAGAAAGAATTAATCTTAACAGAATGTACATACAGGCATAGTAATAAATGCAGACATATAACATTGAGATCAATCTGGAAAGGAAAAGGTTATTTACCAACAATGTAATCTTTATGCCACACAGGAGGTTTCCTCGGACGGGAGGAAATTGGATGAGAGGAGTGAAGGGGAGTGGACCCAACATAAGGTGGAGAAACAGGAGAATGACTTGAATTGAAACCAGTAGGAAAGGTCCTAGTGTGGTTGGGAGCAAAAGAACTGCTAAGAGAAAAAGGAACTTTGACAACCTTAGAAAGGCTCCACACATTGCCGTCTGACAACTCCACAACCTGCTTACCCACTCTAACAACTAACATCGGGTCAGAAAAGCGTGAAACACCAGATTTAAGAAAACCAGACTTTCTCACACGTACCCAATCACCAACCTTACAGGGATTGCTGGAAAAGGAAGGCACCAAAGGGGAACGACGACTAGCACACTTGCCCTCGACAAGACCATGCATCCAGGGTTGGCTCAAATTACACACACCTTTCCTCCCCCGCATTATTTCAAAAGGAGAAGGTTCACCATAGGCCTTAGGTGTATTCCGATAGCTCCACAAAAGCTTTCTAACAGCCTCGTAACAATTCTCACCATTGCACACAGCTAGTTGTAGACCTTCTTTGAGCACCCTGATCCACCTTTCAACCATGCCATTGCCTTGAGGGTAATAAACAGAGGAACGTTTGTGTCGAATACCATGATTGTTACAGAAAAATTTCATCTCGGAAGAGGTAAACTGAGGGCCATTATCAGAGAGCAAGGAAGAGGGAAAACCTTCTTTTTCAAAAATCGAATTTAGAAAATCGATAACCACCCTAGAAGATACAACAGACACGAACTGGACTTCAGGCCAACTAGAGAACTGGTCTATCAGGACAATGGCGTACACAGGACCCTGACCAAAAGACATAGGACCAGCAATGTCAACAGAAACGCATTCCCATGGTTTTGACGGTCTTGAGACGGGATCGTGGAGGTACTTAACAGGCTTTTGAGATTTGTCACTCACACAACATTCAACACACGATCGTACCTTTCTCTCGATAAGTTTGTCGACTCCAGGCCACCAAAATTCACTCCTAATCCTTTTTTTCATATTGGACATGCCTGGATGACCCTCATGAGCCATGTCCAAAACAGTGTTTCTTAAGTTATCAGGAACTACTAACAGTAAACCTCTCAAGAGGGTTTCCCCTTGGACTGAGAGTTCAGGAGCCACATGAGAATAAGGCAAAACATTAGGGGATAGACTATTTTTGGGAGGCCAACCATTTTTGACAAAAGATATGACATCAAAATAAACTTGGTCACCAGCACAAGCAGAATTCCAAACATCTTCACTAATGCATCCATTGGATACCTCACAAATAGATACAACTTTGTCAGGGTCATCATCAGGTGCAACAAAATTATCATCATCGATGGGAAGTCTTGAAAGAAGGTCTACAACTAGCTGTGTGCAATGGTGAGAATTGTTACGAGGCTGTTAGAAAGCTTTTGTGGAGCTATCGGAATACACCTAAGGCCTATGGTGAACCTTCTCCTTTTGAAATAATGCGGGGGAGGAAAGGTGTGTGTAATTTGAGCCAACCCTGGATGCATGGTCTTGTCGAGGGCAAGTGTGCTAGTCGTCGTTCCCCTTTGGTGCCTTCCTTTTCCAGCAATCCCTGTAAGGTTGGTATTATGCCAAATTCATTCCATCTTTTTCTGATAAAACATCCCACCCTCGTCGCCAGTGAAGTGTCCATCAAGGAGCGAGGCTGACAACAAAGTAGAAGTGGTGAAGATGATTTATTGCAGGAAAAGATATAGCGTTAACCAGAGCCCACGCCAACCGCTGCACAGGAATCACTGGAATGCCTGGACACAGGATTCCACATTCCAATGCATGCGGCGAGGTGAGAACAGCGGGGAGAGCGAGGAAGCACGAGGATACAACACACAGCCACTAAAATGGTTAGAGCATGGTTGTACCCCCTCACTTCACTATTCCTCAAGACAATTAAAACTTACCTCCACGCCACACCCCCGGCCCGCAAACGCGGGCTGTGTTTATTACAAATGACTGTCATTTGAGAGGCCATGAGAAAATCATTTTAGCACTGGTGACTGGAATTTTAGACTTAAATATTGCTCAAGGTCAGTTCTGACCTTTGTCTAATGAAGGGTGAAATGCGCACTTAAAAATAGATGGCACGTGCTAATCTCTTTCTAGTGGGCACACATTCAAAGCATATAAGGATGCAGAGCTTCGTGGTTGATTTTTCATAGCAGGGTGTGAAAACAAGTGTCAGAGCAGATCAGAAAAACTGTGCATATTTTAAGATTTACTTTATTAATTTTTCAGCGCACTTTGCAAAATAACCTAATTTCTTTTATCCGCGCTAAAATGTCCCATCTCGTCAGACCTCACTGCCATGTGGACGTTTCTTTGCTGTGTTGTGTCAAATCCGGAGTTCCATGCGTGTCACTGAGCATCTGAGCCCCCCGAGCAGCAGTTACTTTATCCCTGCTGCTGAAGCATTTTTACAAGCACATTCTTAGCAGGTGTTGACTGAACTTGTGGCCACTGGCAGCGCGCCTTCTTCCCAGAAGGCAGTCATCTGCTGTAATGTAGCACGAGGGCGCTCGTCGGATCGTGCCCCGCCGAGCACAAGTGAGGCTTGCAACGCAGAGCCTATAATCTGGCGAGGTTTACAGAACGCTAAGAAAGAAGGATAGATGTCGTCGTTTATTTATATACATTTTACATCCCCGCATGTGATGCGAACACATGCTATTACACGCTATTGTTTAAAGTTTCTTCATGTTAGGATGCTGCGGTAGGGACATTTTGTTTGTGTGTATACTACTGTAATACGTTTAGCATACAGTCACAAACACATAGGGGCATATTACCAAGGGCCTTATCGACGCTTTATCGGGAATTTTTCCCGCTAAAGAGGCGATAATTGTATCGTCCTATTACCTAGCTGTCGCTAACACCAGTTAGCGACAGCAAGTAGGAGATAGCGATCATCTTGTGGCCCACTTTGCATGTCAGCGATAATTATCGCTAATGACATGCAAAGTGGGCATGCCAAGATGTTAGCGATTGGAAACAGTTGCTAACATTGCTATCTCCTATTACCTACTTTTGGAAATATTTGCACTAAGCGCGAATATCTCCAAAAGCTAACGCCTGCCCAGAGCAGTTCTTAGCCATGTTATCCAATGGTAGGTGGATAACATGGCTAAGTGCATTAGCTCGGTAATGCATGAATATCGCTGACTTTTCAGCAATATTCATGCATTTCGGCCGATTTCTTATCGCTTTTGAGATAAACCTTGATAATAGCAAGGTTTATCTGCGATAAAAATATGCGGAGCTCGGCGATAATAATATTGCCGATAAGCCAACATAGCGATAATTATCGCTAGTTGTTGGTAATATGCCCCATAGTCACTTAAAACCGTTCTTATTTTTCCTTTATCATTATTAAATGATTAATACAAACAAATGAGCAGGATCTCAAAAACACATTCTGTGGCTTCTTCTCATATGTTATAGTATAGATTCTGGTATAGCGCCGTTCTGCTATTTGAATCGCCTTACAGCGCTATGCGCATCACCTCTCCCTTACCGTTCTTGATGCTGTTTCTCCTTTTAGCTCGCATTTCTCTCACTGCTCGTATCGAAACGACTGAACTTCAGGTTCATCTGCGATATCACAAGTTCTGCTGCCAACAGGCAGTGTGGAAAGTAGCTTTCTGCAGGAAAAGACAAACTTACACACATCAAAAAGAAAATTAGATTTTCAGATCATTTTTTCTAAACTTTAATTTCCTGAAAAATCACAATCATCAGCCAAAGAGTATTATTTCTTTATTAGATTTATTTCCGTAAGTCAAGACCACATTAAAATGCGAATACATTATATTCCCGGTCGACAAATCTACTGCACATCATTTGTAAGTATAGGTACAATTTTGCCGACACACGATTGGGGCAGGGGCGGCCTTAGGCATGTCGAAGCTGTGCACCTTCACAGGGCCGCCAAACCCCAGGGGTGGCCACACCAATATATATCCTTAATATAATAATCCTCTGAGGATGGATACATATTTGCATGGCGGCCCCTGCCAGGGATTTGTCGGTCTCCGGCTCTGTTCCACTTCCAAACACCCTGACCCCCCCTCTTCACTGGCCTCCACGCCTGCGTTCCTCTGGGGCCCCTACCTACGCTCCCTGCCCAGGACCGCCATGAGCCTAGAGCCGCCCCTGATTGGGGAACTCCTTCGAAACTCGTCAACACCCTATACTTCACATGCAGGGTACACTAAATAACCTACACTCCACAGGTGTCAATTAGTTCTCATCAAAGAAACTACCTGCACTTGTGACCTTTTGCTTAGGGATCGCAGGAAAAGTGTCAGGGGAAGGACATTTAAAGGGGTCTTTTTTCAGAGCCACAATGTATTTGTTGAATTGTCACCCCATTGTTCCTCCTTTAACGCCTAAGCCGTAAATTGAAGGCTGTTCTAACTTTTGCCCACCCAAAGCTCCTAAGCAGCCTCCTATTTCTTGCTTATTTGTTTCTGAACCAGCAAGGAGTGGCAAAGAAAACTTCCAAGCAGACTCATCTCTGACTCTGCCACATATGAGGAAGTGTGTGACAAACCTGGCCAGCCCTGAGTGAAACTGACTGCAAGTCAAGGCTCCTCTTGTCTGCATGGTCTATGAATTATTTAATGATGCTCCAAGAAATGTATATAATGGCCCTCAAATCAATTGTACTTTGAGTCAGTCCTCAGACCCATTTCTCTATGATACACTCCCGGCAGCAGTGTTTAATTAAACCAACTGTTCCTGTTTTACCAAACGCCTCTTGTCTTTGTTTCTTTCAAGGTAAATTAATATTTGAGCAACAGATGGATGGGCCAGAATCTGCTGTGCTAATGCTGGGCCAGCTATTGTGTGGATGGTTATGGCATATGCACCATCACTTGGTATTGGTATTGGTATTTGTAAAGCGCGACTGTCGCTCCGGAAGAAGCATCCTAGCGCTAGCTGGAAAGTGTGCAGGAAATTGAATTTAGGCAGGATTAGATGGTGTCCCGCACATACTCGTCAGATAGGCTGAAGATCCATGTTTTTAGTTGTTTCCTGAAGTGGCTTTCCTTGGTCAGGGATCTCAGATGTTGGGGCATAGAGTTCCATGCTTTGGAGGATAGGTGGGTAAGAGTTTTACCCCCTTTAGTTTTTAGGTTGAAGTTAGCTAGTTTTAGAAGGTTATTGTTAGAGGATCTCAGAGTCCTCTGGGGGTTGTAGTGGGGGTAGCGTCTGATTAGGTATTTGGGGCCAGTGTGGTTAAATGCCCGAAAAGCAACAATTAGGATCTTGAATAGGATCCTTTTGTGCAAGGGCAACCAGTGGAGGGTTCTTAGAGCGGTAGAAGCTGAAGACCTCCTGGGGAGTTTAAGCACCAGCCTGGCAGCTGAATGCTGAACACTCTGCAGTTTTTTGAGTGTGGCTTTTTTCACACCTGCCATTAGACCGTTACAGTAATCTATGCTCAGCGGGACGCGAGCGGGACGCCGAGCAAAGCCGAGCAAAGGGCGGGCAGTCTGTGGCAGTCAGGGGCTGTCAAGGCTGGGCTGGGCCACGTCCCTTTCCTCTACATCTTCAGCAGTGAGTACATACGGCCTGTGTGAGATCCCGTGTTGTTCCCTGCAATCATGTCCACCCGCTCTGGAAAACTCCTGAGGAGTGACAGTGAAAGGGGGCCCATTGCCGGGAGCCCTGTTATAGGAACTATGGACCGCTTTATCACCAGGGTGGCGGCGGTGATTGAAAAGGAGATTGCCATGTCTGAGAGGCGCCTATCTGAGGTCTACCTCCCTTCAAGACGTTCATCCTTGGGGGCTGCTGCCCAGTCGCTTACACCGGCCAGTGAGCGGGTGGACTCTGCTCCTGCACCCGGTGTGTCTGGATACTCTATAGATCCCCCCGAGTTTGATGAAATAGGGCAAAATATAGATAGGCTGGAAAATCTGGCCGCACTTCTCCCTATTGTCTCTGTGGAAGATGGTGGTCCTAGTAAACTGTCTTCGCCAGTATCACCTAAACCCCTTAACGAGGCCATTAGTGATCCCCTGCCTCCAAAACCGCCCACGCCCATCCCCACCATAGTTATACCAGATGGGGAGATAGACAGGGAGTCCCTAAACACCCAAACTCCCGAAACCAGGCAGGAGAATAGGCTCCCAAATAAAAAGGCAAGAAAATGCAAAAAGGGTAGGCTAGTGAGACAGGCCGCTCTTTACCAAAGAGTAAGAAAGCACTCTGGACCTGGTATGAGAAACATAAGGGGTCGGTCTATAGAGAATGGAGTCGACATAGGAAGGGATGTTGTGATTTCTCCCAGGGGGCCAAACTCAGATGTTAACACAGCCAAAGCTTTTGAGCCCACTGATTCTGCAACAATTGATATCATCTTTGAGAAGCTAGATAGCCTCTTAAGGCCTCTACTAACTCAGGTTAAGGGTCTAGGGGCGAGGATAGATAAACTAGAGCAATCAACCCTTGACGGGTTCTACTCCCTCAAAACTACATTTAAACAACAAACCAGAGTGAGTGAAACTCAGGACACGGGTGCAAAGGGGAACAAACCACCACCCCAGAGAAACTCTAAGCCCCCAACCTGTCTAAATAAGGTTGACTCTAATAGTGCATTATCCTCAGCTCCCAAATCTCCTCCCCGTCCCAAAGCAGGGCCATTACATAAGGGGCCACCAACTCACTTAGAACCTACTATAAATAAACCCAAGTCTCTCCCACAAAAGCAGCCACAGATAGCTAATGGTAAAACGAAAGACACCCAAACACCAGGCACATGCAACAAATCGCATGGATTAGTGACAGGGAAAGCTCCTAGATCTGTACCCCAACCTATAGCCCCAGCTACCACTTTACCGGCCCCTAGTAACCCAGTACGCCGGATACCTCCAGTAAACCTCCCGCCAGACTGTCAACCTTTTGTTGCTGTTATGGTTAACGTTCCCCCCCTAAAGGAAGGCCAGATGGAAAACCATCAATCACTCAAGAATAAGTGCATCCATTGGCTGAAGGCAAACAAGCCAATTCCGTTGGGTGTGGACGGTATCATCCTAAGTGTCCGTAGAGTAGGGTGGGTAGGCCAGGGGAAAAAAACACAGGAGGGGGATTGCATAATCATAAATTTTCAAGACCCAAGAGTAGTGCCCTCGATCTGTACTCCCATTAAAAACATGGGGGCTCCAGGGGTTAAAGTGGTAGATCTTTCTTATTTCTATCCCAGGCAAATTGTCAACTTAACTGGAGGAAGTTTAAGCTCCCCTGATTTCAGTCAAAACTGGGAGACACACTGGGCAGGGCCTACGGGGGACATAAGGGTGAATCACTTGTGGGCATCAGGGCCCTACTGACTGGAAATTGGGAGTAGAGTAGACCCAATTGGTGCATCATCCACCCAAACAAACCTTGAAAACGGGATAGTAGCCCATAAAGCCACCCCCCAAGACCCCTGCTCACCCCAGACACCTTTGAGGAGGACCACAGACAGGGACATTCTCGCGTCCAGTGACACTCCAGCTGTGACGGACCTAGCCTTTAAGGTTTTCAGCTGGAATGTCGCAGGGATTGCAAGAAAACTGGCTCTACCAGGCTTTACTGCTTGGGTTGATGAGCACTCCCTGTGTATTTTCCAAGAGACATGGAGCCTGGCGTCGGTTCATAGGGTGGGATTTTCTACCTATTTCTCCCCTGCACAAGTGTCGGAAACAGGGAGAGGGTGACCTTCGGGTGGCCTTCTCATTTGGGTCGCAGCATCTCTAGACTGCAGAGTAGAGGAGTTTCCCACAGGCTGCCCGGACATACAAAATATCACCCTAATAGATCAAAGGGGAAGACTGGTCCTAAATGTCTACAACGTTTATGCCCGGGGGACCAAGGGTGGGAGAAAGTCTCCTGTAATATCTCTCCTCGAGACTTTGCTAAAGAATACCCCATATAAGTCACATACATTGGTTGCGGGCGACATGAACTGCACGTACGAGCCCTTGGGCTCGGACGTCGGCCTCGACCAAGATGAGGAGGATGCCAGGCTGGGGATCCCCGTACTGGAAATCCCACCGATCAGAAGCTGGACAGAAGTGGCGCTCCAGTTATATTCTCTGACCCTTGAATTTAACTTAAGGGCAGCAAATGGGAGGACAACCTCGGATAGGGGGGGTGCCCACACGTACAACAGGCCAGGACACACCTCTAGGATAGATTATTTACTAATAGACGTATACCTATGGTCATATGTAAGGGACATGCAGGTGTTCCCCATGACGGAAAGTGACCACAATCCAGTCTCTTTAAGCATGGACCAGTGGTGGTGTCCCGCAAGGAAGGACAATACTAACCGGGTAGCTGTACCCCCGGATGAGTCTGAAGTCTCCCCATGTGGTAGACGAACAAAATGGGCGAAACTAGCCCTCTCTGAGGCAAAGGTAGGGGAAATTTTAACCCTCTTAAACCATACGGTGACAACCCTCGGGTCCTCCCTGGAAGTGGTGGGTAGAGTGAGTGGGCTTTTTGTCTCCTTAGTGGAAGCCTTGACTAATGTGTTTACCACACACCCTAGCAAGTTGGGTAACAAAAAATCTAAAAAACTGGATAATGGTTGGTATACCCAAACATGTAGGGTACTTAAGGCAAACCTAGTTGAGGCAGTAAAGCACAAACCCCGAAATGTGATACAGGAAGCAAGAAAGGCCTATAACGAATCTCTCAAAATTGCTAGGAGGGAGTGGGAGGAAAAATTCTGGGAAGACCTGCTCCAAGCCAGTAAAAGTAAGGATTCAAGGGCCTTCTGGAATCTCATAGCCACACGGAATAAACCCGATGCAGCTATGAGACCCTGCAACATCCCACCTCAAAACTGGGTAAAACATTTTGAGGCTTTATACCTCCCTCCAGACGGGGAACTGAATGCTGGGTGGAACCTTACATTAGCAATTGAACCTCACGCCTATGATTTTTTCACTCCCCTTGAAAAGGTTATAGGGTGGGTAGCGCCTCGTAAGGCAGCAGGCCCAGACGGCCTCCCGGGGGATCTCATGAGGGCATACCCAGTGGAATGGGGAAGGGTTATTGCTGCTCTCCTAAACGACATTATGATGGGAGGGGCAGTGCCAGAATCCTGGAAAGGGGCGGTGGTGGTCCCGATTTATAAAAAAGGATGTAGGGAAGCCCCGGGGAACTACCGCCCCATAAGCCTGATAGACTCCACCCAAAAGATAGCTGGTAAAGCTATCCTCGGAAGGATCCTCCATTGGGTGGAGGAGAACAAAATCCTATCGGACTTTCAGGCAGGTTTTCGGGCTGGAATGGGGACAATAGAGCAGGTGTTTAGGTTGGCACTACTGGGGTGGAAGGTGGTGGAACTAGGCAAGGGTAGTCTCTCCTTGGCCTTTATAGACCTGAAGACTGCCTTTGACCTAGTCCCCCGGGAGGAGCTTTGGAGGGTTTTTTACGAACTGGGATTACCCCCTTACATCTTGTCCCTCCTCATTAGCCTCCATGCTCATACCTTTGCACAGGTCCGTTGGGGTAAAAACGGAGAACTCACCGAGAAGATACCAGTGTCCAGGGGCGTAAGACAGGGCTGCGTCTTGGCGCCCACCCTATTTTCACTCTATGTGAATGGGGTGGTAGAACATCTCCAACAAGAGCCAGCTGACGCCCCCTGCCTCGGAGGTGTCCGGATCCCCACTCTGCTTTTTGCGGACGACACACTTTTGATCTCGAAGACTCCCCAAGGCCTCCAGAAATTGCTAACGCGTTTCCAGGAGTTTTGTGCCGCAAAAGGGTTAATAATTAACGTGGACAAAACAAAATATCTAGTCCTAAATCCACCAAGGAAACTGGGCCGCCCACCAACGCTTAACTCTGTTGCCCTGGAGAAAGTGTCCGAATTCGACTACCTCGGCATTCGGATAACGGACAGGTTGTCTTGGGCAAATCACATCAACAAAATGGTCCTTAACCACAGGAGAGTTGGAGGAGCTCTCATGAGGGAGTTCCGGGCCTCACCTAGGAGATCACTCACCCCGGTAATTGATATCTACAAGGCCAAGGTAGTGACATCAGCCTTGTATGGGGCAGAACTGTGGGGCCACTGCCGACTGGACACCTTGGCGACAGCGGAAAGCAAGTTACTAAAATCCCTTATTTCTATCCCTCTGAGCACACCGTCCGTACCAGTGCTGTTGGATACAGGCTGTAAAAACATTAAAGACCAAGCCCAGCTTCGCCCCCTCCTTTTATGGAAACGAATCTGGAGGGGTGAAGAGTTAAAATCCTACGCTGATGGCCTGGGGGAAATAATGAGTTTGGGGGGTTGGGCTAAAATAAGATGGCTAAGAGAAACTAAAAAGCTTCTGGAGAAGATTGGATTGGGGGACCACTGGTCAACACGTTCAGCCCCTCCGAAAGAATTTGTTAAGGCCCTTTTCTGGAAGTGGACTGCGGAGCAATTAATTACAAACTCAAACCACTGCAAGTCTACTGTTGCCTTCTTATTAGTCAAAGACATTGTGGCCTTTGAACCCTACCTGGACCTGATTACCCTCCCCTTTGATTGAGCTCTTTATTTTAAATTTAGAGTTGGATCCCTCCCGCTTGGTGCTGTGACATCAAATTGGAATTCAGCGGCCCGTACGTCCCCCAATTGTGCTTGTTGCCCGAGTAGGGTAGAGTCCATTGCGCATGTTCTATTTGAATGCCCGGACTATGCAAGGCCTAGGAGTTTTGGGCTTAAACCTCTTTGCCGAAACATGGGTACACATAGCCACTTAGTAGCCTTGCGCATTCTAACTACGGACACCTCCCCTCCTATTGTATATGGAACAGCAAAATTTTTAAAACAGTTTTGGCTTATTCGATGTAAGAGATTGTCAGTAGCGGTTTAATTCTCTTTTTAGCTAAATTATTTTCGGGCACCTCATGCCCTTTTATCTTTTTTAAATGAGTTCTTATACTGACTTCGTAAAGTGATGCTTTTTGTACATTGTAATGATTGTATTGTAAATGTGCTTATAAGATATCTTGCATATCGAATAAAATCTTATGACTGAGTAATCTATGCGCAAAAGAATTAGCGCCACAGTTACCGCCTTTCTGGCTTCTATTGGTAGGAAGTCAAACATTTTTTGGAGGGATTTAATGATTCCGAAGCAGCTTCCTGCCACTTTCCTGACATGCTGGTCGAAGGATAGGTCAGTATCGAAGGTGACTCCAAGGTTTCTTGCAGTTGTGACGGTCTGGGGGGGGGGGCTGTGGAATCCTCTGGCCACCAAAGATGAGGACAGAAGTTGACATTTTTCCCCATGGGGAGGATCTCTGTCTTACCTGTGTTACACTTGAGATGGTTTGTTTCCATCCACAGGAAGACATCTTTCAGGCAGTTTGTTAGATTTTGTTCGGCAGTCGTAGAGTTCTCCTCTAGCGGGACTATGAGTTGTTTATCGTCTGCATAAGATGTAACAGTGATGCCGAATGATTCGATCAGGGAGATAAGGGGTATAAGGTAAACGTTAAAAAGCAGGGGGCTTAGGATGGAACCTTGTGGGACTCCTGATCTAATCTTTTTCTCTGCAGAGCTGAAAGGTCCTAGTTTGATGGATTGGGATCTTTCAGTTAGGAATGATGTTATCCAGTCCAATGCCAGGTCGGAGATGCCAATATCCCTAAATCTGTCCAGGAGTATAAGGTGGGAGATGGTGTCGAACGCTGCTGTGAGGTCCAACAAAATTAATACAGCGTTTTTTCTTTGATCTTGAAGAAGTTTTATGGAGTCAGTCAATTCGATCAAGGCTGTTTCTGTTGAGTGCTGGGGGCGGAAGCCTGATTGTTGGGGGTGGAGAATATTGTTCGTTTCCAGATGGTTTTTGAGTTCCCTGGAGACTATTTGTTCTGTGATTTTTCCCAAAACTGGGAGAAGGGAGATTGGGCGGAGGTTGGTCAGGTCCGAAGGGGGTTTGTTTGGTTTTTTCATTAGAGGTTTAACAATGCCATGTTTCCATGCACTCGGGACAATGCCAGTGCTGAGGGAGGTGTTTACTATTTCATTTATGATGGGATTGACAGTTTCAATCAGTTGATGAAGGATTCTGGGAGGGCAGGAATCGGAGGGGGCGCCTGACTTGCATGCTAGAATGACTTCCCTGGTTTGTGCTAGGGTGACCTGTGAAAAAGTCTTTAGGTAACCAGTGGTTTTTCCTTCTTGTTCCTGAGTGAAGGGGGACTGGGAGTGTTGGTATGGAGGAAAATCTTTCTGAATGAGGTTGATTTTCTTTTCAAAGAAGTCAGCTATTTGGTCGCAGAGATCTTGAGAGGGAGGCATTTCAGACTGTAAGGCTTTAGGATGAGTGAAAGACTTCACTATTGCAAACAGGGTTTTTTGCTTTTGCTTAGCCTCATTAATGGCTTTGGTGTAAAATTCTTTTTTGGCGCTTTTTATAATGGAGTGATAGCTTTTCCTTAGTTGGACATAGGAGTTTCTGTCCGTACTATCATATGTTTTTCGCCATTTGCGTTCACCTTTTTTGCAAAGCAGATGAGCCTTGGCTACTTCTGGTGTAAACCAGGGGGCGTTTGTTTTGCTTTTAGTATCCGTTTTCCTAATGCGTTTGGGTGGGGCACGGGCTTTAATTTCGTGTGATATCCAGTTGTGGAAGGATTGGGAGTCTTGTTCCACGTTTCCAGTCATGCTGGGGATCTGGGTCTCAAAGGTGGGTTTGAGTTTAAAGGCGTCTTCTACCTTTTTCCAGTTGACCTGGTTCTCTGGAGATGAACTAGGTTTTGGGGTTCTAATGAGGAATGGGATTAGATTGTGGTCTGTCCAGATTTGTGGGACTGGGGTGTGGGTTTCTAGAGAGGGGAGGTTGGTACAGACCCCGTCTAGAGTGTGTCCCGCTAGGTGGGTAGGTTGCTTGACCCTTTGTTGGAGGTTGAAGATCTCCAAGGTTTGGTGAAAGTTAAGTGTCTGCGCATCCTCTGTGGAATCGAGGTGCAGGTTGAAGTCACCCAGCAGGGTGACATGCGGGTATCTGATTAGGAGCTGACCGAGGGTGTCACTGAGGGAGTCTAAGAATTTGGTAGCGGTACCTGGGGGGCGATTGACAAGTCCTCCTGCGAAGGAGGTGGACTCATTAAGTTTGATAGAGAATCCGAGGGATTCGGCTCCTTTTAGTGAGTCAAGGATGAAGGTGTGGCATTTGAAGGAGTTGCGTAGTAGCAGGGCTACTCCTCCGCCTCGCCCCTTTAATCTGTCTTGCCTAAATTTGGAGTATCCTTGTGGAAGAGCAGTGGCTAAGTCAGGATTACTGGTGTCCGTAAGCCAGGTCTCCGTTATAAGAAGACAGTTAAGGTTTAATTCCTGAATGAGGTCTTTAATGACTTGGTTATGGCAGGCAATGGATCGTGCATTGATCAACCCTCCGATAAAGGGTGGGTTGTCTTCCCTAGAGTTTACTTGAGGGGCTGAAGTCTTAACAGGGGAGGAGGTCCATCTGCATAGCCTGCAGCTAAAAGGCCCCTTGATGGTGTTGATGTCAACTCTGCAGGCACAGTTCGTGCCGCTGCGTAAGTTTATTAGAGAGTTGGCTTGGTAACTTATAGTGGGGAGCCCGGGTGCAGAGTTTCCTGCGCCTGTCGCGGTCTTGGCGCGGACGGGCGCAGACGGGCTTGCCTTAGCCGCGCCTTCGGCGCGCAAACGGCGCTCCCGCTGCGCTCGTCCGCTGCGCTTGCGCTGGTGGCACATTTGGGGAGAAGGGTTGTGGGCGTGGCCTGACAGGGGGCATGGCCTCGTGTCTCGAGCGATGGCGTTCGTGAGCCAAGTATGACACCTAACAGCGCTAGTTCCGCTGAAGGTGAAGAGCCTGCCTGGCGGTTTTGCCCAGAGAAGGCCTCTGATCAAGTGCAAAGTTTTAAAACATGAGAAATAAGAAAATACAATTTTAAAAAGGATCGAGTATCTCCTCCGGCTTCCGCATCAGAGGGTGTTGTTTCCAGTAAAACGCGCTATTGGTCAGCGCTGTTTTATAGGCGGGGGTTATGGGCGTGGCCTGACAGGGGGCGTGGCCTCGTGTCTCGAGCGATGGCGTTCGTGAGCCAAGTATGACACCTAACAGCGCTAGTTCCGCTGAAGGTGAAGAGCCTGCCTGGCGGTTTTGCCCAGAGAAGGCTTCTGATCAAGTGCAAAGTTTTAAAACATGAGAAATAAGAAAATACAATTTTAAAAAGGATCGAGTATCTCCTCCGGCTTCCGCCTCAGAGGGTGTTGTTTCCAGTAAAAAACTTGCCCCAAACCTACTGATGATCGTACATTCAAATGTCACTCACCCCTACCATGGACAGAAAGTGACATGTTGGCCAAATTAGGTGACAGAAATGTTGCATGGGATAGGCTGTGACTTTCCTGACACAGCATTTTTGCCCAAATCTAAATCTGAGCCTGACACAGGTGGTTGTGGTGCAACACATATCCCATACAGTACTACCAATTTTCAACAGTAAATTCTTAATCTGAAAATGGGAACAATGATCTTCTTTATCAATTTAATTGCCTCCTATTGTTTGTTCACATTATACCATGCCCATGCATGTAGAATGCGTCCCTCATCGCTGACAAAATTGGTACAGTGTAAAGGATTGAAGGCATGCCAGACATTGATGCCATTCACATGGCAAAATGTTTTGTGATCCATACATCTACCAGTAACTTGTAGTCTAGCCAAAGTTCGGATTCCATTGGACTTGTGTGACAATGTGAGCAGACTCAGCATACTCAAACATTATTCCTCCCTAGTATAGATACTGGATATGTATTTGTGAGGTGGCATAATTAAAATGTATCATTCATTATAGCAAAACCAATGGTGAATACATGTCTCCATTTGTTGCTGGGAGTGTGTGAGTCCATTGTCCATATCTATGAATTACTTGGCTTTACGCATTAGCCCGCATTTATCATAATACTAGCAGCCCGCCCCAGCGTTGCCTGGTGCCGAAAGGGGCTGGGGGCAGTACACCCGCCCGACCCCCTCCCACCCCACTCCCTCCCACCCCACTCCTCCCGCCTGTCCCTCTGTGCACACACGCTCCCGCCCCCCTCCCGCCGCCCGCCGCCCCCCTCCCGCCTCCCGCCGCCCGCCTCGATTTCAATGAGTATTTACTTTACCTGATCTGCCGCTCCTTCCCGCCGCTCCTCTTCGCCATGACGCGCCCGCGCTCCTCACTTCACCGCAGCTCCATGTCTCTCCTCCTCGTCAACACGCACGTCCTCATCACGCACGTCGCGGCCAGCGCTACGTCGCGACCAAAGCAGCGTCGCGGCCGGCGCTACTTCCCGGGCACTACTTTGTTTTAAAAGTTATATTTTGAAATGTACGTTTTTATTTTATTTTTTATAGCCTATGTCCATCTGCACACCCTGACAATTTCTACAATGTATCGGGTGTGTGGATTGGCGCTGTGGTTCCCGAGTTTACCTGGCTCAAAAGTGCATGTTCTCTCTTTATAATAGTAGTATAGATGTGTCAACTGTCATCCTGCATTGCTGCACATCAGTGACATGTGAGATGCGCTTCCTGTCTGATGCAAATTGCTAGTGCTGTTGTCCACATGGTAATGTATGGATAATTTTGTGTGGCAGGTCCACACAGGCAGTGAGGATTCTTACCTCAGTGCAGACAGAAAAGGTATGAGTAGATGTAGAACAGGTCACCAGTTCTCACATGCCAATGCAGTTAAATGCCTGACTCATACCCTCATATGACCAATGTCCTATAATGAACATGTGATCACCCCTTTGTAGTGTTTCGTGAATTAAAGGAGCAATGTGTAATGTACCACAGGCATGTATGCACTGTGTTGTAAGCATACAGGCCATTCCACCGTCCACCTACTGCTTCCGTTACCCTTGCTGTCTCCCCTGGGCATTTTCACAATTGAACATTTACTGGCAATTGCCTGCAAGATACATCCCAAGATACGCATATTAATAGATCTATAGCATGCATGCACACACTCATCTCATGGATAAAATATGAGTTTCTGTGCATCTAGGTAACATTCTGTACTGAAATGTATGGACAGACACTAGGATTTGTTAAGGACCACATGGCACTGCTTGAATTTCATTACATGATCTATGTACTAGGGTTCCAGCTATTTCCCTGAGTCAATATTGTCCAACAGGTCTGTTGTTTTGGAGGTAGCTAGCCACCTTCCATCTATGTTTCAAATACCTGGCACAGAATCATTCAATGCTTCAATGTATGTGGCCATGTGTATTTGCCATAACAGTTATCCATTGCTGAGACCCCATACCTGTATATGATATACATTACTCGTTTCACATAAGATATTGCCCGTAGATTATATCCTCTTGCATGCTACATGACAGACCCCAGGGAGTACCTAGAAGGACCATGCATACCATTCAATGTGCATGCAACCTAATTGTTCCTAATCAGTCCCACTGTTTACATAAGTATACATTTATTAGGCCAAACACTGCTATTTCATGTGCCTGCCAGACCAAGACCTGAGTACTTTAGCATAGTTACTTTAGGAGAAGTATATATTTCTTATGAAGGTTGTTCATGATTAGAACCATAAATGTTTATTTGAATGCACAAGCCACATGTGGTGCTATTTGTAAGTCAAGTATACAATTGATGACAACATGTACAAGATCAGATCAGCTATGTCTGATGTCAGACAGACAGCATAACCCCTGACTTGAAGAAGGCCTATGGCATTAGTTTGGAGCAGTACCATCACCTGAGGCACATTGGCCTGACCTACAGGCGCATGGGATGGCAGTACGAAGATCGAAAGGCAGCAGGGACATGGAAGACGGCACCTTAGGGACAGAAAGGGCTGGACAGGCCAAGCACCATATGTGAAGTTGATGTGTCCCATGGTGGTGATCCAGGTGCAGTTGTGGGACCTCCACTTCATAGCATGTAGTAGCATCACAGATTGTAACCAGTACCCCAGGACAGCAATCAGATTTCAAGAAGCTGGTCCTGGAAGACAATTCAGACATGATGTTACAACTGGCAGGCATTGAAATACAGGTTGCCACACTCATGCGCACAGTGCGCACATAGCAGCAGTCAGTGGACTGAATAGATGAACAGCTATAGGCCTCCCTCTGACTTTTTACCTCTACCCAGTTTTTAGTAGTACCTTTTAGCAAGTAGTATTTTTTCATAGGATAGGATAGATTGTAGCAGAGGGATAGTGTTGTGTAGTATTAGTGAATTTATAGATTTTAATAGTTCTGTTGTTAGGTGGGGATACGGGTGGGTAGGTTATTAAGTGGGTGGGAGTAATGTTTAGGATGTTTAAAAAATATGAAAAAATATAAAAAAAACCAAAAAAATCTTTGTTTAGGTTTTAATCTTTAGGAGGTTTGTATATAGGTCTAGTTTATGTTTGTATTGCATGCACATGTTTTTAAGGGGGGTGGGGTTGATGTTTGACATGTCAGTTGTAGTATATGTGCAGAGTAGGATAAGATAAGGTTAGGTAGGTTAGGATAGTTTTAAGTTAGGGTTGTGTAGGTCATTTAGCATAGGTTCGTTTAGCCATAGATTAGATAGTATGACTTAGTTAGTTTAGTTTAGTTAGTTATAGATTTTTTATAAAATCATGATGTTTTAAATAAATATTGTTTTGCACTTTGACAACTGCTTACTTATTAGCTGCGTAGCAGTTGTCATATAAGTTTGGTGGTGTTAGAAAAATGTTTTTAGGTTTCCAGGCAGTGTTTGCATACATGTGTAATTAGGTTAGACACCTATTTAGAAGATCCTGACAAGTTTGCAACAGAGTCACTTAAGGGATATTCAAACATGATTGTGCACTGTAAGTGGAACTCTTGCTGTGAATGGACACATAGTATTCACCTACTGTTGCACGGTTTGTGTAAGTACTGCTACAAGTTTTGTAGGAATGATGTTCTCAATCCCTAGTCACCATTCCTGGCTGAGAGGGGACGCACACTGGTGCCTGCCACTTAAACCCTCACCCTTGCACCATTTTACTGTGTCCTCAGTTTAGTTTACCAGTTGCAGTCCATGGGAGTGGGCCACAACTGGCTAGACAACTTCAGCCATCCTTGCCATTGACTACCTGCTATGTTTGGCACATATACCATGTGTTTTGGGGCAACTACATGATCATTTTCATGAACATTAATCTAACTTTACCCATGGCATGAGTAGCTTGATTCAGGGATGTGTGCCCTGGCTCCTAAAATATTACATGTGTGTACACTGTACAATTGCTGTTGTGTGGTTGCAATCACACTCAATACATGTGTAGACACTCAGGTACAGAGAAACACAGTGACCCAACATATTGCAGCGTGGCTTACTACAACATTTGTCAATTAACACACTAACCAAATTACATTGTAGTTGCAGCTCATGCTTACTGACATCCAAGGTGTAGCACTGAGCTTCTACATCCTTCAGTGGCAGCGATGTGTTGCTATACAGGAGGAGTCTGACCATTCATCTTAGTATGTTGTAAGTGAATGGCTGATGATAGTTGTGATGTTTTCCCTTTTCCCCTCTCAACCCTTTCTTCCCCTTTAAGTTATGTCATTCTTCTCTTGATTCCATGTTCTGAGAATGTACCTGCTAACATGATTCTCTTTGTGTCAGTTACCTGTGGCTGTTAATGGATGAGGTTTTATTAAACCCACACTGCTTTGCTGAAACGTGTTTATCTACTTTTATTTCGTTTAATTGAACAATATTATACTGGCGACGATCGGAAACGAAACAACCTCAACATAACAACACATCATCGGAGTTCCTGACCTGCCCCCTCCTCCAGCGGCTGTTTTTGAAGATCTGAAGAGAAGCGAAGTCTTCCCAGCGGCAGCGGTGAAATTGACATAAGGGTGAGGAGAGCGGGAGGTTTCGTGTAAAAGATTTGGGACTTTAAATATATTTCTAAAGACCTTGCGCGATTTAAAGAAAATCGTTATATGCTCGCGCTTTGCTCTCGTGCTCGGAGTTCCAGTCCAGTGACGTCAGCCTGTGTGTTAAGCGCATGCGTTCCAGACGCGCTGACGCCACTCTGCGTTTCATGTGAGCCGCGCTGCGGTTCATTAGAACGCGCTGACAAAGGGCTGCAATAAAAAAAAAAGAACACGCTGTACGCGCTGAAACAGAACGCGCTATACAGGCTGAATGAAAAGTGCATTCCATTTGAAAAGAACGCGCTGAAACAACGTCATAAAGGGCTAAAAGGAGAGCAGGGTTATACACAATGAACATTGTTCATCAGTAAAGGAAAAGTCTCAGAACAGAATGTACATTGTTAGTCTCTGACCCTGCATTTCAAAGGAATTACTCAACATTCAAGAGGATTGTTCTTTATTGTAACACGTTCTATCCATTTAAACAAGCATTGGATAGTAAAACATTCAATTTCTACTACCTTATGAAATAAGATTAACCTAAAAAAAAATTGACTCTTATTTTTTTTATTTTTTTTTTTCTCTCCACAAGTAAACTTCTATCTAAGGAGAATTAACCTTAATAATAAGATATAAACTTATTATTTCATTTTTTTTCTCTTTAAAAAAAAAAAGAGAGTGAGTTAAAAAAATGCAGAATGTAACTCAGCCTGCATTTTTTCTTACAAGTCCAGGTGAGCCTAATGTTAAATGGAAAAAATGGAAAAAGATTTTCGCAAATTATGCTAGGGTTTGCGGAACCAACTTGAGTGCTGAAAGAAAACACTCACTTCTTCTTCATTGTCTAGGAGGTGAAGGACAGGATGTTCTTGAACATTTGCCAGAGTTATCAGCTGCGGAACAAAGAAACCTCAATGAATATGAAATTGCCATTGTACAACTTGACAGGCATTATCTACCTAGACTTAGCACCATCATGGAAAGGTACCATTTTGGTCTACGGGAACAGAAAAAGGATGAAACAGTAGAAGACTACGTATCTTCTTTGAGAAAACTTGCTTCCTCTTGCAACTTTGGACAAACACTTGATGAACGGATACGTGACCAGTTCGTCTTGAGATGTGCGCATGACGACATAAGAAAAGAATTATGGCTGAAGGATGAACCTCCTTTAGAAGAAGTTTTGACTATTGCTAAGCAAGTAGAGCATATGACAAGATGTGTTGGAGAACTAAAAAAAGAAAAGGAAAAGCCACCCGCTTCTGAGTCTAAGGACGAAGTAAAAGTTGATGAAACTGTCTGTCAAGTGAAGAAAGTAGTGAAAGTCACAAATGATGAGAGGAATGTTAAGTCTACTAATCCTCCTTTTTTCTCCTCTAATAGCAGATTTTCTTGTTTTAGATGCGGACAAATTAATCATTTGGCTAACTCTCCTATGTGTCCTGCATTGAAAGTAACATGTAATGTTTGTAATAAGAAGGGTCACTTTGCAAAGTTGTGCAGGAGCAAAACGTATAATGGTGACAACTCAAGAAGGCGGTGGCCTCAACCTCAAGTAAGGTCGATTTGTTTTGAAATTAAGGATGACAAAGCTGATCATCCCTCTCATTTAGTTAAAGTGGAAGGCACAATGATTAATCTAAAATTTGATTCCTGCTCAAGAATAACTATAATTGATGAAAAATTGTACAATAAGTTTTTTAGTGACAAAGTCAAGCTGTTTAAATGTGATATTTTACCGTTGGGGTACAGCGAGAAACCCATTGGAATGGTGGGTTATTTTATGGCAGAATTGGAACTGGGTTCAAGAATCACTGTAGGTAAAGTCTATGTGTCAAAGAAAGGTGATGCTCTTTTAGGTTGGTTAGATCAACGCTATTTAGGTGTGACTCTTGATCCAAATGCCACTCCCCAAGTCAGAATTCAAGAAATATCCAATCCTGTATGTGACAACATGAGTGATGAAGGGTTGTCTTTGTCTTTAGCCAAACAATTTCCTGGTGTTTTTAAAGAAGAGTTAGGGTGTCTGCGTGGGTACAAACACCATATTAAATTAAAAGCAAATGCTTCTCCTGTGGTGGCTAAAGTGAGAAGAATTCCTCTTGTGGAACAAGCAAAGGTTCAGGAAGAACTTGACAAGCTTGTGAAAAATAATATTATTGAACCTGTGGAGGCAACTGAGTGGCTTGCTCCCGTAGTTATTGCAAAGAAACCCACTGGCGAAATTCGCCTTTGCATTGATCTAAGAGCTCTTAATAGGGAAGTAGTTGTGGATAGGTTTCCCCTTCCCAACATAGATGAGATAGTCAGCACTTTAGAAGGAGCAAAGTTTTTCACCACTCTTGATTTAGCTTCCGCTTACCATCAGGTAGAGTTGGATACTAGTTCACAAGACCTTACTGCCTTTATTACACCGATGGGCACATTTAAGTTTAAGAGAATGCCCTTTGGCCTCGTCTCTGCTGCCTCAGTTTTCCAACGAATCATGGCCAAGATTTTAAGAGGATTGTCAGGTGTCAAGTGTTATCAAGATGATTTACTAATCTATGGAAGTAGTGTTCTTGAACATGATTGTCGTGTGTCTGATGTTTTGAAACGGTTAGATAGTGCGGGTATGACTTTGAAAAGAACCAAATGCAAATTTAGAGTTCGTGAAGTCAATTATCTAGGTCATTGTATCACTGGAGTTGGTGTTTTTCCAAAGAAAGAACTTGTTGAGTCTATTGGCAAAGTTAAAGAACCGACTTGTAAGGAAGAACTTCTCTCTTTCTTAGGCATGGTAGAATTTTATGGGAAGTTCATTCCCAATTTTGCTGACAAAACACACAACTTGAGGAAGCTGACCGCAAAGAATGCTGTATATAATTGGTCTCCTGAATGTAAGTGTGAATTTGAGAGTATAAAAAAAGAGTTGAGCAAGGCCCCTTCTCTTCATGCGTTTGTTCCGGGCCTTCCTACTGTGATGTTCACTGATGCAAGTGATAAAGGCCTAGGTGCCGTGTTGGTCCAGAAGAGGGATGGTAAGGATTATCTTATTTGTTGTTCTTCCCGTTGTCTTAAAGGGTCGGAGTCAAATTACTCCGTAATAGAGAAGGAATCACTTGCAATTTTCTGGGCCTTGAGAAAGTTTAGGAATCTTATTTGGGGAACGAAAGTATGTGTGCTGTCTGATCATAAGCCTTTGAGAGAGGTGTTTTCTAAGAAAGGTCTTGATGCCATCTCCTCAAGGATTAGGAAGTGGATTGTTTCTTTGCAAGAATTTGAATTTGACGTAGAGTACATTCCTGGTATTGCTAACAGGTCGGCTGATTGTTTATCTAGATTGGTTGACAGTGAGAACGTTGATCCTGATGATTTTTGTGAACTTGATGAGGGTACCAATGTGTGTGAGATAACCGATGGCGCAATTGATGAAAATGAGTGGAGGATGGAGTTGGGAAATGATGATGAGATTTCTCATGTTATGCAGTCTTTAATGAATAAGTCTCGTTTGTCCAAACCTTGGTTGTTAGTTTCGGATGAACTCTCTGTGTATGATGGTCTTTTGACTAGAGGCACTAAACTTGTTCCTCCCTCTTCTCTTAGAAATAAGTTGTTAGCTCTTGCCCATTGTGGTCATTTGGGAATCGTAAAAACCAAAGAGTTTCTACGTATGCAATTTTGGTGGCCAGGCATGGATCTTGAGATCGAAAGGATGGTTAGAGAGTGTCCGGAGTGTTGTTCGAGCGATAAGATTCTGAAGACCAAACAAATGCCTATGGTTAAGAGGGCCTTACCTGGTCATCCTTGGGATGAGGTAGCTATTGACATTGTGGGTCCTTTATCTGGGATTGCCGATACTCCCTATCTCATTGTTTTGATTGATCTCTATTCGAGATGGATTGAAGTTTCTGCAGTCAGAGAAATTACCTCTGATTCCATCATTAAGTTCTTGGAACCTCTGTTTGGTAAAGAAGGTTTTCCAAATAGTCTTTTATCCGACAATGGCCCCCAATTCTGTTCCTCTGTCTTTGTTGAGTTTCTTAAAAAATGTGGGGTTGCCCATAAGAAATGTTCATTATATCACCCAGAGACTAACGGTGCTGTTGAGAGGGTCAATAAGACTCTGAAGGAGTCAATTCAACTTGCCCGTGCCTCTGGTCTGAATTGGAAATCCACTCTCCAAGACAGGATAAATACTTATCGATTTGTTCCTCATTCTTCTACTGGGAGGTCTCCTTTTGAACTATTTAAAGGTCGTATTCCTAATACTTTGTTGTGTCCCGGGTGGATGTGTCTTAACAAAGGTCTAGTTGATAATGACATAGGTGAGTGGAGGGCAAGAGAACTGTCCAAGCAGGATGCACGTAAAATATATTTTGACAAAAAGAAAAGTGTGTGTTCTCAGGATATCAAGGTGGGTGATCTTGTAAAAATAAAGACTCCAGTTGGACGCAAACCGTGGTCCAAATATACTGATGTTAGAGCAGTTATCAAGGTATTTAGAAATGCTGTAAAGACAGAAGATGGTAGAATCTGGAACAAGAGTCGTGTTGTGCTTGTTAATCCTAATTCTCTTGTGGATTCTACTTGTTGTGATACTGCTTTGTGCAATAATTTCCTTCCTTCCTCCAATTCTCAATTTAACAGGTTATCCTCACCTCCTACAAGAAGTCAAAGAGTTCGTAGTGCTCCATATCACTTGAAAGATTATGTTTAGTCTTCCTTGTTCTTTTGTTTGCATTGCTTAATTTAGTTTGCTTCTTCCTTTTGTAAAGAAGGGAGATGTGTAATGTTTTCCCTTTTCCCCTCTCAACCCTTTCTTCCCCTTTAAGTTATGTCATTCTTCTCTTGATTCCATGTTCTGAGAATGTACCTGCTAACATGATTCTCTTTGTGTCAGTTACCTGTGGCTGTTAATGGATGAGGTTTTATTAAACCCACACTGCTTTGCTGAAACGTGTTTATCTACTTTTATTTCGTTTAATTGAACAATATTATAATAGTTCTAATATGTAAAGTTCTGTTAGAGCTTTGAGGCAAATACATGTGCATGATGACATTGTCATGATACCTATGCTGGGCATATGTGGATGTGTGAGCATGAGTATGTGGCACACATGCATTACTGGCGCAATGAATACACTTCTGCTGTTGTCTGATTAGTTGGCCTATTACACGGTGTAAACACAAGGTAGCAGGGTTTATTGTCACCCACAACTTAAAATATTTGATAGTGATTTGGTGCAGATTGACATGTCAGTGGAGGTGCATGATGCTTGCACTTGTCATACTTGAGCATGTGATAGTGCCAGTAGCACATTTAGCAAGAGATGTTAAGAAGTGTGTTTTGTATGTGCACATCACCCATGGTCAAGTTCATCATATCTGCAACAGATATGCAACAGGATGGTTGATTTTAGCGTTTTTATTTACATGTGAGCCAAGGAGCAAAAAGTAAGTGTCAGTCCTTGCAGCAACAACTTCAACATAGATTTTAAGCCATAGTTTGTCCAGACGGAGCCATGGGGGATACATGTCACGTGACATGTTGAGGCGGGGAGTTTTCCAGTGAGAAGGAGGGGCAAATTGCCATTATGGAAGTAAGGCCACGTTGACAGTCCACAAAGATTAACAGGTGGGAATTTACATAGGGGACAGTACTAGTTGACAAGTAAACTGGAATGATCAAAAGCACAGGTCAAACAGAAAATGGCCATGTGGCACAGGCAATTGTTACTGGGAGGTTCTTTTTTGGAAAGTGTTGCAGTCCTCATCTTCATCCTCTGATGAGTTTGGTGCCTCCCCTGAGGAGGGTGTTGTCAGTGCTGGAGGTGATGGCGGCACATACACATCAGGGGCTGAAAATGTTTATCCCCTGTCCCCAGTAGCAACTGTCTTTGCCAACAAGGAAGGCAGCACAGCAATAAGAAGGGCCTGATAGCTTGCAAGCATGGCAACAACGCCGCAGTGTAAGGAATTCATTGTTGCTATGTAGGAGTCCTGCTCCACTCCATAGTTACAAGTATGGTGCGGATAGGCTTCAGCTGGTTGAATACCTCACAGGTGACACTTCAGCAGGGTAGATGTTCATGCCTCTGCCTAATGTCACCAGCGATGTCAGCCAGCAACTGATCCAAACCATGTAGCAGAGTAGGTGCCTCTTATAGTCTCCGAGCTGCCCTGCTTAGGACTGAGTCACCTATGGACTCCTCTATGGTGCCCACCGCAGTCTCCATCCCCACCAGCAACTCATCTACCAGCTGCGGTTGGACTCCCATTGCATGCCTTTGGAATTCACCTTGGGGGTCCTCGGAATCAAGACTGGGCTCGGGATGGCATCTGCGATTTGTCTATTGGTAGGCAGATTCTATGAAGAACCCACAACCTTTTTGGCCTTCTCTTGACCGGAGGTGGTGTATCAATGGAGGCCAGGATTTGCTGGAGGGTGTCTTGTTCCAGTGTTGGCAGGTTGTCATCCTCATCAGGTTCCTCATTCAGGACAGGCAACTAGTCAGGAGGTGTTGTTTCATTCTCTGCAATGGAAAAGATATATGTCAATGGTGATTTTTGTTAGATGTTGACATGAATTATCTGGTTGACATACAAACTTTCTTCTAATTTACTGTCAGTTCAACATCGAAGTGTAGGACATATGTTACTCATAGGTATTGAGACCAAGTTGCACTGTAGTAGCCTTTACGATGGCAGTATCTCTGCATTGTTCACACAACCGCTGTGTGACATGGGTACCTTTTAGGCTACACCGATTGTGCTTTGATGCATTGACACCACTACAGTGCACATTGCACCAATTCCCCAGGGTGCCTGCATTCCCTGTGGCCAGTACTCAGCACACAGCTCCTGTGAAGTTGATATGGGCGTGGTCATGTATTGGATTTGATCCTGCAGACTGCTTTTCACACAGTACACCACAGTACTCTGCCTTGCTGTACTGTATTGAATGCGTATTGTGCATTCATGTGGCTAAGGGTTCAGGTTTTCATACTCATCCACACATCTCTACACAGCGAACATCCTTGCTACACTGCTGGACTGTATGGAGGCATGCACCTCCTATGGGTTTCCTATTCGTGTATACTCATATGACTTCATTTCACACAGAGTTGGCTTCATAGTGGTGGGCAGTGGGCACTGTGTACCAACTTAGAGGGGATGGGCCCAGTCAAATTAGATAGATTACTAGCACTGACTCTCACCCCATTTGATAATTTCCAGAGGGAGGCATCTACAGAGTATCACACATCATTAGACTCAAGCACCCTCACGTCTACACATACAGTCCTCCTCTACCAATCCTCATTTAGGCAGAGGGAGTCAACTTGCTAGCACACAATAATGGGACCCAGATCATAGATTGAGTTATGTGCCTACAACACCAACAATTTGCATGAGTATTTCCAAAGGGCTGACATGGGTGCCTGTATTTGAGGGCTATCTGTCAAGCTGCACCGCACATGCTAGCAGTGCTGGAATTAGTGACATGTACCTAACCAAGTTGGCCACACAACTAGGCCCAGGAAACTTGCCCTTCAACCATCTCTGACTCCTGCCCTTTTTGGTGGCCATCTAGTTCATCTTGTACCTTCTCAATATCCTGTTTCACCAACGGCAGCTCCTCCGCTAAGGTCGAGGAGCGTTGCCCGACTGCTGTGCGAGCAGTAGTTAAAGGAAAACTAAAATGATAATAACCAACGTTATTAGCATTTTGGTTTTCTGTTTCCTGGTGCGGGCGTGGCTGCTCTGCTAGCAGAGCTGGGGACATGGGGAGGAGTGGTTTGCCTACTCAAATGTCAAATGTTCTTCGCCCAGTCTGCATTAGTGCCTGGGTAGAAAACAGGCCCAGGATCCCATTCCCCATTTGAGCCCTGAACCATGGCACTCAGCCCAATCACAAAGCTGCATTGCAGCATTGTGGTCGGTTTAGGGGAGCCTGGGTGCTTCCTGCTGACGGACTGCAGACAAGAAGAAAATAAGAAGACGGAGGAGTGGCAGCAGGCGGCCATAGCCTGTTAAGTGTTTATTTTTTTCTTTTTCACACCCGACCTCCCTGCCCCAACACCCCCATCTGGTAGGAGTTGCTCCTGAGTTTCAAACCCTCCAAATACTATGTATGTGGCATGGTGAGACCATTTTCCTTCAGACTCCCTCGTGCCATGTGCTACATCTTCACTCAGGCCTACCTCACATGAAAGATATAGTACACCAATGGGCTCCTCTATGTCATGCCTTCCGAGCTGCAACACAGGTGTGACACTGTCAGACACAGCAGTGTATGTATATTGTTCATGATGGCATGCAGTACACACGTGCCTTCTCACCTCCTTGCTATGCAATGTCTCCCCATTCTGACACTGTGCCAGTTCAATGTGCTCAGCCACACCTACAAAGCACTGCACTACCATGGGCCCACCAGGGTGACACACCATCTTTTCATTCAATAAGCATGGCCCTCAGGTGTCTCTCAGTTGCAATCAGCCCCACGCCCGATATGAAATGATACATAACAGGAGTTCAGGCGGTCCCTACCTTGGCAGGTGACACCTGTGTGCTCTCACCCTCCACGTCAGGGCAGCTGCATGACATGTAGTTTCATGCTTGTGATTATACACATGGCTTGTTACATGTTCCTATGTGTTGATACTTCACATGCCCTACACCTTTACACCCTCTCAGGTAAGTAGTTTTTCTACTGACAAGGCCAGTCCAATCCATGGCTTTAAAATCCTGATTTGTGTGCATGGGCACAAGTAAGACAAACTAGCCTCATGGTGCAAGTGGCTTGTATTCTCACAGTCAGTTCGGGCAGGGTTGAAGTATCCATGCCTGATGTATTGTTCCAGTTCATATTTTGTGCTTTCTATTGTGGTACTTGTAGTTCTGGTGACTTATTTTCTGCATTCCACTACAAGTCCTGCATGGAAAGGACAAACTTGACAAAGCTGGGCTGAGCTGTACAATATGTGACTGGGCAGTGTGACTTACATTTAGGTGCTGTTGAACAATACATGAGTGATATTCCTACCCTTACCCTTGCGCACATCACAGTGGAGCACAAGGACATAGCTTGCCGAGCTACACAGCATGACCTTTTTGCCCATATTGCCTGTTGTTGCCACTTACCCTGTTGGTGTTGCAGGTCCTTGTAGCCAGCACTGTCCATTCAAGAATCCCTGCCACCAACTCTCCTGGGATGACAACTCCCACCCGCTCCTCGAAGGCATCCAGATCCTCCTGGGGCGTGGGTCCTCCTCCTCTGGTCTGCATGGCTGCTTTCAGAATTTTAGGCAGTTTATCCTTCCTCCTGTGCTTACAGTCATGTCATTGTTTCTTGAAGTCAGTGACTGTCCGCTTCGATTGTCCCACACTGTTGATTTTGGCCACTGTACACTGCCATTACAGTCCCTAATGGCAATTTGGAGATGATAAAAAGCTGATTTTCTTGCTTTGTCACCTCTGTGATTAAGATGCCATTCTCCTCCTCACTGAAATTGCACTTCATCTTCCCTTTCCCTTGTGAGTCTGTTTGGACATCCTGGCTGGTGTTAAGGTTGTTGAGGTTGTTGCCCTGGCATGCTCCATGGCTGCCCTCAGTGAAGTGTGCAATTCTTTTTTGTCCTCAATGCATAATATTTTATATGATTTCTGATGTTTGACGCAGTCAAAAGTGGCGCGTAGGTGGTTAGCGTCTCTTTACATGCAGCAAAGCAGCCTTCTATCACTTTTGTTGCCCATGTGTCAGTTTGCATTACAACATCCCGATGACGGGTGCATAATTTCTTTTGTGTCATTTTTTTTTCACACACCATGTGGGCTGTGCCATGGAGCGCCATATCATAAATATGGTGCATCCAAGGTGTTTTAAACGAATGTACCACAGCATATGCATTTTCTTATGCATCGCTGCTTAGGAGTGGGAATCGTAAATGTAACCCTTCTGAAAGCCTACACATTCACTACTATTGTATAATCTGGAGTGGGAATATTATATCTATTATTCGTAGACTTCAATACTTTTTTAAAATATTGTTTAAATATATCAATTATTATTATTTGTTCCTTTTTTCATTTTATCATATTTGTTTATATATATATATCTCTATATCTATATATATATATTTTTTTAAATGTTTATGAATTTTTTAGTGAATGTCTTTTTGGGAGTTTATAGGTTTCTATATTTAAGTATTTGGTAATTTATTTAGGGACATATTTATCAAAATGCGACGCAGCAAGCCACCTTGTGAGCTGCGGTGCATGAAAGGTAAAGAGCAGGAATGCACAATTTTTATATTTATATCCTGTCTTTTTCTTGCACTGGTAGCACCAATGCAGGCACCATTGTAATGTGGTGTAAGGGTGCCTGTGTTGTATGCAGCATTGTTTTTGTACAGGACGGGACACTGTCCTCCACAAACCAAATTCCCAGAGGCATTTTTCTCTTTCTAAGTGTGCTGCAGACTGTAGCACACTTAGAAATAGGAAACAACAAGGAGAAATAAAGACATTTCTCTTTGTTGCATCTCTCCTGCGGAGGCTTAGCATTGTGATGTGATGCATTCTCAGCGTTGGTAAATCTGGGAATTCATAAAAATCCATGGGTGGATGCGTGGGAACATCCACACTCCATCCATGTAATGTCTCTCTGGGGCATAGTAACACAACACAGCAATTTGCGCTGCGATACTCCAGATTTATCAAGCCATGCAGGGCCACTCATGGTGGCCATGCCTGTCTTGATACATCTAAGTTTATTATTGGGTTGGCCTTGCACCCCCCGGCTAGCGTTGCACAAGGGTGACACAACACATTGATAAATATGCCATTTAATGTTTTGCAGTTGATTTGTTAACATTTGTTTATGTTTTATTTATTTATATATACTAAATCCTCCATCCAAATATTTATTTATTTATATCCACTCATTCTTCAATGCAAATTGCTTTATATATAATGCATATTTAAATAACAAAGCAAACCACATTCACTGGATGATGTCATCAGCGATGTCATCAGTGATGTCATTTGAGATGTCATCAGTGATGTCACTGACCATGTCATGAATGATCTAATATGTGACATCATCAGCAGTGCATTGCGGGTGCGCGACATATACTTAGTACAACTCACTATATAGGAGCAATTTCAATGGTTTTGTATGAGTGAAATGTCCAGCTAACTATAACACCCCTAAAACTTTTTTTGAGTGAATTTCAAAGGTTTTTTAAAAGCTAATTCCTAACTATATAAGGCCTGAAACCTATGGTTTTTTCAGTGAATTTCAAAGGTTTTTTAAAAACTAATTCCTAACTATATAAGGCCTGAAACCTATGATTTTTTCAGTGAATTTCAAAGGTTTTTTAAATGCTAATTCCTAACTATATAAGGACTGAAACCTATGGTTTTTAAGTGAATTTGCAAGGTTTTTTAAATGCTAATTCCTAACTATACAAGGCCTGAAACCTATGGTTTTTTCAGTGAATTTGCAAGGTTTTTTAAATCCTAATTCCTAACTATATCAGGCGTGAAACCTATATTTTTTTTCAAAAAATGTCAAAGGTTTTGTAAATGCTAATTCTATTAGCGAATAACGTTTATATATGTTAATATCCTTCTGGTACCACCTGAGCAGCCATCTTGTTTCTCAGTAGAACTGAGGCACAAGAGAGCAAAAAACAAGAGTGGACAACGCGAAAAGGGGGCAGGGTAGAGATCCCCTGACCCCCTAGCCCTTCTCAGGTTGTCCCAGAAGGACCCTCAAGGGCAAAATTATTATTTTTCTTTATATAAAATCACGGGGTACGCGCACGGTACGTGTATGTACGCGCTTAGGTTACGCGTACGTATGCGTACCGTGCGCGTACCCCGCGATCTTTTCACATTTTTTTTGCCCTTGGGGGTCCTTCTGGGACCCTCTGAGAAGGGCTAGGGGGTTGGCGGGTCTCTATTCTGCCCCCTTTTCGTGTTTTCCACTCTTGTTTTGGGCTCTCTTGTGCCTCAGTTCTCCTGAGAAACAAGATGGTGGCCAACTCCTCCTTGTTTGGACAGTTTGGAATGTCGACAGTCGACTACCAGCCAATCAGGATCACGCTCGCGCACGTAAGGGTACGCGTACGTACACGTACGGTACGCGTACCTGTAAGCTCATATAGATATAAACAAATATAGCAAAGGCACATCTGCGTACCAGTCCCTACAATTTTGCAAATTTTGGCGTAATTCCGTTCAGCGGTTCGGACTGTAGCCATGTCAGAACGTCCTATGGAAAATTGCACGGGGAAAACACGTTTTGGGACCCCCCTTTTTTCTCAGCCCCCACGTCACAAATCCCCCCGAAACTTTCAGGGAAGGAGCAAAACTGAGCTGGCCAAAATTTTGGAAAATTACACGCAAATTCCTCAACCAGCGCCACAGTTATTCCCAATAGAATGTGACGGATTTCCTATGGTAGCTAGGTCCTAACTATATATACCTACTGGCTTTTGCCAGTAGGTAATATATATGTAATATATATGCTTTTTATAGCTACAAATAAAAAATGTAATACAATCTGAAATATATATTTTGAATAATATTGTTGTATTATTTATATGTATATGTAAACAGACACATACATATATGTGTCTATATAAGTATATATTTATATATATTAAATATTAGTTAAATGTATTTAATTTACATTATATTATTGTTATATATTAAAATACTTAGGATTTACTATTTAAAACTATATACATATATATATTCACAGAAAAAACCATAGGTTATAGTGGATATATAGTTAGGAATTTGCATTTACAAAACCTTGAAAATTCAATGAAAAAACCATTGGTTTTAGGCCATATATAGTTAGGAATTAGCATTTACAAAACCTTATTTTACTCGCATAAAACCATTGAAATTCCATATATAGTTAGAAGCGCTAACTATATATCGCGCACCCGCAATCCACTGCTGATGATGTCACATATTACATCTTTCATGACATGGTCAGTGACATCACTGATGACATCACTGATGACATCTCAAATGACATCACTGATGACATCACTGATCACAACATCCAGTGATTGTATGTGTCTGTAAAGTTTAAATATGTTTTACATATTGAAGAATGAGTGGATGTATAAGTGTCTGGATGAAGAATTTAGTAGGTGCATCACTGACTGTATGAAAGAGTGATTAAATGTGTCTCACTGAGTGCATGGGTTAGTGACTAAACTGTCTTAATTTGTGCATCAGTATGTTTGTTGTTGTGTAAGCTGCTGCATGTGTTGATCAGTAGCTATAAGAGTGGCCATATGGGTTATTGATTGGTTGCCCAAGTATTTGAATGGGAGGCTGAGTGTGTGTGTGGGTGGCTGGGAGGTGCGTGACTCTGTGCATAGATGTGTAAGCAGTTGATTCACTAGGAGTATGAGTTCAAGAGTGCATGTGGAAACAGCTATATGGGCGGTTGACTGTGCATGGGTGTGTTGGTGAGTGAATGGATTTCTCATTGCTACATGTGCAAGTAAGTACGTATGTAAAACACAATACATGTGAGAGTTGAAATATATAAATAACTGAACATAAGAGCCAGTGAATGTGTGAGTGGCTGTATCGATCACTGTGAGCTTGTATCAGGGATTATATAAGAGAGTAAATGTGTGTTATTATATGTTTGAATAAGTAAGATGTGTATAACTGTATAGTTGAGGAAATGGAGGTGTGATTGATTCTTTGCATGACTTACTAGGTGTGTGAGTAACTCCATGGATGAGTGACAGTCTGTGAGTGTCTGTTTATACTGAGTGTATGTAAGGTTATATTAGAGTCTGAAGAGGTTCATTGTATTATCACATGAGTGATGTGATCAGTGATGACAAATGAGATGTCATCAGTGATGTCATTTGAGTTGTCATCAGTGATGTCATCAGTGATGTCATTTGAGATGTCATCAGTGATGTCATTTGAGTTGTCATCAGTGATGTCATCAGTGATGTCATTTGAGATGTCATCAGTGATGTCATCAGTGATGTCACTGACCATGTCATGAATGATGTAATATGTGACATCATCAGCAGTGGATTGCGGGTGCGCGATATATAGTTAGCGCTTCTAACTATATATGGAATTTCAATGGTTTTATGCGAGTAAAATAAGGTTTTGTAAATGCTAATTCCTAACTATATATGGCCTAAAACCAATGGTTTTTTCATTGAATTTTCAAGGTTTTGTAAATGCAAATTCCTAACTATATATCCACTATAACCTATGGTTTTTTCTGTGAATTTCATTGGTTTTTTAATAGCAAATATGAAAAGCTTTAAAATGTCAAGTACGTGATAGATAAAAACATTTTCGTATTTATGCACGCTGATGTGCTTTGAACGCTGCACCCCCCCCCCCCACTCCCCTCTTTTGTCTTAGTAGTACTCTCTCTTTGCAGATACTGAAGGGTAGTTAACGCAGGCCTTTACCCCCGTTGTAATCCGTCGTGCCTCCTTGTCTCTCCATTTGATTGATTGTTGTCCAAGCATTTACTGTTTTAGAATTGGTTCTCTTTGGATCATTCTCTATTTACAAACAAGCACAAAGTCGCAATACTCTGTTTAGTCTTTGCAGATAGTGAAAAATCGTGTAAAAAAAATAAAAGTAATCGAGCAAAATCAGTAGGCCACTAATTGGATCTCTTTTTGACCTCGCTAAAATAGAAATATTAGGAACAACCCTTCATGAGAAATACGAAAATAGTGAGATGAACTGAGCTCCACACCATGAGGGCTGCAAGACAGCTCGGCTCCGTCACCCATCCCGCCCAAAATAACGACAAACCCTATGCAAATATTAAAAATATAGACAACACACCAGCAAAGAAACAGGGTAAAACATTTTATTAAAAAACTATTTACATAACGTTGGTTTATAAGATGATGTCAGTAGTGGACCGATGTGTGAATAGATCGAAAACAGCACAAGGCTCCAAGATCCGGATGGCAAGCTCCTGGATGTTGGGTGCCATAGTTTAGAGTTCTGAATTTCAGCCTTTTTCAATGCCTGTGCTTTGTTGAATCAAAATGGCGGCTTGACACAAAGCTGACTCAAGCGTTGCTACTGATGCTATGCAGACCAAAACTGGTTTTCAGTTTGTACATTTTTCTAGATTTTTCAATCCAAGTTTGGTTGACTTTGTAGAACGATGGCTTCAGATTTTCAACATACGGTGTGGTGGCGCTGACTGGGAGGGGGCGCTTCGCTCCTGCCCCCTCCCCAAGTAAGATTTTCATACGTGTAAGTACGTTAATGGTTTTGGTCCCTGAGATGCTTCGATGTCACTGCCATTCTCAAATAGCATAAGTTCTGGATGTTGGGTGCCATAGTTAAGAGTTCTGAGCAGTGCTTGTAACACTGTCTGAAGCTTATTTCCACCTACTGCAGCTTCACTATTCTCAAAGTAAGTGAGTGTCGTTTGTGGACCTGACTGCATTAGAAAACAATGTGATATGTTACCTTCCTAAACAGCTTGACGGAGGCCCCTGAGGGGCGGTGTGATGGCCATGGACTCGGAGAAGACGCTTGGCTCCGACACCCTCCCCAAGTCTTACAGCACTGGTGTAGCCTGAGATCGCCCCCGACATAGGCGGCCGGCTCCCGGGGTCCGGCGGAACTTTTTGCCTTTTGATGACTCTTCAATTCTGGACCTTGTCCCACAATCCGTTTGACCTGAAGACAAGCTGTAGTGGGGCGCCCCTTTATCGTTTTAGTTGCTATTCCGCCCGCTTTTGCTACACTGTGCCTCTTCCGCCATTCAGCTGTTTACCGCCCGCTCTTGCGACTACAGCGTCTCGCTCACCATGTAGTTGAGATGCGCCCGCTCTTGCGGTGCAGCGATAGGCGGCTGCCACAGGACTCTCAAAATGGCGGCCGGCTCTTCGGTTTTGGGCCTGGTCCACTAAAATGGCCCTGGGACACCTTGGAACTCGGACGCTTGTCTGCTAGGGCTTGGGTCCCATTCTCGAAAAGCGTCCCCACAGCCGTGAAGATTCTACAAAAGTCTTGGGGGCCTCCGACTCCCGCAGGCTTCTGGTGGGGAGCGGCTGCCATGATTGCTCGTGGAATGGCCACGACGGAGCTACGAGATGGTAGTGGTCTCATGCTGATGCCAGCTTTAGTCTGAAACATCCAGAAACACTATAGACTACCAATTCGATCAGTTCCGGTAGCGCCCCAACATGACCCGGAAGAGAAGAACTTGCCCTCCCCTCTTTGACTGATGGTTCTTGTTGCCTGTCCCCTCTGTTGTCATTTAACAGAACTTTTTGGACTGCTGAAAGGGGTTGTGTTCTGAACGCTGGTTGGTGGAGACATTTAGACTATATTCTTGACCTACGTTGTCGAGTAATGCGTTTTATGACACGCCGCGTTAGCGCACCCGGAAGTGATCCGAGGCGCGGCGCGCAGCGCGTAACGTAAGCATAACAGGTCATGTGACTTGTTAATAAAACTTTTCATTGGTTCATTTTACTTTTGTTAATTTAATGATGAAAAGCTTGGTCATATGACCTAAAAATTACGCTTTTTATTATTTTCGAACAATATTTTTTTTTCAAACATATGTTATAATATTCCAGGCTAATGTACTTTCCCGGAAAATTTACAACTGTCTTGCAAGTAAAATATATTCCTTTTTCGAGAAAAAGGGCGTTTCTTCCTTCCATGATGGAGCCGTTGAGTAAAAGAGATTCGGCCTGCTGTCTTAGTCGCCGATACGCCTGATTATCAGATTCTTATCGATCACTTTATGTTGCAGACATGAAAAACACAACTGCCCTTGACCATTTATCTTTACTGCGTTCCTACATATTATACCTTTTATCCGTCATGTAATTGGACTGCTTTATTTCACTTGCCTTTTACTGATTCGAAAACAGTCACTAAAAGTAAAAACTTTACCAATGTAAATACTACTACCGTGTTTTGTTTTAAAAACCTTTTTTGTGAAAATGTCAGTATACAAATACGGGCCTATAACCACGTGGGCCGGCCACGGAGCAAACTGAAATCGTATATGATGAGGAGACATTTACACTGTAGAGGAACGTAACGAGCGGGCCATTAGGTTGCAAGAACTAAGGTGTCTAACAGTTGCGGAATCGGTGGACATACATTTTGTAATTAAAATAGAACAGGGCCACTTACAATAACATTTTCTAGATATACATTTGCGGGCAAGGAGTTACGAGTCCCATTTATACCGGCGCCATTTTGGGCAAGGCCGGGCAGGTCCAAGATATAGTCAAAATGTCTCCACCAACCATCGGCCAGACCAGAACCCCTTTCGGCCCTTTATGCTACAAGATGGTGTCTTCCATTCAGAAAATATTGTTGGCAGCATTTTGAAAGGAAACAGAAACAGCCGTTCTCCTAGTGAGTTTCACATTGTTACATTTAGGAAGAATGTTGAAGAGTAGTATGTGGAAAATCTGAAGCCATTTTTCTACAAACTCTCAATCAGACTTGGATGGAAAAAAAAACCTGAAGAATGTACAAACTGAAAACCAATTTTTTTCTGTATAGCACCAACAGTAACGCTTGAGTCAGCTTTGTGTCAAGCCGCCATTTTCATTCAATCAATAGCGTCCCCCTGCACACATTCAGGGACCTGGTCGTGTCTTCAGATGAAACGCATTGTAGGAAAAGAAGCAGAAAGGAAAAGGAAAAAAGTTCCGCCGGACCTAGTGAAGCTGCAGCAGGTGCAAATAAGCTTCAGACAGTCTTACAAGCACTGCTCAGAACTCTCAACTGAGGCACTCAACATCCAGGACTTGCCATTCGGATCTTGGCGCCTTGTGCTGGTTCCGACCTATTCACACATCGGTCCACTACTGACATCACCTCATAAGCCAACGGGGCACCCCACGCCGACTTTCGGCGCAGCATTGTAGGATGGCCACACCAGTGCGGCAACTTGCTGGACACAACATCGGGGCCATCCAGATCTCGGCGCGTTCGACTCACTGTACCGCAACAGTGACCGCAACTCAGCTGGACACGCCGTCTTTCGGCGCAGCATTGTAGGATGGCCACACCAGTGCGGCAATTTCCTGGACACCACCTCGGTGCCACCCGGATCTCGGCACGTTCGAGTCACTGTACCGCAACAGTGACCGCAATTCAGCTGGACACGCCGTCTTTCGGCGCAGCATTGTAGGATGGCCACACCAGTGCGGCAATTTGCTGGACACCACCTCGGTGCCATCCGGATCTCGGCGCGTTCGAGTCACTGTACCGCAACAGTGACCGCAACTCAGCTGGACACGCCGTCTTTCGGCGCAGCATTGTAGGATGGCCACACCAGTGCGGCAATTTGCTGGACACCACCTCGGTACCATCCGGATCTCGGCCCGTTGTGCTGCCTTCGGCCTATTCGCACATCGGTCCGCTACTGACGCCGCCTCACGTGCCAACGGATTTTCTACGCTTTTTGTAGCCCTATGCCGCATAACAGGTCATGTGACTTGTTTATAAAACTTTTCATTGGTTCATTTTACTTTTGGTTTCCTAAAGATGGAAGGCTTGGTCATATGACCTAAAAATAACACTTTTCATTGGTTTAGAACATTTTTTTTCCCAAACGATGAAAGCCCCACCTTGTTTCTGGATCATTCAGACTGAAGCTGGCGTCAGCATGAGAGCACCACCATCTCGTGGCTCCGTCGTGGTCATTCCGCGAGCAATCATGGCAGCCGCTCCCCACCGGAAGCCTGCGGGAGTCGGGGGCCCCCAAGACTTTTATACAATCTTCACGGCTGAGGGAACGCTTTTCGAGAATGGAGCCCAAGCCCTAGCAGGCAAGCGTCCGAGTTCCAAAGTGTCCCAGGGCCATTTCAGTGGACCAGGCCTAAAACCGAGGAGCCGTCCGCCATTTTAAGAGCCATGTGGCAGCCGCCTATCGCTGCACTGCAAGAGTGGGAGCAACTCAACAACATGGTGAGCGAGACGCTGTAGCCGCAAGAGCGGGCGCAACTCAGCTAGATGGCCGCCACCTGGGGAGGCCCATTCACGCCGGCTCCCCCACGCCCCCCCCCCGGGCCGCCGCACGCCAATTTTCGGAGCAGCATTGTAGGATACCAAAACCAGTGCGGCAGTTTACTGGACATCACCTGGGTGCCATCCACATCTCAGCGCGTTCTGCTGCCTTGGGACTATTCGCACAACAGACCGCTACTGACGAGGCCTCCCCCCGCACCACCCGGGACGCCCCACGCTGTTTTTCTGTGCTGCATTGTAGGATCCCTAAACCAGTGCGGCACCCAGGCGACATCACCTGGGTGCCGTCCAGAACTCTGCACGTTGTGCTGCCTTGGGACTATTCGCACAAAAGACAGCTTCTAACCATTGTTGCTTTTTGTGTTGAGAAATGTTTAAATGTTTTTAGTTTTTGTTCCGTTCGTTAAAGTTAGTAGTTAATAAAGTTTTATAACCTTACTTTGTTGGAGTGTTATCTATTTTTTTAAAAACGGGTGAATGGGGCCTTGAATCGGGTTATTGTCATGTGTGGGCTTTGGAAGTGTGCTTCTGCAGGATCGGACATTTCAAACTCAAATGCACGTTCTTTTTCTTACCTTTCCGAAGCATGGAGCGCAATAGCAAGCAGAGAAAGGGTGATGCACGTGTTGAACACTACCTGACCTGGCAAGTTGCTGGCAGTGCCCCCCCGCCCGCTCCTGAAAGAGGGCACACACACACACCGCCGCTCCGAGTACTTCACAAATCTTTAAAAGACCATGCGCTTGTTCATGAGGCTTAAATGGTTTATCACCTCTTCTAGAACCCCTGCATCGACCCTCTGACGTTTCCTGGAAAAATTACCATGTAACCCAATACCAAGCCCTGTCAGCTGAAACCCCCAAGGAATCGTGGGGCATATTATCAAGGGGGTTTATCTCCGCTTTTTTGGCTTTAAAAGCCTTGAAAGCGGAGATAAAATTATCTCCCTATTACCAAGCTGTCGCTAACACCAGTTAGTGACAGCTAAAAGGAGATTGCGACCATCTTGGGCCCCGCTTTGCATGTCAGTGATACTTATCACTAATGACATGCAAAGTGGCGTGCCAAGATGTTAGCGACTAGAAACAGTCCCTAACATCGCTACCTTCTATTACCAACTTTTGGAGATATTCGCGCTAAGCGCGAATATCTCCAAAATCTAACACCTGCCCTGAGCAGTTCTTAGCCATGTTATCCAATGGGAGGTGGATAACATGGCTAAGAGCATTAGGTCGATAATACATGAATATCGCTGACTTTTCTGCGATAATAGCAAGGTTTATCTGCGATAAAAATCGCCGATGTGCGGCGATAATTTTTGTCTCTAAACAAGTTAGAGACAAAAATTATCGCTAGTTGTTCGTAATATGCCCCCGGGTTTTTGCTTGCAGAAATCGGGAGGCGGGAGACTAGCACTGAAACAGTAGTCACACGCCTGAATCAGGAGGATTGGCATGTCTGAATTCTCTACAGCTGGGGCCATAAACTACATCCGCAGGGTTAGGTGATAGCCTGGGACCAGCCTGGCATCTAAAATGGCTGCCGTGCACGACAAAATTGTGGCATTCGAAAAAAGGCAAGATGGCGCAGCCGCTGGAAGAGATGTATCAACATATATCAGCCTCCTCAGCCACCCTCAGGAAACATAGGGGATTAGGACACGGAATCGTGGGGCATATTATCAAGGGGGTTTATCTCCGCTTTTTTGGCTTTAAAAGCCTTGAAAGCGGAGATAAAATTATCTCCCTATTACCAAGCTGTCGCTAACACCAGTTAGTGACAGCTAAAAGGAGATTGCGACCATCTTGGGCCCCGCTTTGCATGTCAGTGATACTTATCACTAATGACATGCAAAGTGGCGTGCCAAGATGTTAGCGCCTAGAAACAGTCCCTAACATCGCTACCTTCTATTACCAACTTTTGGAGATATTCGCGCTAAGCGCGAATATCTCCAAAATCTAACACCTGCCCTGAGCAGTTCTTAGCCATGTTATCCAATGGGAGGTGGATAACATGGCTAAGAGCATTAGGTCGATAATACATGAATATCGCTGACTTTTCTGCGATAATAGCAAGGTTTATCTGCGATAAAAATCGCCGATGTGCGGCGATAATTTTTGTCTCTAAACAAGTTAGAGACAAAAATTATCGCTAGTTGTTCGTAATATGCCCCCGGGTTTTTGCTTGCAGAAATCGGGAGGCGGGAGACTAGCACTGAAACAGTAGTCACACGCCTGAATCAGGAGGATTGGCATGTCTGAATTCTCTACAGCTGGGGCCATAAACTACATCCGCAGGGTTAGGTGATAGCCTGGGACCAGCCTGGCATCTAAAATGGCTGCCGTGCACGACAAAATTGTGGCATTCGAAAAAAGGCAAGATGGCGCAGCCGCTGGAAGAGATGTATCAACATATATCAGCCTCCTCAGCCACCCTCAGGAAACATAGGGGATTAGGATACGTCTCCCGCACCCCCTTATACCTAGTACTTTAATTAACGAAGCACAAAATGGCGAATTCCCGTTTCGCTACCAGTTTGCGGCCCAGTTCGCGGCCCGTGAAGCGCTTCTACCGTGAAAAATCATTTTTTTTTTATTTTCCCCACGGGACCCTTTAATAACCCCAACAACATTCCTAGGGGGTCAAGAGGGGGATACCTTGCCCCCTTTCATTAAATTCCCCCTTAGTTTTTCACCTTTTCTTCTCTCTCGATCCTACCGAGAGACAAGATGGCGGCCGCTCCGGACTGTCACGCAGCAAAAAAAAAAAAAGCTCACGCACAGCCGCTGGAAGAGATGTATCAACATATATCAGCCTCCTCAGCCACCCTCAGGAAACATAGGGGATTAGGATACGTCTCCCGCACCCACTTATACCTAGTAATTTAATTAACGAACCACAAAATGGCGAATTCCCGTTTCGCTACCAGTTCGCGGCCCGTGAAGCGCTTCTACCGTGAAAAATCATTTTTTTTTTATTTTCCCCACGGGACCCTTTAATAACCCCAACAACATTCCTAGGGGGTCAAGAGGGGGATACCTTGCCCCCTTTCATTAAATTCCCCTTTCGTTTTTCACCTCTTCTTCTCTCTCGATCCTACCGAGAGCCGATTCCGTCCACAAACGCCAAAGTTATTAGACATAGAATTTTCAGAAATCCCATAGGGAATTAATCCTAACTATATATACCTACTGGCGATAGCCAGTAGGTAATATATATATATATATATATATATATATATATATATATATATATATATATATATATATATATATATATATATATATATATATATATATATGTATGTATAACCTACTGGCGGTCGCCAGTAGGTATATATTGTTAGGATTTTTTGGAATAGGGATTTCTGAAAATTCTATGTTAAATAACTTTGGCGTTGATGGACCGAATTGGATGAAATTTTCAGGAAAATGGCACATTTAGTTTCTGAGCGTCCCCTGAAAGTTTGGGGGGTTTCGTCAAGCGGGGGCCGAGAAAAAAGCGGGGTCCCAAAACGTGTTTTTAACATTGAGTTTTCCATAGGGCGGTTGGACTCACTTTTAGCTCGAACGGCTGAATGGATTTCCACAAAACTTGGCAAAATTGTAGGGACTGGTAGCCCGATGTGCCTTTGCTATGTCTCAAGATATATGCTCCAGTGGTTTTTACGAAAATTAACTTTGAAAAATATATATTGGGCTACATTGGGCTATATATATGTTAGAGCCCAAATGTAGCCCAATGTAGCCCAAAGATGGCCACCAGAGACAAAAAAAACAAATGTAGCCCAAATATCAGCCAGATGTAGCCCAACTATAGCCCAGTGACAGAATGTCCCAGAGTGTTCTAAAGAACAACTAGAGCGCTAACAGTCTTACTTATGACAAAAGTATGGCACACCTGAAGTCATCTTGATTGGAATAAAGTGTTAACACTTAAAACATTTAATTTGCAAAGGAACAAAATGAGGGGTTTCATTTTGCTTTAGAAATGTTATATATTACCTACTGGCGGTCGCCAGTAGGTATATATAGTTAGGATTTTTTTGAATAGGGATTTCTGAAAATTCTATGTTGAATAACTTTGGCGTTGACAGACGGAATTGGCTGAAATTTTCAGGAAAATGGCACATTTCGTTTCTGAGCGTCCCCTGAAAGTTTGGGGGGGTTTCGTCAAGCGGGGGCTGAGAAAAAAGGGGGTCCCAAAAGCGTGTTTTTAACATTGAGTTTTCCATAGGGCGGTTGGACCTTTGCTAGGTCTCAAGATATGTGCTCCAATGGATTTTGAGAAATTACCTTTCAAAAAAATATATATATCTGTGACAGCATCCCGGTTAGCGCCCCGGTTCGCGTACCAGACGTGTAACGGAACTTCGCGAGGAGAAGCGGATTGGCTCTCCGGTGACTCTCAACATTCTAAACAGTCCGGAGCGGCCTCCATCTTGTCTCTCGGTAGGATCGAGAGACAAGATGGACAAGAGGTCATTTGAGATGTCATCAGTGATGTCATCAGTGATGTCACTGACCATGTCATGAATGATGTAATATGTGACATGATCAGCAGTGGATTGCGGGTGCGCGATATATAGTTAGTGCAACTAACTATATATGCGAATTTCAATGATTTTGTGTGAGTAAAATAAGGTTTTGTAAATGCTAATTCCTAACTATATATGGTCTATAACCTATGGTTTTTTCAGTGAATATATATATATATATCCAGCACAAACCTCCAGTCTTCCGAAAAGAGGCACGTAAGAGCAAACTTCAAGGTCAGCTTGTACTTTATTCAGCAAAAAAACAGCCTTCTTTCATCCATACCCGTTTCAGTTACATAATTAGCCTTGTTCACAGGTGAGCTGCGTCATGGATTTGCAGTGTAACTTCCTGTTTTATACGCCCAAACAGACAGTATTAACAACAGTGGGAAAGCCACTCCCCCTGCCCTCGAGCAACTCCGCCCACAGTCCCTGTTGTCTCTGTATGCTGCAGCATACTGAGAGAAAATGACGAAGGTGGGGCAGCGGCCGCACCAATCACAACGCTGCGTCAGCGTTGAGATTGGTTAGGATAAGGAGGGAGACTGCCTGCTGGCTGCTTCGGTGCTTCCAGTAGGACCACGGGGGAGCGGGATCCAGCAGCTTTATATACCGTCCAGGAGGAGGTGGCGCGGTACCCGGGTGTAAGGTAGGGACATGTCGGCCGTGACTGCTAGGGTTTTGTATTTACAGTCAGTCACCCTGTTTTATGAGCGCTTCTCAAACATAGGGTCAGCGGCGCGCTGTGGTCCCTACCCTCAGTTTCCAGAGTGGGAATGTGTTGGAGGAAAGTTAAACACTCTTGTGTGTGGGTGCTTTTGTTCTCACATGGCGTTCACCCATACAGCTCTAAGTCCCCTCATTCTCCTGAAAACAGTCTGCTGGTGAATAGTTTTGCCAAACCACCGTTTGTAATGTAAAACTTGTAGAATTGTTTACCGTGTTTACTTACCTGCCACTGTATTTAACACACGTCATCCCGGCAGAGCACTACACCTCTAAGGAATTCATGTTACGGCTGTCTTGTCAGCTTGGGCGGCCCACGCCTGTCGCAGAATAAAACATGCATTTTGTTTTCCATTTTAATTTCAGTTTGCTGAGCTCAAGGTCCAAATGTCTGGATTCGGGGTGAAAGAATGTAAAGTGCCAACTGGGCGGCATGGCGACACCGCGTTGTGCAGCAGCCTCGGTTTTGGGAATGTGCTTTGGCTCCCAACATGCCCTCGAAGTACCCCCTACGGCCCTTATGCGTTGGATGATGCAGAGTATTAGCAAGGCTGGAGCCAAGCAGCAAGCGTTTTTCAGCCATGGGCCATCATGAAAGAATCGCAGAGAAATCTAGGAGCTTGATAAAAAAAAATGCAGAGAAAAGAAACATTAATTTAAAAAATGGGAATACATTTTCTGTATTATTCACTGCCCCTGTGGCTTTTCTTGTACGTCCCCAGTGCCGCTTTGCTAATGGGCAATGAGAAATGTTATGTCCTGTTTCATTCGGCCTGTGTTTGTTTGGGAGAAGGGGTTCATTTTAATGTGCGAGCAGGTCCATTATGCTCGTACTATTAATCTGCTGGGTTCCTTACTGTTTCCTATGCCTATCGCACTCGTGTGGTTTTCTCCATCGTGGTCATCAGAACCCTGCCAGCAATATGCATGCAGGGCAGGTGCATTATTTGCTATTGCTAAGCTTTTCAGTGAGAGAGTTCTGAAGCCACACCGTGCTGGTAACCTGCATCTTGATTCTAAAACATGAATTCATGGTGACTGAATGATTCCTGCTCTGGGTTTGCGAGGAGTTGGTTACTTTACATTTCTTCAAAGGTCTTTCTAAGCTCAGTAGGAGAGCTTCGGATAGATCCCAGTACGTCCATTTGTGTGTGCAGAGAAGACTCGTAAACTTAGCGTCCCATCAACATACAGGTGCTTGGGCCGTGCGAGACTATGGAAACTAGAAGGGACTGGTCACGTTCCTTAGTGTTCACAAAATGCAGGGGAAAGGTTGTGAGGGTTTATGCTGAATAATGGATTAATGTGGTATTTGGGGCATTTGTAGGGAGAGGGATTTCATCATCTAGGAGCTGACAGTCCTCGGGAAGTCTCCAGAATGATACATAGAGTGTTAGTACACTGCTTTTAGTCTTCCGGAACCTAAACAAATATAATCAAATACTGACTCAAAGTTATGGTATTTGGCCGTAAATATGTTATTGGTGTTATCTCTGCTCAGCTGTGAGAAGAAAAGAGTGGGACGTAAGGGCATCGAGTTGACCTCTGTCCTCTGGTTCTTGTTATTTAACCTACGTCCCTGGCTCTGGGTATTTAACCAATGCCCTGTGGTTATTTAACATCCATCCCCTGGCTCTTGATATTTACCCTCTGTCCTCTGGCTCTGGTTATCCAACCATTGTCCTCTGTTTATTTAACCTCAATCTCCTGGTTGTGGTTATTTAACCTCTTCCCTCTGATTATTTAACCTCCCTCCTCTGGTTATTTAACCTTTTTTCTCTGGCTTGGATAATTTAACCTCTTTCCTCTGACACTTTCTCAAATTTGCTTGAAAATGTACCATTTGCCTACTCTTTTTTCAAAAATTTCTCAAGGTGGTTTGAGCTTGCTCGCTTCGCCGCAGCAATACGACAGTCGGGTTTTGCCTCACCACTTTCAAATGTCACCAGCTGCCACTGTAAAAGAGAAAATCATAAAAATCAAAATCGTAGATGTAAGCATCACATAGAGAAACCAGTAGAAATAGAAGTGGTTATATAGACACCCAAGGAAATTGCAGTGAAGGCAATCGCTGTGTTTCCTTTCTGACAGTAGGAGCAGCAGGAGCAAGAAGCAGAAGCAGGGAGCGGGGCGGAGGCCGGAAATGCTGAAACGCTAAATCCATGGCCAAAACGCTGCCAAATTGCATACAGTATGGCCCCGGCCCTGGCCTGATCACCCCACCCTGCTGAGCCCAGCACACTGGGGGCTTAAAGGCAGGACGATAGATCACAGGCGAGGAGCATCAGAGGCTTCGAGGCTCTGAAACGACAGGGGGAAGGCATTGTGCAGAGGCTGAGTGTGAGGCTGAGCGAGGCTGCCCAGCGATCACAACTTCTTTTGCAGCTGCCGCTCAGGCCACCTCCAGGAGACCCCTGCTCTCCCTGCACCCCTCACTTCTCTGAGGAGCTTTCATGCGGCGGCAAACAGCATGACAGGTACAACAGGCGAGGGCACATTGTGGTCGTACTGGCCATGATTGCTGCCACACTGCTCTAGAGGGGATACCAATGCCCATACCATCAGCTCTACCAACGTCCTTAGCCACCCTCAGTTCTCTTTCAGAAAGGAGTTGAAGACTTGGCTTTTCTCCCAATAATATTCTTTCGGCCCTCTGTGAGTTGCTGTGTTGTGTACTTCTCACCAGTTCTCTTTGCCAAAGTGCCGGGACACTCCTTGGAGTAGCCGTGCGCTATAAAAGAGACCAGATAACATAACATAACTCAGTGGCCTGGAAGCAGCCTAGCAACTCAGCCCTCTGATAGCACCCTGTCGCATATTTGGACCAAAGAGGGGTCCGGAAGGACCCTATAAGGACACAGACTGATGTTAAACCCAGGCTCAGAATTAGCAGTGGTTGCTGTGGGCGGAGTGGCCCACGCCCAGAACTCCTTCTTGAGGCAAGGTAGAGTGGTACTGCAGGGGGTGAGGGCACTTGCGGGTGTCACAACCTCAGGAGACAGTCCTTCTGTGAGTCACTTTGCTTCTGCCCCATCCCTCATTTTGCCAACTTACTTGCCCGCATACCATATCTCACACATACAGCGCCCGTCTCCATTTCCATTCCTGTCTAAAAGAGGCAGCCAAATCAGGTCCTCAAGAAAAACAATCTCCACATTACAAATAACAAAACAAGTAAATAAAGGGCCCCTCATTGGACAAGACTGGATAAGATCTTCTAAGGGGACCGAAGTGCAGCATAAGGCAAATTCTTAAAAACTCGTACATTATAACAGCTCAAAAGGTAAATTTCATAACATCAAGCCTTCAATATGAATGCCAACAACTCCACTTACTACCAATTTTCACATATTTTCATAACTGGATAGAAGGATCTATTCATCTGCCAACCAGAATTCAATTAGAATCCGGCCTTATCAATGAGACCAGTGCCCCAGGCAGGACAGCCAGGACAGCCCTCGTCAGTCAAAACAGGAATTCAATATAGCCATAGCCAAATGAGGCAGCAGAAGTCAAGAGAGGGGGCTTTAGTCTGGGCGCATAGGGTAAGGTTGCAGGCTTCTGCATTCCACATTAATTGGAAATTCTCGCATAAGACATTTGTGGCTCGTAGGAATAGGACTACTGCTAAGATCTCCTCTAGGCAAATGAGGAGCGCAGGATTTGCAAACAAAGAAACAAGAGTGCAGCAGCAACGTAGAACAATAAGAGGATAGAAGAGCTTGCTAGACCTGGATAAAGCTTCAACAGGGAGCCTCCCGATTCATCAATATTTTACAAGGCTGAAGACAGAGTCCCAAGTCGCCCACACAGGGCGCACAACAGAAGAGGGGGCCGCAAAAAGCATTAGCCCTATCCCTCTGCTAGATAGCCAGGAGGCAGCAACCCAAGGAGAATCTCCCCCCTTTGTCTTAAATCGCAGAGACAGCAGATAGGGTCATGGACAGCAAAGATATTCCAAACACCATGAGCAAACACAAAAATCACAACATGGTAGAACATCGGACAGAGAAAACTGGGATCATTGAGATCTCATCAACCTTAAATGATGGTGAAGCATTTGTCAAATTACAGGGCCCAACACTATCTGGTCACATTCACAACAAGAGCGTTTATGAAATAGAGGCCCTTATCCACCATATAAATGACTGGCATCTGCAAATACTGAACTTCTCTATCAACCTCTGTGGCTGGGGAACTAATCAAAATGTTTCCACGTCCGCTAACAATATTGGAAGGGCACAAACACTACAAAAATTTGGAGACATTTTTACCCCAGACTCATCATTCACTGAGCTATCAGAAACAAAAGTAAGTTCAGCCAATAAACCGCAATCAACGACAGAGGAACCCACAGGAGCTGCCATGGGCCAACACCTTGGAATGCAGTAGGACTCTCATGACTCAAAGAATAAGGATGGCCCGGATCTCCTTCTAAACACAATAAATTCATCATTGCTGGCAGCAGTAAAGACACTCACCTGGCAATCCCACACATTAGAGATACAGGTGGATTTAATACACATGCTTGCACAAAGTGTTTTGACAATCAACAAAAAGGTGGATATGATAAACTCTAAAATTGACTTGTGGACTACTAGAGAAAGTGGCCAAGGGAGCACCACAAGTCTAATAAAAACTTCAGTGAAGCAATAGTGGAAAAATTAGCCACCCTGCCTGACTTGTTAAGAACCTTAATAAATGAATGTAGTCAAGCACAGCCAATCAACATACAAAACAGGAAAAACTATGAAAAAGGGGAATCACACTCTGGATCATGACTAACATCAAAGGATCCAGAAGCAACACATCGCTCAGCAGTTACAATCAATAAGATGCTCCTGGGAAAAGCGAGAGTCCAGCAACCAGCTCAGAGGATGGACACCAAAGTAGGAAATATGACCAAAGACCAATTGAAGGGCAGCTCTCCAGATGCCAAAAGAAAAAACTACGGAAATATTTGAAAATTAACAAAAGGAAAAGCGGAATAACATTAATACAAAAAATTAACGAAAGGACAACTTTATTAAGACAAGTTTGCAACCAGCCCGACATCCGCACAGACAGCACCGACAAGGGCCCATTGAACAACCCCATTTTCCAAAAAAGAAACAGCACTATAACCGCTGCTTTACCTGTGAATAACAGACCGGAAACTACCACTCCAAACTATTCAAATGTGAAGCACACAGAAGGCCTGCTCAAGGCGACTAACACGTTCTCCAATATCTGCAGTGCTATTAATCCTCGAATACAATCATATGCCGAGGTGGCGAATGCCAATCACAGAAACACCACCAAAAGAACAGAAGGTTGGGAGACAAATGCATCATCCAAGACCAGCAAAAGTACAAAAAGTCCAATAACAGGACACAGGCCCACGGAAATATGACCATGCGAGAAGATGGAGAAGTTGACACTATTACCTGAGCAGGTACCTTGCTTGTTGAAGGTACATCTACCTGCAACAGAAATACAATGCAAAGGCAAAAACATAGCAGCAACACAATTCACAGCATGGAAGAAGCCGCCGGACGACTAAAGGGTCCAGACCCGTGAAAAACCTCCTAACAACAAACCAGATGGGAAAACACAAGCTTCTCCTTGCTGGAATAATGGTAAAACAGGGACTCCAGATCAAACAATCATGCATGATGGGCAGAGCCACGAGTCTGAGGGTAATAACTCGGGAAAGGGACCTTTGGTAGACACGGAGCATATAGTGATCCTCACCCCTGAATTTGAGACAAGAGGCCCGGGCAACATCTTGAATCACTCAAACATCCTATACCTCCTGTCGGGCATACCTTCATTGGCCTACTTAACATCTCTCATCTTGTATCGGTGCACTTAAAAAATGACTCCTGGATAAGTCACAGGGAGTCAACCCTTACAAATTGGACCAATAAGCTAGACACCCAAAACATCATGGCAGAAAAAGATCTACTCAAGGATTTGGGCATTCGCATAGACAAATGTCCAATGGAAAAATATCCCCAAGTATTATTACAGATGACGCTCAAACAAGCAGCGAACGCACCACAGACAAGTATCCTGAGGGGCATAAGACCGATCATGAGTCAATCTGTGATAATAAGATTAAAATCAAGCTCAAGAAGGGCGATGCTATCAGACATTGCATGGAGGTAAGAGCATCTCAGGATGATACATCAGCAGACTGAGCCTGGCTCTCAACAGCACTACACATCAGCGTGAGTGCAAACCCCTAGCAGAAGATATCATTCAAATATTTGCGGATTCGAATAAAACAGCATACCAGGAAATGCTCATATCAATAAATTCGGTGGCAACCATGAGACATGAATAAAAACCAAGTTTAGAATAATAAGTTGAAATGTGGCAGGGCTCAAATCGACCTTAGCCAATAAAGAAGCCATCGACTTGCTCAAAACAGGAGATATCCTATGTCTACAGGAAACATGGACGGCAACACCAAATTCCATTGAAGGCTTCCAGGCAATTCACACACTGGCCAATAAGAAAAACATCTTTGGAAGACCAATTGGTGGGGTTTCAGTATTTGTAAATTTAAATCTACAAGTACCAATTGAGGAATGGTCTGCGCATTCCCCTGACTTCCAGATTGCCACAATAAAGGGAATTGGATTAGAGGGCATTCCAACCACAATCGCAGTAATCAACCACTATATTAATCCAAACAAAAAGGCAAAAATCGCAAACACAAAGATGACTACTGGACTGATTAGAGAATACCTCTATGAAAACCCCGGGCACGAATGTATCATTACCGGGGATTTCAATATGAGAGGCCTGTGACATCTGGAAAAAAAACGACAAGGAGATAATGGACAGAACATCATGGAAGCCTGCATTAACAAATTTAACCTGGAGTCTGCGAATCAAGTAGGGCAGCCAAATACAAAACAACAATTTACATTCAAAAACATCTCCACGCTAGATTACATCTTCCTGAGCAAGAACCTACTGAAGAGGTGTGAAGAATATAAGGTGACAAACACTACTGCTAGCGACCACCATCTAATATCCATCCTTGTCAATATAAGCACCATGATGCATGAAGAACATTTAACCGCTGGTCAAAAGCTCCATTCAAAGAACGACACAGCATCTTTAAAACAAATTAAATGGGGTCCCATAGGCCAGATACAACAAGTGGAAACATGCCATACGCACAACCGGCCCTCAGAAAAGTTGGCCAGAAATCATATCATCACTATCTAATGCACTGATTGCAGGAAGGCAACCCACATATAAAGGAAAACATAGCAGAAATGGGCCAGCCAACCTCATTGACTTCAAAGACAGAGAGAGCAAAAAGCGGTGCCGCCTGGCAGAACTACAGTATAGGAGTGAAAAGTGTCCACAGACGGAAAGACTATTGAAAACAGCTAGAAGACTGCACAAAAAAACTGAATGGCAGTTGACACAAACCATCGTAGATGATGATTGGAAACACATCTATGCTCTGCTGGCACCCAATAAAAACAGGGAATTTGGGAGTCCTGTAAATGGTCTAAATGGTGGAAGCCATATTCATATTGCTGTATCTGCAAACAAATGGGTAGCCCACGCAACAAGATTATACGTCGACCAAGACAAACCCACGGCAAAAACCATGGAGTTAGAAGGCAATTACACCGACTCAGGACCCTGTCCCTAAAGTAAAAGAAATTTTAACCACCCTCAAGGGAATAAGGATGGACGGGACTTCCAGGCCTAATGGGCTACCAGGCAGGGTCTTCAATGAAGATTGTGACTTCTGGGCCCCTTGCATGCATAGCCTTTTTAATTACTGCTATAACACCTCAGTAGTACCCGACTTGTGGAAAGGCTCAATCTTGCAACCCATCTATAAAAAAAGAGATGCTTCACAGCTGGATAACTATAGACTGAGCACATTATTAGACGTTGACGGGAAGGTGCATGCAAATGTGCTATAGAAAGAGTTAGAGGCATGGATAACAATCAAATCATACCGCAATACCAGACAAGATTTCGGCTGAATTTATCGACAATGAATAATGCCATTGCACTATCATATCTGGTAACAAAGGCCGCAAATGTTGCCACCCCTCCACTATATGCATGCTTTGTCGACTATAGCGCCGCCTATGATGGCATCGACCGTAACATACTGTTTTCAAAACTTGCAAAGCATAGAGGAAACTACTGATGGCCATAATGTTACTTTATACTGGCACTTGGGTCCGCACCAAGCTCACACAGACATTTGCAACAGCTAAGATCTATACGAACAAAGGGCTAAAATAGGGTTGTGTGATTGCACCTACACTGCTTAACGTATATACTGCGGACTTGGGAGACGCACTTCTAAAAACCAACATCTTTCCACCAAAACTGGGCCTTCTCAGACTACCAATCACGCAGTATGCGGATGACCTTGTCCTATTGTACCAAACTAGAATAGGCATGAAAAGGGCATTGGAGACATTACACCATTATAATACCAAAAACAAACTCCAAGCTAATGCAACTAAAACTAAGGTACTGGTCTTTGGCCACAAACCCAAAAAATCTCTACTGAGCTGGCATCTTGGCCCGTTGAGAATTACCACTGCCAATAATTATACTTACCTGGGAGTAATTCCAGTCACCTACCCTCTACTCAGAGCAGCCGTCTAAGGAGTATGATCAGCAGGAACAGAAATTTGACCTGCATTCTGCTGAATCACAGATCCATACATAAACATAAGCATGAGGTCGCAGCCCTGATTATCGACCATCAGGCCGACCTCATGTTCCTTACAGAGACATGGGCACACGAGGCCTCTGGACCTGATTGGAACATGGTCACTCCAGAAGGCTACTCTGTGGAATTTGTAAACAGAACTAAAAATGTGGGCGGGGGAATTGCAATAATTTATAAATCACATCTGAAACTCTATGCATGCTCCCAATAGGATCTGGAGGCGGAGGCCATGACCTTTAAGGTTAAAGACAATAATTGTCTGATCTTTGAAGGACTGCTTGTATATCGCCCCCCTGGTCCCAGAGGTCCCTTTATAAAAGCACTCCGAACCTTTTTGGAAACAACCTCGGACTCAATCACCTACACCATCTTGGGTGACATTAATTTTCATTTAGAGACCAATAGGATCTGGACTCAGTTGCGCTATTGGACAATTTCCTCAGTTTCGGAATGAGGCAAATAGTTGATAAGCCCACTCATATAGCAGGGCACACCCTCGATGGGATTTTTACCAACAATGACCACGTCAAGCTGATCTCTATTCTCATTGTACCTTGGTCCGACCAAGTGCCGTCTCTTTTAATCTACAACTCAAAAACCCCGTAATGAGGCGTAGAACTTTCACTCTCCCCGAAAAAACTCGTCCTTGGAAAAAACTTGAGTCTGAGCCCCTAGCTAAAATACTGGCCAGGAATCCTCCGGATTTTATGGGCAGTAATAACGATAAGGATGCCATCGACTTCAATAATTGGATAAATGAGGCTATGGATGAGCTGGTTCCAATTCTAACCAAGAAATCCAGAAACCGTTCTGCTACCGCTTTATGGTACACCGCGGAGGTAAAAGCAGTCAAAATAAAGTGTCGCAGACTGGAGCGCACCTGGCGCTTGGATTATGGTCAGGCAAGCAAGCTTAATTATGTTAAAAGCCTCCAGGAGTACAAACTTATAATCGCCCAGGCAAAAACAGTTCACTTTACGAACAAAATCCAAAACTCCTCTAACTCCGCTAAAGAACTTTTTAAGACGGTAGCCTGTCTAGCAAAAACTCCCCGTGATGTTATTTTCACTCCGGACCAAAACTTCGTCAATTGTATCGCCACGTTCTTTCAAGCCAAGGTACAAACAGTGTATGATGAACTGAATACTATGGCCATAGACACTGCTGATAATAACACTGAACCTTTTAATATTACCTCATCCACCTTCCCCAACTTTCCTGTACTTGACAAAGAACAAGTACATAATCTGTTCATTCAGATGAAATCTGGCTCGCCCCTTGACCCTTTCCCCCCCTATGCCATTTATCTGGTCCCAGAAAGAATTACCAAGGTGCTAACACCTTTACTCAAAAACATTATTGACACCCGCAAATTTCCGTGCAGTTGGAAAAAGGCCTGTATCAGACCCATTATTAAAAAGGAGAATCTAGACCCTTCCGTGCCCAAGAACTTCCGTCCTATCTCTTGCTTACCCCTGCCTGCAAAAATACTGGAAAAGGCTATGAACCAAGAGATCATGAAATATATAGACGAAAAGAAACTGTTAGACCCCTCACAACACGGCTTCAGACCATACAATTCCACGGAATCTGCTCTCATTGTAGCCACAGAAAACATTCGCAAGGCTATGGACGAAGGTAGCCGAACAGCCCTGATTTTATTGGACTTAACGGCGGCCTTCGACACTGTTAACTACTCCATCCTGCTAAAGAGATTAGCCACCCTGGGTTTCACAGGCAATGCTCTAACCCTGATTACCTCCTTTTTGGACTCACGAATTAAGCAGGTACACTGGAATGGGCTACAGTCAGCTGAATTTTTCCTTCCTGGCGGAGTCCCACAGGGTTCGGCCCTATCGCCCACACTTTTTAATTTATATGTTACCCCTCTGGCAGCACTGATCAGATCCTATGGCCTACAGTTGGTGTCCTACGCTGATGACACTCAAATTGTAGTGTCAATCTCACAATCTATTAAAACCATAGCGGAGCGTTTTAGAAATTGTCTCACTGGAGTGAGAGAGTGGATGAGCCACAATTTTCTAAGACTAAATACGGACAAAACGGAAATCATCGAGTTTGGTCAAAAAACGTCCGTTTGGAGTGACCTATGGTGGCCTCCAGAGGCAGGGTCCTGTCCGGTCCCAGTTGACAAGGTCAGGAACCTTGGGTTTGTATTTGACAAGGACCTTTCAGGCAGGGCACAGATCAACCAACTGACTTCAACCTGTTTCTTTAAACTTAAGGTGCTTAGAAAAATTCTGCCCTACATCCCGATTACACCAAGAAAGGTGGTGATGGGAGCCCTGGTCCTGTCCCGGGTAGATTATTGCAACTCACTCTACCTGGGAGCAGGAGAGAAACAACTCACAAAGCTGCAAGCCATCCAAAATGCTGCGGCAAGAATGTTGCTAAATCTTCCCAAGCGGCACCCTACATCCAAATCCATTCGGGAGCTTCACTGGCTCCCGGTTAGGCGCGTGTTCAATTCAAGGCACTTTGTTTGGTACACAGATCACTGTATGGAAGAGGACCTGACGAATTCATCACATTACTACCTCGCTATGCACCCTCCAGAACTTTGAGGTCAGCCAATCAGTATCTGGTGTGCCAGCCAAGAATAAACAGAGCTCGGTGGGGAGGCAAATCCTTTTCTCACCAAGCCTCCAAGTTGTGGAACTCCCTGCCCCCCCTGCTGCGTGCGGAAAAGTCCAAAATATGCTTTAGAAAGGCCTTAAAAACCTGGCTCTTCACTCAGTCCTAGGCCTGTCCCACTGTGCTTTAAGTGGTTCTCAGCGCCAAGACGCCGCGGCATTCGTGCGCTCTACAAGAATTTCAGTCAGTCAGTCAGTCAGTACTATTCTCAGACACTGGTAGAACAACATCACAGGCCAAATACCTAGAGGCAAAAGCGGCCAAGGGTAAACAAGCACCATGCAGATTACAACATAAGCTTTTAAGCCATTCAACTGAGGGCATTCAACGCGTAATGCAAGCCAAGTTAATCCCAACATTGAGCAACGGCCATCTTGGCTTCCCTGACTGATAAATTGGAGCACATGCACATTATGGCCTAAAGAAGGGTCTTTAAGCTTCCATACTTGACAAGGCGCACACTGATTCGTCTAGAATTTAATATCACAGCAATGGATATAGAATGTAAAAAAGATATAGTAAAATTCCATCATCACGTGATTAAGGCAAGTCCTGGTCCAATCAGGGAAGCACTGCAAATAGTCTTCTCAGACAACACTAGTCGTTGGGCAAAATATCTCTTGACAGCCAATAAGACATTGGATCTGCCAGCTGATCTTCCAACGGTCACTCAATTGACAATGGCCAGCTTAAAAAACCTGCTAAAGAAGCAGGGAAAGAGCACCTCAAGACAACAGCCTTGCCTACTCACACAAAACCATTCCATGTCAACCATACCTGAAAGCAGGATTGGGCAGGTAAGCCCTACAGAATGTATTGAGGACCAGGTTCCTAACATTACCAAAACAGGATTACAGGGCGCAATGTAACAATAAACCATCAGGAAGCTGTTGATGTTGTTTGTGCCAATATCATACAAAATCTGCAGAGCATGTCATATGCTGCTGTCCAGCCTTGTTAAACCATAGGCGCCTATATTTAAGAACTATGTTCATCCAAAATGGAGTAAGATCATGCAAGGAGGCTCTAAAGTTCATCTACACCACCACAGTGCCGATGGAGCTCGCACAAATTAGGAAGTTCTATGCGTTAGCTGGAATGACCCTACGCTCAATGCGAAAACAGAAGATAACAGTAAAATAATATATGAGCCACATACTTCAATCGTGGTAGCAGCCTTGGCAATAATTTACGACTCTGTATGAACGCTTTTTGCACAGTTATTCAACTATTATCTAGGGATGGACGGAATTTGCGAAATTCACTTTCGAAACTATCGCGAAAATGTCAAAAATCTCTGCAAACATGTGGAAATATCGTGAAGACGCAGAAGCTTTTTTACCGCCTGTTTGCGATAATTTCTGCGAGATTGCGTTGAAAATATCTCGCCAACTTGCCCATGCGGTTGCCTATGGGCGCGGCCTTCTTGTTTTCACTTGTCCCGCCCGCTTGCGATGCTTAGTTCCTGTTCTGGGTAGCGCAATGCATGCTCGCGCCCGTTCGTGATACGTATTTCCTCTTCGGGAACGCCTTTACGTGTTCACGGCGCTTTTTGCGTGCTCGAGGAGAAAATATCGCACAAACTTGCCCACGCGGTCGCAATGGGCGCGGCCATCTTGTTTTTCCTTCTATTGCTATGGTTTTGGGGCCGGCTTTTGAATCTTCCCTCTATCGTTTCAATCCTTTGTTTCTAGACACTTTTTAAAAATCTTTTTTATTTATTATCTCTCTGACTATTTTCCTGGTTCTATATTTTTGGTTTTTCTCTACTTTTTGTGTGTTTTCAACTACTTTTTCTATTTCCTGCTCTTTTCATTTCTTTTACTTACTTTTTAAATGTTTTTACCTTTTTTTTCCTGCCCCGTCTACCCCAGAATCATGTCGAAGGATCAAAGGGCTCGACGCAGGAGCCAGAGCCGTGACCGCTTTCCTTGCGGAAGGCGCGCCCACAAGGAGTGCAGGCAAAGGCCTTATTTGGGGAGGTGGAGTTGGCAGCACTGGTTTTCTTTGTGCAGCGCCACCTCCCCTTAACCCTGGCAGCGGGTGGCAGGCCTGGATCCGGGAAGGGCTCCGGGAGCATCAGCAGCGGTGGGGGAAGGTGCGCCGGGCAGTGTTTTGCTGCTCTGGGGTCTGGCGCACCCAGAACCAACTGATGCACCGGTGGTCCGATATCCTGGACCGGGAGCAGGACCTGCTGGACCTGCTGGACCTGCTAGGAGTGGAGGTCCCGGGTCTTGGTGAGTAACTATTACATTATTACTAATTTGTGTCTGTTCTTCTGCTCTGCTGCTTACATTACAGGTAAATTACGTTTAAAAGTCTTCTGTGATTGTTATGATGACACAGGTGCTCTTCTGCGCTACTAATCTTACTTGTTTGCAACTTTGCGTTTGCGCTCGCTTAGCCTGATTATGTAAGAGTTTATTTTAGAGAACTTAAGTTACGTAATGCTATAGTGACTCTAGTCCTTACTTTGTCCTGTCACTAAGAGATAGGGGTTGATTGATACTTAGGTTTAGTTACTTTGTATGAGTTTGTAATTTTTTTGTGGCATGCGTGATGCCCCCTCTGTTACGTGACGTGCTGCTAGTACCCCAGTCTTTAGTAGAACCTTTTTTAGTTTGTGCAATGAGTGGTAATAGGCTTAGCACTAGCAGAACATCAGCATCAATCAATCAACCAAAAATTTGTTGTATACAACCATGTAGTCTTGTGTCCTCCATATGCATTGTTGAGGACTAAAAGAAGTGGAAATGCATACTTAATGTACAATTGGCACGCCTGGAATAGGTGGGCTAGGTCAGGTGGTACGTACTACTTAGGCTTAGTTAGTATTCTGGAATCAGAATGGAAGACTGAATTAGTGTTCATAAATAGTAAGTAGTCGATCCGCGAATCCCCCAATACTACTTGTTGACCAGATGAGATCGGTCAATTTATTTATTGCAATTGTTGTTTACATAAATGTTTTTTGACCGTCCTTTAAAAATATTTTATTTGTTTTGCACCAATCATCAATGTTTGTCTCTTTCTTATATCTTTCCTGTTCAGCACCCAGGGGCAGGCAGACAGGGTCCCAGTCGGCGGGAGGAGCACAACAGCAGCAACAGGAGGACACCGACGAGGACTCTTTTGCTAGCCCTAGTAAGCCTTCTTGTTTTTAATATTAAGAATTCTTATTCCAGAACTTTTACTGCACCATATGTTTTCTGAACTATTGTTTCGGTTTCCTAATGCTATTTTTTACCAACAATTATCCTTCGATCTGTACTATCTGTTTCGAAATACGTGTTATCCCTGCCTCTGACTGCCTCTGCTATGATGACTCTCTGTACTACTACTATTAGTCTGTCTGTAGTAGCTAAGCTTGCCCAGTTGGCCACTCTTTATTTAAAAGGTTTTAAATAAAACTCAGCTTTGCCAGTAGCTCTAGCCATTGAGTCCAGTCCTTTGGGTTGTCCTCTTGTACTATATCTAGTCTTATTGATCTTGAGTCTTTGTTAATCTTGAGGCTTTTCGACAATTCCCACCAACAAATGCCCAATCAGATTTATTACTATTTTGATAGGATAGGACATACTACTACTGTTGTAGGGATTTTGCACAAAACACACAGTTGATGGACAGATTGCAGAACAATGTCTTACATTCACCCCAGTACAAAGATCTGGGCCTAAATCCATCGTTTTTTTGCACTCCACACCACCCTAGGTCAGACAATGGCTACATGCAAATCAGCCTTGACCCTGTGCCTCACTGGAACAGTCCAGCCCGTACTACCAAGCCATGTCTTTCCTAGACCGGAATCAAGCATCCAAGGACCAGTTTCTGGCTATCAGCCTTCTTCAGCCTGGATAGCTTGACTCCAGTGATGTGGAGAGCCTGGGACTCACATCTGAGCATACCCAGCCCACTCGGGGTGAAAATTGCAAAAAACACAGTTGATGGACAGAATGCAGAACAATGTCTTACATTCACCCCAGTACAAAGATCTGGGCCTAAATCCATCGTTTTTTTGCACTCCAAACCACCTTTGCACATACAGAACTTTGCACAAGAAAATGGGATGTTGGTGATGGGAGGTTGGACCTTCCTCAAACCTCAATCAGAAGTTCAGAACCCACCACAATCCCCTGCCCGACTAGTTATAGTAGTGTCCCGTCATATAACTATTAGCTCTCTGAACCCTCCGCCCAAGATACCGAACAAGTAGACAACCCAGAACATAACACACCCGACCTCTCAGTCGTGGAAGCAATGCACATGCACACCCTTCCTTTCGCTCGCTCACTTGTGTAAGTCCACACCAAATACCACCTAGTCTATGCAAGTTCAAAAGTTTTATTTTGAATTGACAAGCTATCTACATTGTTCTATAATGCAGTACCAACAGGAAAATGCATAACATTAAAACAATAAACATTGTTACACTTACTTACAGTTACAACAGCTAGAAGCCCATAGGAAAAAAAGGGAAATCATGATAACTGAACAGTGGTGGAAGCACCACTATCCCCTTGGTAGGAATATAGTTTATATATAATTATAAATGAAGATCTCTGATTGAATTCTGGGGACCCCTCATCTTAGAAGAACCTAGTACTGGTAGTTGTTACATCATAAGCTCTGCAAAGCTCTGCTTCGTAGAAGGGAATCTTCCGTCTGTAATGAGAAAAATGGTGCGCGTTAGTATATTGCAAGCATTTCTCAGCCGTGCCAAAAAGTGTAGCATTTTTATGGATAAGCAATATGGGCTAACACCAGAACTTCATAAAAAAGTGGCTTGCAAATGTTTTGGTTGACCTTGTACGCAGCGCTTGGACAGTAGCAGTATGAGGTCACATGGGCTCGAAGGTGTCTTATACAACAAGCTGCGAGGTAACATCACTTGTGCAAAAATAAAAGACACAACGGTAAAATGGTTGCATGGCTTGGGCCAACTAAGCAAAGACTAGAATGACCCTAGGGACGATATAACTACTAGTGTCTACTCTAGTACTACCTGATTTGTACTAGTGATGTATTGTATACTATTAACTCATTTTTTAATCTTGCTACTGACCAATAGGGGGAGGTGTATATGACACCTAAAAAATGTGTAATGTTTTTTCTAGGTGCACTACCGACCAACAGTGCCGGGGTTAGCAGCAAAGGCGACGTGGCTGGCGAGGATGTGGCAGTTATGGATGGAGCTGCAGGGGGCGAGCCAGCACCAGTGGCAGGCGGTGGTAAGTTAGATTCATAATCCTTAACTATTGACATTACACTCATTGCAAGGGTGTACTGTATGTATACTGTTCTGATGAGACTTAGGGCCCCATTAGGATGGCGGCCCCCTCCGGGCCGGCAGTAGTCACTGCCGGCCCGGCGGGGGCAAACCACCCACCATCCCTGTTGAAAAGACCCCCACCATATTACAATGGCTGGGGGGTCCGCGGCGGATGGATAAACCATCCGCCGCTTTTCCGCACAGTCGACATGTCGACCGGGCGGAAAAGGGTTCAATATGGTGGCGTGTCTGAAAGACACCGCCAGCCATATTAGAATGTGCATTTTGGAATGCCTTTCCGTGGCGGCATTGCCGCAACGGAAAGGCATGCTGAGTATGCTTGGGGGGCCCGTTACGGGCCCCCATGAACTCCGGGGGAGTGAGGGGTGCACAGGGGGGGTACCTATAGTACCCCCTGCCTTTCAAAGCACAAAGTGGCAGGCACCGCGCAGTGCCTGTCACGTTGTGCTTTGAAAAGCACAATATGTATTTTTTGCATTACAGCGGGCGTTGCTTTTATCACCGCAATGTTAAAAATACGAGATGTGCCCGCCATTGTGGTGGGCACATATTAATAGCCCCCACGGGACCCCTGCCCTTATGGCGGGCGGTCCCTTTTAGCGTGAGGATGGTGGGCAGACAAAGTCCGCCCGCCATCCTAATGATGCCTGAAGTAGGTAAGAGTTGTTGTGAACGTTGGAAGAGTGAGGACACCCTTTAAGGCATTAGGGGCGGGAGTATTGAGTAACCAATGACCTCTTCTATCTGATTTCAACTCCGCTTTGAAAGTTTTATGATTAAAAGTAAGATCAGATCACCTGGTGTTGAACTAAAAAGGGAAGGAAGGAGGACACGCGAGATTTAATATTTCTGACTGACAGGGAGAAGTATATGTGTGATGCAAGCATGCAAATTGCAAAGGTGGCTGATAGGAATCTGATGCATGGCTGGTTGAATGCCTGAAAAAATCCTGCAAATGTTAAAGCCCAAGCAAGTGGGAGGATAGATACATACCACAAATGTTATGTATGTATGTAGTGGAGAAGTGTTGCTCACTGGTTAGAGCAGGCAGACCCTGAAGCAGAGGTCAGACCCGGGACCAGGGTTCGATTCCCGATGCGGCAGGATGTTGAGCTCAAAAAAATGTCCACGGACTCGATAATTCTCGCTTCGGTGCCTGACCTAATCATGGGTTCACACTATGCAACTCTGGGCATTAAGCTTGCTTAATCTCCACAACGGCCCCCCGGCGGCGGGATGCCTGGCTTTCACCTTGGGGATGCCCTATAGGGGCTATCTCACAGGGAAAAACCAGGACGGGTTCCCAAGGCAAGCGCGGAGATACCCCTTCGGGGGTCGATTCTGGCGCTATATAAGAAATGCAATAATAATAATAATAATGTACTATGCTTTATAGTGCTACCATGCCACTATGTGTATAATTAACTTGTCTTACTCTTTTTCTAAGAGTATATTTTACAATAGTCTTCTTTTTTCTTTTTGATATACAGCTACTCCTTCCAAACCGGATCGGAAGGAGTTGGCTGTCAAGGCACGGCGCCGGAAGCTGGAGGCCATACAATTGGAATATCATGTGCTGGTGGTCCTGGAAGAGGAGGAGGAGGAGGCGGCAGCAGCTGAAGCTTCCTCCAATGCCCCAGGCCATAGCCACTGCCCTCCAGTGGTACGGGGCCACCGTCTGCCGCCCCCCCCGCCGCCGCCTTTGCATCACTGGTCATCCCTCCACTGTGGCTGCAACTGCCACGCTAAATCGCCCCGTCGCCCTACTTGAGGTGGCAGTCAGTGTCCTCCAAAGACAATCCCACCGGACATAGGAGACCCTGTTTATTGCCCCTTTTTTATATATTGTTTTGGTGGGTGGGAATTGGGCGTTGGATTTTTGAACAATTGGACATTTGGTAGGACTTTTTCTTTACGGACATTGGTTGGGGTTAGGCAGAGGGGTGGGGTCAGGATTTGTGTTTTTTTTTACATCGTTTATTTTTGTTAGGGTTGTATTAAATCAATATTTCTACTTTACATACAATGTTGTTAAGGTTTTGTGGGTGGGTTTACTGTTTTATATCAAACTGTTTCTTTGCTGGTGCAGGTCCGTCCATTGCCAGTGTTTGATTTAAATAATTGGCTCACTGACTGAGTTGTCCTACTAGTACTGGCAGTCTCTCTCTTCTAGTCTATGCATTCTTTAACTGGACTCAAATTGGTGTGTGAATTGATTGAAAACATGTCTATTATTAATTATGCCTCCCCCAAACTTCTCTTACCTTTGCTTGATGTTTAACTTAGGCACAGCGATCGCTGCATGGTGATGATAGTTTCCTTTCCTAACAAGCTATGATTGTGGTGGTGGTAGTAGTAGTAGTTGACACTGGCAGTGCAGCAGCATTTGCAAAAAAAGAATATGAGACAGTCAGTCGCCTGAGAGAGACTGTTCAAGGATTAGTAGAATGAAGTACAGTACAGAAGTTACAGAGCAACAATAATATGCAAAAATATTTTACAACAAAACATAATGGTAGTGGGGATAGCCTACTAGACAGAGTTACAAACTATAGTTGTATCAAGTCACTTGACTAGGCCTACAGTACACTTGACACAAGCGTAACAGTTAGTGCTGTATATGAGGATGACAACAAATCCAATCAATGCCGGCAATTAGTGCAGATGTATATGTTCCTTTGGTAAATACAAATCACCTCTAAAATATACTGCTCAAGGGTAGGAAAGCATAAGAAGATCCTCGCTCTGCCTTGAAATTGAAGTATTGTTGCTTTCGCCACATCTGCCCCAGCAAGCGTGTGACAAAATATTGGTGTACATTTAATTTAGTCCCACCTCAATAAGTCACATAGCCCGGGGGAAGAGGGTTAGGGTTTGTTGAATGGATGGGAAGGGGTGTTTGAGGAAAGGTTTGAAAATGAAAAACAGTACGCATGGACAAACAACAAACTCTGTAGACTACCATATCAATATCAATAGGCTAAGGGAGAAAAAGGAAATGCATGCATGATGATGATTGATAAGGAGACCCGGATTACATACAGTTTTTGTTCAGTTGTTCCGTGCTTACTTTTACAGATAGCAAATAAATGTTTTAAATATTGGTAGGGATGAATCATAAACATAGATCAAACCTAATGATAATAATACCAACAAGAAGAACACACACTGTTGTAAAGATTGTCGACCAAATAATGAAACAAATTACTTAAAAGATGATGAAAGTTGATACTGTTACTGTGTTATCCTGGTCAAAAATGTGGATTTGCATCTCGGCATTCCTCTTGGTCCTCTCGTCCATCAATCTTGGGTGTCGCCACTGCCTGCCTGATGTAGACTTATTGGTAAGGTAAGTGTGCATTGTTTTCCCAAGTATAGCACAGGGTAAGGCCAGGCCTTTAATTGTAGGTGGAAAAACAAAAGGGATATTATTGAGAAACACAGTTGAAAAAAATGCACAAATTATGGTGTAGTGCAACAAGAACACTTTCTGGGGCGGCATGTATACATCATCTCTACTCTAGTCAGTTTCCAGCATTGACCTACAACAGCAACAGGACATAGCAGGCCCACAGTGACGGCACGCCGCTTACCACATCCTCCGTTTAGACAGAGTACATTTTTTTAAAGAGTTGGACAAAGCACACATGTATCCAGCAACATAGCATTTTACAATTTAAGTGACTAAATCAATGCACAACAGTCATACCACAGTTACACTGGACTCTACTTCTACACAGACATTTAGGTCTGCTGTGGTTGTTGTTGACTTGTTTACCTTTTATGCCACTCATGAAACGTCCTGACTTGTTATTATTCCATCAATCATCTCCGATACTTGTACTGACTGACTGTGAAGATCGGCCTGCAGTAGAAGTACAATTTTGTTATTAAACGACAAGAGTAGAAATATTATTGACTTGAGTCACTCTTTAGTGTGTACACTAAGACTAGTACACTTTGACTTCACTTCATGCACAACAAACAACAAAAACACAAACACCAATCACTCAGAGTCAGGTGTCCAATGCATGCTATTCATTTTCATTACCTGTTCCTTGTCATCTTAAGTTAAGGGTCCGTCTCTCTCATCATCATCATCATGGACGGTGCTGTTGTCATACTCATTGTGCATAGATTGAGTTCCCTTCCTGTATTCAATCAAAATCAATGTATCAAGCTGCAGTACAAGTACAAGTAAAACGATGATTATTACAAATAGTGCACAATGAAATAACTTAATGTACAACAAACAACAACAAAATCACTCAGTCTGCGTCCAATGCATGGCATCATTCATTACCTGTTCCATCTCATTTTCAGTTAATGGGCAGTCTCTCTCGGCTCTGAAAGGAGGATAGCTTAGTCATCATGTTCCATTTCATTTGGAGGGACTAGGAAAGATTTGATTTTTTCTTCTACTTTGCATCATCCAATCATCATCTGTCTTGAGGGCAATGGATTTATGGAGATTCAGGAGGATGGAGCAGAGGAGCTGGATTCAGAGGACTGTACTGTGAAATGCAGACAGCTGAAACGCATATATTAAAATAAAAAGAGTAGAAGACGGTGGTGATGGATTTGTTGTGATTCAAAGTTTGTAACCGGAAAGACAGACACACAAATAAATGAAAATCAGGGAGGAAGACAGTAAGTGCAAGCCTAACTGTCAGGGAAGTATAGCTGGTCCTCAAACGATGGGGGCTTCAACCGGAAGTAGGTAAACATCATGTAACACTACGTTCGTCACCTGAGCCGCTATCCTCATCTTCCTCCCTTGATTCATGTATTGTGTACGGTGGTATGAAGTGCTAAATCATTTTGATCATTGTTGACCTCTCCACGTTTTTGAGCGAGAAACAGGTCTTCTCACTGTTACAATGTAAACAGCAGCACTGAAAACACGTTCGGAAGAGACACTTGTGACAGGGCAACCCAGATAACTTATCGCCAGCCTGCTGAGCAGTGGCCATTGGGCCCTTTTCCCATGCCAATACCGCAATGGGTTTTGATCAATGTACACCTCTGTTGGGTCGTCCAGATAGGCCTGGACCATCCGGTCAATGTTCGGGGGTGCTAAACTTTTTTCCGGGTCTTTTCTCTGTGCATCAACACTGCGTTTACCAATGCCTAAATGTAAATAACAATCCTGTAAAGATTCTAATGGGCCGAATGATCCAGTTATTGCTGTTGTCGATAGTGATGGTGAGTGTTCAGAGCCAAACGCACTGCCCTCAGCATCCGAAGTTGCACTTGATGCCGGATGCCCTGCTGCAGCATTTGTTGTGGGTTGATCTAACAGGGTTTTTAATTTGATTAGCAGCCGTTCATTTTCCAACTTACTCGCTGCCTCAGCTATCCAAGTTTTGTAGCAGGCAACATCCATCTCTGAAAAAGGAATAAATGTCTTCAGTGCCAATTTTGTTTGTGGATCCAGAATTGTGGCAGAAATGTAATGTTCTTGTGACAAAATCTTATTTTGCACCCTTGCATTGTCAGATAAGGGACAGACTAAGCTCTCCACCAACTCATAGGCTTCTTTTTTTCCCTCTACACCTTTGTATGATTCAGACACCACCTTCAGCTGATGCTCTAGCATTTGCACTAATGGGATAGCTTGCCCATAGTACAGTCCTCCTTGCTGACTTCACCTGTGAAGACTTCAAAAGGACGAAGCATGTCAGTCAGGCCTTTAACTAGGCACCATTGGTCCATCTGAGGGGTCATGCCTTTCACAGTAGCATCCCTTCTTCGCATGACATATTCATTGAGTGGCCTGTACTGCTCAAACAGACGATCAAGCATGTAATAAATTGAGTTCGAACGTGTGGCCACCTCCTGGAGGAGTTCTTTGACTGGCATTTTATAGTCACGTTGAATGATCCTCAGCTGCTTCCGAGCTTTAAAATAATGGCCAAAATTAGTGCATATTCTTCGGCAGGTGGTCAGTAAGTTGCTGACTATGGATTCTTTTTTCAGAAAGTCTTGAACTATAATGTTTATGCAGTGCGCCAAACACGGAACCCTGAAATAGGAACCAAGCTCCATGGCCTTAAGTACATTACTGCCATTATCTGTGGAAACAAAACCAATACTAAGCCCTCTTGGCCGTAGCCATTCAAAAACCTTGCTGCAAAACTCTTCCAAAATGTTTACAGCAGTATGAGATTTCTCCATGGCGAACATGGCTACAGTTGCATGTTTCCGGAAAGCTCTAAAAACCTGAACTGTGTGAAGAGCACCTCCTTCAGATAGCTTATCTCTAACCCCCACAAAAGAGACCCAGTGTGCAGTGATGTTATGTTATTGTTATTTGTTGTGCGCACAGCTACTCCAGCCAAGGAGCGTCCTGGCGCATAGACAAGGAGAAACATAACACAACAGGAATAGGCAGAAAACTAGAAGGGACAGCTAAAACAGAAAGGTTTTTATTGCTTTCCGGAAAGTCATGAGATCCTCCAGCAGGCGAATTTCAACCGGAAGGGAGTTCCAAGTTGATTCAGCTTTTACGCTGAAGGAGCGTCCCCCCATACGGCTGAGCCTAAATCTAGGTACTACAGCAAAGGCCTGGCCTTGGGAGCGGAGGGTGCGTGTGGGGACATAGAAAGTAAGAAAGCTGGACATGATTTCAGGGCCTATATCTCTCAAAATCTTAAAGGTCAGGCAAAGGACCTTGAAGAGAATACGCTTCCTCACTGAGAGCCAGTGTAGGGAGCGAAGGACACTCGCCACCGGGCAAAATCTGGGCAGGCCGACAATTGCTCTGGCCGCAGCATTTTGTACCCGTTGCAGGCGAGTAAGCTCAGCCTGATTGGCCCCAACCAGGAGAGAGCGTGCGTAATCCAGGCGAGAGATGACAGTGGCCTGGATTACCAGCTGTCTGGTTGGGGCATCGAAGAATTTGAGGATAGGTCTTAAGCCTCTCAACAGACCAAAACAACAGGCAGCTGTTTTTTTAGTGTGTCCTACGAAGGTAAGACCCGCGTCCAGCCAGACTCCCAGATTTTTCAACTCCGACACCGGAGTCGGGGTTGGTCCCAGCTCTGGCGGCCACCATTGGTCACCCCATAGTTCCACTCCCCTTCCGACAATCATCACCTCTGTCTTAGTGGCATTAAGCTGGAGACAGTTTCCCGTCAACCAGCTAGCCACCGCCTTCAGTCCATCCTGAAACCTGGGGGCATCTTGTTCCGCATCCCCGCTGATAGTGACCGCCAGCTGTGGGTCGTCGGCATATGAGACCAGAGTTAGGCCCCACAGCCTGGCGACCATCCAACCTCATTGACTTCAAAGACAGAGAGAGCAAAAAGCGGTGCCGCCTGGCAGAACTACAGTATAGGAGTGAAAAGTGTCCACAGACGGAAAGACTATTGAAAACAGCTAGAAGACTGAATGGCAGTTGACACAAACCATCGTAGATGATGATTGGAAACACATCTATGCTCTGCTGGCACCCAATAAAAACAGGGAATTTGGGAGTCCTGTAAATGGTCTAAATGGTGGAAGCCATATTCATATTGCTGTATCTGCAAACAAATGGGTAGCCCACGCAACAAGATTATACGTCGACCAAGACAAACCCACAGCAAAAACCATGGAGTTAGAAGGCAATTACACCGACTCAGGACCTTGTCCCTACAGTAAAAGAAATTTTAACCACCCTCAAGGGAATCAGGATGGACGGAGCTTCCGGGCCTAATGGGCTACCAGGCAGGTTCTTCAATGAAGATTGTGACTTCTGGGCCCCTTACATGCATAGCCTTTTTAATTACTGCTATAACACCTCAGTAGTACCCGACTTGTGGAAAGGCTCAATCTTGCAACCCATCTATAAAAAAGGAGATGCTTCACAGCTGGATAACTATAGACTGAGCACATTATTAGACGTTGACGGGAAGGTGCATGCAAATGTGCTATTGAAAGAGTTAGAGGCATGGCTAACAATCAAATCATACCACAATACCAGACAAGATTTCGGCTGAATTAATCGACAATGAATAATGCCATTGCACTATCATATCTGGTAACAAAGGCCGCAAAGGTTGCCACCCCTCCACTATATGCATGCTTTGTCGACTATAGCGCCGCCTATGATGGCATCGACCGTAACATACTGTTTTCAAAACTTGCAAAGCATAGAGGAAACTACTGATGGCCATAATGTTACTTTATACTGGCACTTGGGTCCGCACCAAGCTCACACAGACATTTGCAACAGCTAAGATCTATACGAACAAAGGGCTAAACAGGGTTGTGTGATTGCACCTACACTGCTTAACATATAGTCAAGTCAAGTCATAACATTTGTATAGCGCACTACATACCCAGAGGGTTTCAAGGCGCTTAGGAAGGGGAGGAGGATTATTTGTCAAATATCCACGTTTTAAGCTGCTTTCTGAACGCTAGGTGATTCTGGGTGAGGCGAAGGTAAGCTGGGAGTGAGTTCCATGTTTTGGCAGCCAGGTATGAGAAGGATCTGCCTCCCATGGAGGTCTTGTTGATGCGAGGTACAGTGGCGAAGGCTTGGCTGGAAGAGCGAAGTTGGCGGGAGGGGGTATAAAAGGACAGTCGAGAGTTGAGGCACTCTGGTCCGATGTCGTAGAGTGATTTGTGTGCGTGGGTAAGCAGTCGGAAAGTAATCCTCTTATTGACGGGTAGCCAGTGGAGGTCTTTAAGGTGACCAGAGATGTGTTCGTTGCGTGGGATGTCTAATATGAGCCTGGCTGAGGCGTTTTGGATTCGTTGTAGTTTCTTCTGGAGTTTTGCGGTAGTACCTGCGTAGAGGGTGTTTCCGTAGTCCAGTCGGCTCGTGACCAGAGCGTGGGTGACTGTTTTCCTTGTTTCGGAGGGGATCCAGCGAAATGTTTTTCTGAGCATGCGAAGAATGTTAAAGCAGGAAGAGGATACGGCGCTGACTTGTCTGTTCATTGAGAGTGAAGAATCCAGGATGACGCCTAGGTTCTGTGCGTGGTCTGTCGGGATGGGTGCTTTTCCGAGGGCTTCCGGCCACCAAGAGTCGTCCCATGCAGAGGGGGATTTACCTAAGATGAGGACTTCTGTTTTGTCTGAGTTCAGTTTCAGACGGCTTTGTTTCATCCATTCGGCGACTTCTTTCATTCCCTCGTGTAGGTTAGTTTTGGCGGTGCTGGGGTCCTTGGTGAGAGATAGGATCAGTTGAGTGTCATCCGCGTAAGAGATGATGTTGAGGTTGTGTTGGCGGGCGATGGCCGCGAGGGGGGCTCATGTATACGTTGAAGAGGGTGGGACTGAGTGAGGATCCTTGTGGTACGCCGCAGATGATTTCAGAGGCCTCGGACTTGAATGGTGGGAGGCGGACTCTCTGGGTTCTTCCGGTGAGGAACGAGGTGATCCATTCCAGTGCCTTTCCTTGGATTCCGATGTTTCTGAGGCGTTGTAAAAGGGTGCTGTGGCAGACTGTGTCGAAGGCTGCAGAGAGGTCGAGGAGGATGAGGGCGACTGTGTCTCCATTGTCCAGTAGAGTTTGAATGTCGTCTGTTGCTGCGATGAGGGCGGTCTCAGTGCTGTGTTTGGCTCGAAAGCCAGATTGTGAGGGGTCGAGTGATTTGTTGGCTTCGAGGAAGGTGGCGAGCTGGTTGTTGACAGCTTTCTCGATGACTTTGGCCGGGAATGGAAGAAGCGAGATGGGGCGGTAGTTTTTGAGTTCGGTGGGGTCTGCTGTTGGTTTTTTCAGAAGGGCGGTGAGTTCAGCGTGTTTCCAGTCTTCTGGGAAGGTAGCGGAGTTGAAGGAGCAGTTGATGACGTCTCGGAGGTGCGGAGCTATGACGGAGTCTGCTTTGTTGAAGATGTGGTGAGGGCATGGGTCTGTGGGGGATCCAGAGTGGATGGAATTCATCAGGCGGATGGTGTCCTCAGTGGAGATTGGGTTCCAGGCGTTAAGGGTGTTAACGGGGGGAAGATGGTCAGCTGATGGTAGGGTCGGTTGGCTTCCGGGTTGGTTGTCAAAGCTGTTGTGGATGTCAGCAATCTTGTTGTGGAAAAAAGAGGCTAGGGAATCGCAGAGGGTTTGAGAGGGGGTGATGTCGTTGGAGTTGGCCGAGGGGTTGGAAAATTCCTTGACGATGTTGAAAAGTTCCTTGCTGTTGTGGGCGTTGTTGTCAAGTCGATCTTTGAATGCTGTTTTCTTGGCTTTTCGGATCAGTTGGTGGTGAGTACGGATGGCGCTTTTGAAGGCGTCCTTGTTGCTGGTGGATGGGTCTTTTTTCCAGGCCTTTTCAAGGGAGCGGCACAGTTTCTTGGATTTCTTGAGGTCGTCGTTGAACCATGAGGCCTTCTTGATGCCAAGTTTGTGTTGACGTTTTTTCAGTGGTGCTAAGTTGTCGGCGGTGTTGGATAACCAAAGGGTGAGGTTGGAGGCGGCTTCGTTGGCGTTAGAGGAGAGGGCTGGGGAGGTTTGAAGGAGCGATGTGGAGATCTGTTCTGTGGTGATTTTGTTCCAGTTTCTTTGTAGAGTTGGTTGGAGGTGGATGGTGGGTTTCGGCTTATTGTAGGTGAAGTGAACGCAGCTGTGGTCAGTCCAGAGGAGATCCGTAGTGTGGCTGAAGGAGACATGGTTGCTGGAGGTGAAGATGGGGTCGAGAGTGTGACCTGCGATGTGGGTGGGGGAAGTGACCAGTTGTTTAAGTCCGAGGTTGGCGAGGTTGTCCAAGAGGGTGGCGGTGTTGCGGTCGTTGATCTTTTCAAGGTGGAAGTTGAGGTCTCCCAGAAGGATGTAGTCTTTGGAGGGGAGCGCGTGTGGGGTGATGAAGTCCGTGATGTCTTCACTGAATTTTGCGCGTGGTCCTGGTGGTCTGTAGAGGAGGGTGCCTCTGAGTGTGGTCTTGGGGTCGATGTGGATCTGGAAGTGAAGGTGTTCGGAGTTGGCGAGGTTGGCATTAGAGCTGGTTGAGATGCGGATTGTTTTCTTATGGACGATAGCGATTCCACCTCCTGTATGGTCGGTGCGGTCCTTGCGTGTGATCTTATAGTCATCAGGGATAGCGATGGCGATGTCAGGGGTGGAGGAAGCGTTCATCCATGTTTCCGTTAGGAAGGCGACATCAGGAGAGATGGTGTCTAGTAGGTTCCAAAGGTCAATGGCGTGCCTGTGGACCGAGCAGGTGTTGAGAAGGATGCATTCTAGGTGGTTGGGGTCGGGAATCTGTGTTGTGGTCGTAGCGGAGATGTTGTCGGTGCCGCTAAATTTGCAGGAGAAGCAGGAGAACGGTCCATGGGTGCGTCCAGGAGCGGCTTGGACGCAGTTGGGGACGCGACCGGGGTTAAGGGCTAGGAGGGTGGCGGCATCGTATGTAACGCGGGGGGGCTGGGCAGCGCGAGGGGCAGGGGGACTGGCGCTGGGCGCGGTCCAGGCGCGGACGGGCGTAGACGGGCTTACCTTTGGCGCACCTTCGGCGTGTCCGAAGCGCGTGGACGCTGCGCGTTGGGACATCAGGCATTTAATGGAGAGTGGAAGGGGCGGAGCGTGGGAGGGGGATCTGGGAGGCGGGATCGAAGGGGGAGGGGCGGGCTGCAGGCACAACAAAATGGAGGGGGAGATAAACACCAACAGGACCGGGAAATGCGAGCTGGCGCTGGAGCAGGGGCACAACAGCAGTCTCAGACAAGTGAAAGCAGTGCGCAGCCCTCCCAGATGCAATATGCCAATCAGGCTCACCAATGTGTATTCAACACAATTCACGCACAAATCTCACTGAAAGCAGGGCAAAGCTGAGCGCTACGCGGCCAGAGCGTGTGCAGATCCAATAAGTGCACAATCAATAAACACAATTCACGTGGTTATCTCAACCAAAGCAGGGCAAAGCGCTACGCGGCCAGAGCGTGTGCAGATTTAATAAGTGCACAATCAATAAACACAATTCACGTGGTTATTTCAATTAAAGCAGGGCAAAGCGCTACGCGGCCAGAGCGTGTGCAGATTTAATAAGTGCACAATCAATAAACACAATTCACGTGGTTATTTCAATTAAAGCAGGGCAAAGCGCTACGCGGCCAGAGCGTGTGCAGATTTAATAAGTGCAGAGACAATATTGCCAAATGAGCAGCGCTACAATACCACACTCAGCGCTATGGTTTCAGGAGGGAGGGTGGAGCGGCCGCCTCACACGGAGTCAGGCAAGTCACGGAGGTTCTTCAGCTGGGACGGTCCTGGTATCTCGTGGGTGGGAGGGGGATCTGGGAGGCGGGATCGAAGGGGGAGGGGCGGGCTGCAGGCACAACAAAATGGAGGGGGAGATAAACACCAACAGGACCGGGAAATGCGAGCTGGCGCTGGAGCAGGGGCACAACAGCAGTCTCAGACAAGTGAAAGCAGTGCGCAGCCCTCCCAGATGCAATATGCCAATCAGGCTCACCAATGTGTATTCAACACAATTCACGCACAAATCTCACTGAAAGCAGGGCAAAGCTGAGCGCTACGCGGCCAGAGCGTGTGCAGATCCAATAAGTGCACAATCAATAAACACAATTCACGTGGTTATCTCAACCAAAGCAGGGCAAAGCGCTACGCGGCCAGAGCGTGTGCAGATTTAATAAGTGCACAATCAATAAACACAATTCACGTGGTTATTTCAATTAAAGCAGGGCAAAGCGCTACGCGGCCAGAGCGTGTGCAGATTTAATAAGTGCACAATCAATAAACACAATTCACGTGGTTATTTCAATTAAAGCAGGGCAAAGCGCTACGCGGCCAGAGCGTGTGCAGATTTAATAAGTGCAGAGACAATATTGCCAAATGAACAGCGCTACAATACCACACTCAGCGCTATGGTTTCAGGAGGGAGGGTGGAGCGGCCGCCTCACACGGAGTCAGGCAATATATACTGCGGACTTGGGAGACGCACTTCTAAAAACCAACATCTTTCCACCAAAACTGCGCCTTCTCAGACTACCAATCACGCAGTATGCGGATGACCTTGTCCTATTGTACCAAACTAGAATAGGCATGAAAAGGGCATTGGAGACATTACACCATTATAATACCGAAAACAAACTCCAAGCTAATGCAACTAAAACTAAGGTACTGGTCTTTGGCCACAAACCCAAAAAATCTCTACTGAGCTGGCATCTTGGCCCGTTGAGAATTACCACTGCCAATAATTATACTTACCTAGGAGTAATTCTAGTCACCTACCCTCTACTCAGAGCAGCCGTCTAAGGAGTATGATTGGCAGGAACAGAAATTTGACCTGCATTCTGCTGAATGCCAGATCCATACATAAACATACGCATGAGGTTGCAGCCCTGATTATCGACCATCAGGCCGACCTCATGTTCCTTACAGAGACATGGGCACACGAGGCCTCTGGACCTGATTGGAACATGGTCACTCCAGAAGGCTACTCTGTGGAATTTGTAAACAGAACTAAAAATGTGGGCGGGGGAATTGCAATAATTTATAAATCACATCTGAAACTCTATGCATGCTCCCAATAGGATATGGAGGCAGAGGCCATGACCTTTAAGGTTAAAGACAATAATTGTCTGATCTTTGAAGGACTGCTTGTATATCGCCCCCCTGGTCCCAGAGGTCCCTTTATAAAAGCACTCCACTCCTTTTTGGAAACAACCTCGGACTCAATCACCTACACCATCTTGGGTGACATTAATTTTCATTTAGAGACCAATAAGGATCTGGACTCAGTTGCGCTATTGGACAATTTCCTCAGTTTCGGAATGAGGCAAATAGTTGATAGGCCCACTCATATAGCAGGGCACACCCTCGATGGGATTTTTACCAACAATGACCACGTCAAGCTGATCTCTATTCTCATTGTACCTTGGTCCGACCAAGCGCCGTCTCTTTTAATCTACAACTCAAAAACCCCGTAATGAGGCGTAGAACTTTCACTCTCCCCGAAAAAACTTGTCCTTGGAAAAAACTTTAGTCTGAGCCCCTAGCTAAAATACTGGCCAGGAATCCTCCGGATTTTATGGGCAGTAATAACGATAAGGATGCCATCGACTTCAATAATTGGATAAATGAGGCTATGGATGAGCTGGTTCCAATTCAAACCAAGAAATCCAGAAACCGGTCTGCTACCGCTTTATGGTACACCGCGGAGGTAAAAGCAGTCAAAATAAAGTGTCGCAGACTGGAGCGCACCTGGCGCTTGGATTATGGTCAGGCAAGCAAGCTTAATTATGTTAAAAAAAGCCTCCAGGAGTACAAACTTATAATCGCCCAGGCAAAAACAGTTCACTTTACAAACAAAATCCAAAACTCCTCTAACTCCGGTAAAGAACTTTTTAAGACGGTAGCCTGTCTAGCAAAAACTCCCCGTGATGTTATTTTCACTCCGGACCAAAACTTTGTCAATTGTATCGCCACGTTCTTTCAAGCCAAGGTACAAACAGTGTATGATGAACTGAATACTATGGCCATAGACACTGCTGATAATAACACTGAACCTTTTAATATTACCTCATCCACCTTCCCCAACTTTCCTGTACTTGACGAAGAACAAGTACATAATCTGTTCATTCAGATGAAATCTGGCTCGCCCCTTGACCCTTGCCACCCCTATGCCATGCATCTGGTCCCAGAAAGAATTACCAAGGTGCTAACACCTTTACTCAACAAAATTATTGACACCGGCAAATTTCCGTGCAGTTGGAAAAAGGCCTGTATCAGACCCATTATTAAAAAGGAGAATCTAGACCCTTCCGTGCCCAAGAACTACCATCCTATCTCTTGCTTACCCCTGCCCGCAAAAATACTGGAAAAGGCTATGAACCAAGAGATCATGAAATATATAGACGAAAAGAAACTGTTAGACCCCTCACAACACGGCTTCAGACCATACAATTCCACGGAATCTGCTCTCATTGTAGCCACAGAAAACATTCGCAAGGCTATGGACGAAGGTGGCCGAACAGCCCTGATTTTATTTGACTTAACGGCGGCCTTCGACACTGTTAACTACTCCGTCCTGCTAAAGAGATTAGCCACCCTGGGTTTCACAGGCAATGCTCTAACCCTGATTACCTCCTTTTTGGACTCACGAATTAAGCAGGTACACTGGAATGGGCTACAGTCAGCTGAATTTTCCCTTCCTGGCGGAGTCCCACAGGGTTCGGCCCTATCGCCCACACTTTTTAATTTATATGTTACCCCTCTGGCAGCACTGATCAGATCCTATGGCCTACAGTTGGTGTCCTACGCTGATGACACTCAAATTGTAGTGTCAATCTCACAATCTATTGAAACCATAGCGGAGCATTTTAGAAATTGTCTCACTGGAGTGAGAGAGTGGATGAGCCACAATTTTCTAAGACTAAATACGGACAAAACGGAAATCATCGAGTTTGGTCAAAAACCGTCCGTTTGGAGTGACCTATGGTGGCCTCCAGAGGCAGGGTCCTGTCCGGTCCCAGTTGACAAGGTCAGGAACCTTGGGTTTGTATTTGACAAGGACCTTTCAGGCAGGGCACAGATCAACCAACTGACTTCAACCTGTTTCTTTAAACTTAAGGTGCTTAGAAAAATTCTGCCCTACATCCCGATTACACTAAGAAAGGTGGTGATGGGAGCCCTGGTCCTGTCCCGGGTAGATTATTGCAACTCACTCTACCTGGGAGCAGGAGAGAAACAACTCACAAAGCTGCAAGCCATCCAAAATGCTGCGGCAAGAGTGTTGCTAAATCTTCCCAAGCGGCACCCTACATCCAAATCCATTCGGGAGCTTCACTGGCTCCCGGTTAGGCGCCGTGTTCAATTCAAGGCACTTTGTTTGGTACACAGATCACTGTATGGAAGAGGACCTGACGAATTCATCACATTACTACCTCGCTATGCACCCTCCAGAACTTTGAGGTCAGCCAATCAGTATCTGGTGTGCCAGCCAAGAATAAACAGAGCTCGGTGGGGAGGCAAATCCTTTTCCCACCAAGCCTCCAAGTTGTGGAACTCCCTGCCCCCCCTGCTGCGTGCGGAAAAGTCCAAAATATGCTTTAGAAAGGCCTTAAAAACCTGGCTCTTCACTCCGTCCTAGGCCTGTCCCACTGTGCTTTAAGTGATTCTCAGCGCCAAGACGCCGCTGCATTCGTGCGCTCTACAAGAATTTCAGTCAGTCAGTACAATTCTCAGACACTGGTAGAACAACATCACAGGCCAAATACCTAGAGGCAAAAGCGGCCATGGGTACACAAGCACCATGCAGATTACAACATAAGCTTTTAAGCCATTCAACGGAGGGCATTCAACGCGTAATGCAAGCCAAGTTAATCCCAACATTGAGCAACGGCCATCTTGCCTTCCTTGACTGATAAATTGGAGCACATGCACATTATGGCCTAAAGAAGGGTCTTTAAGCTTCCATACTTGACAAGGCGCACACTGATTCGTCTAGAATTTAATATCACAGCAATGGATATAGAATGTAAAAAAGATATAGTAAAATTCCATCATCACGTGATTAAGGCAAGTCCTGGTCCAATCAGGGAAGCACTGCAAATAGTCTTCTCAGACAACACTAGTCGTTGGGCAAAATATCTCTTGACAGCCAATAAGACATTGTATCTGCCAGCTGATCTTCCAACGGTCACTCAATTGACAACGGCCAGCTTAAAAAACCTGCTAAAGAAGCAGGGAAAGAGCACCTCAAGACAACAGCCTTGCCTACTCACACAAAGCCATTCCATGTCAACCATACCTAAAAGCAGTATTGGGCAGGTAAGCCCTACAGAATGTATTGAGGACCAGGTTCCTAACATTACCAAAACAGGATTACAGGGCGCAATGTAACAATAAACCATCAGGAAGCTGTTAATGTTGTTTGTGCCAATATCATACAGAATCTGCAGAGCATGTCATATGCTGCTGTCCAGCCTTGTTAAACCATAGGCGCCTATATTTAAGAACTATGTTCATCCAAAATGGAGTAAGATCATGCAAGGAGGCTCTAAAGTTCATCTACACCACCACAGTGCCGATGGAGCTCGCACAAATTGGGAAGTTCTATGCGTTAGCTGGAATGACCCTACGCTCAATGCGAAAACAGAAGATAACAGTAAAATAATATACGAGCCACATACTTCAATCGTGGTAGCAGCCTTGGCAATAATTTAGGACTCTGTATGAACGCTTTTTGCACAGTTATTCAACTATTATCTAGGGATGGACGGAATTTGCGAAATTCACTTTCGAAACTATCGCGAAAATGTCAAAAATCTCTGCAAACATGTGGAAATATCGTGAAGACGAAGAAGTTTTTTTACCGCCTGTTTGCGATAATTTCTGCGAGATTGCGTTGAAAATGTCTCGCCAACTTGCCCATGCGGTTGTCTATGGGCGCGGCCATCTTGTTTTCACTTGTCCCGCCCGCTTGCGATGCTTAGTTCCTGTTCTGGGTAGCGCAATGCATGCTCGCGCCCGTTCGTGATACGTATTTCCTCTTCGGGAACGCCTTTACGTGTTCACGGCGCTTTTTGCGTGCTCGAGGAGAAAATATCGCACAAACTTGCCCACGAGGTCGCAATGGGCGCGGCCATCTTGTTTTTCCTTCTATTGCTATGGTTTTGGGGCCGGCTTTTGAATCTTCCCTCTATCGTTTCAATCCTTTGTTTCTAGACACTTTTTAAAAATCTTTTTTTATTTATTATCTCTGACTATTTTCCTGCTTCTATATTTTTGGTTTTTCTCTACTTTTTGTGTGTTTTCAACTACTTTTTCTATTTCCTGCTCTTTTCATTTCTTTTACTTACTTTTTAAATGTTTTTACCTTTTCTTTCCTGCCCCGTCTACCCCAGAATCATGTCGAAGGATCAAAGGGCTCGACGCAGGAGCCAGAGCCGTGACCGCTTTCCTTGCGGAAGGCGCGCCCACAAGGAGTGCAGGCACAGACCTTATTTGGGGAGGTGGAGTTGGCAGCACTGGTTTTCTTTGTGCAGCGCCACCTCCCCTTAACCCTGGCAGCAGATGGCAGGCCTGGATCCGGGAAGGGCTCCGGGAGCATCAGCAGCGGTGGGGGAAGGTGCGCCGGGCAGTGTTTTGCTGCTCTGGGGTCTGGCGCACCCAGAACCAACTGATGCACCGGTGGTCCGATATCCTGGACCGGGAGCAGGAACTGCTGGACCTGCTGGACCTGCTAGGAGTGGAGGTCCCGGGTCTTGGTGAGTAACTATTACATTATTACTAATTTGTGTCTGTTCTTCTGCTCTGCTGCTTACATTACAGGTAAATTACGTTTAAAAGTCTTCTGTGATTGTTATGATGACACAGGTGCTCTTCTGCGCTACTAATCTTACTTGTTTGCAACTTTGCGTTTGCGCTCGCTTAGCCTGATTATGTAAGAGTTTATTTTAGAGAACTTAAGTTACGTAATGCTATAGTGACTCTAGTCCTTACTTTGTCCTGTCACTAAGAGATAGGGGTTGATTGATACTTAGGTTTAGTTACTTTGTATGAGTTTGTAATTTTTTTGTGGCATGCGTGATGCCCCCTCTGTTACGTGACGTGCTGCTACTACCCCAGTCTTTAGTAGAACCTTTTCTAGTTTGTGCAATGAGTGGTAATAGGCTTAGCACTAGCACATCAGCATCAATCAATCAACCAAATATTTGGTGTATACAACCATGTAGTCTTGTGTCCTCCATATGCATTGTTGAGGACTAAAAGAAGTGGAAATGCATACTTAATGTACAATTGGCACGCCTGGAATAGGTGGGCTAGGTCAGGTGGTACGTACTACTTAGGCTTAGTTAGTATTCTGGAATCAGAATGGAAGACTGGATTAGTGTTCATAAATAGTAAGTAGTCGATCCGCGAATCCCCCAATACTACTTGTTGACCAGATGAGATCGGTCAATTTATTTATTGCAATTGTTGTTTACATAAATGTTTTTTTGACCGTCCTTTAAAAATATTTTATTTGTTTTGCACCAATCATCAATGTTTGTCTCTTTCTTATATCTTTCCTGTTCAGCACCCAGGGGCAGGCAGACAGGCTCCCAGTGGGCGGGAGGAGCACAACAGCAGCAACAGGAGGACACCGACGAGGGCTCTTTTGCTAGCCCTAGTAAGCCTTCTTGTTTATATTATTAGGAATTCTTATTCCAGAACTTTTACTGCACCATATGTTTTCTGAACTATTGTTTCGGTTTCCTAATGCATTTTTTACCAACAATTATCCTTCGATCTGTACTATCTGTTTCGAAATTCGTGTTATCCCTGCCTCTGACTGCCTCTGCTATGATGACTCTCTGTACTACTACTATTAGTCTGTCTGTAGTAGCTAAGCTTGCCCAGTTGGCCACTCTTTATTTAAAAGGTTTTAAATAAAACTCAGCTTTGCCAGTAGCTCTAGCCATTGAGTCCAGTCCTTTGGGTTGTCCTCTTGTACTACATCTAATCTTATTGATCTTGAGTCTTTGTTAATCTTGAGGCTTTTCGACAATTCCCACCAACAAATGCCCAATCAGATTTATTACTATTTTGATAGGATAGGACATACTACTACTGTTGTAGGGATTTTGCTCAAAACACACAGTTGATGGACAGATTGCAGAACAATGTCTTACATTCACCCCAGTACAAAGATCTGGGCCTAAATCCATCATTTTTTTGCACTCCACACCACCCTAGGTCAGACAATGGCTACATGCAAATCAGCCTTGACCCTGTGCCTCATGGGAACAGTCCAGCCCGAACTACCAAGCCATGTCTTTCCTAGACCGGAATCAAGCATCCAAGGACCAGTTTCTGGCTATCAGCCTTCTTCAGCCTGGATAGCTTGACTCCAGTGATGTGGAGAGCCTGGGACTCACATCTGAGCATACCCAGCCCACTCGGGGTGAAAATTGCAAAAAACACAGTTGATGGGTAGAAAGAAGAACAATGTCTTACATTCACCCCAGTACAAAGATCTGGGCCTAAATCCATCGTTTTTTGCACTCCAAACCACCTTTGCACATACAGAACTTGCACAAGAAAATGGGATGTTGGTGATGGGAGGTTGGACCTTCCTCAAACCTCAATCAGAAGTTCAGAACCCACCACAATCCCCTGCCCGACTAGTTATAGTAGTGTCTCGTCATATAACTATTAGCTCTCTGAACCCTCCGCCCAAGATACCGAACAAGTAGACAACCCAGAACATAACACACCCGACCTCTCAGTCGTGGAAGCAATGCACATGCACACCCTTCCTTTCGCTCGCTCACTTGTGTAAGTCCACACCAAATACCACCTAGTCTATGCAAGTTCAAAAGTTTTATTTTGAATTGACAAGCTATCTGCATTGTTCCATAATGCAGTACCAACAGGAAAATGCATAACATTAAAACAATAAACATTGTTACACTTACTTACAGTTACAACAGCTAGAAGTCCATAGGAAAAAAAAGGGAAATCATGATAACTGAACAGTGGTGGAAGTACCACTATCCCCTTGGTAGGAATATAGTTTATATATAATTATAAATGAAGATCTCTGATTGAATTCTGGGGACCCCTCATCTTAGAAGAACCTAGTACTGGTATTTGTTACATCATAAGCCCTGCAAAGCTCTGCTTCGTAGAAGGGAATCTTCCGTCTGTAATGAGAAAAATGGTGCGCGTTAGTATATTGCAAGCATTTCTCAGCCGTGCCAAAAAGTGTAGCATTTTTATGGATAAGCAATATGGGCTAACACCAGAACTTCATAAAAAAGTGGCTTGCAAATGTTTTGGTTGACCTTGTACGCAGCACTTGGACAGTAGCAGTATGAGGTCATATGGGCTCAAAGGTGTCTTATACAACAAGCTGCGAGGTAACATCACTTGTGCAAAAATAAAAGACACAACGGTAAAATGGTTGCATGGCTTGGGCCAACTAAGCAAAGACTAGAATGACCCTAGGGACGATATAACTACTAGTGTCTACTCTAGTACTACCTGATTTGTACTAGTGATGTATTGTATAGTATTAACTCATTTTTTAATCTTGCTACTGACCAATAGGGGGAGGTGTATATGACACCTAAAAAATGTGTAATGTTTTTTCTAGGCGCACTACCGACCAACAGTGCCGGGGTTAGCAGCAAAGGCGACGCGGCTGGCGAGGATGTGGCAGTTATGGATGGAGCTGCAGGGGGCGAGCCAGCACCAGTGGCGGGTGGTAGTAAGTTAGATTCATAATCCTTAACTATTGACATTACACTCATTGCAAGGGTGTACTGTATGTATACTGTTCTGATGAGACTTAGGGCCCCATTAGGATGGCGGCCCCCGCCGGGCCGGCAGTAGTCACTGCCGGCCCGGCGGGGGCAAACCACCCGCCATCCCTGTTGAAAAGACCCCCACCATATTACAATGGCTGGGGGGTCCGCGGCGGATGGATAAACCATCTGCCGCTTTTCCGCACAGTCGACATGTCGACCGGGCGGAAAAGGGTTCAATATGGTGGCGTGTCTGAAAGACACCGCCAGCCATATTAGAATGTGCATTTTGGAATGCCTTTCCGTGGCGGCTTTGCCGCCACGGAAAGGCATGCCGAGTATGCTTGGGGGGCCCATTACGGGCCACAATGGACTCCGGGGGAGTAAGGGGTGCACAGGGGGGGTATCTATAGTACCCCCTGCCTTTAAAATCACAACTTGGCAGGCTCCGCGCAGTGCCTGTCACGTTGTGCTTAGAAAAGCACAATATGTATTTTTTGCATTACAGCGGGCGTTGCTTTTATCACCGCAATGTTAAAAATACGAGATGCGCCCGCCATTGTGGTGGGCACATATTAATAGCCCCCACGGGACCCCTGTCCTTATGGCGGGCAGTCCCTTTTAGCGTGAGGATGGTGGGCAGACAAAGTCCGCCCGCCATCCTAATGATGCCTGAAGTAAGTAAGAGTTGTTGTGAACGTTGGAAGAGTGAGGACACCCTTTAATTGGCATTAGTAAAGGCATTAGGGGCGGGAGTATTGAGTAACCAATGACCTCTTCTATGTGATTTAAACTCCGCTTTGAAAGTTTTATGATTAAAAGTAAGATCAGATCACCTGGTGTTGAACTAAAAAGGGAAGGAAGGAGGACAGGCGAGATTTAATATTTATGACTGACAGGGAGAAGTATATGTGTGATGCAAGCATGCAAATTGCAAAGGTGGCTGATAGGAATCTGATGCATGGCTGGTTGAATGCCTGAAAAAATCCTGCAAATGTTAAAGCCCAAGCAAGTGGGAGGATAGATACATACCACAAATGTTATGTATGTATGTAGTGGAGAAGTGTTGCTCACTGGTTAGAGCAGGCAGACCCTGAAGCAGAGGTCAGACCCGGGACCAGGGTTCGATTCCCGACGCGGCAGGGTGTTGAGCTCAAAAAAATGTCCACGGACTCGATAATTCTCGCTTTGGTGCCTGACCTAATCATGGGTTCACACTATGCAACTCTGGGCATTAAGCTTGCTTAATCTCCACAACGGCCCCCCGGCGGCGGGATGCCTGGCTTTCACCCTGGGGATGCCCTATAGGGGCTATCTCACAGGGAAAAACCAGGACGGGTTCCCAAGGCAAGCGCGGAGATACCCCTTCGGGGGTCGATTCTGGCGCTATATAAGAAATGCAATAATAATAATAATAATGTACTATGCTTTATAGTGCTACCATGCCACTATGTGTATAATTAACTTGTCTTACTCTTTTTCTAAGAGTATATTTTACAATAGTCTTCTTTTTTCTTTTTGATATACAGCTACTCCTTCCAAACCGGATCGGAAGGAGTTGGCTGTCAAGGCACGGCGCCGGAAGCTGGAGGCCATACAATTGGAATATCATGTGCTGGTGGTCCTGGAAGAGGAGGAGGAGGAGGCGGCAGCAGCTGAAGCTTCCTCCAATGCCCCAGGCCATAGCCACTGCCCTCCAGTGGTACGGGGCCACCGTCTGCCGGCCCCCCGCCGCCGCCTTTGCATCACTGGTCATCCCCCCCACTGTGGCTGCATCTGCCACGCTAAATTGCCGCGTCGCCCTACTTGAGGTGGCAGTCAGTGTCCTCCAAAGACAATCCCACCGGACATAGGAGACCCTGTTTATTGCCCCTTTTTTATATATTGTTTTGGTGGGTGGGAATTGGGCGTTGGATTTTTGAACAATTGGACATTTGGTAGGACTTTTTCTTTACGGACATTGGTTGGGGTAAGGCAGAGGGGTGGGGTCAGGATTTGTGTTTTTTTTTACATAGTTTATTTTTGTTAGGGTTGTATTAAATCAATATTTCTACTTTACATACAATGTTGTTAAGGTTTTGTGGGTGGGGTTACTGTTTTATATCAAACTGTTTCTTTGCTGGTGCAGGTCCGTCCATAGCCAGTGTTTGATTTAAATAATTGGCTCACTGACTGAGTTGTCCTACTAGTACTGGCAGTCTCTCTCTTCTAGTCTATGCATTCTTTAACTGGACTCAAATGGGTGTGTGAATTGATTGAAAACATGTCCATTATTAATTATGCCTCCCCCAAACTTCTCTTACCTTTGCTTGATGTTTAACTTAGGCATAGCGATCGCTGCATGGTGATGATGGTTTCCTTTCCTAACAAGCTATGATTGTGGTGGTGGTAGTAGTAGTAGTTGACACTGGCAGTGCAGCAGCATTTGCAAAAAAAGAATATGAGACAGTCAGTCGCCTGAGAGAGACTGTTCAAGGATTAGTAGAATGAAGTACAGTACAGAAGTTACAGAGCGACAATAATATGCAAAAATATTTTACAACAAAACATAATGGTAGTGGGGATAGACTACTAGACAGAGTTACAAACTATAGTTGTATCGAGTCACTTGACCAGGCCTACAGTACACTTGACACAAGCGTAACAGTTAGTGCTGTATATGAGGATGACAACAAATCCAATCAATGCCGGCAATTAGTGCAGATGTATATGTTCCTTTGGTAAATACAAATCACCTATAAAATATACTGCTCAAGGCCAAGGGTAGGAAAGCATAAGAAGATCCTCGCTCTGCCTTGAAATTGAAGTATTGTTGCTTTCGCCACATCTGCCCCAGCAAGCGTGTGACAAATTATTGGTGTACATTTAATTTAGTCCCACCTCAATAAGTCACATAGCCCGGGGGAAGAGGGTTAGGGTTTGTTGAATGGATGGGAAGGGGTGTTTGAGGAAAGGTTTGAAAATGAAAAACAGTACGCATGGACAAACAACAAACTCTGTAGACTACCATATCCATATCAAGGGAGAAAGGGAGAAAAAGGAAATGCATGCATGATGATGATTGATAAGGAGACCCGGATTACATACAGTTTTTGTTCAGTTGTTCCGTGCTTACTTTTACAGATAGCAAATAAATGTTTTAAATATTGGTAGGGATGAATCATAAACATAGATCAAACCTAATGATAATAATACCAACAAGAAGAACACACACTGTTGTAAAGATTGTCGACCAAATAATGAAACAAATTACTTAAAAGATGATGAAAGTTGATACTGTTACTGTGTTATCCTGGTCAAAAAAGTGGATTTGCATCTCGGCATTCCTCTTGGTCCTCTCATCCATCAATCTTGGGTGTCGCCACTGCCTGCCTGATGTAGACTTATTGGTAAGGTAAGTGTACATTGTTTTCTCAAGTATAGCACAGGGTAAGGCCAGGCCTTTAATTGTAGGTGGAAAAACAAAAGGGATATTATTGAGAAACAAAGTTGAAAAAAATGCACAAATTATGGTGTAGTGCAACAAGAACACTTTCTGGGGTGGCATGTATACATCATCTCTACTCTAGTCAGTTTCCAGCATTGACCTACAACAGCAACAGGACATAGCAGGCCCACAGTGACGGCACGCCGCTTACCACATCCTCAGTTTAGACAGAGTACATTTTTTTAAAGAGTTGGACAAAGCACACATGTATCCAGCAACATAGCATTTTACAATTTAAGTGACTAAATCAATGCACAACAGTCATACCACAGTTACACTGGACTCTACTTCTACACAGACATTTAGGTCTGCTGTGGTTGTTGTTGACTTGTTTACCTTTTATGCCACTCATGAAACGTCCTGACTTGTTATTATTCCATCAATCATCTCCGATACTTGTACTGACTGACTGTGAAGATCGGCCTGCAGTAGAAGTACAATTTTGTTATTAAACAACAAGAGTAGAAATATTATTGACTTGAGTCACTCTTTAGTGTGTACACTAAGACTAGTACACTTTGACTTCACTTCATGCACAACAGACAACAAAAACACAAACACCAATCACTCAGAGTCAGGTGTCCAATGCATGCTATTCATTTTCATTACCTGTTCCTTGTCATCTTAAGTTAAGGGTCCGTCTCTCTCATCATCATCATCATGGACGGTGCTGTTGTCATACTCATTGTGCATAGATTGAGTTCCCTTCCTGTATTCAATCAAAAGCAATGTATCAAGCTGCAGTACAAGTATAAGTAAAATGATGATTATTACAAATAGTGCACAATGAAATAACTTAATGTACAACAAACAACAACAAAATCACTCAGTCTGCGTCCAATGCATGGCATCATTCATTACCTGTTCCATCTCATTTTCAGTTAATGGGCAGTCTCTCTCGGCTCTGAAAGGAGGATAGCTTAGTCATCATGTTCCATTTCATTTGGAGGGACTAGGAAAGATTTGATTTTTTCTTCTACTTTGCATCATCCAATCATCATCTATCTTGAGGGCAATGGATTTATGGAGATTCAGGAGGATGGAGCAGAGGAGCTGGATTCGGAGGACTGTACTGTGAAATGCAGACAGCTGAAACGCATATAATAAAATAAAAAAAGTAGAAGACGGTGGTGATGGATTTGTTGTGATTCAAAGTTTGTAACCGGAAAGACAGACACACAAATAAAGGAAAAGCAGGGAGGAAGACAGTAAGTGCAAGCCTAACTGTCAGGGAAGTATAGCTGGTCCTCAAACGATGGGGGCTTCAACCGGAAGTAGGTAAACATCATGTAACACTACGTTCGTCACCTGAGCCGCTATCCTCATCTTCCTCCCTTGATTCATGTATTGTGTAATTCGGTGGTATGAAGTGCTAAATCATTTTGATCATTGTTAACCTCTCCACGTTTTTGAGCGAGAAACAGGTCCTTCTCACTGTTACAATGGAACCAGCAGCACTGAAAACACGTTCGGAAGAGACACTTGTGACAGGGCAAACCAGATAACTTATCGCCAGCCTGCTGAGCAGTGGCCATTGGGCCCTTTTCCCATGCCAATACCGCAATGGGTTTTGATCAATGTACACCTCTGTTGGGTCGTCCAGATAGGCCTGGACCATCCGGTCAATGTTCGGGGGTGCTAAACTTTTTTCCGGGTCTTTTCTCCGTGCATCAACACTGCATTTACCAATGCCTAAATGTAAATAACAATCCTGTAAAGATTCTAATGGGCCGGATGATCCAGTTATTGCTGTTGTCGATAGTGATGGTGAGTGTTCAGAGCCAAACGCACTGCCCTCAGCCTCCGAAGTTGCACTTGATGCCGGATGCCCTGCTGCAGCACTTGTTGTGGGTTGATCTAACAGGGTTTTTAATTTGATTAGCAGCCGTTCATTTTCCAACTTACTCGCTGCCTCAGCTATCCAAGTTTTGTAGCAGGCAACATCCATCTCTGAAAAAGGAATAAATGTCTTCAGTGCCAATTTTGTTTGTGGATCCAGAATTGTGGCAGAAATGTAATGTTCTTGTGACAAAATCTTATTTTGCACCCTTGCATTGTCAGATAAGGGACAGACTAAGCTCTCCACCAACTCATAGGCTTCTTTTTTTTCCTCTACACCTTTGTATGATTCAGACACCACCATCAGCTGATGCTCTAGCATTTGCACTAATGGGATAGATTGCCCATAGTACAGTCCTCACCTGTGAAGACTTCAAAAGGACGAAGCATGTCAGTCAGGCCTTTAACTAGGCACCATTGGTCCATCTGAGGGGTCATGCCTTTCACAGTAGCATCCCCTCTTCGCATGACATATACATTGAGTGGCCTGTACTGCTCAAACAGACGATCAAGCATGTAATAAATTGAGTTCGAATGTGTGGCCACCTCCTGGAGGAGTGCTTTGACTGGCATTTTATAGTCACGTTGAATGATCCTCAGCTGCTTCCGAGCTTTAAAATAATGGCCAAAATTAGTGCATATTCTTCTGCAGGTGGTCAGTAAGTTGCTGACTATGGGTTCTTTTTTCAGAAAGTCTTGAACTAAAATGTTTATGCAGTGCGCCAAACACGGAACCCTGAAATAGGAACCAAGCTCCATGGCCTTAAGTACATTACTGCCATTATCTGTGGAAACAAAACCAATACTAAGCCCTCTTGGCCGTAGCCATTCAAAAACCTTGCTGCAAAACTCTTCCAAAATGTTTACAGCAGTATGAGATTTCTCCATGGAGAACATGGCTACAGTTGCATGTTTCCGGAAAGCTCTAAAAACCTGAACTGTGTGAAGAGCACCTCCTTCAGATAGCTTATCTCTAACCCCCACAAAAGAGACCCAGTGTGCAGTGATGTTATGTTATTGTTATTTGTTGTGCGCACAGCTACTCCAGCCAAGGAGCGTCCTGGCGCATAGACAAGGAGGAACATAACACAACAGGAATTGGCAGAAAACTAGAAGGGACAGCTAAAACAGAAAGGTTTTTATTGCTTTCCGGAAAGTCATGAGATCCTCCAGCAGGCAAATTTCAACCGGAAGGGAGTTCCAAGTTGATTCAGCTTTTACGCTGAAGGAGCGTCCCCCCATACAGCTGAGCCTAAATCTAGGTACTACAGCAAAGGCCTGGCCTTGGGAGCGGAGGGTACGTGTGGGGGCATAGAAAGTAAGAAAGCTGGACATGATTTCAGGGCCTATACCTCTCAAAATCTTAAAGGTCAGGCAAAGGACCTTGAAGAGAATACGCTTCCTCACTGGGAGCCAGTGTAGGGAGCGAAGGACACTCGCCACCGGGCAAAATCTGGGCAGGCTGACAATCGCTCTGGCCGCAGCATTTTGTACCCGTTGCAGGCGAGTAAGCTCAGCCTGATTGGCCCCAACCAGGAGAGAGCGTGCGTAATCCAGGCGAGAGATGACAGTGGCCTGGATTACCAGCTGTCTGGTTGGGGCATCGAAGAATTTGAGGATAGGTCTTAAGCCTCTCAACAGACCAAAACAACAGGCAGCTGTTTTTTTAGTGTGTCCTACGAAGGTAAGACCCGCGTCCAGCCAGACTCCCAGATTTTTCAACTCCGACACCGGAGTCGGGGTTGGTCCCAGCTCTGGCGGCCACCATTGGTCACCCCATAGTTCCACTCCCCTTCTGACAATCATCACCTTTGTCTTAGTGGCATTAAGCTGGAGACAGTTTCCTGTCAACCAGCTAGCCACCGCCTTCAGTCCATCCTGAAACCTGGGGGCATCTTGTTCCTCATCCCCGCTGATAGCGTCGGCATATGAGACCAGAGTTAGGCCCCATAGCCTGGCGACCAGCCAACCTCATTGACTTCAAAGACAGAGAGAGCAAAAAGCGGTGCCGCCTGGCAGAACTACTGTATAGGAGTGAAAAGTGTCCACAGACGGAAAGACTATTGAAAACAGCTAGAAGACTGCACAAAAAAACTGAATTGCAGTTGACACAAACCATCGTAGATGATGATTGGACACACATCTATGCTCTGCTGGCACCCAATAAAAACAGGGAATTTGGGAGTCCTGTAAATGGTCTAAATGGTGGAAGCCATATTCATATTGCTGTATCTGCAAACAAATGGGTAGCCCACGCAACAAGATTATACGTCGACCAAGACAAACCCACAGCAAAAACCATGGAGTTAGAAGGCAATTACACCGACTCAGGACCTTGTCCCTACAGTAAAAGAAATTTTAACCACCCTCAAGGGAATCAGGATGGACGGGGCTTCCGGGCCTAATGCGCTGCCAGGCAGGGTCTTCAATGAAGATTGTGACTTCTGGGCCCCTTACATGCATAGCCTTTTTAATTACTGCTATAACACCTCAGTAGTACCCGACTTGTGGAAAGGCTCAATCTTGCAACCCATCTATAAAAAAGGAGATGCTTCACAGCTGGATAACTATAGACTGAGCACATTATTAGACGTTGACGGGAAGGTGCATGCAAATGTGCTATTGAAAGAGTTAGAGGCATGGCTAACAATCAAATCATACCGCAATACCAGACAAGATTTCGGCTGAATTAATCGACAATGAATAATGCCATTGCACTATCATATCTGGTAACAAAGGCCGCAAAGGTTGCCACCCCTCCACTATATGCATGCTTTGTCGACTATAGCGCCGCCTATGATGGCATCGACCGTAACATACTGTTTTCAAAACTTGCAAAGCATAGAGGAAACTACTGATGGCCATAATGTTACTTTATACTGGCACTTGGGTCCGCACCAAGCTCACACAGACATTTGCAACAGCTAAGATCTATACGAACAAAGGGCTAAAACAGGGTTGTGTGATTGCACCTACACTGCTTAACGTATATACTGCGGACTTGGGAGATGCACTTCTAAAAACCAACATCTTTCCACCAAAACTGGGCCTTCTCAGACTACCAATCACGCAGTATGCGGATGACCTTGTCCTATTGTACCAAACTAGAATAGGCATGAAAAGGGCATTGGAGACATTACACCATTATAATACCGAAAACAAACTCCAAGCTAATGCAACTAAAACTAAGGTACTGGTCTTTGGCCACAAACCCAAAAAATCTCTACTGAGCTGGCATCTTGGCCCGTTGAGAATTACCACTGCCAATAATTATACTTACCTGGGAGTAATTCCAGTCACCTACCCTCTACTTAGAGCAGCCGTCTAAGGAGTATGATCGGCAGGAACAGAAATTTGACCTGCATTCTGCTGAATCACAGATCCATACATAAACATAAGCATGAGGTCGCAGCCCTGATTATCGACCATCAGGCCAACCTCATGTTCCTTACAGAGACATGGGCACACGAGGCCTCTGGACCTGATTGGAACATGGTCACTCCAGAAGGCTACTCTGTGGAATTTGTAAACAGAACTAAAAATGTGGGCGGGGGAATTGCAATAATTTATAAATCACATCTGAAACTCTATGCATGCTCCCAATAGGATCTGGAGGCGGAGGCCATGACCTTTAAGGTTAAAGACAATAATTGTCTGATCTTTGAAGGACTGCTTGTATATCGCCCCCCTGGTCCCAGAGGTCCCTTTATAAAAGCACTCCACACCTTTTTGGAAACAACCTCGGACTCAATCACCTACACCATCTTGGGTGACATTATTTTCATTTAGAGACCAATAAGGATCTGGACTCAGTTGCGCTATTGGACAATTTCCTCAGTTTCGGAATGAGGCAAATAGTTGATAGGCCCACTCATATAGCAGGGCATACCCTCGATGGGATTTTAACCAACAATGACCACGTCAAGCTGATCTCTATTCTCATTGTACCTTGGTCCGACTCTTTTAATCTACAACTCAAAAACCCCGTAATGAGGCGTAGAACTTTCACTCTCCCCGAAAAAACTCGTCCTTGGAAAAAACTTGAGTCTGAGCCCCTAGCTAAAATACTGGCCAGGAATCCTCCGGATTTTATGGGCAGTAATAACGATAAGGATGCCATCGACTTCAATAATTGGATAAATGAGGCTATGGATGAGCTGGTTCCAATTCAAACCAAGAAATCCAGAAACCGCTCTGCTACCGCTTTATGGTACACCGCGGAGGTAAAAGCAGTCAAAGTAAAGTGTCGCAGACTGGAGCGCACCTGGCGCTTGGATTATGGTCAGGCAAGCAAGCTTAATTATGTTAAAAGCCTCCAGGAGTACAAACTTATAATCGCCCAGGCAAAAACAGTTCACTTTACAAACAAAATCCAAAACTCCTCTAACTCCGCTAAAGAACTTTTTAAGACGGTAGCCTGTCTAGCAAAAACTCCCCATGATGTTATTTTCACTCCGGACCAAAACTTCGTCAATTGTATCGCCACGTTCTTTCAAGCCAAGGTACAAACAGTGTATGATGAACTGAATACTATGGCCATAGACACTGCTGATAATAACACTGAACCTTTTAATATTACCTCATCCACCTTCCCCAACTTTCCTGTACTTGACGAAGAACAAGTACATAATCTGTTCATTCAGATGAAATCTGTCTCGCCCCTTGACCCTTCGCCCTCCTATGCCATGCATCTGGTCCCAGAAAGAATTACCAAGGTGCTAACACCTTTACTAAACAAAATTATTGACACTGGCAAATTTCCGTGCAGTTGGAAAAAGGCCTGTATCAGACCCATTATTAAAAAGGAGAATCTAGACCCTTCCGTGCCCAAGAACTACCGTCCTATCTCTTGCTTACCCCTGCCCGCAAAAATACTGGAAAAGGCTATGAACCAAGAGATCATGAAATATATAGACGAAAAGAAACTGTTAGACCCCTCACAACACGGCTTCAGACCATACAATTCCGCAGAATCTGCTCTCATTGTAGCCACAGAAAACATTTGCAAGGCTATGGACGAAGGTGGCCGAACAGCCCTGATTTTATTGGACTTAACGGCGGCCTTCGACACTGTTAACTACTCCGTCCTGCTAAAGAGATTAGCCACCCTGGGTTTCACAGGCAATGCTCTAACCCTGATTACCTCCTTTTTGGACTCACGAATTAAGCAGGTACACTGGAATGGGCTACAGTCAGCTGAATTTTCCCTTCCTGGCGGAGTCCCACAGGGTTCGGCCCTATCGCCCACACTTTTTAATTTATATGTTACCCCTCTGGCAGCACTGATCAGATCCTATGGCCTACAGTTGGTGTCCTACGCTGATGACACTCAAATTGTAGTGTCAATCTCACAATCTATTGAAACCATAGCGGAGCGTTTTAGAAATTGTCTCACTGGAGTGAGAGAGTGGATGAGCCACAATTTTCTAAGACTAAATACGGACAAAACGGAAATCATCGAGTTTGGTCAAAAACCGTCCGTTTGGAGTGACCTATGGTGGCCTCCAGAGGCAGGGTCCTGTCCGGTCCCAGTTGACAAGGTCAGGAACCATGGGTTTGTATTTGACAAGGACCTTTCAGGCAGGGCACAGATCAACCAACTGACTTCAACCTGTTTCTTTAAACTTAAGGTGCTTAGAAAAATTCTGCCCTACATCCCGATTACACTAAGAAAGGTGGTGATGGGAGCCCTGGTCCTGTCCCGGGTAGATTATTGCAACTCACTCTACCTGGGAGCAGGAGAGAAACAACTCACAAAGCTGCAAGCCATCCAAAATGCTGCGGCAAGAGTGTTGCTAAATCTTCCCAAGCGGCACCCTACATCCAAATCCATTCGGGAGCTTCACTGGCTCCCGGTTAGGCGCCGTGTTCAATTCAAGGCACTTTGTTTGGTACACAGATCACTGTATGGAAGAGGACCTGACGAATTCATCACATTACTACCTCGCTATGCACCCTCCAGAACTTTGAGGTCAGCCAATCAGTATCTGGTGTGCCAGCCAAGAATAAACAGAGCTCAGTGGGGAGGCAAATCCTTTTCCCACCAAGCCTCCAAGTTGTGGAACTCCCTGCCCCCCCTGCTGCGTGTGGAAAAGTCCAAAATATGCTTTAGAAAGGCCTTAAAAACCTGGCTCTTCACTCAGTCCTAGGCCTGTCCCACTGTGCTTTAAGTGATTCTCAGCGCCAAGACGCCACGGCATTCGTGCGCTCTACAAGAATTATAGTCAGTCAGTACAATTCTCAGACACTGGTAGAACAACATCACAGGCCAAATACCTAGAGGCAAAAGCGGCCAAGGGTACACAAGCACCATGCAGATTACAACATAAGCTTTTAAGCCATTCAACGGAGGGCATTCAACGCGTAATGCAAGCCAAGTTAATCCCAACATTGAGCAACGGCCATCTTGCCTTCCTTGACTGATAAATTGGAGCACATGCACATTATGGCCTAAAGAAGGGTCTTTAAGCTTCCATACTTGACAAGGCGCACACTGATTCGTCTAGAATTTAATATCACAGCAATGGATATAGAATGTAAAAAAGATATAGTAAAATTCCATCATCACGTGATTAAGGCAAGTCCTGGTCCAATCAGGGAAGCACTGCAAATAGTCTTCTCAGACAACACTAGTCGTTGGGCAAAATATCTCTTGACAGCCAATAAGACATTGTATCTGCCAGCTGACCTTCCAACGGTCACTCAATTGACAACGGCCAGCTTAAAAAACGTGCTAAAGAAGCAGGGAAAGAGCACCTCAAGACAACAGCCTTGCCTACTCACACAAAGCCATTCCATGTCAACCATACCTGAAAGCAGTATTGGGCAGGTAAGCCCTACAGAATGTATTGAGGATCAGGTTCCTAACATTACCAAAACAGGATTACAGGGCGCAATGTAACAATAAACCATCAGGAAGCTGTTAATGTTGTTTGTGCCAATATCATACAGAATCTGCAGAGCATGTCATATGCTGCTGTCCAGCCTTGTTAAACCATAGGCGCCTATATTTAAGAACTATGTTCATCCAAAATGGAGTAAGATCATGCAAGGAGGCTCTAAAGTTCATCTACACCACCACAGTGCCGATGGAGCTCGCACAAATTGGGAAGTTCTATGCGTTAGCTGGAATGACCCTACGCTCAATGCGAAAACAGAAGATAACAGTAAAATAATATACGAGCCACATACTTCAATCGTGGTAGCAGCCTTGGCAATAATTTACGACTCTGTATGAACGCTTTTTGCACAGTTATTCAACTATTATCTAGGGATGGACGGAATTCGCGAAATTCACTTTCGAAACTATCGTGAAAATGTCAAAAATCTCTGCAAACATGTGGAAATATCGTGAAGACGCAGAAGTTTTTTTACCGCCTGTTTGCGATAATTTCTGCGAGATTGCGTTGAAAATGTCTCGCCAACTTGCCCATGCGGTTGCCTATGGGCGCGGCCATCTTGTTTTCACTTGTCCCGCCCGCTTGCGATGCTTAGTTCCTGTTCTGGGTAGCGCAATGCAAGCTCGCGCCGTTCGTGATACGTATTTCCTCTTCGGGAACGCCTTTACGTGTTCACAGCGCTTTTTGCGTGCTCGAGGAGAAAATATCGCACAAACTTGCCCACGCGGTCGCAATGGGCGCGGCCATCTTGTTTTTCCTTCTATTGCTATGGTTTTGGGGCCGGCTTTTGAATCTTCCCTCTATCGTTTCAATCCTTTGTTTCTAGACACTTTTTAAAAATCTTTTTTATTTATTATCTCTCTGACTATTTTCCTGCTTCTATATTTTTGGTTTTTCCCTACTTTTTGTGTGTTTTCAACTACTTTTTCTATTTCCTGCTCTTTTCATTTCTTTTACTTACTTTTTAAATGTTTTTACCTTTTCTTTCCTGCCCCGTCTACCCCAGAATCATGTCGAAGGATCAAAGGGCTCGACGCAGGAGCCAGAGCCGTGACCGCTTTCCTTGCGGAAGGCGCGCCCACAAGGAGTGCAGGCACAGACCTTATTTGGGGAGGTGGAGTTGGCAGCACTGGTTTTCTTTGTGCAGCGCCACCTCCCCTTAACCCTGGCAGCAGGTGGCAGGCCTGGATCCGGGAAGGGCTCCGGGAGCATCAGCAGCGGTGGGGGAAGGTGCGCCGGGCAGTGTTTTGCTGCTCTGGGGTCTGGCGCACCCAGAGCCAACTGATGCACCGGTGGTCCGATATCCTGGACCGGGAGCAGGACCTGCTGGACCTGCTGGACCTGCTAGGAGTGGAGGTCCCGGGTCTTGGTGAGTAACTATTACATTATTACTAATTTGTGTCTGCTCTTCTGCTCTGCTGCTTACATTACAGGTAAATTAAGTTTAAAAGTCTTCTGTGATTGCGTGGAGAAGTGTGGCTCAGTGGTTAGAGGCGGCAGACCCAGAAGCTGAGATCGGCCGTGGACCAGGGTTCGATTCCCCGCCTTGGCGGGTCTCGGGCTCAAAAATTCCACGGAGTCGACAATTCTCGCTCTGGTGCCTACTCGACTCACGGGGTCACACTCTGCGACTCTGGGCAATAGCTTGCTTAATCTCCACTACGGCCCCTCGCGGCGGGATGCCTGGCTTTCACCTTGTGGATACCCGGCTGTGGTATCTCACAGGGGAATACCAGGACGGGTTCCCTAAGCAAGCGCCTTGAGGCCCCTGGGTTAAAGCGTGCTATATAAATCGAAGCACATTTACATTTACATTTACATTGTTATGATGACACAGGTGCTCTTCTGCGCTACTAATCTTACTTGTTTGCAACTTTGCGTATGCGCTCGCTTAGCCTGATTATGTAAGAGTTTATTTTAGAGAACTTAAGTTACGTAATGCTATAGTGACTCTAGTCCTTACTTTGTCCTGTCACTAAGAGATAGGGGTTGATTGATACTTAGGTTTAGTTACTTTGTATGAGTTTGTAATTTTTTTGTGGCATGCGTGATGCCCCCTCTGTTACGTGACGTGCTGCTAGTACCCCAGTCTTTAGTAGAACCTTTTCTAGTTTGTGCAATGAGTGGTAATAGGCTTAGCACTAGCAGAACATCAGCATCAATCAATCAACCAAAAATTTGGTGTATACAACCATGTAGTCTTGTGTCCTCCATATGCATTGTTGAGGACTAAAAGAAGTGGAAATGCATACTTAATGTACAATTGGCACGCCTGGAATAGGTGGGCTAGGTCAGGTGGTACGTACTACTTAGGCTTAGTTAGTATTCTGGAATCAGAATGGAAGACTGGATTAGTGTTCATAAATAGTAAGTAGTCGATCCGCGAATCCCCCAATACTACTTGTTGACCAGATGAGATTGGTCAATTTATTTATTGCAATTGTTGTTTACATAAATGTTTTTTTGGCCGTCCTTTAAAAATATTTTATTTGTTTTGCGCCAATCATCAATGTTTGTCTCTTTCTTATATCTTTCCTGTTCAGCACCCAGGGGCAGGCAGACAGGGTCCCAGTCGGCGGAAGGAGCACAACAGCAGCAACAGGAGGACACCGACGAGGGCTCTTTTGCTAGCCCTAGTAAGCCTTCTTGTTTTTAATATTAAGAATTCTTATTCCAGAACTTTTACTGCACCATATGTTTTCTGAACTATTGTTTCGGTTTCCTAATGCTATTTTTTACCAACAATTATCCTTCGATCTGTACTATCTGTTTCGAAATTCGTGTTATCCCTGCCTCTGACTGCCTCTGCTATGATGACTCTCTGTACTACTACTACTATTAGTCTGTCTGTAGTAGCTAAGCTTGCCCAGTTGGCCACTCTTTATTTAAAAGGTTTTAAATAAAACTCAGCTTTGCCAGTAGCTCTAGCCATTGAGTCCAGTCCTTTGGGTTGTCCTCTTGTACTACATCTAGTCTTATTGATCTTGAGTCTTTGTTAATCTTGAGGCTTTTCGACAATTCCCACCAACAAATGCCCAATCAGATTTATTACTATTTTGATAGGATAGGACATACTACTACTGTTGTAGGGATTTTGCACAAAACACACAGTTGATGGACAGATTGCAGAACAATGTCTTACATTCACCCCAGTACAAAGATCTGGGCCTAAATCCATCATTTTTTTGCACTCCACACCACCCTAGGTCAGACAATGGCTACATGCAAATCAGCCTTGACCCTGTGCCTCATGGGAACAGTCCAGCCCGAACTACCAAGCCATGTCTTTCCTAGACCGGAATCAAGCATCCAAGGACCAGTTTTTGGCTATCAGCCTTCTTCAGCCTGGATAGCTTGACTCCAGTGATGTGGAGAGCCTGGGACTCACATCTGAGCATACCCAGCCCACTCGGGGTGAAAATTGCAAAAAACACAGTTGATGGATAGAAAGAAGAACAATGTCTTACATTCACCCCAGTACAAAGATCTGGGCCTAAATACATCGTTTTTTTGCACTCCAAACCACCTTTGCACATACAGAACTTTGCACAAGAAAATGGGATGTTGGTGATGGGAGGTTGGACCTTCCTCAAACCTCAATCAGAAGTTCAGAACCCACCACAATCCCCTGCCCGACTAGTTATAGTAGTGTCTCGTCATATAACTATTAGCTCTCTGAACCCTCCGCCCAAGATACCGAACAAGTAGACAACCCAGAACATAACACACCCGACCTCTCAGTCGTGGAAGCAATGCACATGCACACCCTTCCTTTCGCTCGCTCACTTGTGTAAGTCCACACCAAATACCACCTAGTCTATGCAAGTTCAAAAGTTTTATTTTGAATTGACAAGCTATCTGCATTGTTCTATAATGCAGTACCAACAGGAAAATGCATAACATTAAAACAATAAACATTGTTACACTTACTTACAGTTACAACAGCTAGAAGTCCATAGGAAAAAAAAGGGAAATCATGATAACTGAACAGTGGTGGAAGCACCACTATCCCCTTGGTAGGAATATAGTTTATATATAATTATAAATGAAGATCTCTGATTGAATTCTGGGGACCCCTCATCTTAGAAGAACCTAGTACTGGCAGTTGTTACATCATAAGCTCTGCAAAGCTCTGCTTCGTAGAAGGGAATCTTCCGTCTGTAATGAGAAAAATGGTGCGCGTTAGTATATTGCAAGCATTTCTCAGCCGTGCCAAAAAGTGTAGCATTTTTATGGATAAGCAATATGAGCTAACACCAGAACTTCATAAAAAAGTGGCTTGCAAATGTTTTGGTTGACCTTGTACGCGGCGCTTGGACAGTAGCAGTATGAGGTCATATGGGCTCAAAGGTGTCTTATACAACAAGCTGCGAGGTAACATCACTTGTGCAAAAATAAAAGACACAACGGTAAAATGGTTGCATGGCTTGGGCCAACTAAGCAAAGACTAGAATGACCCTAGAGACGATATAACTACTAGTGTCTACTCTAGTACTACCTGATTTGTACTAGTGATGTATTGTATAGTATTAACTCATTTTTTAATCTTGCTACTGACCAATAGGGGGAGGTGTATATGACACCTAAAAAATGTGTAATGTTTTTTCTAGGCGCACTACCGACCAACAGTGCCGGGGTTAGCAGCAAAGGCGACGCGGCTGGCGAGGATGTGGCAGTTATGGATGGAGCTGCAGGGGGCGAGCCAGCACCAGTGGCGGGCGGTGGTAAGTTAGATTCATAATCCTTAACTATTGACATTACACTCATTGCAAGGGTGTACTGTATGTATACTGTTCTGATGAGACTTAGGGCCCCATTAGGATTGTGGCCCCCTCCGGGCCGGCAGTAGTCACTGCCGGCCCGGCGGGGGCAAACCACCCGCCACCCCTGTTGAAAAGACCCCCACCATATTACAATGGCTGGGGGGTCCGCGGCGGATGGATAAACCATCCGCCGCTTTTCCGCACAGTCGACATGTCGACCGGGCGGAAAAGGGTTCAATATGGTGGCGTGTCTGAAAGACACCGCCAGCCATATTAGAATGTGCATTTTGGGATGCCTTTCCGTGGCGGCATTGCCGCAACGGAAAGGCATGCCGAGTATGCTTGGGGGGCCCGTTACGGGCCCCCATGGACTCCGGGGGAGTGAGGGGTGCACAGGGGGGGTACCTATAGTACCCCCTGCCTTTCAAAGCACAACGTGGCAGGCACCGCGCAGTGCCTGTCACATTGTGCTTTGAAAAGCACAATATGTATTTTTTGCATTACAGCGGGCGTTGCTTTTACCACCGCAATGTTAAAAATACGAGATGCGCCCGCCATTGTGGTGGGCACATATTAATAGCCCCCACGGGACCCCTGCCCTTATGGCGGGCGGTCCCTTTTAGCGTGAGGATGGTGGGCAGACAAAGTCCGCCCGCCATCCTAATGATGCCTGAAGTAAGTAAGAGTTGTTGTGAACGTTGGAAGAGTGAGGACACCCTTTAATTGGCATTAGTAAAGGCATTAGGGGCGGGAGTATTGAGTAACCAATGACCTCTTCTATCTGATTTCAACTCCGCTTTGAAAGTTTTATGATTAAAAGTAAGATCAGATCACCTGGTGTTGAACTAAAAAGGGAAGGAAGGAGGACAGGCGAGATTTAATATTTATGACTGACAGGGAGAAGTATATGTGTGATGCAAGCATGCAAATTGCAAAGGTGGCTGATAGGAATCTGATGCATGGCTGGTTGAATGCCTGAAAAAATCCTGCAAATGTTAAAGCCCAAGCAAGTGGGAGGATAGATACATACCACAAATGTTATGTATGTATGTAGTGGAGAAGTGTTGCTCACTGGTTAGAGCAGGCAGACCCTGAAGCAGAGGTCAGACCCGGGACCAGGGTTCGATTCCCGACGCGGCAGGGTGTTGAGCTCAAAAAAATGTCCACGGACTCGATAATTCTCGCTTCGGTGCCTGACCTAATCATGGGTTCACACTATGCAACTCTGGGCATTAAGCTTGCTTAATCTCCACAACGGCCCCCCGGCTGCGGGATGCCTGACTTTCACCTTGGGGATGCCCTATAGGGGCTATCTCACAGGGAAAAACCAGGACGGGTTCCCAAGGCAAGCGCGGAGATACCCCTTCGGGGGTCGATTCTGGCGCTATATAAGAAATGCAATAATAATAATAATAATGTACTATGCTTTATAGTGCTACCATGCCACTATGTGTATAATTAACTTGTCTTACTCTTTTTCTAAGAGTATATTTTACAATAGTCTTCTTTTTTCTTTTTGATATACAGCTACTCCTTCCAAACCGGATCGGAAGGAGTTGGCTGTCAAGGCACGGCGCCGGAAGCTGGAGGCCATACAATTGGAATATCATGTGCTGGTGGTCCTGGAAGAGGAGGAGGAGGAGGAGGCGGCAGCAGCTGAAGCTTCCTCCAATGCCCCAGGCCATAGCCACTGCCCTCCAGTGGAACGGGGCCACCGTCTGCCGGCCCCCCGCCGCCGCCTTTGCATCACTGGTCATCCCCCCACTGTGGCTGCAACTGCCACTCTAAATTGCCGCGTCGCCCTACTTGAGGTGGCAGTCAGTGTCCTCCAAAGACAATCCCACCGGACATAGGAGACCCTGTTTATTGCCCCTTTTTTATATATTGTTTTGGTGGGTGGGAATTGGGCGTTGGATTTTTGAACAATTGGACATTTGGTAGGACTTTTTCTTTACGGACATTGGTTGGGGTTAGGCAGAGGGGTGGGGTCAGGATTTGTGTTTTTTTTTACATAGTTTATTTTTGTTAGGGTTGTATTAAATCAATATTTCTACTTTACATACAATGTTGTTAAGGTTTTGTGGGTGGGGTTACTGTTTTATATCAAACTGTTTCTTTGCTGGTGCAGGTCCGTCCATAGCCAGTGTTTGATTTAAATAATTGGCTCACTGACTGAGTTGTCCTACTAGTACTGGCAGTCTCTCTCTTCTAGTCTATGCATTCTTTAACTGGACTCAAATGGGTGTGTGAATTGATTGAAAACAAGTCCATTATTAATTATGCCTCCCCCAAACTTCTCTTACCTTTGCTTGATGTTTAACTTAGGCACAGCGATCGCTGCATGGTGATGATGGTTTCCTTTCCTAACAAGCTATGATTGTGGTGGTGGTAGTAGTAGTAGTTGACACTGGCAGTGCAGCAGCATTTGCAAAAAAAGAATATGAGACAGTCAGTCGCCTGAGAGAGACTGTTCAAGGATTAGTAGAATGAAGTACAGTACAGAAGTTACAGAGCAACAATAATATGCAAAAATATTTTACAACAAAACATAATGGTAGTGGGTATAGACTACTAGACAGAGTTACAAACTATAGTTGTATCGAGTTACTTGACTAGGCCTACAGTACACTTGACACAAGCGTAACAGTTAGTGCTGTATATGAGGATGACAACAAATCCAATCAATGCCGGCAATTAGTGCAGATGTATATGTTCCTTTGGTAAATACAAATCACCTCTAAAATATACTGCTCAAGGGTAGGAAAGCATAAGAAGATCCTCGCTCTGCCTTGAAATTGAAGTATTGTTGCTTTCGCCACATCTGCCCCAGCAAGCGTGTGACAAATTATTGGTGTACATTTAATTTAGTCCCACCTCAATAAGTCACATAGCCCGGGGGAAGAGGGTTAGGGTTTGTTGAATGGATGGGAAGGGGTGTTTGAGGAAAGGTTTGAAAATGAAAAACAGTACGCATGGACAAACAACAAACTCTGTAGACTACCATATCCATATCAATATGCTAAGGGAGAAAAAGGAAATGCATGCATGATGATGATTGATAAGGAGACCCGGATTACATACAGTTTTTGTTCAGTTGTTCCGTGCTTACTTTTACAGATAGCAAATAAATGTTTTAAATATTGGTAGGGATGAATCATAAACATAGATCAAACCTAATGATAATAATACCAACAAGAAGAACACACACTGTTGTAAAGATTGTCGACCAAATAATGAAACAAATTACTTAAAAGATGATGAAAGTTGATACTGTTACTGTGTTATCCTGGTCAAAAATGTGGATTCGCATCTCGGCATTCCTCTTGGTCCTCTCGTCCATCAATCTTGGGTGTCGCCACTGCCTGCCTGATGTAGACTTATTGGTAAGGTAAGTGTGCATTGTTTTCCCAAGTATAGCACAGGGTAAGGCCAGGCCTTTAATTGTAGGTGGAAAAACAAAAGGGATATTATTGAGAAACAAAGTTGAAAAAAATGCACAAATTATGGTGTAGTGCAACAAGAACACTTTCTGGGGCAGCATGTATACATCATCTCTACTCTAGTCAGTTTCCAGCATTGACCTACAACAGCAACAGGACATAGCAGGCCCACAGTGACGGCACGCCGCTTACCACATCCTCCGTTTAGACAGAGTAAATTTTTTTAAAGAGTTGGACAAAGCACACATGTATCCAGCAACATAGCATTTTACAATTTAAGTGACTAAATCAATGCACAACAGTCATACCACAGTTACACTGGACTCTACTTCTACACAGACATTTAGGTCTGCTGTGGTTGTTGTTGACTTGTTTACCTTTTATGCCACTCATGAAACGTCCTGACTTGTTATTATTCCATCAATCATCTCCGATACTTGTACTGACTGACTGTGAAGATCAGCCTGCAGTAGAAGTACAATTTTGTTATTAAACAACAAGAGTAGAAATGTTATTGACTTGAGTCACTCTTTAGTGTGTACACTAAGACTAGTACACTTTGACTTCACTTCATGCACAACAAACAACAAAAACACAAACACCAATCACTCAGAGTCAGGTGTCCAATGCATGCTATTCATTTTCATTACCTGTTCCTTGTCATCTTAAGTTAAGGGTCCGTCTCTCTCATCATCATCATCATGGACGGTGCTGTTGTCATACTCATTGTGCATAGATTGAGTTCCCTTCCTGTATTCAATCAAAAGCAATGTATCAAGCTGCAGTACAAGTACAAGTAAAATGATGATTATTACAAATAGTGCACAATGAAATAACTTAATGTACAACAAACAACAACAAAATCACTCAGTCTGCGTCCAATGCATGGCATCATTCATTACCTGTTCCATCTCATTTTCAGTTAATGGGCAGTCTCTCTCGGCTCTGAAAGGAGGATAGCTTAGTCATCATGTTCCATTTCATTTGGAGGGACTAGGAAAGATTTGATTTTTTCTTCTACTTTGCATCATCCAATCATCATCTATCTTGAGGGCAATGGATTTATGGAGATTCAGGAGGATGGAGCAGAGGAGCTGGATTCGGAGGACTGTACTGTGAAATGCAGACAGCTGAAACGCATATATTAAAATAAAAAGAGTAGAAGACGGTGGTGATGGATTTGTTGTGATTCAAAGTTTGTAACCGGAAAGACAGACACACAAATAAAGGAAAATCAGGGAGGAAGACAGTAAGTGCAAGCCTAACTGTCAGGGAAGTATAGCTGGTCCTCAAACGATGGGGGCTTCAACCGGAAGTAGGTAAACATCATGTAACACTACGTTCGTCACCTGATCCTCATCTTCCTCCCTTGATTCATGTATTGTGTAATTCGGAGGTATGAAGTGCTAAATCATTTTGATCATTGTTAACCTCTCCACGTTTTTGAGCGAGAAACAGGTCCTTCTCACTGTTACAATGGAACCAGCAGCACTGAAAACACATTCGGAAGAGACACTTGTGACAGGGCAAACCAGATAACTTATCGCCAGCCTGCTGAGCAGTGGCCATTGGGCCCTTTTCCCATGCCAATACCGCAATGGGTTTTGATCAATGTACACCTCTGTTGGGTCGTCCAGATAGGCCTGGACCATCCGGTCAATGTTCGGGGGTGCTAAACTTTTTTCCGGGTCTTTTCTCTGTGCATCAACACTGCGTTTACCAATGCCTAAATGTAAATAACAATCCTGTAAAGATTCTAATGGGCCGAATGATCCAGTTATTGCTGTTGTCGATAGTGATGGTGAGTGTTCAGAGCCAAACGCACTGCCCTCAGCCTCCGAAGTTGCACTTGATGCCGGATGCCCTGCTGCAGCACTTGTTGTGGGTTGATCTAACAGGGTTTTTAATTTGATTAGCAGCCGTTCATTTTCCAACTTACTCGCTGCCTCAGCTATCCAAGTTTTGTAGCAGGCAACATCCATCTCTGAAAAAGGAATAAATGTCTTCAGTGCCAATTTTGTTTGTGGATCCAGAATTGTGGCAGAAATGTAATGTTCTTGTGACAAAATCTTATTTTGCACCCTTGCATTGTCAGATAAGGGACAGACTAAGCTCTCCACCAACTCATAGGCTTCTTTTCTTTCCTCTACACCTTTGTATGATTCAGACACCACCTTCAGCTGATGCTCTAGCATTTGCACTAATGGGATAGCTTGCCCATAGTACAGTCCTCACCTGTGATGACTTCAAAAGGACGAAGCATGTCAGTCAGGCCTTTAACTAGGCACCATTGGTCCATCTGAGGGGTCATGCCTTTCACAGTAGCATCCCCTCTTCGCATGACATATTGATTGAGTGGCCTGTACTGCTCAAACAGACGATCAAGCATGTAATAAATTGAGTTCGAACGTGTGGCCACCTCCTGGAGGAGTGCTTTGACTGGCATTTTATAGTCACATTGAATGATCCTCAGCTGCTTCCGAGCTTTAAAATAATGGCCAAAATTAGTGCATATTCTTCGGCAGGTGGTCAGTAAGTTGCTGACTATGGGTTCTTTTTTCAGAAAGTCTTGACCTATAATGTTTATGCAGTGCGGCAAACACGGAACCCTGAAATAGGAACCAAGCTCCATGGCCTTAAGTACATTACTGCCATTATCTGTGGAAACAAAACCAATACTAAGCCCTCTTGCCCGTAGCCATTCAAAAACCTTGCTGCAAAACTCTTCCAAAATGTTTACAGCAGTATGAGATTTCTCCATGGCGAACATGGCTACAGTTGCATGTTTCCGGAAAGCTCTAAAAACCTGAACTGTGTGAAGAGCACCTCCTTCAGATAGCTTATCTCTAACCCCCACAAAAGAGACCCAGTGTGCAGTGATGTTATGTTATTGTTATTTGTTGTGCGCACAGCTACTCCAGCCAAGGAGCGTCCTGGCGCATAGACAAGGAGGAACATAACACAACAGGAATAGGCAGAAAACTAGAAGGGACAGCTAAAACAGAAAGGTTTTTATTGCTTTCCGGAAAGTCATGAGATCCTCCAGCAGGCGAATTTCAACCGGAAGGGAGTTCCAAGTTGATTCAGCTTTTACGCTGAAGGAGCGTCCCCCCATACGGCTGAGCCTAAATCTAGGTACTAGAGCAAAGGCCTGGCCTTGGGAGCGGAGGGTACGTGTGGGGGCATAGAAAGTAAGAAAGCTGGACATGATTTCAGGGCCTATACCTCTCAAAATCTTAAAGGTCAGGCAAAGGACCTTGAAGAGAATACGCTTCCTCACTGGGAGCCAGTGTAGGGAGCGAAGGACACTCGCCACCGGGCAAAATCTGGGCAGGCCGACAATCGCTCTGGCCGCAGCATTTTGTACCCGTTGCAGGCGAGTAAGCTCAGCCTGATTGGCCCCAACCAGGAGAGAGCGTGCGTAATCCAGGCGAGAGATGACAGTGGCCTGGATTACCAGCTGTCTGGTTGGGGCATCGAAGAATTTGAGGATAGGTCTTAAGCCTCTCAACAGACCAAAACAACAGGCAGCTGGTTTTTTTAGTGTGTCCTACGAAGGTAAGACCCGCGTCCAGCCAGACTCCCAGATTTTTCAACTCCGACACCGGAGTCGGGGTTGGTCCCAGCTCTGGCGGCCACCATTGGTCACCCCATAGTTCCACTCCCCTTCCGACAATCATCACCTTTGTCTTAGTGGCATTAAGCTGGAGACAGTTTCCTGTCAACCAGCTAGCCACCGCCTTCAGTCCATCCTGAAACCTGGGGGCATCTTGTTCCGCATCCCCGCTGATAGCGTCGGCATATGAGACCAGAGTTAGGCCCCACAGCCTGGCGACCAGCCAACCTCATTGACTTCAAAGACAGAGAGAGCAAAAAGCCGTGCCGCCTGGCAGAACTACAGTATAGGAGTGAAAAGTGTCCACAGACGGAAAGACTATTGAAAACAGCTAGAAGACTGCACAAAAAAACTGAATGGCAGTTGACACAAACCATCGTAGATGATGATTGGAAACACATCTATGCTCTGCTGGCACCCAATAAAAACAGGGAATTTGGGAGTCCTGTAAATGGTCTAAATGGTGGAAGCCATATTCATATTGCTGTATCTGCAAACAAATGGGTAGCCCACGCAACAAGATTATACGTCGACCACACAGCAAAAACCATGGAGTTAGAAGGCAATTACACCGACTCAGGACCTTGTCCCTACAGTAAAAGAAATTTTAACCACCCTCAAGGGAATCAGGATGGACGGGGCTTCCGGGCCTAATGGGCTACCAGGCAGGGTCTTCAATGAAGATTGTGACTTCTGGGCCCCTTACATGCATAGCCTTTTTAATTACTGCTATAACACCTCAGTAGTACCCGACTTGTGGAAAGGCTCAATCTTGCAACCCATCTATAAAAAAGGAGATGCTTCACAGCTGGATAACTATAGACTGAGCACATTATTAGACGTTGACGGGAAGGTGTATGCAAATGTGCTATTGAAAGAGTTAGAGGCATGGCTAACAATCAAATCATACCGCAATACCAGACAAGATTTCGGCTGAATTAATCGACAATGAATAATGCCATTGCACTATCATATCTGGTAACAAAGGCCGCAAAGGTTGCCACCCCTCCACTATATGCATGCTTTGTCGATTATAGCGCCGCCTATGATGGCATCGACCGTAACATACTGTTTTCAAAACTTGCAAAGCATAGAGGAAACTACTGATGGCCATAATGTTACTTTATACTGGCACTTGGGTCCGCACCAAGCTCACACAGACATTTGCAACAGCTAAGATCTATACGAACAAAGGGCTAAAACAGGGTTGTGTGATTGCACCTACACTGCTTAACGTATATACTACGGACTTGGGAGACGCACTTCTAAAAACCAATATCTTTCCACCAAAACTGGGCCTTCTCAGACTACCAATCACGCAGTATGCGGATGACCTTGTCCTATTGTACCAAACTAGAATAGGCATGAAAAGGGCATTGGAGACATTACACCATTATAATACCGAAAACAAACTCCAAGCTAATGCAACTAAAACTAAGGTACTGGTCTTTGGCCACAAACCCAAAAAATCTCTACTGAGCTGGCATCTTGGCCCGTTGAGAATTACCACTGCCAATAATTATACTTACCTGGGAGTAATTCCAGTCACCTACCCTCTACTCAGAGCAGCCGTCTAAGGAGTATGATCGGCAGGAACAGAAATTTGACCTGCATTCTGCTGAATGCCAGATCCATACATAAACATAAGCATGAGGTCGCAGCCCTGATTATCTACCATCAGGCCGACCTCATGTTCCTTACAGAGACATGGGCACACGAGGCCTCTGGACCTGATTGGAACATGGTCACTCCAGAAGGCTACTCTGTGAAATTTGTAAACAGAACTAAAAATGTGGGCGGGGGAATTGCAATAATTTATAAATCACATCTGAAACTCTATGCATGCTCCCAATAGGATCTGGAGGTGGAGGCCATGACCTTTAAGGTTAAAGACAATAATTGTCTGATCTTTGAAGGACTGCTTGTATATCGCCCCCCTGGTCCCAGAGGTCCCTTTATAAAAGCACTCCACATCTTTTTGGAAACAACCTCGGACTCAATCACCTACACCATCTTGGGTGACATTATTTTCATTTAGAGACCAATAAGGATCTGGACTCAGTTGCGCTATTGGACAATTTCCTCAGTTTCGGAATGAGGCAAATAGTTGATAGGCCCACTCATATAGCAGGGCACACCCTCGATGGGATTTTTACCAACAATGACCACGTCAAGCTGATCTCTATTCTCATTGTACCTTGGTCCGACCAAGCGCCGTCTCTTTTAATCTACAACTCAAAAACCCCGTAATGAGGCGTAGAACTTTCACTCTCCCCGAAAAAACTCGTCCTTGGAAAAAACTTGAGTCTGAGCCCCTAGCTAAAATACTGGCCAGGAATCCTCCGGATTTTATGGGCAGTAATAACGATAAGGATGCCATCGACTTCAATAATTGGATAAATGAGGCTATGGATGAGCTGGTTCCAATTCAAACCAAGAAATCCAGAAACCGTTCTGCTACCGCTTTATGGTACACTGCGGAGGTAAAAGCAGTCAAAATAAAGTGTCGCAGACTGGAGCGCACCTGGCGCTTGGATTATGGTCAGGCAAGCAAGCTTAATTATGTTAAAAGCCTCCAGGAGTACAAACTTATAATCGCCCAGGCAAAAACAGTTCACTTTACAAACAAAATCCAAAACTCCTCTAACTCCGCTAAAGAACTTTTTAAGACGGTAGCCTGTCTAGCAAAAACTCCCTGTGATGTTATTTTCACTCCGGACCAAAACTTCGTCAATTGTATTGCCACGTTCTTTCAAGCCAAGGTACAAACAGTGTATGATGAACTGAATACTATGGCCATAGACACTGCTGATAATAACACTGAACCTTTTAATATTACCTCATCCACCTTCCCCAACTTTCCTGTACTTGACGAAGAACAAGTACATAATCTGTTCATTCAGATGAAATCTGGCTCGCCCCTTGACCCTTGCCCCCCCTAGCCATGCATCTGGTCCCAGAAAGAATTACCAAGGTGCTAACACCTTTACTCAACAAAATTATTGACACCGGCAAATTTCCGTGCAGTTGGAAAAAGGCCTGTATCAGACCCATTATTAAAAAGAAGAATCTAGACCCTTCCGTGCCCAAGAACTACCGTCCCATCTCTTGCTTACCCCTGCCCGCAAAAATACTGGAAAAGGCTATGAACCAAGAGATCATGAAATATATAGACGAAAAGAAACTGTTAGACCCCTCACAACACGGCTTCAGACCATACAATTCCACGGAATCTGCTCTCATTGTAGCCACAGAAAACATTTGCAAGGCTATGGACGAAGGTGGCCGAACAGCCCTGATTTTATTGGACTTAACGGCGGCCTTCGACACTGTTAACTACTCCGTCCTGCTAAAGAGATTAGCCACCCTGGGTTTCACAGGCAATGCTCTAACCCTGATTACCTCCTTTTTGGACTCACGAATTAAGCAGGCACACTGGAATGGGCTACAGTCAGCTGAATTTTCCCTTCCTGGCGGAGTCCCACAGGGTTCGGCCCTATCGCCCACACTTTTTAATTTATATGTTACCCCTCTGGCAGCACTGATCAGATCCTATGGCCTACAGTTGGTGTCCTACGCTGATGACACTCAAATTGTAGTGTCAATCTCACAATCTATTGAAACCATAGCGGAGCGTTTTAGAAATTGTCTCACTGGAGTGAGAGAGTGGATGAGCCACAATTTTCTAAGACTAAATACGGACAAAACGGAAATCATCGAGTTTGGTCAAAAACCGTCCGTTTGGAGTGACCTATGGTGGCCTCCAGAGGCAGGGTCCTGTCCGGTCCCAGTTGACAAGGTCAGGAACCTTGGGTTTGTATTTGACAAGGACCTTTCAGGCAGGGCACAGATCAACCAACTGACTTCAACCTGTTTCTTTAAACTTAAGGTGCTTAGAAAAATTCTGCCCTACATCCCGATTACACTAAGAAAGGTGGTGATGGGAGCCCTGGTCCTGTCCCGGGTAGATTATTGCAACTCACTCTACCTGGGAGCAGGAGAGAAACAACTCACAAAGCTGCAGGCCATCCAAAATGCTGCGGCAAGAGTGTTGCTAAATCTTCCCAAGCGGCACCCTACATCCAAATCCATTCGGGAGCTTCACTGGCTCCCGGTTAGGCGCCGTGTTCAATTCAAGGCACTTTGTTTGGTACACAGATCACTGTATGGAAGAGGACCTGACGAATTCATCACATTACTACCTCGCTATGCACCCTCCAGAACTTTAAGGTCAGCCAATCAGTATCTGGTGTGCCAGCCAAGAATAAACAGAGCTCGGTGGGGAGGCAAATCCTTTTCCCACTAAGCCTCCAAGTTGTGGAACTCCCTGCCCCCCCTGCTGCGTGCGGAAAAGTCCAAAATATGCTTTAGAAAGGCCTTAAAAACCTGGCTCTTCACTCAGTCCTAGGCCTGTCCCACTGTGCTTTAAGTGATTCTCAGCGCCAAGACGCCACGGCATTTGTGCGCTCTACAAGAATTATAGTCAGTCAGTACAATTCTCAGACACTGGTAGAACAACATCACAGGCCAAATACCTAGAGGCAAAAGCGGCCAAGGGTACACAAGCACCATGCAGATTACAACATAAGCTTTTAAGCCATTCAACGGAGGGCATTCAACGCGTAATGCAAGCCAAGTTAATCCCAACATTGAGCAACGGCCATCTTGCCTTCCCTGACTGATAAATTGGAGCACATGCACATTATGGCCTAAAGAAGGGTCTTTAAGCTTCCATACTTGACAAGGCGCACACTGATTCGTCTAGAATTTAATATCACAGCAATGGATATTGAATGTAAAAAAGATATAGTAAAATTCCATCATCACGTGATTAAGGCAAGTCCTGGTCCAATCAGGGAAGCACTGCAAATAGTCTTCTCAGACAACACTAGTCGTTGGGCAAAATATCTCTTGACAGCCAATAAGACATTGTATCTGCCAGCTGATCTTCCAACGGTCACTCAATTGACAACGGCCAGCTTAAAAAACGTGCTAAAGAAGCAGGGAAAGAGCACCTCAAGACAACAGCCTTGCCTACTCACACAAAGCCATTCCATGTCAACCATACCTGAAAGCAGTATTGGGCAGGTAAGCCCTACAGAATGTATTGAGGACCAGGTTCCTAACATTACCAAAACAGGATTACAGGGCCCAATGGAACAATAAACCATCAGGAAGCTGTTAATGTTGTTTGTGCCAATATCATACAGAATCTGCAGAGCATGTCATATGCTGCTGTCCAGCCTTGTTAAACCATAGGCGCCTATATTTAAGAACTATGTTCATCCAAAATGGAGTAAGATCATGCAAGGAGGCTCTAAAGTTCATCTACACCACCACAGTGCCGATGGAGCTCGCACAAATTGGGAAGTTCTATGCGTTAGCTGGAATGACCCTACGCTCAATGCGAAAACAGAAGATAACAGTAAAATAATATACGAGCCACATACTTCAATCGTGGTAGCAGCCTTGGCAATAATTTACGACTCTGTATGAACGCTTTTTGCACAGTTATTCAACTATTATCTAGGGATGGACGGAATTTGCGAAATTCACTTTCGAAACTATCGCGAAAATGTCAAAAATCTCTGCAAACATGTGGAAATATCGTGAAGACGCAGAAGTTTTTTTACCGCCTGTTTGCGATAATTTCTGCGAGATTGCGTTGAAAATGTCTCGCCAACTTGCCCATGCGGTTGCCTATGGGCGTGGCCATCTTGTTTTCACTTGTCCCGCCAACTTGCGATGCTTAGTTCCTGTTCTGGGTAGCGCAATGCATGCTCGCGCCCGTTCGTGATACGTATTTCCTCTTCAGGAACGCCTTTACGTGTTCACGGCGCTTTTTGCGTGCTCGAGGAGAAAATATCGCACAAACTTGCCCACGCGGTCGCAATGGGCGCGGCCATCTTGTTTTTCCTTCTATTGCTATGGTTTTGGGGCCGGCTTTTGAATCTTCCCTCAATCGTTTCAATCCTTTGTTTCTAGACACTTTTTAAAAATCTTTTTTATTTATTATCTCTCTGACTATTTTCCTGCTTCTATATTTTTGGTTTTTCTCTACTTTTTGTGTGTTTTCAACTACTTTTTCTATTTCCTGCTCTTTTCATTTCTTTTACTTACTTTTTAAATGTTTTTACCTTTTCTTTCCTGCCCCGTCTACCCCAGAATCATGTCGAAGGATCAAAGGGCTCGACGCAGGAGCCAGAGCCGTGACCGCTTTCCTTGCGGAAGGCGCGCCCACAAGGAGTGCAGGCACAGGCCTTATTTGGGGATGTGGAGTTGGCAGCACTGGTTTTCTTTGTGCAGCGCCACCTCCCCTTAACCCTGGCAGCAGGTGGCGGGCCTGGACCCGGGAAGGGCTCCGGGAGCATCAGCAGCGGTGGGGGAAGGTGCGCCGGGCAGTGTTTTGCTGCTCTGGGGTCTGGCGCACCCAGAACCAACTGATGCACCGGTGGTCCGATATCCTGGACCGGGAGCAGGACCTGCTGGACCTGCTGTACCTGCTAGGAGTGGAGGTCCCGGGTCTTGGTGAGTAACTATTACATTATTACTAATTTGTGTCTGTTCTTCTGCTCTGCTGCTTACATTACAGGTAAATTACGTTTAAAAGTCTTCTGTGATTGTTATGATGACACAGGTGCTCTTCTGCGCTACTAATCTTACTTGTTTGCAACTTTGCGTTTGCGCTCGCTTAGCCTGATTATGTAAGAGTTTATTTTAGAGAACTTAAGTTAGGTAATGCTATAGTGACTCTAGTCCTTACTTTGTCCTGTCACTAAGAGATAGGGGTTGATTGATACTTAGGTTTAGTTACTTTGTATGAGTTTGTAATTTTTTTGTGGCATGCGTGATGCCCCCTCTGTTACGTGACGTGCTGCTAGTACCCCAGACTTTAGTAGAACCTTTTATAGTTTGTGCAATGAGTGGTAATAGGCTTAGCACTAGCAGAACATCAGCATCAATCAATCAACCAAAAATTTGGTGTATACAACCATGTAGTCTTGTGTCCTCCATATGCATTGTTGAGGACTAAAAGAAGTGGAAATGCATACTTAATGTACAATTGGCACGCCTGGAATAGGTGGGCTAGGTCAGGTGGTACGTACTACTTAGGCTTAGTTAGTATTCTGGAATCAGAATGGAAGACTGGATTAGTGTTCATAAATAGTAAGTAGTCGATCCGCGAATGCCCCAATACTACTTGTTGACCAGATGAGTTCGGTCAATTTATTTATTGCAATTGTTGTTTACATAAATGTTTTTTTGACCGTCCTTTAAAAATATTTTATTTGTTTTGCACCAATCATCAATGCTTGTCTCTTTCTTATATGTTTCCTGTTTAGCACCCAGGGGCAGGCAGACAGGGTCCCAGTCGGCGGGAGGAGCACAACAGCAGCAACAGGAGGACACCGACGACGACTCTTTTGCTAGCCCTAGTAAGCCTTCTTGTTTTTAATATTAAGAATTCTTATTCCAGAACTTTTACTGCACCATATGTTTTCTGAACTATTGTTTCGGTTTCCTAATGCTATTTTTTACCAACAATTATCCTTCGATCTGTACTATCTGTTTCGAAATTCGTGTTATCCCTGCCTCTGACTGCCTCTGCTATGATGACTCTCTGTACTACTACTATTAGTCTGTCTGTAGTAGCTAAGCTTGCCCAGTTGGCCACTCTTTATTTAAAAGGTTTTAAATAAAACTAAGCTTTGCCAGTAGCTCTATCCATTGAGTCCAGTCCTTTGGGTTGTCCTCTTGTACTACATCTAGTCTTATTGATCTTGAGTCTTTGTTAATCTTGAGGCTTTTCGACAATTCCCACCAACAAATGCCCAATCAGATTTATTACTATTTTGATAGAATAGGACATACTACTACTGTTGTAGGGATTTTGCACAAAACACACAGTTGATGGACAGATTGCAGAACAATGTCTTACATTCACCCCAGTACAAAGATCTGGGCCTAAATCCATCGTTTTTTTGCACTCCACACCACCCTAGGTCAGACAATGGCTACATGCAAATCAGCCTTGACCCTGTGCCTCATGGGAACAGTCCAGCCCGAACTACCAAGCCATGTCTTTCCTAGACCGGAATCAAGCATCCAAGGACCAGTTTCTGGCTATCAGCCTTCTTCAGCCTGGATAGCTTGACTCCAGTGATGTGGAGAGCCTGGGACTCACATCTGAGCATACCCAGCCCACTCGGGGTGAAAATTACAAAAAACACAGTTGATGGACAGAATGCAGAACAATGTCTTACATTCACCCAAGTACAAAGATCTGGGCCTAAATCCATCGTTTTTTTGCACTCCAAACCACCTTTGCACATACAGAACTTTGCACAAGTAAATCGGGTGTTGGTGATGGGAGGTTGGACCTTCCTCAAACCTCAATCAGAAGTTCAGAACCCACCACAATCCCCTGCCCGACTAGTTATAGTAGTGTCTCGTCATATAACTATTAGCTCTCTGAACCCTCCGCCCAAGATACCGAACAAGTAGACAACCCAGAACATAACACACCCGACCTCTCAGTCGTGGAAGCAATGCACATGCACACCCTTCCTTTCGCTCGCTCACTTGTGTAAGTCCACACCAAATACCACCTAGTCTATGCAAGTTCAAAAGTTTTATTTTGAATTGACAAGCTATCTGCATTGTTCCATAATGCAGTACCAACAGGAAAATGCATAACATTAAAACAATAAACATTGTTACACTTACTTACAGTTACAACAGCTAGAAGTCCATAGGAAAAAAAAGGGAAATCATGATAACTGAACAGTGGTGGAAGCACCACTATCCCCTTGGTAGGAATATAGTTTATATATAATTATAAATGAAGATCTCTGATTGAATTCTGGGGACCCCTCATCTTAGAAGAACCTAGTACTGGTAGTTGTTACATCATAAGCTCTGCAAAGCTCTGCTTTGTAGAAGGGAATCTTCCGTCTGTAATGAGAAAAATGGTGCGCGTTAGTATATTGCAAGCATTTCTCAGCCGTGCCAAAAAGTGTAGCGTTTTTATGGATAAGCAATATGGGCTAACACCAGAACTTCATAAAAAAGTGGCTTGCAAATGTTTTCGTTGACCTTGTACGCAGCGCTTGGGCAGTAGCAGTATGAGGTCATATGGGCTCAAAGGTGTCTTATACAACAAGCTGCGAGGTAACATCACTTGTGCAAAAATAAAAGAAACAACGGTAAAATGGTTGCATGGCTTGGGCCAACTAAGCAAAGACTAGAATGACCCTAGGGACGATATAACTACTAGTGTCTACTCTAGTACTACCTGATTTGTACTAGTGATGTATTGTATACTATTAACTCATTTTTTAATCTTGCTACTGACCAATAGGGGGAGGTGTATATGACACCTTAAAAATGTGTAATGTTTTTTCTAGGCGCACTACCGACTAACAGTGCCGGGGTTAGCAGCAAAGGCGACGCGGCTGGCGAGGATGTGGCAGTTATGGATGGAGCTGCAGGGGGCGAGCCAGCACCAGTGGCGGGCGGTGGTAAGTTAGATTCATAATCCTTAACTATTGACATTACACTCATTGCAAGGGTGTACTGTATGTATACTGTTCTGATGAGACTTAGGGCCCCATTAGGATGGCGGCCCCCGCCGGGCCGGCAGTAGTCACTGCCGGCCCGGCGGGGGCAAACCACCCGCCATCCCTGTTGAAAAGACCCCCACCATATTACAATGGCTGGGGGGTCCGCGGCGGATGGATAAACCATCCGCCGCTTTTCCCCACAGTCGACATGTCGACCGGGCGGAAAAGGGTTCAATATGGTGGCGTGTCTGAAAGACACCGCCAGCCATATTAGAATGTGCATTTTGGAATGCCTTTCCGTGGCGGCATTGCCGCAACGGAAAGGCATGCCGAGTATGCTTGGGGGGCCCGTTACGGGCCCCCATGGACTCCGGGGGAGTGAGGGGTGCACAGGGGGGGTACCTATAGTACCCTCTGCCTTTCAAAGCACAACGTGGCAGGCACCGCGCAGTGCCTGTCACGTTGTGCTTTGAAAAGCACAATATGTATTTTTTGCATTACAGCGGGCGTTGCTTTTATCACCGCAATGTTAAAAATACGAGATGCGCCCGCCATTGTGGTGGGCACATATTAATAGCCCCCACGGGACCCCTGCCCTTATGGCGGGCGGTCCCTTTTAGCGTGAGGATGGTGGGCAGACAAAGTCCGCCCGCCATCCTAATGATGCCTGAAGTAAGTAAGAGTTGTTGTGAACGTTGGAAGAGTGAGGACACCCTTTAATTGGCATTAGTAAAGGCATTAGGGGCGGGAGTATTGAGTAACCAATGACCTCTTCTATCTGATTTCAACTCCACTTTGAAAGTTTTATGATTAAAAGTAAGATCAGATCACCTGGTGTTGAACTAAAAAGGGAAGGAAGGAGGACAGGCGAGATTTAATATTTATGACTGACAGGGAGAAGTATATGTGTGATGCAAGCATGCAAATTGCAAAGGTGGCTGATAGGAATCTGATGCATGGCTGGTTGAATGCCTGAAAAAATCCCGCAAATGTTAAAGCCCAAGCAAGTGGGAGGATAGATACATACCACAAATGTTATGTATGTATGTAGTGGAGAAGTGTTGCTCACTGGTTGGAGCAAGCAGACCCTGAAGCAGAGGTCAGACCCGGGATCAGGGTTCGATTCCCGACGCGGCAGGGTGTTGAGCTCAAAAAAATGTCCACGGACTCGATAATTCTCGCTTCGGTGCCTGACCTAATCATGGGTTCACACTATGCAACTCTGGGCATTAAGCTTGCTTAATCTCCACAACGGCCCCCCGGCGGCGGGATGCCTGGCTTTCACCTTGGGGATGCCCTATAGGGGCTATCTCACAGGGAAAAAGCAGGACGGGTTCCCAAGGCAAGCGCGGAGATACCCCTTCGGGGGTCGATTCTGGCACTATATAAGAAATGCAATAATAATAATAATGTACTATGCTTTATAGTGCTACCATCCCACTATGTGTATAATTACCTTGTCTTACTCTTTTTCTAAGAGTATATTTTACAATAGTCTTCTTTTTTCTTTTTGATATACAGCTACTCCTTCCAAACCGGATCGGAAGGAGTTGGCTGTCAAGGCACGGCGCCGGAACCTGGAGGCCATACAATTGGAATATCATGTGCTGGTGGTCCTGGAAGAGGAGGAGGAGGAGGCAGCAGCAGCTGAAGCTTCCTCCAATGCCCCAGGCCATAGCCACTGCCCTCCAGTGGTACGGGGCCACCGTCTGCCGGCCCCCCGCCGCCGCCTTTGCATCACTGGTCATCCCCCCACTGTGGCTGCAACTGCCACGCTAAATCGCCGCGTCGCCCTACTTGAGGTGGCAGTCAGTGTCCTCCAAAGACAATCCCACCGGACATAGGAGACCCTGTTTATTGCCCCTTTTTTATATAGTGTTTTGGTGGGTGGGAATTGGGCGTTGGATTTTTGAACAATTGGACATTTGGTAGGACTTTTTCTTTACGGACATTGGTTGGGGTTAGGCAGAGGGGTGGGGTCAGGATTTGTGTTTTTTTTTACATAGTTTTTTTTTGTTAGGGTTGTATTAAATCAATATTTCTACTTTACATACAATGTTGTTAAGGTTTTGTGGGTGGGGTTACTGTTTTATATCAAACTGTTTCTTTGCTGGTGCAGGTCCGTCCATAGCCAGTGTTTGATTTAAATAATTGGCTCACTGACTGAGTTGTCCTACTAGTACTGGCAGTCTCTCTCTTCTAGTCTATGCATTCTTTAATCGGACTCAAATGGGTGTGTGAATTGATTGAAAACATGTCCATTATTAATTATGCCTCCCCCAAACTTCTCTTACCTTTGCTTGATGTTTAACTTAGGCACAGCGATCGCTGCATGGTGATGATGGTTTCCTTTCCTAACAAGCTATGATTGTGGAGGTGGTAGTAGTAGTAGTTGACACTGGCAGTGCAGCAGCATTTGCAAAAAAAGAATATGAGACAGTCAGTCGCCTGAGAGAGACTGTTCAAGGATTAGTAGAATGAAGTACAGTACAGAAGTTACAGAGCAACAATAATTTGCAAAAATATTTTACAACAAAACATAATGGTAGTGGGGATAGCCTACTAGACAGAGTTACAAACTATAGTTGTATCGAGTCACTTGACTAGGCCTACAGTACACTTGACACAAGCGTAACAGTTAGTGCTGTATATGAGGATGACAACAAATTCAATCAATTCCGGCAATTAGTGCGGATGTATATGTTCCTTTGGTAAATACAAATCACCTCTAAAATATACTGCTCAAGGGTAGGAAAGCATAAGAAGATCCTCGCTCTGCCTTGAAATTGAAGTATTGTTGCTTTCGCCACATCTGCCCCAGCAAGCGTGTGACAAATTATTGGTGTACATTTAATTTAGTCCCACCTCAATAAGTCACATAGCCCGGGGGAAGAGGGTTAGGGTTTGTTGAATGGATGGGAAGGGGTGTTTGAGGAAAGGTTTGAAAATGAAAAACAGTACGCATGGACAAACAACAAACTCTGTAGACTACCATATCCATATCAATATGCTAAGGGAGAAAAAGGAAATGCATGCATGATGATGATTGATAAGGAGACCCGGATTACATACAGTTTTTGTTCAGTTGTTCTGTGCTTACTTTTACAGATAGCAAATAAATGTTTTAAATATTGGTAGGGATGAAACATAAACATAGATCAAACCTAATGATAATAATACCAACAAGAAGAACACACACTGTTGTAAAGATTGTCGACCAAATAATGAAACAAATTACTTAAAAGATGATGAAAGTTGATACTGTTACTGTGTTATCCTGGTCAAAAATGTGGATTTGCATCTCGGCATTCCTCTTGGTCCTCTCGTCCATCAATCTTGGGTGTCGCCACTGCCTGCCTGATGTAGACTTATTGGTAAGGTAAGTGTGCATTGTTTTCCCAAGTATAGCACCGGGTAAGGCCAGGCCTTTGATTGTAGGTGGAAAAACAAAAGGGATATTATTGAGAAACAAAGTTGAAAAAAATGCACAAATTATGGTGTAGTGCAACAAGAGCACTTTCTGGGGTGGCATGTATACATCATCTCTACTCTAGTCAGTTTCCAGCATTAACCTAAAACAGCAACAGGACATAGCAGGCCCACAGTGACGGCACGCCGCTTACCACATCCTCCGTTTAGACAGAGTACATTTTTTTAAAGAGTTGGACAAAGCACACATGTATCCAGCAACATAGCATTTTACAATTTAAGTGACTAAATCAATGCACAACAGTCATACCACAGTTACACTGGACTCTACTTCTACACAGACATTTAGGTCTGCTGTGGTTGTTGTTGACTTGTTTACCTTTTATGCCACTCATGAAACGTCCTGACTTGTTATTATTCCATCAATCATCTCCGATACTTGTACTGACTGACTGTGAAGATCGGCCTGCAGTAGAAGTACAATTTTGTTATTAAACAACAAGAGTAGAAATATTATTGACTTGAGTCACTCTTTAGTGTGTACACTAAGACTAGTACACTTTGACTTCACTTCATGCACAACAAACAACAAAAACACAAACACCAATCACTCAGAGTCAGGTGTCCAATGCATGCTATTCATTTTCATTACCTGTTCCTTGTCATCAGTTAAGGGTCCGTCTCTCTCATCATCATCATCATGGACGGTGCTGTTGTCATACTCATTGTGCATAGATTGAGTTCCCTTCCTGTATTCAATCAAAAGCAATGTATCAAGCTGCAGTACAAGTACAAGTAAAATGATGATTATTACAAATAGTGCACAATGAAATAACTTAATGTACAACAAACAACAACAAAATCACTCAGTCTGCATCCAATGCATGGCATCATTCATTACCTGTTCCATCTCATTTTCAGTTAATGGGCAGTCTCTCTCGGCTCTGAAAGGAGGATAGCTTAGTCATCATGTTCCATTTCATTTGGAGGGACTAGGAAAGATTTGATTTTTTCTTCTACTTTGCATCATCCAATCATCATCTGTCTTGAGGGCAATGGATTTATGGAGATTCAGGAGGATGGAGCAGAGGAGCTGGATTCGGAGGACTGTACTGTGAAATGCAGACAGCTGAAACGCATATATTAAAATAAAAAGAGTAGAAGACGGTGGTGATGGATTTGTTGTGATTCAAAGTTTGTAACCGGAAAGACAGACACACAAATAAAGGAAAATCAGGGAGGAAGACAGTAAGTGCAAGCCTAACTGTCAGGGAAGTATAGCTGGTCCTCAAACGATGGGGGCTTCAACCGGAAGTAGGTAAACATCATGCAACACTACGTTCGTCACCTGAGCCGCTATCCTCATCTTCCTCCCTTGATTCATGTATTGTGTAATTCGGTGGTATGAAGTGCTAAATCATTTTGATCATTGTTAACCTCTCCACGTTTTTGAGCGGGAAACAGGTCCTTCTCACTGTTAAAATGGAACCAGCAGCACTGAAAACACGTTCGGAAGAGACACTTGTGACAGGCAAACCAGATAACTTATCGCCAGCCTGCTGAGCAGTAGCCATTGGGCCCTTTTCCCATGCCAATACCGCAATGGGTTTTGATCAATGTACACCTCTGTTGGGTCGTCCAGATAGGCCTGGACCATCCGGTCAATGTTCGGGGGTGCTAAACTTTTTTCCGGGTCTTTTCTCTGTGCATCAACACTGCGTTTACCAATGCCTAAATGTAAATAACAATCCTGTAAAGATTTTAATGGGCCGAATGATCCAGTTATTGCTGTTGTCGATAGTGATGGTGAGTGTTCAGAGCCAAACGCACTGCCCTCAGCCTCCGAAGTTGCACTTGATGCAGGATGCCCTGCTGCAGCACTTGTTGTGGGTTGATCTAACAGGGTTTTTAATTTGATTAGCAGCCGTTCCTTTTCCAACTTACTCGCTGCCTCAGCTATCCAAGTTTTGTAGCAGGCAACATCCATCTCTAAAAAAGGAATAAATGTCTTCAGTGCCAATTTTGTTTGTGGATCCAGAATTGTGGCAGAAATGTAATGTTCTTGTGACAAAATCTTATTTTGCACCCTTGCATTGTCAGATAAGGGACAGACTAAGCTCTCCACCAACTCATAGGCTTCTTGTTTTTCCTCTACACCTTTGTATGATTCAGACACCACCTTCAGCTGATGCTCTAGCATTTGCACTAATGGGATAGCTTGCCCATAGTACAGTCCTCCTTGCTGACTTCACCTGTGAAGACTTCAAAAGGACGAAGCATGTCAGTCAGGCCTTTAACTAGGCACCATTGGTCCATCTGAGGGGTCATGCCTTTCACAGTAGCATCCCCTCTTCGCATGACATATTCATTGAGTGGCCTGTACTGCTCAAACAGACGATCAAGCATGTAATAAATTGAGTTCGAACGTGTGGCCACCTCCTGGAGGAGTGCTTTGACTGGCATTTTATAGTCTCGTTGAATGATCCTCAGCTGCTTCCGAGCTTTAAAATAATGCCCAAAATTAGTGCATATTCTTCGGCAGGTGGTCAGTAAGTTGCTGACTATGGGTTCTTTTTTCAGAAAGTCTTGAACTATAATGTTTATGCAGTGCGCCAAACACGGAACCCTGAAATAGGAACCAAGCTCCATGGCCTTAAGTACATTACTGCCATTATCTGTGGAAACAAAACCAATACTAAGCCCTCTTGGCCGTAGCCATTCAAAAACCTTGCTGCAAAACTCTTCCAAAATGTTTACAGCAGTATGAGATTTCTCCATGGCGAACATGGCTACAGTTGCATGTTTCCGGAAAGCTCTAAAAACCTGAACTGTGTGAAGAGCACCTCCTTCAGATAGCTTATCTCTAACCCCCACAAAAGAGACCCAGTGTGCAGTGATGTTATGTTATTGTTATTTGTTGTGCGCACAGCTACTCCAGCCAAGGAGCGTCCTGGCGCATAGACAAGGAGGAACATAACACAACAGGAATAGGCAGAAAACTAGAAGGGACAGCTAAAACAGAAAGGTTTTTATTGCTTTCCGGAAAGTCATGAGATCCTCCAGCAGGCGAATTTCAACCGGAAGGGAGTTCCAAGTTGATTCAGCTTTTACGCTGAAGGAGCGTCCCCCCATACGGCTGAGCCTAAATCTAGGTACTACAGCAAAGGCCTGGCCTTGGGAGCGGAGGGTGCATGTGGGGAAATTGAAAGTAAGAAAACTGAACATGATTTCAGGGCCTATACCTCTCAAAATCTTAAAGGTCAGGCAAAGGACCTTGAAGAGAATACGCTTCCTCACTGGGAGCCAGTGTAGGGAGCGAAGGACACTCGCCACCGGGCAAAATCTGGGCAGGCCGACAATCGCTCTGGCTGCAGCATTTTGTACCCGTTGCAGGCGAGTAAGCTCAGCCTGATTGGCCCCAACCAGGAGAGAGCGTGCGTAATCCAGGAGAGAGATGACAGTGGCCTGGATTACCAGCTGTCTGGTTGGGGCATCGAAGAATTTGAGGATAGGTCTTAAGCCTCTCAACAGACCAAAACAACAGGCAGCTGTTTTTTTAGTGTGTCCTACGAAGGTAAGACCCGCGTCCAGCCAGACTCCCGGATTTTTCAACTCCGACACCGGAGTCGGGGTTGGTCCCAGCTCTGGCGGCCACCATTGGTCACCCCATAGTTCCACTCCCCTTCCGACAATCATCACCTCTGTCTTAGTGGCATTAAGCTGGAGACAGTTTCCCGTCAACCAGCTAGCCACCGCCTTCAGTCCATCCTGAAACCTGGGGGCATCTTGTTCCGCATCCCCGCTGATAGTGACCGCCAGCTGTGTGTCGTCGGCATATGTGACCAGAGTTAGGCCCCACAGCCTGGCGACCTCAGCCAGCGGTCTCACGTACAGATCAAACAACATGGGACTCAGCGAGGACCCCTGTGGAACCCCCATGGCCAGTGGCTGGAAGTTGGACTTGAAGGGAGGGATGGCAACACAGAAGGAACGATTGCAGAGGAAGGAGCGGAACCACTGCAGCGCCTGACCACCGACATCAATCTCCTCGAGCCGATGCAGGAGGATACTGTGAGAGACCGTGTCGAAGGCGGCGCTGAGGTCTAACAATATCAGCGCCGCCGTCTGACCAGCATCCAACACCGCACGGAGATGTTCTACCATCACAAGAAGAGCGGTCTCCGTGCTGTGCCCAGCACGGAAGCCATTTTGTGTGGGATCAAGGGCATTGGTCCGGACGAGATGTTCTGACAGGGCCAAGTTGACATGAGCCTCTGTTATCTTCACCAGCCAGGGTAGCAGTGAGATGGGACGGTAACTTTCAGGCTTCGACGGGTCCAGGGAGGGTTTTTTATGATCAGGGACACCACGGATCATAAAAGCCATGTGCTATTCTGCCTGTGGATGAGATCCGCGGCTCCGAGACCCTCGCTTTTTCCATCACCCTGGCTCCTCACCAATCCGTGAAAGGATTATTAGTATACAGACCGCCTGGCCCACCTGGAACTTTCGATTCTGTCTTGACGGGACTGGCCCTGAAACACTGTATAGTAGCCGGGGATTTCAACTTCCGTATGGACGATCCATCGGACCCGGACGCTATCAAATTATTGGAGGCTACGGCCCCACTGGGCCTGATCCCCCACCTTCAGGGACCTACGCACGACAAGGGGCATACTCTCGACCAGGTCTTCTCTACATCTCCTCTCGAGGTGAAGGAAATTATCCCGGTGCTATGGTCAGACCATCGGGTTGCCAAATTCCTGGTTAGAGGTACAGCTAAACCATCTACGTCTGTATCCCAGCAGCGGGGTCGAGTCCCTAGGGCATACCACCGCGTGACCCCTGCGATGCTGGCCCAGGCCGCTCTGGATCACCCTTGTCCCCTTTCAGGCGACCTGGAGAAGGACCTGGAGTCCTTGCAAGCATGGCTTCTAGAGAGGCTGAACGATCTAGCCCCAGTGTTGGCCCCCCGCTTAACTCCGAAACGGGTTTCGGCTCCTTGGTTCACCGCAGCACTGTCGGCTAAGCGGCAGTAGTGCAAAGTGGCCGAAAGAGCCTGGCGTTCACAATACGACTCTGTGGCAAGGCTTATCTACAAGACGGCGGTTAAGGCCTATCACAGGGACATTCGCCTTGGAAAAAAAGCCTACCTTGCAGGGAGGATAGAAGCCGCCTCCAACTCCTGTAAGGAGATTTTCACTATAGTAAGAGAATTCATGGCACCACGGTCCAATACATCGGAAGAGATGCCCTCTGATTCTTGGGCGTCTGATCTTGCTAACTTCTTCACCAACAAGATCAAACTTATACAAGACTGTTTTCCACCGGTGGCGCCCGAGGGGTTGTCCAACCCAGAGGATGACTTGTACCCTCTGTCCCCGCCTGGCCCGACGTTGGCTGTGTTTCCACCTATCTCAGCCCCAGCTTCCTTAGCGTTGATGGGCAATCTTAAATCTGGGTCACCTCTAGACCCTTGCCCGGCTAAATTCCTGGCAAAAATCGCGGAAGTGATAAACCCACTGGCAAACCCTCTCCTGAACCTCTCGCTGAGTCAGGGAGTGGTTCCGCAGGCCTGGAAGCAGGCAATGGTCATCCCTTTGCTTAAGAAGCCCGGTCTCGATCCTAGAGCCCCAGTCAACTATAGGCCTATCTCTCTGTTGCCGGCTCTCACAAAAATTTTGGAGAAGCATGTTCAGCTGGTGCTCTCCAATTTCTTGGAAACACACGAGATTCTGCATGCCACCCAATCTGGCTTCCGCCCAAACCTCAGCACAGAGACCGCGCTCCTAGAGGTTTCAGAAACCATTAAAGGGGTTCTGGACACTGGGGGCAAAGCCATGCTGGTGATGTTGGACCTGTCGGCGGCTTTTGACACCGTCCCCCATGATGGCCTTCTCGCAAGACTCTATGAGATTGGCCTACGGGGTACGGTGCTCAGCTGGTTTTCCTCCTTTCTAGCCGGCCGCCGGCAAACGGTCTGGGCCTCCCCAGATTCTGCCGTGATGCCGCCTCTGGGAGTCGGGGTCCCACAGGGCTCTATATTGAGCCCAACCCTTTTTAACATCTTCATGACCCCTTTGGCGGCCCTGGCGGAGTCGTTTGGGGCCCAGATCGTATCCTACGCCGACGACACCCAGCTCCTCTTCTCTTGTAAGAGAGGAGGAGACTTTGATGGGGAGAGTATCCGGGATTGCCTTGGGGCTGTTTTTAAATGGTTCCAACTGAACAGCCTCAAGTGCAATTCCGATAAGTCCGAGGTACTCTTCTTCGGGTGTGTGACGGAGCCAGACTGGCAAGCTTGGTGGCCCATTGACATGTTTCCTCCTTCTTGTTCATCCCACATTGCTAAGAACTTGGGGGTCAAGATGGACAAGAGTCTCACACTGAAATCCCAGATCCTCGGTGTGACGGGCACCTGCTTCGACCTCCTTAAGATGCTGCGGAGGTTTTTACCTCTTTTGTCTGAGGACCATAGGAAGCTGACTGTGCAGGCTCTGATAGGCTCTAGGTTAGATTATTCCAACATTCTGTACCTGGGCCTGCCAGAGTACCTGCTACAGCGGCTCCAAGTCGTGCAGAATGCTGCCGCGAGGGCCATTTTTGGTCTGAACAGACGAGCCAGTGCTGCGGGCTTGCTGCAGACGTTACACTGGCTTCCCATCCGCAAACGGATTGCTTTTAAGGCATTAACTTTGGCCTATAAAGCTCTCCATGCGGTGGGCGCTAAGTACCTCCAGAAGAGACTTGCCTTTTATCATCCGGCTCGCTCTCTGAGGTCAAAATCTCTGTTTCTGGCGGTTGTACCGCGAGTGAAGAGAGCTTGCATTGGAGGTCGCTCCTTTGAGATGCTGGCGCCACAGCTGTGGAATTCTTTGCCGCTCACACTTCATGGAGCCACCAGCCTACTTGCATTTAGGAAAGGCCTCAAAACTTGGCTATTTACCCAGTAGGTTTCCCGCTGTTCCTTCTGTTTTCTTTCACTGCATCGATCCCCCTGTCTTTTAATGTGCTGTGTTATTGTGTAGTAGGTCTTTTAATGAGTTGTGTTATTGTGTGGTAGGTTTCCTCCTGGAAAGCGATGGGACACTCTTTTTGAGTAGCCGTGCGCTATACAAAAATAAACATAACATAACATAACATAACACCGCCTGCTTCCACTTAGTTGGAACTACACCCGACTCCAGGGAGAGGTTGACAAGGGAACACACGACAGAGCGTCCCATAAAGGCCTGATCTCTAAAAAGAGTAGGTCTTACTGGATCAGATGGAGAGCCAGATTTAACTTGGAAGGCAAGTTTGTCAAACCCCTCCGGAGGGAGAGGGGGAAATGAGAGCAGGTTAGTATGATGAGGTGTCCCATTAGAGCTTCCCAGGTCAATCCCTGTGCTGGGGAATGCCCAATAGATTGCTTGGACTTTTCCCAGAAAGTAAGAAGCAAGGGATTCACAATGGGAGGTGGAACTCACAGCCACAGAGGGAGTCCGCTTCGCCACAAGATCTTTCACGGCTTTGAAGATGGCCTTCGACGGGTTAGAGCTGTTCCGAAATTCTGCAGCATAGAATGCCGCTCGGGCTCGACAGATAGCCCGATGATAGAGCTTGACGGAAGCAGCATACGCAGCTTTTAAATCAGCCCCATACGTCTTCCGCCATGCTCTCTCCGCCCGTCTACAGGCTCCCTTCAGGGCATGTAAGGCGCTGTCGTACCAGGGACTCGACTCTCTGGTATTGATTTTACTCAATACGATGGGAATCAGAGTGTCCAGAGCCCTGGTAATCCAAGAGCAGAACAGGTCATAACCCTCTTCCACGCCATTCAATGGGCCCAGCGGATGTTCTGCTAGAAGAGGATGAAAGTCTTCTAGCCTGAGTTTGTTCCAAAGCCTCCTAGGTACCAGTCTAGCCGAAGGGATGGAGGGAGTCACAGGTATAGGACAAAGAGTGGTCACCAGGAAATGGTCGGTCCACGCTAACGGAGAAATAGATGTAATTTTAGTCTCCGGCAGATTGGTAAAAAAGGGGTCGAGGATATGTCCCCCTATATGGGTAGGCTGAGAGACCAGCTGGGAGAGCTGAAAGGCCTCTAAGTCTGCAGAGATGCTGCGTACCGTCAGATTGGAAGGGGTGTCAAAATGTAGGTTCAGGTCACCCAAGATGGAATAGTTGGCGCAATCTGTGACCAGTGCGCCAACAGCGTCGGGGAATGAGTTTCTGAACACCACATCGCTACCCGGCGGACGATACACAACCATCCCAGAGAGCGTAAACTCGGGGCTGACTGAGATCTTAAAAGAGGCACTTTCACACCCGGCGATGTTAAGGCCACTCCACACGCAGGTAAAACAGGACCTAACTATGAGAGCTATACCCCCGCCTCTGGTAGATCTATTCAGAGTAAACATAGAATAGTCAGGGGGGCCTGCAAGATTGGAAAAAGCAGCATCCGCGTCCTGAAGCCAGGTTTCAGTGATGGCAAAAATATCAGGGGCTTCATCCTCAATTAGATCGTAGATGTTTTGATGGTGTTTCAGTGCCGATCTAACATTCAGGTTTAGAACCCGCAGGAAGGGAGGAGAGCCCTTGATAGCCCATGATGCACATGTAATCTGTGGTTTGGCAACTGGTAAACATGTCTGTTGTCAGGTGGATATTATGAACATCACTCTGCTGCAAAGCTTGTCCAACCAATTCCAGCACATCATGATGTAGTGCCGGAACAGCAATTCTTGCGAAATAGGACCGGCCGGGAACCTTCCATTTAGGGCAGATGGCTGACACAAATTCACGGAAACCCACCCCTTCCACAAATGAAAAAGGGAGAAGGTCCAGCGCTAACATTGTAGCCAGCTTCACATTGTACAATTGTGCCGTTGGGTTGTTGCGTTGGAACTACCCCTCCAACCTAAGCATGCTCTCAATGGTAGGCTGGATTACTTTTCTTTGTGGTTCTGTTCTTTTCATCAACCCACTTAGGCTCAACGACGCACTTTGTTTCATTGCAGTACTCGGTCGCCTTGGTGTCTCAGCCTGACTCTGAGTATGGCTCCTACTGCGGTGCCACTGAGATGTTGCTGAGGAGGATGTGGGTGATACCACTACACTACTGGGGACAGGGTTAGAAATGCCCCCCTCCTCTTCACCTTCCACCGCAATAATATCGTCCCCTGATTCTTCATGCCCAACATCAATGGGTTGTAAGTGAAGTAGGTGATTTTCCCACATAATAGTGTCGTGTATTTTGAGATGACTTGTTTGGCCTCCGGTACCATAGTTTGTACCAAGCTTACCCCGCTGAAACCTGTGCAACAAATTGAGTATATAGCAACGTTCTCCTCCTTAGTGCTTACCGAAAAGAAGTCCCAAACTGGGGAGGAGAACTTTCTGGCACTGCTGGGTGTGCCACTTTCAATACAGATGAACTGGAGGGTGTGCTTGAAATGTGACTCTGTTCATCTACACTGTGACTTCTACTACCACTACCTACTGAGATGGTTGAGCTGGATGTAGGTCCCTGCCTGGCCTTTGAAAATATGGCAGCTGGAGGTGGTGGTGGTGTAACCTGTGTTGATGGTATCTGTGCTACATCCCGCTCAGCAGCAGCCTTCCTGGACAGGGTGATAATGTTGGTCTCCATCCCCTTTGGGGCGGGAGTGATGTGGTTGATGACAGGCTCATCTTCATCAAGATCATCCCCCTCTTGTACTTTAATAATAATAATAATAATAATAATAATAATAAAGGCATTTATAAAGCGCCTGGTTACGCCTTCCGGCGTATCCCCACGCTGTGGAGAAGAGGCTGGTTCAAAGACAGTAGAGAGAAGCCACAGGCCCAACTTATCCTATACGACTATTCAGAGAACAAGTGAGTTTTTAGAAGACTCCTAAATCTGGTTTCTGATTGTTCCAACCTCAGGCAAAGCGGGAGTTTATTCCAATTTTGGCAGCTAAGAGGCGTAAAGAGCGACCACCCATTCTCACTTTCTTAATCCTAGGGATTACCAACTGTCCTGTCCCACCTGACCTCAATGTTCTACCCGGTACATACCTAGTAATCAGGTTTCCCAGGTACATTGGAATCTTGTGCCCGAGGATACGATGACAAATGAGAAGGGATTTGAACAATACCCTTTTCTTAACTGGGAGCCAATGAAGAGCTTCAAGGGCTGATTTAGACGCTGCCCTTCTGGGTAGTCTCAGGATCAGGCGAGCTGCCGCATTCTGCAGAATTTGAAGCCGCCTGCGATTCTTTTCCGGTGCACCCAGAAAAAGAACATTCCCGTAATCTAAGCGGGCAGTAACTAGAGCATGCGTCAGAGTCCGCCTGGCCTCTAGTGATAGCAGGTCTAATGTTTTGTTGAGGGTTTTTAGTACACCAAAACATTTCCCCACTAGCCGGCGGATATGCCCTTCATAAGAGAGGGCCGAGTCCACCCAGACTCCCAGATTTTTGGCCTCTAGGCAGGGTATAGGGGTGAGGCCCAAACATTGTGGCCACCACTCTATGGACCAGTAAGATTTGTCTCTGCCAACCACTATCACCTCTGTTTTGGCACCGTTCAGCTTCAAGCAGTTTTTATTCATCCAGGAGGCAAGCTCCTGCATGCACTCCTTAAAGTTGGAAACCTCCGCCAATGGTGCTTGAGATAAGGAGATCAGCAACTGAGTGTCATCAGCATACGATACTAATTCCACTCCGAACGCCTGCACCACCTCAGCCAGGGGGGACAAGTATAAGTTGAACAAAGTGGGGCTCAGGGCTGAGCCCTGAGGAACCCCCTGCTCAAGTGCCACCTCTTTGGACTGAAAGGATAATCGTTGGATCTGGAAACCGCGCTCTGTCAGAAAGGATTTCAGCCAGCCCAGCGCAAGAAACGAGACACCTCCTCTGTTCAGACACTCCAGCAAGGTGAAATGTGCTACAGTGTCGAACGCCGCACTGAGGTCTAGCATTATCAGTGCCATGGTGTGTCCCGCATCTACTCCTTGCCTGATGGTTTCTGTGGCTCTTAATATAGCGGTTTCAGTGGAATAACCCGCCCGGAACCCTGATTGAGAGGGATGCAGAAGCTTAGCACTCTCCATGTGTGCTGTCAGCTGGATATTGATCACTTTCTCCGCTACCTTCGCTACATAAGGCAACAAGGAGATGGGTCTCAGATTTTCGAGGATATCATGGCTGAGAGTATTTTTTTTCCTAATAGGTAATATCACCGCTTTTTTCCAGGATGCTGGCAGCGTGTGGGATGCAAAAGAGATCTCCAGGACATGCTCATATACGGCTCAAGAGTCTCTAAGCTCTCTCCCAGCACCTTGGGAGGGGCTCGGTCGCTGGGGGATCCAGATTTAATGCTGAGACAGATGTTTCTTAAAATCTCTGGAGGGGGGACTGCGAAGCAGTTCAGTTTATTTCCCACTACACTGGCTCCAGGCACTTCCTCAAAAGCCAGTCCACTCCCTGGATTGCTAGTAAAAGAAGAGTAGATATTCCTAACCTTCAGAGAGAAATAGTCCGCTACACTGTTGCATTCCTCTACTGAGTCGTTACCAGGGTCGTTGGAACCAGCCACCATGGAGATCTCTTTATAAATCCAAAAGAGTTCCTTAGAGGAGTTCTCAACCTCTCCTATTCTGGTGTTATAATGGGCGGCCTTAGCTCCTCTGAGTAGGACTTGATATTTCCTCTGTCCTTCTCTGTAGATCCTCCGCTCCTGCATTCTAAACTCCCTTCTCCAGCTCCTTTCTAGTCTCTTACATTCTGCCTTAGCCTTCTGCAGGTCGGGAGTGAACCAGGGGGCAGATTTTCTGACTCTCCCAACAGATTTCCTCAATAAGGGAGGTGCCACTTTGTTGAGGGCCTGTAAAATGCGCTCATTTAGGTTTTTACTTGCACTTTCACTGTCCGACCTTCCGGGGGGCCTCCTTCCCTAAGCAGCATGTTGAAGGTGTCTTGCAAAAAGTTTTTCCATTTTCTGCAGGGAAAGATCCTGGTCCCTCCCTTCAGTGGGTCTTCCATGGTTATGGCCATACTATAAGGCACCAGGAAATAGTCGGACCAGGGGACTGGAAATGGTGCCCCTACATCCACACCATCCCAGCTGGCAAACACTGGGCCTAGCAAGTGGCCTAGTTGGTGGGTGGGGACAGCCGACTTAAGATCCAGTTGCATGGACTGCAAGTCCTCACGTGGCTCAACCGCCTCCTTATGCAGAGCGTCTTCAAAATGCATGTTCATGTCACCCAGCACAAGAATTTTGTTCCGCTTGATCGACAAATGAGCTATGCCATCTAGAAGACTGGACATAAAGTTCCCGAATGCTCCGGGAGGTCTATAGAGGAGGATCCCGGTAACAGAAGACTTAGGGCCTAGTTTAAGTACAAAGTGCCCTGCCTCACTGCTATTCACCAGTAAGGGTTCAAGGGAACATTCGTAACTCCATAACTCTAAGTTTTTCGGGAACCTTCCTTTTCAGTAGCATTGTCTTGTGGCGTGCATCACTCTCAGACTGAGCTGGTGACTGTCAAGTGGCATCACGATCATCAGGAAGCGGGGCTTGAAGAAGAAGATGATGGACTAAGCCTCCTTTTCCTTGCTGGTGGTCTGGAAGACAATAGATCTTCGGAAACAGTGGTTTGCTCCACTTTGTCTGCAGGAACCTCGATATCCTGAAATGCCCCTACTTTACGAGCAACAACTACTATTGTGCGCTGTTCTTGCGTCTGTTGCTGTTCTTGCGGCTGCTGCACACACAACAAAGGCATGTCTTTAAGACACCCAACACCAGAAATCCCACCCAAAAAAACACATTTCCCAACTCAATCCAATGCCATCCATGCTCTAAATTATGTCTAAATTCAACAGACCACACAGAAACACATCTTTAATGCAGCTGTGGCTACCTGCTCTGAGCCTACTGGATAAAAGCAGGCCTGTTGGCAGGCAAACCCAGACTAGCTTGCAGACCTAGGCTTCAAAATGGCCACCAACCACATGGCCAGGCCCAACAACAGAAAGCCTACCCCAAAAACACACATTTCCCAACTCAATCCAATGCCACCCATGCCATAAATGATGTCTAAATTCAACCGACCACACAGAAACACTTGTTTAATGCAGCTGTGGCTACCTCCTCTGGGCCTAATGGATGAAAGAAGGCCTGTTGGCAGACAAGGCCAGACAAGCTTGCAGGCCTAGGCTTCAAAATGGCCACCAGCCAAATGGCCAGGCCCGAAAAGAGAAAGCCCACCCCAAGAAAACACATTTCCTAATTCAATCCAATGCCATCCATGCGCTAAATGATGTCTAAATTCAACAGACCACACAGAAACACTTGTTTAATGCAACTGTGGCTACCTGCCCTGAGCCTACTGGATGAAAGCAGGCCTGTTGACAGACAAGGCCAGACAAGCTTGCAGGCCTAGGCTTCAAAATGGCCACCAGCCACATTGCCAGGCCCAACAACAGAAAGCCCACCCCAAAAACATATTTCCCAACTCAATTCAATGCCATCCATGCCCTAAATGATGTCTTAACTCAACAGACCACACAGAAACACTTGTTTAATGCAGCTGTGGCTACCTGCTCTGAGCCCATTGGATGAAAGCAGGCCTGTTGGCAGACAAGGCCAGACAAGCTTGCAGGCCTAGGCTTCAAAATGGCCACCAGACACATGGCCAGGCCCAACAACAGAAAGCCCACCCAAAAAAACACATTTCCCAACTCAATCCAATGCCATCCATGCCCTAAACGATGTCTGAATTCAACAGACCACATAGAAACACTTGTTTAATGCAGCTGTGGCTACCTGCTCTGAGCATACTGGATGAAAGCAGGCCTGTTGACAGACAAGGCCAGACAAGCTTGCAGGCCTAGGCTTCAAAATGGCCACCAGCCACATTGCAAGGCCCAACAACAGAAAGCCCAACCCAAAAAACACATTTCCCAACTCAATTCAATGCCATCCATGCCCTAAATGATGTCTTAACTCAACAGACCACACAGAAACACTTGTTTAATGCAGCTGTGGCTACCTGCTCTGAGCCTACTGGATGAAAGCAGCCTGTTGGCAGACAAGGCCAGACAAGCTTGCAGGCCTAGGCTTCAAAATGGCCACCAGACACATAGCCAGGCCCAACAACAGAAAGCCCACCCCAAAAAAACACATTTCCCAACTCAATCCAATGCCATCCATGCCCTAAATGATGTCTGAATTCAACAGACCACATAGAAACACTTGTTTAATGCAGCTGTGGCTACCTGCTCTGAGCCTACTGGATGAAAGCAGGCATGCTGGCAGACAAGGCCAGACAAGCTTGCAGGCCTAGGCTTCAAAATGCACACCAGCCACATGGCCAAGCCCAGCAACAGCAAGCCCACCCCAATAAAACACATTTCCCAACTCAATCCATGCCCTAAATGATGTCTAAATTCAACAGACCACAGAGAAACACTTGTTTAATGCAGCTGTGGCTACCTGTTCTGAGTCTACTGGATGAAAGCAGGCCTGTTTGCAGACAAGGCCAGACAAGCCTGCAGGCCTAGGCTTCTAAATGGCCACCAGCCACATTGCTTAGCCCAACAACAGAAAGCCCACCCCAAAAAAACACATTTCCCAACCCAATCCAATTCCATCCATGCCCTAAATGATGTCTAAATTCAACAGACCACACAGAAACACTTGTTTAATGCAACTGTGGCTACCTGCTCTGAGCCTACTGGATGAAAGCAGGCCTGTTGGCAGACAAGGCCAGACAAGCTTGCAGGCCTAGGCTTCGAAATGGCCATCAGCCACAGGCCAGGCCCAAAATCAAAAAGCCCACCCCCAAAAAGCACATTTCTCAACTCAATCCAATGCCATCTAAGCCCTAAATGATTCTTGAAAATGAAATACATTCAAAACACACCAAAGGAACAGTTGCTTCATCATGCACCCATGAAAGCTCTGGGGCTACTGAGTACTACTACCCACAACAATTAAATAAAAAGAAATGATAAGTCCTGAAATTAAATTGTAGTTGCAACAACTGAAATGCCCCTAATCAAACAGACACAACAACCACTTACTTGTAAAATATCCAATTCAAAAATCCTCAAAACCAATGATAATGATGCAGCAGACAGCTCAAAATCCAAAGGCAGAATGAGCAGGAGATGGACAAAGCACTAGGAGGAGCCTGCTGCACATGAACAGGAATTTGGAGATTGTGTGGCACTTCCTCCCTCTCCCTATTTAAAAAAAGGACTTCTTGCACAAAAAAGGACAGCCAAATGTCAATCTGAGGGGTTTATTTCATCCAAATCATCATTTGCAGAAGGTTTTATGCTGCTAGAGATGATATTCTTCTTCGGATTGAAAATTTTACATGTTCGAGTTCTCGGGCTTCACCTTAATTCCGCCGGATGTCGATGGCGCGTCCAAAATGACATGTTCGCATTCTCTCGCTCCTTCTCGCGTTGGATATGACATGTTCGGGTTGTCTTGCTCCTTGTCGCGTTCGATATGACGTGTTCGCATCCTCACACTCTTGCTCACGGTGGAGAATGACGTGTTCGGGTTCTCTCGCTCCTTGTCGCGTTCGATATGACATGTTCGCATCCTCACACTCTCACTCGCGGTGGAGAATGACGTGTTCAAGATCTCATACTCTCGTGGTGCATGATCGCGAGATGAATGACGTGATCGCGGGTGTGAACTCTTGCGAGATAACGCAAACGGCTACCAACATCTCGTGGAGCACGCGACCGGATCGGGAAAACTTGTCGGCGAATGCGGGGATCCCGGTAAGGTGATCACGAGCGCGAGAACGTATTTTCAAAGTGCGAGCATGAAGAAAATCTCCAGTAGGCTGCGGATCGCGGAAAGTTTGCCATTTTCGCAATCCCCGCGGAACGCGAAAATGTCAAATTATCGCAATTTCAACAAACGGAACGGAATTTGACGCCCACCCCTACTATTATCTCTGTACAGTTCGCCCATCTTTCACTTCGCATCTTGTCTTGTTTTTAGATGTACTCATAATCTATGATGTATTTATTTATGATGTAAATGTTATCACATTGCATGTTTGCACGCCCATACTCCCATGCCTTTCAGTTTTGCTCCTTTTTTATCTTGCATCTTGCCTTACTTTCATTTTAGACTTTTTACCACCAAATGATTTTATCCATGATGTACTGTATTGTATTTGTAAATGATTTTAGGTAATCATACAATAAAGAATTACAAATTCAATCTGCCAGCCCAGGTCACTTTTATTTAACAAATCATAAGAAAAATACACTTTCCATATTAAAGTCAAAAAGACACATAGATATGAAAAGGTGACAGAAATGTTGCCTTTCAAGCATCACTTTCTACTAAATCTGAAAAGTCCAAGTGTTTCTTTTTTCGGTGCCGAGGGGCACATCCATTTCAATACAGATTGTTTGCTCAGCCAAATGATGAATACCTGCAAAATATGTTCCCATTACCTACACTCCTAAAGATCGATCAGGAACAGGATAAATAAGAACTGCTATTTGAAGGCGGGAGTTACAGTACTAATGTAAGCTTATGTTGGAGTGGAGAAAGCACAGTGTATACAATTAGGTGACCAAATTTACTTAATTGAGTGCAAACAGTGTAGTAAGCAATATGTACTTCTAACAGATGAATAGCCCTAGATTCAAAAGCCACAGGAAAAGTACAAGTAGATTTCAAGGACAATAAATGCACAAAGCTTCGTCCACCTAGGAAATGAGATCAAAAGAGACACGCCCTGTGGGTCAGAGATGCATGTATAGTGAGAAAGTGTTACTGCCTGGTAGTCTTGACTTCTAAACCTTTTTTTAGAATGAAGCATAAGCTAAAGATTCGATCCGGCCTTTGTGATTAAGGGGCATCGTACAGTTAATAATTTCTCAGGAAAACTGTGCATTTGTTGGACAACGTAAATGTCAAAATTGCTTGAGAATGAGAACATGGCAACACTGACTCCTCAAGAAAATTGTAGAAACAGATCTAAAGCCCTTTTGTTTGGTAACTTATGCATGCCCAAAGGGAAACACAGGAAATAGTTGAATTGGCATTTTAAATATTTATTGGAGCAATTTGTATTGTATTCATGTGACTTATCATAATTTTTCTTATCGTGTCAACAATTCTGAAATGTATGTAATTTTCTGTATCCATATGATGCATCACACTAATTTGTAGGTACTTCTGACATAGAGATTATTTGTTCTCTAGGTACATTGTGTTCTTACCACCCACTAGAAGATATCAGTGTGTTGCTTTTTCCTGTTGTCAGTAGTAAGTTGATATTATTTTCTCTCATAACAATATCGTATGTAGCGCTTTTAACCTGAAAGTACGCTGATTTTAAAAATTACTTGTGTGTAATAACTTGTCATCGCTATTTCCTCATTCCTACCTGATTATTCACTGTGGGCTGAATATCGCTCCCTCCTACCCTCACGCAGCAGAGCTAACGCTGCAGAGGAAACGCCCAGCTAATCGCCGCCTGCAGCGAGTGAGCCGGTCCTGTGGCCACGCCCACTCGCTCGAGGCCACGCCCCCTTCGTTTCTTAAACATGTGCATTTCACGTATGCGCAGCGGACGGGCGCAGCGGGCGCGCCGTCAGCGCGCCAAAGGCACGCCTAAGGCAAGCCCGTCTGGGCCCGTCCGGGCCCGGCGGACCCAGACCCAGGGACTCTGCTGGATTCACCTCACGATCGATTGGTGTACACTAGTGACATGCTCCGGGCTCTTCACCCGGAAAAAAATCAGGAGTGTCGCTATATCCACGATGAAGGCAAACCCTTTTCCAACTGCACACGCTGCAACCCAGCTACTCAGACCCTGGCTAAAGCTGGACTACAGATAGGCCTCCTTAATTGCCGCTCCCTCCCTAGGCACGCACATGAAATCAACCTGATGATACAGGATCATGGCTTCGACATACTGTTTCTTTCAGAAACCTGGCTTTCGGCCAGCTCAGATTCTGACATCATCATTGCCCTTCCCCCAGGCTATTTTATTCAAGCCTTGCACAGACCCAGAGCGAGAGGAGGGGGGTTGGCAATAATCTACAGTGAACATCCTATCTGTAGAACCAGCAACGCTAACATTGAAGATTGCGAAAGCTGTCATTTTGCCATCCAAACCTCCCCGGTACATTCCCTTTCGGGACTACTGATCTACCGCCCTCCGGGCACACCAGGGAAATTCCTTAATGCTTTTACGGACATGGTATCACAATTAGCCTCCTCCGCTCCTAATTTCCTCATTGTGGGCGATCTCAACCTTCACTTTACAGACCCCACAGACCGGATAGCATCCGACCTTCTTCTGGACCTTATGTCGTTCAACAACCGGCTGGTTAATAACGAACCCACTCACGATAAGGGACACCTCTTAGACCCCGTCCTCACTAATATCACAGACATTACCACCTGTCCCCCCCTGCCACTGCCGTGGACAGATCACTTTCTAATCCCTATCTTTTGGGATTTACCCATAGCACCCCCCCAAACCACCAAAATTCAGGTTACCAACAGACGGTGGCACAAGCTGGTACCAGCCGAATGGGCCACCATTCTTTCAGACTCTATCCCTACCCTCTCCACCGACCCTGTTACGGCCGACGAACAGTTCAACTCTTGGATCATATCTTCTTTAGACAAACTCCTCCCTAAAACTGCCACTCTCAAACATACCAAACGAGTGCCTCCCGCTCCTTGGTATACCCCAGAGCTTAAGTCTCTGCGACAGGAATGTAAGAGAACAGAACGCTCCTGGAGGAAGGATAAGTCTAATGTAAAGAAGGACGTCTACCTCACCTCTCTACTAACTTATAAAACCGCCATATGCAAGACAAAAAGCTTATTCTTTCAAGAAAGAATAGAAAATTCTGCTTGCTCCAGCAAAGAATCTTTTATTGTCTTGAAAGAACTTCTTAAGGTTCCTGATCCCGGACCGATTAACCCACCAGACCCCAAGGCAGATCAGGAAAAATGCCATCAGCTAGCTAACTTCTTCAAAGAGAAGATCCAGAAAATCCTCGACTCGATCCCAACCACAAATCCGAGCGAGGAAAACGAGATCTCAGATACTCCTACCTCCCTCCTCTTATCCTCCTGGGGACAAGTAACTACCGAAGAAGTTGAAAATACGTTAAATACCATCAAAAGCGGATCTCCCAGGGACCCCGCCCCACTACGTACCCTTAAGGAAGTAGCACCCATCATTGTTCCTCCTCTCACCCATCTTATCAACGCTTCATTTCAACATGGAGTCGTCCCCTCTAGTTGGAAGGCGGCAGTCGTCAAGGCGCTATTAAAGAAACTCTCTTTGGACCCTGCGGACCTGGCCAATTACAGGCCAATCTCCCTTCTCCCCGGGACTAGCAAGACTGCCGAAAAACTTGTGAATAGGAAACTATCACAATTTCTGGAAACCAACAATCGGCTAAAAAGCTCACAGACAGGTTTCCGCCCAGGACAGGGCACGGACATCGCCCTCCTTGCGGCGGTGGAGGAGGCCAGAGCACTTCTAGACGCAGGAGGATCAGTGGCAGTGATCCTCCTCGACCTTAGTGCGGCCTTCTACACCATCAACCACCAGCTCCTTATCAAGCGGCTTAGGAGGGTCGGTGTGGAAGGTACCGCACTATCCTGGCTCTCGTCCTTTCTCGGCCAACGATCATTTCAGATCTGGGAGAATAACACCCGCTCCTCCGAAACTCCCCTCCAATGTGGCGTGCCTCAGGGCTCCTCCCTGAGCCCCACATTATTCAATATCTACATGTCCCCATTGGAGGAGGTTGTCACCCCGTTCGGAGTGAGTATCGTCAGCTACGCTGATGACACACAATTAGTTGTGTCCTTATCCCACCCAAGCCAACAACCTGCAGACTTATACAACTGTCTGACGCAGATACAAGGTTGGATAAACAGCTCAGCCTTAAAACTGAATGGCTCAAAGACTGACATTCTCCTCCTTGGTCAGAAAGGGCTCGCCCTCCCTCAGAACATCTGGCCACCCTGCCTGGGCCCCCCCCCAGACCCGTAACATGAGGTAAAAAGCCTAGGTGTGTGGCTCGAAACTGATCTTTCATTCACCACACAAGCAAAGAAAGTAGCCGGGACATGCTTCGGGATCCTTAAGTCTATGGGAAAGATTTTGCCCCGACTTCCTTCCACCTCTCAAAAACTGTTAATCCAAGGCCTGATACTATCTAGGCTAGATTACAGTAACTCTATCTACTTAGGCGCCCCTGAGGCTACTTTGAACAAGCTACAAAGGATCCAAAACATCGCGGCCCGGATCCTCACTAATACTCCTGCTAGAGCTTCGGCCAAACCAGCCTTGAAGCTCCTCCACTGGCGCCCAGTGAGGGAGCGAGTGAAGTTCAAAGCCCTCTGCCTGGCCCACAAACTGCTGCAAAACAGACGCCCCCCTATTTTAAGAAAATGTATCAGACCGTATAAAGCTCCAAGACCCCTCCGATCTGATCAGGAGTCTCTCATTATCATCCCCAGATTCAAGAAGGCACGCTCGGGTGGAAGACGCTTTTCGGTCCACACCTCACGCCTCTGGAACGCCTTGCCCCGCGACCTGAGAATGGAATTAAACTATCTACGATTCAGGAAGCGGCTGAAAACCCATCTTTTCCCGTAAACTCTGTCCGCCCTGAACCCTTATCTCCCCCCCCCCCCCCCCTCCTCTCTGGACCCGCAGGTGTAGGGATCTTAGCGCTGGGATACCTCCGGGTGACTAGGCGCTTTATAAAAAAATTTAATAATAATAATAATAATAAGATTCTTTTCTAAAATACGTATGTTACAATTATCAATAGAAGGAAACAAAACAGATAACACTTTGATAAATCTGGCCCTAAATGTCATTGGGGAAATTAATAGAAGGAATGTGCCTAGCTGACCTAACTTTGCTTTATGTTACACTATATGGTGGTCGATTACAAAAGACAAAACCATTCATGTGGCTCCATCTTATGAGTGCAGTACATCTATGTTTATTTACAATTCACAGTGGTTTCTATGATTACTTATGGAAGACAGAGACTGTCAGAGGTTTTCCAGGAGTACTCTTGAAACTCTTTAGTGAATTTCATTTTCATATGAGCAAATAAATAATTGTCAATGCCAAAATTCATGACCAAGTGCAAAACCATGTGCAAACTGTTTTTCTTATTTCTCCTGGGGAAAAGCACTTTTCACTGCACCCATTCAAACTATGGAGTCGGTCACTACCCGTTGTTACTCTGGAAAGGGATTTACTCCTGCCGCTGCAAGAGGAAACGCTTCCCAACACTCCAAAACATTTCCAAGGTTGGTTGGAAACGGCTTCTCAACACCTTCTTAACTGAGTATGAAGCAACTTGTTAGGGCGTTCCCATTCTGTAAGGCCACTCTCTGCCCCGTGGTAAAATTGCCCATATGGAAACCTTTGTGTGAGTAAACCTTTGCATAAGCGTAAAACCGTTGTTTATGGATAACAAAAGGGTCTTTTTCACCCACAAATTATACTTGGACTTAAATTATTCGAGGAGCCATTAAACTGGTTTTGCAAAATATTTCAAGTTGCAAGTTCTATGCACATGTAAATACTTTTCTAGTGGTGGTACACGTATTCACGGTTCTCAGCAACAACAGTAAGGTGACTGTACTTTAGAAATAGAAGCCAGAGAGAAAGAGGAGGAACAGTCACAAGGAAAGGACTTGGCACAAGGACTAGGTAGAAGAACGTTTACAGTAAGCTGACCCATTCCCTACATACGTTTGAGGTACTTGTGACGTGGATAGGAACGGTTTGTTTCATTCAGTATGTAATTTGTGCTTTGCAATATAAAATTAGTGTTTACCTTTTTCACTCACCATTGTCCCATGTGCAATTGTAAACTCAGCTTCGACAGGGCATACTTTAAATGCTTACATGTAAGTCTGCGGTGCTGCTGAATTGGTCACCTGAGTATACTTTTGTAACTTCAATTCTCAAGAAAATTACATTGCAAGGTTTTGGATAATGCTACCAGATAATTAAATTGACGTAAAAACTCAGTAAGAATATCTTTGTTGTATGGGGTTCTAATTAAATCAACGTAGTCAACGTAAGTTTAAAGCCCCAAAAAAGAGGAACCTGGAAGTTACATCTATAACACTCACCATGAAGTGACTGTTTGAGAATTGATGAATATCCCATTATATGAAAATATTCAGAGGGTAAAAATTTGGATGAGATGTAATATGGATGCACTAAGCTTTTCATATTCATTTACTGAGCTCTTAAATATTTTTTATGTGATGTGTTGTTGTAGGTGCCTATAATTATCATGAAGCAAGCAGGCAAAAAACTTTGTAAATCCATGGTGTAGGAACCCAATTAAAAAAAAAAACCTTGAATGTACTTGTTCAAAGTAGTGTTCCTAGAGTCATCTTCGAGACAACCACTGTGCTAGTCACAAGCAGATCAATACCATTTTACATTGGTTCATGTAGCCCACCATTGCGGGTACATACGTTCAAAATTGTATTACCTCACCGCGCTCTTTCCTTACTTACTTACTAGAGGCAGTTCTGCCTTAGTTAGGTAAGTAAGGACAGCAAGGGGAAGGAATAACGCGATTCCAGGCAAGTTATTAAAGTATTTATCTTTTGGTTGCACTGCCCCTCATGTGCCATCACAGCTGATAGGACATGGTCCTGAACACAGGCTGATGCTGCAAATCATGTCTGGAAATGTAACCCCTCTGGGCTTCTGCCACCGTTTGGGAGAAGCCTTGCCCCAGCAAGAGTACAGAGAGTCGTTTAGAGCTACAATTTGGGGATCTATGATCTATGAAAGATCTCTTTATGGGAGAGCTAGAGAGGGACATTGTGATATTTGGGCAAATATTTCTGAGCTATTATGACTCTCTTTATAATGGGGCTACTGGAATATGGGATCCGGCCCTTTTGACATGTGTTTACAGGAAGTACACCTGACAGAATTAAGCAGTGAGGCAGAAAGCAGCCCTTTTGATACACTTAAATAGCCCAGAGGAGGTAAAAAGCTCTGTAAGAGAACTACCGGGGTCTAAAGCCCCATGGAAGATGGAATCGTTGCAGAGTTTTATAAGTGCTTTTGCACTTTATTTTAAGCCCTTCTCTCTGATCTGTTATTCCATCTGGACTTTGGTCTCTGTCCCACCCTCTTTTAAGAAAGGAGTCTTAGTAAACTTTTTAAAGGAAGGGGAGGGTGAGTCTACCACACCTTCATGCAAGCCAATAACACTTTTAAATACTGATTATAAGCGTTTTACCATAATTGAATCTAATAGTTTTGGCGTTGTGATTGGGTCGCTGATTCACCCCAATCAGAGAGGTTTTATTAAGGGCCGCAGCTTAAGAGTTGCATCGTATTATCCAGCTGAGTTTTTAGGTCTCGCTAGAGCCAGCGCATGCACTGCTCTTGCGAGAAAATTTAGTAGGTTGTTTAAAGGTGCTACCCAGACAGGCCACCAGCTTGCTATTGCGCGCACAAGCGCGAGCGACATGCACAGCACTTTTTACCGTTGCTGGCGCGTGTGCGCACAACTCGCCTTTTTTATTTTTTATTTCATTTCGCGGCCGCGAATCTAGATAGAACCTTTTTAAAACTGAGGAATGGTGCCTTAACTTCTGATATACAAACTTTTATATCTCTGTTTCAAATGATTTTAGGTCAAGCTATCCCACCATTCAGTTACAAGGTCGCCACTCATGCTGCCAAAAGCCTGATCAAAGGGTTCAGAAACATAATTGTCTGGCCACGGTCACTGCACTTTAAAAACAAAAGCCACCGCCATGAGGCCACTTTCCAGAATGGTTCTCTATCCAACAATACCAAAAACAAACAAATATAAAACAGCCAGACCACTGACTCCAGTCAGCAAGGATCCTGGAACAGATCCTAAAAGCACTTTCGGATTACAGAAGAAGTGGGACTGTGCTACACACATGCACTAAACACAATTTAATCCTCTGAAAACCCCCCCAACCTACACTAGCTATAATATGCACAATAACTCCACTAGTCGCCATGTTCCATGACACGGCGCAAAATATGTTCAAATTGTAAAGCGCTGCTGCGCAGGTAAAGTGGAACAGTTCAGCGCCATAGAAGGGAACCCTTTGGCCCGTCCCCCTAGCTGCTCAACACACCCAGACAAACACAGTGTTCAGATTTCCCAACTGCTGTTGTTGCACAATAGAGGTTATGTCGACTGAAAGGATCCGTGGATGCGCCCTCCCAGAGTATAATAGAGTCTGAGAGCGCCCTAATCCACCTTTGGTTAATCCAGAAATCTGAGCCTACTGCTTGCGATTACATCTCTGAGCGCCCATGCACAATGGCCAGGTTTCTTTGCAGCTTTGATGATGCACCGCAGCGCACTCAGAGCTTCCAGAAGTCAACAGTATGCCTGGCAGCCAAAATGACCCTTTCCACCTGCTTCATTAACAGACAAAAACTGCCACTGGATCTCAGTCAAACCCCCAATTGGTATTAATGTTCTATACCTCACAGAAACACGTACCACAGGTTGCACTCAAACTAGGGAGAGGCGTGTGCTTTCAGTTCTCTCCTCAACCTCTCTCTCCGGCACGTGCTTTATAGTCTGGCTACCAGCCAAAGGGCGAGTGGTTCTCATTGGTGACTGCGAACCTGAGCCTGCAAAACACACCTGTACTTATTATCGAACTAGCCAGGTATTTATAGAGTGATGTGTAGCTAACAGTTGCCAGGGGCTAATCAATCCCAATGTCGGCAGCTATTGGATCTGATGCACCTGAGTGACTTGGACCCCTACCACACAGCGTGGCTGAATGCTGAAGCCAGCGCAAGAAACCGAGTACTCACCATTAGTGATTGGACCACACCTCTATCCATGCCACAGTGGTCTAGCCCCACCCCCTGCATTCAAGGAAATGCGCCCCCCGCAGCTGCTATTTGAATTATAAAATTCCTCAATGACCAGGGTTCAGTGGTCCCCTCTGGACCCCGGTGCCACTGCACCTGTTGCACTCTGTCTGTAGTAGTCAGTGTGTCATGGCCTGGGCCCTAGTGCAGGCAAGTTAATGACCCACTTGGTCACAGTTTTAACTGTGAAACACAGCAATACTGCGGAATCAGTGGACAATCAGGCCTCTGGGTCTTGGCGTCACTGCACCTGCTGCGCTAATGGAAACTAGTCCCCTGGGGCAGTCAAAGCAAATAAGAGATTTTTAAATTCGACATTCAAAAGAATTAAAATCAGCTGGTCACTGGCTCTGACTTTACAAATCTCTTTAAGAGTCTGGTGACATCTAATGATCCCTTGTGGAAACAAATGTATTATTGCAACTGCGATCGGGGTCATCGATTGCTAATGATCTCACAAGTTAACAAGCATTGGCATAGTCAATAGGTCTCGCATTTGGGACCTTATAAGTGTTTAGCCATGCAACAGTTGGTGTTGTTGCACCAGGATATTTTGCTGCATAACCAAATACTTGTACGGTCCAAAAGCGAGACCTATTGGCTATGCCAATGCTTGTTTGATTTGGTGACTACTGACAATATCCCTGCCACCATAATCCTGCTGGACGTGGAGAAGGCATTTGACCTTGTGAGCTGGGATTTCTTGTTCAAAATCGTGAAGAAATGTTATTTCCTTCCCGGCTCACAAAGTCAATAGCCAGATTGTACTGTAATATCTCAGCTGAAATAATAATACTAAATAGCCTAAGGACAGTGTCTCCCAGTATGGGAACTCACCAGGGTTTCCCCATATCACCAACCATATTTGTCTTATTCATAGAACCTTTGACTCAATACATTATTGTGCATGGTGGTATTCTCTCCCCATTTTCGGGTGCAGCAAAAATGAAATTATATGGCGATGACATGGCCCTTTATCTACTCCTGGAAAGTCCGAATATTTAGACAGCTTTGCAAGCATCCAGAGGTATACTAGATTGGAGGCATATAAAATTAACAAATCTAAAACGGAATCATTGCTGTTTAACACCTTCACTGTGGTTGGATGTTAGGTGCAATTATAACTTACATCCTAAAAGATATTTAGGGATATTTTATTCGGATGCTGTCCTGGATAGTTATTGTTTACATTTTACTGTGTTATTAACTAAAATCAATTCTCTGTATGCTCAGGAAATCATGCCCGATTTTTGTGATTTATCAGATATCTACACTACTATTATAAAGAGATAACTTGCACCTTTTGGCCAGGTAAACTCGGGAACCACAGCGCCAATCTACACACCCGATACATCTATGAAAATGTCAGGGTGTGTAGATGGACATAGGCTATATAAATAAAAAAAAAAGTAAATTAAAAAAATTACGTTTCTAAACAAAATAGTCCCCTGAAAGTAGCGCCGGCCGGGACCTAGCGCTGGCCACAACGAGACGTGCGTCATGACGACAAGGAGGAGGGCGGTGCAGTAATGCCTCGATTTCAGTCTCTCAGGGCCGTGTCTCTCTTCTATGTCTACGGCTCTGGGAGTCCGAGCGACGAGTGCGGTGGAGCGGAGGGTCCGCGCTTGAGCGCACTGCCTGGAGAGTTGCTGGAACGCATCCTCTGCTCCCCATGACTTACTGCCGCTGACGCGCGGCTCGGAGCTGCCGAAGGTTGCGGGATCTTTGCGGGGCCCGAGGAAAGGTGTGGAGGCAGCAGTTTCGGAGGAGGTACTTGGGCGCAAAGGGTTTAGGATTAGAAGAACAATTCGGGGGGCGCGAGTGAGTCTGGGCGGGAGGGGGGCGCGAGTGAGTCTGGGCGGGAGGGGTCGCGAGTGAGTCTGGGCGGGAGGGGGGCGCGAGTGAGTCTGAGCGGGAGGGGGGCGCGAGTGAGTCGGGCGGGAGGGAGTCGGTGCGGGAGGGGGTCGGGGCGGGAGCAGGTGTACTGCCCCCAGCTCCTTTTTGCCCCTGGCAACGCTGAGGCGGGCTGCTAGTTGTTAATAAAGATGCTGATTTTCCCTCTTATATTATCCCTCTAAATAGATGTCCTCTGCAAGTTGATAGCAAGCTTCTTTTGCAAGTTGAAGAGAAGTTTCTCATCATTTATATGGGGTAATAAATCCCCTAGGGTTAGTTTAAAAATACTCTAACTGTCTAAGACGGAGGGCGGCATAGCTCAGCTATAGCCTTACAGTGGCATTGCTTTTCTAAGCAGGGGTCTTGGTTTGATATCTCTCTAATTTTATATATGCTTGTGTTAATATCAGTGAATATGATGTCATTACAAACCATGATTTATGCAGGCCAAACCACAGCAAGGCCAGTAAATGTCAAACTCCATAAAATGTGCTTGCAGAACAATGTCGATACCAGTAGAAACAATGTCAATGTATGCCATAATCTTTGCAAGAATAACAATGTTGATCAATCCCACAGATAGGCAGTTATGCCACAAACATGTCGAGGAAATTGGTCCCAATCAAACACATTTGGCCAAAGACAGGCATTCCTGAAATACCACACAGATATATGACACACAATTAGGAACACTCAGCCAATCAGGACACATCATGCACACCACACATATTGATCACGCGCTCCCCACGCCCGACATCTGGACACATACACACTGGCCCACACTAGCTCTCCCCGAGGTCGAGAGACACCTGTGTCCCCCTTATCAGATGGTTGTACTTGTTGTTTATGACTAGGCCAAGAATGCCAGATCGGTTAATTGTTTCTCATGAACAACAGAAATGATTGGTCAAAATGTCTGTACAACTGGAGACTTTCTTCAGATGCTACTCTGTCGATACTCTCCCGGCTGCTGCATTTAATTAAACCAACATGATCCTGTTTTGCCAAACGCCTCTTGTCTTTTCATTTTTTTAAGGTATGTTGCAAGGATCCTGCTCATGCACAGAACTGTGCACAGAGACCCACGACATCAGTGAATGTGGTGTACCACTGGTTAGAGGCGGCAGACCCGAGAGCAGAGGACGGCCCGGGACCAGGGTTCGATTCCCGGCGCGGCAGGTTTCTGGACCAGGGTCAGCGGACTCGATAATTCTCTCGCCTCGGTGCCCACTCTGATCAGCGATCACACTCGGCAACTCTGGGCATTAGCTTGCCTCATCTTCACTAACGGCCCCACCAGACCGCCGGGGATGCCTGGTCTGACCCTGGAGATACCCATTAAGGGACCATCTCTCAGGGAAGCCAGGAAGGGTTTCGCAGCGGTCGAAGCGCCTTGGGACCCTACGGGTAAGTAGTGCGCTATATAAATGCCAATACATTTACATTTACACATACCTCAGTACCTAGAAAACCCCCAACCAGCTAGCATCAGTGTTACATTGGCTCTTCATCCTATAGCAAAGTAACCAATGATTAGACAACCTAGAACATGCGACTTAAGACAAACTCAGGAATGGTGGGAAGTGAGAAAACTCTTTCGTTATACTCTCATACCAGTCCACAACAGGAGTAAATAAGAGACACGGGTAAGGTTAAAATATTTATTTTTACGACAAGCTCTCATGTCAGTATCTTAGCCAACATAAGCAGACATATGATTAGAAATAATATGGTCAGCATTGTTACAATCCCATAAAATACAAAGGGGGAAATCATATTACAATGATGGTGAAAACAGGTCTTATGGTGCCTAGTTATAACACCCTCCCTATATATTAACGATGTATAATGAACTAAAGAAGGTTTTTTAGGTTTGTTTGGGGGATCCCATTACTTCTCCGCTCAGCAAGAGTAAATCACATCAGGATCAGCAAAAGCTCTCTGCATCCCTGGAAATGGAATATCTTCCAAGTGTGTGAACTCATGGCAACTGTGCCATAATATGCGCACCAGAATCTCAGTTTGCTCACAGCTGCCAATTGTTGTCTAAAAACGTTAGACGATCATTTAGAACAATAGCTACCATGTTATGGTAACCTTGACAGCTTCAGCACTCACTGTGCAGCCTAGGGGCACGATGTAAGTCTAGAGATGTCGAAAACAAACCTTTTTCTCATGTGCAGACATTCACAAAGCCTAACTTACAATAACAGTTATATGCAGTGTTGTGTGCAAAAGCGGCAGAAGGTAAAATGGTGTTTAAACTTCTAATAAGCCATGCTAACATAACATGCTTGCAAAGCAGGCCTTAGGCCACACTACGGGTACATTTATTATTGAGCAACACTTGATTGCTGCAATATAGCCAGTCTGCCAAGAGCCATTAATGAACTTAAATTACCGAAGAAAGTGAGGTATCAGAGCTTGTTGAACATTAGTGCTCTGAAGAGACAATTTTTTGTAAATTTAAAATACCAGTGATTCATGCCGAAACCCCCTGGCATGCTGTTCTCAGCTTTCTCCCTGTCTTTCGCCAGTGACTATTAAAAATGAGAAAAGATTCATATTTTTAAAATTGGAGACTTTTTGGATCAGGACAGAGTGAAGCTGGTGGTAGAGATCTGTTTTTGTAACAGCACACATTAAGCTTCTCTTAGCCTCCACTATATGATGTTTACTGCTCAGCTGAGCTGGTTTGTAAACCTTTTCGGCTTGAAAATGTGAGTGATTCCCTGAGTTTCTGGTATAGGGAGCTCTGACCGGATAGCACTTTAGTTATCTCTATTATTTGGACAAAATAGCGGGATCGGACAGAGGTAGAGATTGATGGTGAGAGATGGTCAAAGTACTTTGAGTATGGATTTACATTGCTGAGTGGTACAAACTTCCATAAAATTATGTTTGTAATGCCTGGATGCTCTATTATACCCCAGAGACAGATGTACGTCAGTACAACACGATCATTTTGATAGCTGTACTTTAGAACGTGGTTTTCACAACGCAAGTCTTTACAATGACTTGCGTTGGAGGGTGCTGATTTGAGGATTAATTTAATTTTCTATTCCAACTTTAGCCCACGTAACAGTAGGGAAGGTGTTGGAATAGAAAATCAAACTATTCCTTAAGCAAGAGCGCCATCCAGCGCAAGTCGTAGTAATGACTTGCGTTGTAATGTCTGCGTCGTAAAGGTCACGCAGTGTAAACACCGCGTTGTAAAGGATGTTTCCCCCAGAGAGGCTCAACAAAATGTTCTGCACAGCTGCCAATTTATTTTTATTTCCACCTTGGTGTCTCGTTCTATTATTACCAGTCACTGGAAGTCCTAATTGAAACCCACGTTTGAGGAATGGTTGAATGAAGATGAGGAAAACCAGTACAAGTGAATACTGTTATTTTGCCGGCATAAACAATATGCAACATTATAAAAAGCTCTGGGGACACTCTCTGCAGAAGATGGGGTTAATTCGAATTGATAAAGATCTCACTTAGTATTTTAGTAGTATTTTATTGGCTTGTATGGTCCTGCACTATCACTTTATTTCGCTGCTGGCTTCCTGCTAACAACTAGATATTCTGTGTGGTATCTACACTGTCACTTTGCTGCTTCAATATTTGGCTTGATGGAAAGGTAGATTGCACTTTATTCATTTCTGCCCAGTCACTTTACTTCATCAGTTCTTTGGCGAATGTTAGGCCTTCCCAGCGCTACCTTATCATGGCCTCTAATGGGCAATTTGATTGTTCATATATTAACTGTATTTTGCACTGTCACTTTACTTTATTATATATTATCACAATGAGATTTTGGTTTTTAGTGCTCATTCTGAGGCAATGGACTCAGTTTTGTATTGTCACTTTATTGATTGACTGTTATATCCCTCTACAGTCCTTGCACTATCATTTTATTAGGTCAAGCATGTGCCAGCGCGCAAGCTAAGTTCAAGTTCAAGTTCAGGAATTTGTATAGCGCACTACTCACCCAGAGGGTCTCAAGGCGCTTGAGGGAGGGTGGGTGTATTACTTATCGAATAGCCAGGTTTTTAGCTGCTTTCTGAAGAAGAGGTGGTTCTGTGTAAGGCGGAGGTGGGTGGGGAGAGAATTCCAGGTTTTGGCCGCTAAGTAGGAGAAGGATCTTCCTCCCATGGTGGATCACTGGATGCGCGGAATTGCGGCGAGGGCTTGATTGGATGAGCGTAGTTGGCGGCTGGGTGTGTAGAAGGACAGTCGCGTGTTGAGGCAATCGGGTCCTAGGTCGTAGAGGGCCTTGTGTGCGTGGGTGAGGATACGGAATGTTATTCTCTTGTTGACGGGGAGCCAGTGGAGGTCTTTCAGGTGACCGGAAATGTGAGCTTGACGGGGGATGTCCAGTATGAGTCTGACTGAGGCGTTTTGGATGCGTTGGAGTTTTTTCTGAAGTTTGGCTGTGGTTCCGGGGTAAAGGGTATTTCCATAATCCAGCCGGCTGGTTACCAGTGCGTGGGTGACCGTCTTTCTTGTTTCGGTGGGGATCCAACAAAAGATTTTTTTGAGCATACTTAGGATGTTGAAGCATGAAGATGAGACGGCGTTGACTTGTCTGGTCATCGAGAGGGAGGAATCTAGGATGAAGCCCAGGTTACGTGTGTGATCTGTAGGTATGGGTGCTGTACCCAGGGCCGGTGGCCACCATGAGTTGTCCAAGGCAGAGGGAGATGATCCTAAGATGAGGACTGCTTTTTTGTCCGAGTTTAGTATTAAATGGCTGTTCTTCATCCATTCGGCTACTTCTTTCATCCCTTCGTGTAGATTGGTTTTGGCGGTGTTTGGGTCTTTGGTGAGGGAGAGGATCAGCTGGGTGTCGTCGGCGTAGGAGATGATGCTGAGGTTGTGTTGTTGCGCGAAGGGTGCGAGTGGACTCATGTAAACGTTGAAGAGGGTGGGACTGAGTGATGATCCTTGTGGTACGCCGCAGATGACTTTGGTGGCCTCTGATTTGAATGGGGTGAGGCGGACTCTCTGGGTTCTTCCGGCGAGGAATGAGATGATCCAGTCCAGCGCTTTTCCTTGTATTCCGACGTTACTGAGGCGTTGTATAAGGGTGCTATGACAGACTGTGTCGAAGGCGGCGGAAAGGTCAAGTAGGACGAGGGCAACTGTTTCTCCATTGTCCAGTAGCGTTCAGATGTCGTCTGTGGCAGCGATGAGGGCGGTTTCGGTGCTGTGTTTGGCTCGGAAGCCGGATTGTGAGGGATCGAGTGAGTTGTTGGATTCAAGGAAGGCAGTGAGCTGATTATTGACGGCTTTCTCAATGACTTTGGCAGGGAATAGGAGGAGTGAGATGGGGCGGTAGTTCTTAAGTTCAGAGGGGTCTGCTGTGGGTTTCTTCAGAAGGGCGCATGTTTCCAGTTTTCCGGGAAGGTAGCAGAGTTGAAGGAATAGTTGATGACATCACGGAGGTGGGGTGCGATGATGGAGTCTGCTTTGTTGAAGATGTGATGGGGACATGGTTTGGTTGGTGAGCCTGAGTGGATGGAGTTCATCAGGTGGATAGTGTCTCCAGTAGTGATTGGGTTCCAGGCGCAAAGGTTGTGAGAGTGCTGTTTTGGTGCGGAGGTGGGTGGAGTGGACTGTTCATCGGACTGGTTTTCAAAGCTGTTATGTATGTCGGCGATTTTGTTGTGGAAGAAAGAGGATAAAGAGTCGCAGAGGTCTTGGGAGGGGGTGATGTCGTTGGTGCCGGCGGTGGGGTTGGTAAATTCTTTGACGATGTTGAATAGTTACTTGCTGTGGTGGGGGTTGTTGTCGAGTCGATCCTTGAATGCTGATTTCTTGGTGGATCGGATCAATTGGTGGTGTTTGCGGGTGGTGTCCTTGAAGGTGGTCAGGTTGTCCGTGGTTGGGTTTTTTCTCCAGGTTTTCTCGAGAGTACGACATATCTTCTTGGATTTCTTAAGGTCATCGTTGAACCAGGGGGCCTTTTTGCTACCTTGTTTGATCTGGTGGTTTTTCAAGGGCGCTAATTTGTCAGCGTTATGGGTGATCCATTGTGTGAATTTGGTGGCAGCTTGGTTTGGGTCCGATGATATGGCAGGAGGGTTTTGGTTAAGCGATGTGAAGAGTTGGTCGGTGGTGATTTTGTTCCAGTTTCTTCGAGGGATAGGTTGTGGGGGGTTGTGGGTCATGGTCTTTTTGTAGCTGAAGTGAACGCAGCTGTGGTCTGTCCAGTGGAGAGTTGTGGTGTGCTCAAAGGTGATGTGTTTCCTGGAGGTGAAGATAGGGTCGAGCGTGTGTCCGGCTAAGTGGGTGGGGGTGTCCAGGTTGTCCAGAAGGGTGGTGGTGTTGCTGTCATTTTTCTTTTCCAGGTGGAAGTTGAGGTCTCCCAATAGAATGTAGTTCTCGGAGGTGAGGGCATGTGGGCTGATGAAGTCAGTGATGTCTTCGCCGAATTGTGTGCGGGTTCCTGGTGGTCTGTACATGAGGGTGCCTCTAAGTGTGGTCTTGGGGTCGGTGTGGATCTGGAAGTGAAGGTGTTCGGCGGTTGCGAGGTTGTCATCGGAACTGGTCGTGATGCGGATGGTGTTCTTATGGACGATGGCGATGCCTCCTCCTGTTTGGTTGGAGCGGTCTTTTCAGATGATCTTGTAAGCGTCCGGGATGGCTATGGCGATGTCGGGCGCTGAGGAGGCGTTCATCCAGGTTTCTGTAAGAAAGGCGACGTCCGGTGATGTAGTGTCGAGTAGGTCCCAGAGTTCAGTGGCATGTCTGTGGATCGAGCGGTGTTGAGTAGGATGCACTTCAGGTGGTTATAGTCGGAGCTGTGTTTGGTGGAAGTGGTTTTGGTGTGGGTCCTGATGCAGGTAAACTTGCAGGGGTGGCAGGCGAAAGGGCCATGGGTGTGTCCTGGAGCAGCTACGCAGCATTGTGGTGTGCGGCTAGGGTTAAGGGCAAAGAGGGTAGCGGCGTCATATGTAATGCGGTTGGAGTGAGTTTTGCGAGGACCAGGGCGCGGACGGGCGAAGACGGGCTTACCTTGGCGCACCTTTGGCGCGACCGCTGCGCGTGAACGCTGCATGCAAAAGCATCTGTCATATGTGGATAGTGGAGGGGGAGAGGCGAGGGAGGGTCAGCAGGGAGGCGGGAGCGAGGTGGAGAGGCGGGCTGGGAGGCAAAAAACATCAACAAAATGGCAGCAGACTAGGATCGAGGCAGGGCGAGAATAGGGCACAGGCAAAAATATTGCCAGCAATGCAGCCTTCCCAGAAAGCGCCTCGAAGTCCCAGAGGTACAAACTCGCAGTGCGCACGATGTGGGCAATGCGCTCACAGCGTTATACCAATTACAGTCAGAGCTCTGCTCTGGCAATCTGTTGTAGGTAGAGTATGGCGGAGAAGCCCCGCCCAATTTTTTTTATTGGCTTGTGTCTTTGTCTTTCATAAATGCTGGTGTTTGATTCCTTAATAGGCATGTTAATCCCTCCTTAGTAAGGCCATGTCATCATTTGCATCTTCCCATTACTACTGGCCCCTTTACTTGGTTGTTACACAGTACGTGTACTTTTTTTTTCTTTATTGAGCACTCCTACATTAGGCACGTCAACGTGCTTTGCTTACATTCAGTACACAATGCCCGCTTTTACTTTCAAAACAAGGACAATGGTGGCCATTTTTTTGCAATGCCATAGGTATCGCATGTAAATGCGAGACCTATGGCATTGATAATATCAGAATAAGACAAGATTTGGTATTAAGCTCAAAATGTATGTTATTTGTTTGTCGAGTCAGTGGGAACTAACCAACAATAGCAATTATAAACCCATGCAGATTCCAGCTATTTCTGCTCATAAAGCCGGCCAATCTAGTCGGCATTTGCTCAAAATATTAATTTAATCACTACCCATTGTGCTCTAAGATTTTTGTCAGTGGCAAACCTGCAAATCTAGCTCCAAGTAGTAGCGAATCACTTTACAGGAATCATCTTGATTGCAGGAGGAGCATCTCGAGCATGAGGCCTCTGCATAGGACAGAAATAGGAGTTTGTCTGTGCATAGGCATGTGCGTGTGTATGTTCACATGTTGCGTGGGGCATAGGTGAGACAACAATTAAAACAAGGCTGTGATGGTAAAGGAAATTGAAAAAAATACTATACAGTTGTATAAACACGTAATTCTACATTGGGCAAAAATGCATATTTATTTAGATTACATAAATCTATCGCACAGGGAGACAATGTGATTTGCCCTGAATCACACCATTTTTTCAGAGCCCAGACGACTGGGTTCCAAGGTCAAAACCATGACAACCGCACCACCTTTCAATTTTAGGTCTCTGAAATGTACTTTGGGGCGTATTTACAAGCCCCTTACGCCACTTTTTGCGTCATATTTCCCATGTTAAACATTATGGAAACTGGCGCAAGGGCCTTGTAAATAAGCCCCGTTGAATCTTCTTGCAGCTTCCACCTGCGCTGGGGATCTTTCCTACACTTCATTAGGGAACGCAGCAGATTGGCTTAGTAGCTGAGTTATGGGTCATGAGACTTTTCCCATCAAGCCCCTCGAATATTACCCTCTATTCTGCTATTTTAAAATAATAATTCTTTTCAGTTGTTCAGCATGCAAGTTCCAGGTGTTTGCTAACCCCTGACAACGTTTTCTTTGTGCTGCAGTATTCATGATTAATTTCCGATATTTCATGTTATAACTTATGGATGTGATGCGTATTACACCATGTTACATAAATGTTAAAACGTTTGAGTAATAAAGCTTGCACAAACTTTAGAAGATGTGAATGCTTGTTTGTTTTTATGCTGGGCACCATCATTACCTCCAGATTCATTTTGAACTGATTTTTGTACCCGAACTGAGAACTTTGTAGCAAAATATTTATCTTATTTTGTTTTTACCGGGAACGCTCTACAGAGTGATGCTGCTGTATACATGTCCTGACACTCCTCCCTGTCCTTTTTTTACTCCTGGGTCATTTTGGATTTGGGTTCTGGAGGGAAAGCATCACTTTGTCGTTGCCTGCAAGCTCTTCTGCATCACCCACCCTTAAATGTTTCCCATTGGGATTCGCAAAACAGTGTAAACACACTGTTGTACATTTCATTCAGCGCCTCGCAATTTGCGACTTCCAATGTGTCACAAATTGTGAGGTGCTAAATGAAGAGGTCGCACATCTGGCCCTTAGTCTGTTGTGAGCCATTCATGTTGTTCTTGATTGTCTTATTGGGTTTTTCATGTTATCACTGCTGTTGTTCTAGGGAAATTGTTGGACCCTGTGTATGGCCTTAAATTCATGCAATACATTTTTGTCTGTTTGTGGATGTTTGTTGTCAGGGTGTAGGGAGCTGTGCTTGTTTCCTTTTTCATTTGTATTCTGTGTCAGACATTTGGTTGGTAATTTTTCTGCAACTTTTAAAAGTCTTTGTTTGGCGTAATTATTTCCTAGCCTGAGTTTGGCTTTCCCTGCAATACTCTCTTGGTTTGGTACAAGGGGAAGAAGGAGCTTCATGTGGGGAGCCATAGTCTCTTTGTCATCCATGCATCATCCTTCTTTGCCGTTTGCTTATCTACTATTTTGTGAAACAAGTGTGTCTCATTGATGACCATTTTGTCTTTTTTCTCCATACCGCCTCCTTCCTTTTTATGGGCTTGTTCCCCCTTTATGTTTAACCAGTGTGTATCTCATACACAAGCATTTTGGGTTTGTTTTCCATGCATGCTTCCTTGTAAGACATGTGATTGTCCACCATTTTATGAAACCAGCGTGTTACTTTCATGTGTAGCTATTTTGTTTGCGTTTTGTGTCTTCTCCCATGTGCTCATTCACCAATTTGTGAAACCAATGTGTGTGTCTGATTGTTGATTATTAACCATCTTATGCTACTTTTGAAAGCTTCCTGCAGGCAGCATTGCTTATGACCCTTTAGGAGAAACAGGTATTTTTGATCATTTTTTCTGTTTTATATATATTGCGTCCAGTTTTTTTTGCTGTAGTTTTGAGCTGGGTTTAATAGACTGTGGAATCCATGATTATTATTGATGGATCCTGGAGGGACATCACACATTATTTCATATTTTTTTACATTTGTTTTTAACATTTTCTGGTATGTTGGTTTCAATCAATCATGTGTTTTTCAAGTGCTACTAGTTACCCGTGAGGGTCTCAAGGCGCTGGGGAAGGGGGGTTTCGCAGGTTCCAGTCCATCAAGGAGGGGGTCTGTCGAAGAGCCTGGTTTGGAGTTTTCTTGTGAAGATGAGGAGAGATGTTGTCTGTCTGAGGTGGAGAGGGAGGGTGCTCCAGGCTCCGGCTGCGAGGAAGGACAATTTTCTCGTGTGGCCAGTCGGAAAGCCAAAAACTAATTGGTTAAATTGGTGAATAAAGATGGGTTATGCCAGTGTTGATTATGCCCAGAGTGGGGATGCCTTTAGGGCCTTTAGGTGGAAGCTCTGGTAATGGACGGGACAATGGCTGTCAGTGGGCTTCTTGTAGTGGTAGTGGTGACTTTGTTGGGATGTTTCTTGAGCAGGAGGTCCAGGAAGGGTACTTCACTGGATGAACTGTGGGCTGTTAAGTTGCTTACGGGGGGCACAGAACGTCCACATTTTTGCATAACATTATGTGGCTCACCTCCGGGGCTTGCTCAAGGGCGCGCAGATTAGCCCTCATAGCATATGGTTTGAACTGCTAAGTAGGTCCCGCCACTGGGGGTCATTGACATACAGCCCCTTGACATCCCCACTCTGGGCATAATCATCACGGGCATAACCCATCTTTATTTGCCAATTTAACCCATTAATTTTTCGCTTTCCGACTGGCCACACGAGAAAATTGTCAAACCATTTTTGTGATTTTATTGCCGGCATCGTTACTAAAACGTTAGAGGGTTCGAGGCTTTCTGAGACGGACACATCCATCAGCTTCCACAAGCAGCTAAAGGTGTTATGTCCCTTATTGAAGGGCCCTTACACTCATTGTAGATCTTGCCACGTTCCCTTCCCTTTACTGTAAACTTTTTTCTCCTTGTTCCCTTCCCTCGCCCTTAACATACCCAATGTTGTTTGGTTTTCTCCACAGGTCTCCAATATGCCCAGTACAGGACTACTAGGGCCCAACACCAGGCTGCCTTCAAAAGTCTTGGAGCCTGTTTCTAGTTGTGCACCACATTTCACATAGTGTTCGGGGTGTGTGAGTGCAACATAACAAAAGATTTGTCTTTTCCCCTTCCCTTTTCATCCCCTCTCTAGGAACTGCACCCCCCCTTGTTCAACGAGGTTAGCTGGTCGTCATTGATTCTGGTCTAATTTCTTCGTGGAAGCAGGTGCTGGTGTCTGTGGATGGTGGGTGTTCTGAAGGTGAAATGGACGCATCAATGGTTGGTCCATGGGAGTTTGGTGGTGTGGCTGAACGTGATGGAGTTTCCTGTTGTGAAGAGGGGGTTGATGGTGTGTCCTGCTGAGTGTGTGGGTTCGGTCACGATCTGGCGGAGTCCAATGTTGTGGAGGTTGTCCAGGAGGGATGTGGTACTGGGGTCCAGTAGGTTGTCGAGGTGGAAGTTGAGGTCACCCAGCTGGGTGTAGTTGGTGGATGCGATGGCCTGCGGGGAGCTGATGTCCGTGATGGAGTCGGCAAAAGATCCAGGGGGTCAGGAGATGAGGGTTCCTCGGAGGGTGGCGGTGGGGCTGGCCAGTATCTGGAAGTGAAGGTGTTCCATCTGGTCTGTGGACTCATCGGGGAGTGTGCTTAGGCAGAGGGAGATTGCGAGGAGGGTGAAAAACAATAAAAAACAGAGGATAGACACAGAAGGAGAGTGACGGGGAGAGCTTGAAATGAGGGGAAAACGAGTGTAAAAGGAGGAGAGACAAAGAAGGAGAGTGAAAGGGGAGATAGAAACTATGGAAAACAGGAGTGAAATTGGATAGAAAAATCAGAGTGAGAGAAAGGAGACAGAGGTCAACTGGACCACTAGGGATGAGGTGCAGGTAAAACCTACGGGTGGAGGAGGGCCTCAAACACCAACACTCAAGAGTGCAGGGGCTCAGGGGAAGGCCTCACTTAATGGTGGAGCTGCGAGGTAGGGAGAGTAATTTCCCTGACAATGAGTTTGGCCCTCTGGGTCATTAATTTTAACGTATTTATTTGTTTTGCCAGCCTATTCATGGCTTACATAAAAGTTCCATGGGCCCTGGAGGGACACATATATTATTTAATATATTTTAGAATTGTTTTTGTAAATGTTTACTGGGCCTTCGGGCCAAGTTGATTATTTTTCATTTATTTGATATTTTTTTTGCCATCCTCTTCCTTGATCACTGAGGGCACCAATGGACCCTGGAGGGACACGCGTATTGTTTAATATTTTTTATGATTTTGTGGGCGTTTTCTGCCATGTTCGTTAGGCACTCTGATGCATAGCTATTATTTTCAATTAATTTTTGCCAGCCTCTTCCTTTTACTATTTATGTTGCTTGTTGTTGATTTTGAGCTTAGTGCCTGATTTAACAATTAGTTTACTCATTGTATTATATTTTTAGTTGTTACAATGATTTATATTGCATATAATAGAATGGCCAAGTCTGACTGTCTTACTCCTTATTTCTTTCATTACCCAGAAACCTTTGTGATATAAGCTACAGCAAGTGTATCCAGCAGGAAGTGAAAACGATGATAACCTATGAAACAGGCTCCAGCGAAACAGCAGCCAGTGAGTTGAAGTAATCTGTCACCACAACTGGAATTTACCCTCCCCCATTTTCTGCCAAGGTGCACAACATGGTATACCAGTTGTGCCCACTGTTAGGCTGGTGGATGTTAGGATCACCCTTGGATCAACAATAATACCATTACCATCAGTACCATCAAAGCAAGAACAGGAAACTGCCGTTGCTACAGTAGCCCAGACAAATCCCGGTGATGCAGGAGTAGAAAGAATCTCAGGATATCTTAGACAATCACAACATTCAATGAGTATGCTTATCACTCTATGAGCAGATTTTATTTAAATTTGAGGTCAGGGTAATTTTACGATGATTTACAGGAATGTGGGGTGGTTTACAAGAACACACATAAACACTATCTTTCTGATGGGTTCAATATTGGCAAAATCCACTGTTTGTTAACCCTGTACTTAAAAACCTGTTTTTAAAGGATACAGTGTATAATTCCAAATAACCTCTTTAATTCATTTTGTGCCCTCCTTTCATTATGATTGTTGTCACATTTTAAATATTTCAATACATTTCTGGAATTATACACAATTTATTCCAATTGTAATCATTGTATTTATGATGACATATAGTTATGCACAATGTGCCATTCTGTAGCCATTCATGAGAGAATGGTATCAAAAGTAACAAAATGTTCACATTTGTCTTGTAGCGCTGTAGTGAATACAGTCGAGGCTGAGACCACTCAATTTCAAATAGAGCTGTCACAGCAAAAAAAAATTCTTCCAAGAAAATTCAACAGGAGCATGAAGCTGCTACATTCAATGTTCCTGAGATAGGAGCAGAACAGGAAGTTCACAGGGGACAGAAGGACAGTATGGACAGTATGGAGTCTTATGGGGCTCTACAGGTGTTAGCCATCTTTTGGGACCTGTATGTTCCCACGTGAACAAACATATGCTAGTTGGAAGGACAGCAGAAATATTAAAGGACAAAGTTCATGAATCCCTTTTGAGAATCAAGGCTATGTGAGAGTGTAGAAAGGCCGACTGTGTCGTCTTCCTCTGTGGTCGGGGGCATTGTCTGTGATGTCCAAGGTAGAAGTCTCTGTGTTGCAGGGTGATCTGAAGCCAGACTGGTAGTCATGCAGGAGATGGCTAGCATTAATGTGATCTTGAGTTGAACAAAGACAGTTTTTTTTGCAACTTCGGGGGCAATGGAAAAATTTAAATTCTCTAATTCCATGTCTCTAGAAAGCATGCTGGTAGCTCCAGAAGCAAGTTGCAATATCATGACCTGTCACCATCTCCGTTACTAATCATACCTTCATCTAACAAAAAAAAAACAATACCAGCAACATCACTAGAACCATCCTCTGCGCTAGTTTAGTGTTTATACCTTTAAATACTTCCATGAGCCGCACAATGAAGGAATCCATGGAGCAAAAAATGTCAACCATCACCATAGAAAATATGTTACTAGACTACTTTGATCAGCAAACAAGATTTCTATTAGATCAGGACCCATTGATCTATTGGCATGGGAAATGGGAATATTGGCCAAGACTTAGCCTGGTGACGCTAAAATATTTAGCATGTGCTATAGCAAGTGAATACTCTACACCGGTTTTTAGTGCAGCTGCCATGGTCACATGGCCCAGTCTGCCTCTTCAAAACATGGAGACACCAATAATAAGCAAATTAATACAAATTTCATTAAAAAACACTTATTAGGCTTCACAAGACACAGCAGTGAATAAGTGCGACTTTACAACTTCCTCAAGTCTAGCAATTAATTGTCCGCCACATGTCCCTTCCTGAACTCTCAAGCTTTTGTATCTTACTTCAATGACATTAGAATTGAACCAAATTGTTTATAACATGATGCAAATTTACTGGTGCACTTGTCTTACCTTAAGATTTGAAAAACTATACTAAATTTCCAATTTTGACTCAGCTGTCATGATTTATTTCTATCCAAGTGAATTGAGATTTCGGCTTGCTGTGATTATCTTTTACCTTTACAGCATTATTTCGTGAATAATCTGCATGAGTCTGATTTCTAACTTGTAGTTCAGTTATCCAATTCCTGGTCCACATTGGATGGCTGTTGGGACCCTTTATATCCAACCCCTCTCGGCACTAAACAAGAACCATCAGAGGACCAAGTCAGTTGAATGGGATATTGGTTAGACGAAAGAATAAAGATGGTAGATTAAACCTTTTGATGGTCCTAGTAACGCTGCAACAGATGTGATGAACACCAATAGAAGTCTATATAAAGCTCACAAGATTATCATAGATAAAAAAACAAAATCCTGATGAAAAAGAAAAATGAAGCCAGATTGTACTCCTGTGAGCCAGTTAGATAGGCGTGTATGTTAAGCTCAGGAAACGAAAATAAAGCATTCATAGATGTGCTCTTAGAAGTCAAATATTGTCCCTTAGTTTTTTGTATCTCCAGGGTATGGCCTGGCTAGAGACCCATAAGGAGCCCTGGCAAAAATGCTTGAACCCAGCCCTGCTCCCAAAGGTATTCTATCTCTTTCCCTCCATTTATTTTCTCTCTCTTCATCTCTCAGTTCTTTCCTCTTCCTCTCTGATCACTACTCTCTACTTTCCCTGTCCCTCTCTCTCTTGAAGCCTTTCCGTGGATGCTACACTTAACCGCGGAAGCTAGAGAAAGTGACAGAGGCACCAGGAGTGGCCCTGGGCTTTCAGAACCGAACTCCCAAGGCTCCAACCCACAGGGCAAATGCCCAGTGAAATAAAAGGCCTGCCCGGCCCTGCTCTAGGGAGCAGCTGTGCAGGGATTTAGAGCTGATGAGGTAGTAAGTAAAGTGTAGTATGTTTCCACCGAACTGATGGAGTCATCCTGGAGAGACCAGTTATTGCCTACCACGTTCACCAGTCGCTTTGATAATTATTGAACTGATCGCCATCATAGATATGTTTTCACTTTTCTGATGGTGATGAAGATGTACCTCGTAAAGCAAAAACAACTTTTCTTCCCGACCTACTAAACTACAAGAAAATATAGGGGCATATTACCAAGCAATAGCGATAATTATCACTATTGCTTGGTTAGAGACAAAAAATTACCCCTGAACTGCAGCGCTTTTTACCGCAAATAAACCTTGGTATTACCAAGGTTTATCGCAAATGCGATAAAAATCGCCGCAATGCATGAATATCGCTGAAAAGTCAGCGATATTCATGCATTACCGAGCTAATGCTCTTAGCCATGTTATCCACCTCCCATTGGATAACATGGCTAAGAACTGCTCAGGGCAGGTGTTAGCTTTTGGAGATATTCGCGCTTAGCGCAAATATCTCCAAAAGTTGGTAATAGGAGATAGCGATGTTAGCGACTGTTTTCAGTCGCTAACATCTTGGCACGCCCACTTTGCATGTCATTAGTGATAAATATCACTGACATGCAAAGTGGGGCCCAAGATGGTCGCTATCTCCTACTAGCTGTCGCTAACTGGTGTTAGCGACAGCTAGGTAATAGGGAGATAATTTTATCTCCGCTTTCTTGGGTTTTAAAGCCAAAAAAGCGGAGATAAACCCCCTTGATAATATGCCCCCTAGTCACAATCCTATGGTGAGAAATCATTCAACAGAAAGCCATGAAAAATTCGAAGTCGAAGACACCTGGGATAGATGTATCAAATGTTATGCCAGCACACACAAAAAGTTTTACCGTGAGAAAATCGCACAACATTTTCACATTGCTAGTTATCAATTGATCCGTCTTATTTTAATTTGGTCCTGGAACAGACATTCTGCATTTCCTCAAGTAAAAATCCACTTTGCATATGATAGTCCTATCTTAGTTTCCACCTCACCTGCTAAGTGAGAGAGACACACCTCACCCACCAACATCGACAGCTCAATGTGGTTTCAATTCCAAAGATTATTTACACTCACACCTGTATTCAGTTTGGACCCAGCTACATGCAAATCCATCTTGGCTCTACTCCAATGAGAAAAGTCCAGCCTAAACTGCCAGGCCTGCTCGTTCCTGAACTTGAACACAAGCAACCCAGGACCGATTGTACCTTTATCAGCCTTGTGTAGCTTGGCTCCAGTAGCATGGTGAGTACAGGACCCACGCCCACCTTTGAGTTTTCTTTTGTTTCGGTTTCTTCGTCAGAGTCAACACACTGGTGCTTCTGCTTTCCTTTGCCACCAAATACCTGAAGTTTTTGAAGTTTCTCAGCATTATGGCAATGTATGCCCCAGCGCGCTGGTACATGCGCCCAAATCGTTATGCATGTGGCTGCATGTCCCCTGCTCTCATCAACAGAACGCCGATGTAGCCAAAGCTCACCTCCCAATTCACACTCTTGCTCTCAAATGTGTCTAGAGTCTCCTGGGAACCAGCTCCCCAGCCTCTGAAAACAGAACCTGGGCTCCATTCATAGATGTGAAACCATCCAAAAGATGAGCTCTGCGCAAGAGAGGGCAGGAGACAGTGGGATAACACAGGCCCCTGCAGCCCCGCAATGGGAGGGGCCCCCAAGTCCCAGCACAGTACTCTGCCCGGATCGCTTCTAATGTAATCCGGAGGGGGCCCCTCTGTTGTGTTTACTTATTTACTGTACCATGTGATGTGCCAGCACGCGTCTCGTGCTGGTTGTATTATGACGTCAGTGTGTTCTTATCTGGGACGCTGACAAGGGTTATGACAGTTGGGAAGGGACAGTTACTGCGAGGGCTCTTGGCTGTAAGACGTGCTTTGGTGTCAGTGTGCTTATGAATAAAGCCTGTTACCAACTTACTTGTTGTATTTGGTCATCACTACACCCTCCACGTACCTTTCAGGGGGGCCCCCTCAAGTTTCGTTACACCAGTGACAGAAGACCTTCTCCCTATTCAAGCATATGCCAGTACTACTCAGCACTTCCAAATCTCCTGGAACACCTGAGTGCTTCTCCACACTGATGCTTTGTTTGTAGCTGAAAAGGTGGTTCCTGATCTCACACAAACTTGGGAGTGTACCTCAAAGAGGACTTTTCAAATAAAAATATTCATTTTGGATCTAATGCATGTATGATGGTAAAATCCTGTAGTAGTCTTTTCAAACTTGCAACATTTAATGTCTTGTGAGCTCTTAATTCGTCACATTTTCTGCCTTGATATATCTTAGCATGTGTATGGTCAAACAAGGCATTTTAAGAGATGATGATTCTACCTCCGGGTTTTCTTGTTGTCCTGTCAAGGGGCCAAAATTTTTCTTTGTGGGAAGGATCATATTTCATTTCATATTCTCATTTTTCTCTCCTGTAATGGCAATGATAAGCCAAAGAAATATGGAAGCCTGTCCCAAGACATGCAGCATAGACAGCATAAGGTGAAAAGAGTGCACCCAAGTATTGCCATCGCATGCTTTATTATCTGCCTACGCCGGTGTGTCTAAACGTCAACAGCTTTAAACTATGCATTACAAGTTTGAACAGACTTACTAGGTGGATCTGATATACTATGTAGCCGTCACACTGTCCAAACCATTTTAGGCGTTTAACTTGCAAAATGGGTAGGTTTAAACACAAACCAACGGCACAATATTTGAAAAAATATGTCTTATAATTTTGAAATTATCCATTGTCTATAGAGTAGCTTCTAACCAAAGGAATAAAAGGAAAAAAAACCGAAATACTACATGTATCTGCCAGAAAGCTAGTCCAATTAAATTGTTTTTGATATAAACAGACAGGCCTTTGTTAAAGCAACGCGCGCGCATCACATGGGCTGCATACATTTGCTGGAAGCATGCCTTAGGTAGGGACCCATCTGCTTATGTCAGGAACTCAAAGCATGGAGCCTGGCAGAATCCCTTCACTGGATCTTAAATCTGCAGAAGAGAAACATTGAGTCAGAAGGGTTGCCTCGGGTCCTTTTACTACAACGACGCTTTTCAGTTGTCCTTACAAAATGAGATCTGCCCGCCTCTACTAATGGCGCTGCCTGTTATGACTACAAACACTGATTCATAGAAAAAATGTGTGTTTGAAAAAGAATTCTTGTAAACTCTGATCTCAACCATGTTATGTGCAAAACAGAGTTCATTTGCTGGTGACTTTAATACTCTGTGGCTTATCAAGATGGGAATAGCGATGGGGGTAGGGATGTAGCTCACAAACAGATATGACTGACAGTTTTTGGGCTTATTTTCTCAGAAGACTCTAGATGATTCCAAATAAATTATTTTTACTTAAATGATGAGCTCATAGGAATCTGGGGGCATATTATCAAGGGGGTTTATCTCTGTTTTTTTGGCTTTAAAAGCCAAGAAAGCGGAGATAAAATTATCTCCCTATTACCTAGCTGTCGCTAACACCAGTTAGCGACAGCTAGTAGGAGATAGCGACCATCCTGGGCCCCACTTTGCATGTCAGTGATATTTATCACTAATGACATGCAAAGTGGGCGTGCCAAGATGTTAGCGACTGGAAACAGTCGTTAACATCGCTATCTCCTATTACCAACTTTTGGAGATATTTGCGCTAAGCGCGAATATCTCCAAAAGCTAACACCTGCCCTGAGCAGTTCTTAGCCATGTTATCCAATGGGAGGTGGATAACATGGCTAAGAGCATTAGCTCGCTAATGCATGAATATCGCGGACTTTTCAGCGATATTCATGCATTGCGGCCGATTTTTATCGCATTTGCGATAAACCTTGGTAATACCAAGGTTTATCTGCGATAAAAATCGCCGCAGCTCAGCTGTAAATTTTTGTCTCTAACTAAGCAACAGCGATAATTATCGCTATTGCTTGGTAATATGCCCCATTGTGCCCATATCTAGGATCTGGCGTTGTTTTTCAGGGTAAGTTACACCACCATGACCTTGATTTGGAAGGCATTTTGAGCCTCATTTAGAGAAGGTCACACAAATAATACCACAACTTAGAAATTGTGTTACTGGGCTCAGTATTCACAGTATTGCCCAAAACATTGCTCTATACATGGAATAATGCAGGTGAAATTGTAGTCTCGGTGCAGTGGTAGTAACAGGAAACAATACAGTCTGAGTAATTAATCATGAATTGCGGTGTGTCTTTTCCCTTTGTGGTATTAACTTCTCGTTCCAGTGTCCACAGGTTAGAATTTAAGAATAAGGGATAATTCAGTAATAACACAGTGGTTTTCTCTTTCGCCATTGCACCACTCACAAACGCGCATGATCATTGAAAGCTTTATGCGCTATGGCCTGGATTTCTGAACATTTTGCACCGGGTTTACATTACTTTTGTGATGCAAACTAAGCCCAAATTGTTTTCGTGTTATTTACTTTCCAACATAAATCAGGGTTTGCATTGGAATGTTGGCCACAGAAACGCAAACTAGCAGTATGCGTGACTTTGCATCTGGAGGGCGTATCATGTGTGGTACATTGGCATTCCTATGCAACCACCCATGGATTTCCACACACATCCCTCCCTACTAACATTGGAATATAGGGATTGGAACCTCGAGGCAGCCTTAACTGAGGAGCAAGTTTTAAAACACTGCATATTTTTACAAATATGCATATGTGTCGAACTGTACAGCACACATACAAAGGGGGAACTATATAGAGTGCATTTTTTGCATTGGAAGAGTCCCTTTCCCAGTTCAAAACCTATGCTCGATAAAATGTAAACACCTTTGCAGAATAGTGCAAGGGTGTGTGCATCAGTGCTTGGCTGCCTAAAGTGTGCCAGCACAGGGAGAGAGGAAAACAGCACCATATCTTTATAGGTGTTCTGCTGTCTCCCTTTCACACAGCACAGTGCAGCAATTTTCATTGGGTGCTGCGCTGCTTGAAAAATGTGTAAACCTGCCCTTGCATGTGATCTCTATTCAGATCCAAACTACCGTTCGCGCCTGAATCAGGTTTGGTAGGGCACTTGGGGGCAGATTTACAAGCCCATTGCACCACTTTTGCGTCACTTTTCCCATGTTAAAAGTGACGCAAAAATGGCGCAAGGCGCTTGTAAATCTGCCCCTTGGTATGTTGTCATGAGGATGGTACGTTTATCGTGGGAGAGAAAACAAAAATGCTGTAAGTAGACTCTCACATTGCATTGTTAGGCTCACATTGTGCTGCTGAATGTGCAACACTAACCGCCATCTGCTTTCACATCCAAAGATGCACTTGTTATCTCATTTTGCCATTCTTTTTGAACAGTAGTAGGAATCATTTAAATTGCTTGTGATGCTACATTTCTCGATTAGCAAACTGGGATTAGATGCTGATTGCACACCATGGAATTTGCTCACCAATCACTATCACAAATTCTCAAGGGCTGTATTTTAGAAGTTCCCAGGGGACGCAACATTGGTATTACTCTGCAATAATGAAAGCGCTGGTGCACATACAGCCCCAGCGCTTCCTCAATAGGGCAGACCCTCATTTGCAGTGGGGCGTGGCCCTAGGCACATGAGGGAATCCCTTTGCCTCTGCCATATTACAGATGATGGTGCAGAATCAAATAAAGCTCTTTGGAGGCACGCTGCTAATGCGCCGCCTGATGGCAGCCCTCTGGAGGGATAAAGGGGGTCCCATGGACCCCCCAGATATCCCCTTGCAGGCGGGTGCAATCACTCACAGCACCCGCCTGAAAGGGGATTTCTATTCCCCTTTCAAAGTGCAGGCGGGTAGCCCCTGTGCTGTGAAAACACGGATCGATTTCAAAGCAGCCACTTTGGGCCCGATTCACAGAACTAACTTAAGGCAAAATCCTAAACTTACTAATTTTGGTATTCACAGAAGTTAGGATTTTGTCTTAAGTGTGTCTTAAGACAGACTTAAGTTAGGATTTTGTCTTAAGTCTGTCTTTATTCTGTCTTAAGTTTGTCTTAAGACAAATTTAAGACAAAATCCTAACTTCTGTGAATACCAAAAGTAGTAAGTTTAGGATTTTGTCTTAAGTTAGTTCTGTGAATCGGCCCCTTTTTTTTCACACGAATATGTAAGTTTGCGGCTTCCCTGGGCTCAGCGCATTCGCCCTAATACAGTGCATTTTCCTTGATTACGTCGGAGATGCACGGTATGTATAAAAGGGCCCCAGGTGTGCAACTCAATTTTGTATGCCAGTCAGTTCTGAGTACAACTCAAGACCATCATGTATCTTTATCAGCAGAGATTGCAGAGGCAGAATTGGGCACCATTTGAAAGAGATATATTGCTGAAGGAGCTCTTCAGTTGAGTACACTGCATTTTATTCTATAAGGTGACATATTGTGCTGCTCTTCTATTTCCACCGGTGGTTCACCTCCTACCTCATTGCAAATCAGTTACTCCCCTAACTTGGATTTCGGTAACTAATAAATGGTTTGTAAACATAAATTGAGACACACAATATTGATACATATCTTTGCGACTCAGAAATAGGAAGGGGATTCCTCTTTGCACCCTTCCTACGTACAATTGGGAAAGGGCCACAAAAGACCTTTTCTAAGTTGGAAATTCTTTTTTGACTTGTGAAAGTGCCTTCTGTACATTACGAAAAGCCAAAAAAGCCCTTTTGAAGCCACCAGCATGTGATTTTGTGAATTCCATAGATACCAACCGCAAAGAGCTTTGTACATCTTACCTTAAACGTAGAAACCAAGGGCCAGATGTAGGTAGCCAAATACCGGTCGGTAACGGCCAAATTCGGCCGTTACCGACCGGTATTTGGCTTTTGAGATGTAGGTGGGTCTGAAATTACAGAATCGGTATATTTACCGATTCGGTAAATCTACCACTTCGGTATTTTACTGAATCGGTAAAAATGCCGATTCTGTAAATCCATATGTAGGTGACACTTCTAGGAGTGCCACAGGCCCTTAAAAGACAGTATTTTACCACCCAATCCTATTGGGTGGTAAAATACCGAATTCAGGTGTGCATGCACATCTGTGCATGCACACCTGTGCAATGTGACACACAGACATGCCCTTAGGGCATGTATGTGTGGCACATGGCACACATGCCTGTACTTGGGGTGCTAGAGGGTGTCAAAGTGACACCCCCTGCACCCTTGCAGGATTCGGTATTTACCGATTCTGTAAATACCGAATCTGTATTTCACATTGATTCCTATGGGCTTCAAGGCCCATAGGAATCAATGGGAAATACAGAATCGGTATTTACAGAATCTGTAAATACCGACTGTGACAGATTCGGTAATTTTTTACCTACATCTGCCTCCTTCCAATTTACCGACTTTTAAATACCGATTCGGTATGACTCGGTATTTAAAAGTCGGTAAATCGGATTTACCTACATCTGGCCCTTAATTGTGGATTCAGTTAGTGAACGAATTACGAATTGCCCGGTTCATAATGCTATAACACAAGGCAACTGTGGTTTTAGAGTGCATATATCTGAAATATCAAAACAGCATAAACGTTACCCATTTCTAGCTGACCTGCTTGACACGACTAAAGAAAACAAACACTGGCAAACCTGGCCTTGTCAAGCTTATGAACTTGCTATTTTTGTTTATTTTACAGTGCAAGCAAATGCCATAAAAGTAGAAAAAGTAGAAAAAGAGAGAATATAAAGGCAGCTTTACTTGTCGCATGCTTGCAATAAAAAGTTTACATTTTGAAAAAAACGACTAAATGAAAGTAATTTTAATAGAATGCTAACATTGCTAACTAGCTTGCTGATCTACTTAGAACATGGAAGAGGGACCCCTTTATCTTTCATGCACATCACAAAAAAATACGATTTGTATTGGCACAAGAAAAGGTAATGCACACCTCAAATTACTGTCACGTGAAAGTTTAAACAGGGAAGGACGACAAAAACAAAGATAAAGAATTAAAACAAAACACATTGGCGAAGTGAAGTTTCGTCTCAGCAGCACTGGCACTGAATTGAGTGAACAGTCTAAATATCATCCCACTCACTGCAGGAGTGCTAAGGATACTTTTCGAATGTAAAATACGGGCCTCATTTATGAGAAATGACGCATCGCTGCGTGAAAGCAGCGATGTGTCACTTCTCAGTGCGCACTCCTTGCGACATTCCTGATGCGTCATATTTAATGTATGACGCATCATGTCGCAAGGAGTTACTGATACGTCAGTATTTCTGACGTATCTGTAAGCGCAAAAGTGACGCATTGCTGGAGTGTGTCACAAAAGTGACGCAACTCCAGCAATGCGTCCTTTCACATGGGGCAAGCCCCATGTGAAAGGGCCTGCGTCAGTCTTACGCCTGCTGTGAGGCAGGCGCAAGATTTTGACGCAACGACATCCTAAAAGTGACGCAGTGAAATCTTATAGATTTCACTGCGTCACTTCTAAGACCCTTCCTTGCGTCAATATGCCATTATACTTGGCGCAAGTATAATGTGGCGCAGGGGTTTACAAAGTGACGCATCCAGCTAGATGCGTCACTTTGTAAATATGGCGCAAGAAGGTGCATTTTTTACGCCACTGGTGCGTCACAAAAAGTGACGCACCGGTGGCGTAAAAGTGACGCAAGGGTTCATAAATGAGGCCCCTGTTGTGTTGGATAGTAAGAAGCCTTGCAAAACGTTGCAAAGTCTTTGTAAATCTGGGCCTTAGTCTGATTAGTAATAACTGAAAAGTTTTGCTTCCAGGATCAACTTGAGATGACAATATTTGTATCCCAATCAAACAGACCAGGGACTGACTCCTCCAGACCTTTGTTCAGCCACGTTTCAACCTGGATAGCATATGAGGATATGAGGAAATTAGATTTATGACTGTGTAATAGGGGACACTAGGGGCAAAACATACATATTAAGCAACAACGAAAAAGATGGCCTTTTAGAACCATCCCCCAAAAAAGTAGTGATTAGCGATCTGACTCTGTTCATATCGCAATGATCCAGCCAAAGGCAGTGACATCTGGGTGACCTCCTTCTCCCATCTTCCTTCAGATTTCATCTTTCTCTAGTTTCTGCAAAGGCTTAAATCCTCCTTCGAGTTGAATAGTATCTTTATATTTCAGCACATGAATATGTCTTGTTTGTTGCGACTAGTGGGAGGACCACTGCTTGCTTCAGGCCTCCGAGGATAGATTCTCTCCGGAGGGATGCCTTTGTCAAATTTTTTTTAAGTTCAAAAGAATTTTATTTGATAATAATCAAAAGAGAAAATCAGGTGTCAAACAAAATACAATGGAATATAAAGTTAAAGACTCTTAAGCAATAAAATAAAAAAAAAGAACATAAATATATAAATGCATTTGTAATGAGAAATAAATCTGGGTACAGATTGAAAAATAAGGAAAAGATGCAGGAGAAATACATGAGCATAAAATATGGCAATCCTAAAAACTTTGAGAAAACCTGAGAAAGTGATACAATGAAGAATAAATGGAACGTATCGGGCGATTAAGGGGGTTTGGGAACTTCTTGTTGTGGAGGCTGAGGATGAAACAGACGCTTACTGCAAGAGTCCAAATAAAGTGTAACTGGGGTCCATAAGTCCATGCGTTTGACAGCCAAACATGCCGGGAAAACATGAGTGGTATCGAGCCTGTGGTTATGGCATACATTAAACCACCATGCTTTGAAGGAGATTTTGGAGAGATCCTTCCAGTTAACTGTTAATTGTTGGAAAGCAGCGGCAAGTAAAAGGTCAACAACTTGGGGTTTCAAATCAACATCATCCCAGCAAGGGGAGAGGCGACCCATAAAAATGTGTGTGTGAGAGAAAGGGATAGAAGTGTGGAAAATCATATTAACTTGAGCCCAAACCTGCAACCAAAAACTGCGAACATGAGTACATAAAAATAACATGTGAAATAAATCAGCTTGCGGAGAGGAGCAAGACCAGCATGTGTGAGGAGTATTAGGGAAGCGTTTGTGCAGGTCAGAAGGTGTGAAGAGGAGTCTGTTGTAAATAAAAAATAAAGTTTGAGTGAGTGTTGCTGCTCTTGAAGATTTGCGGAGTTTGGTCCAGATTCTGTCCCAGAGGGGAACTGACCAAGAGACTGACAAGTCATGCTCCCAGGACTCCTCGACTTTAGATTTAGGTCTCGGAATCTTACTAGCGTGAAGGTATTTATAAATAGCAGTAGCCCTTGGTGCAGTGCGTAAGAAGGAGTGAAGTGAGGAAGTGAGAGTGGATGGGGGGGAAGGAGGGTTGGGTTGAGTGAGGAGATCGTATTTCAATAGAACTGCGTTTTTGAGGGATTGATATTGACGTGCCGAAGAGGCGGGTAGATCATAGAGGATGCGGAGTTCATGAAAAGATAAAAAGGAGGAGTTGGAAAAGAGTTGGGAAACCCATTGCAGACCCCGAGTATGCCATGATTTCCAGAAAAAGGGTCTGTCCCGGATAAGTAAGGAGGTGTTATGCCATATGGGGGAGGAGAGGAAATCAGCAATAGTGGTAGGGGGTGAATGAGAGGAAGAAAGAAGTATTCTTGTGGTAAACTTATGGATCTGAGTAGAAACAGATGCTGGTTTGCGAGAGAAGGAGAGGTATTCGGTGAAAGAGAAGGGAGATAGAAGAAGGCGTTCGAGTTTGGCCCATAATGGGGATGGGGTATCAGGGTCTTGGAGCCAAAAAGAGGCTTGTCTCAATTGGAACGCCTTGTGATAGGCTGGGAAGTCAGGGAAGTTAACCCCACCTTCTGATTTAGGACGAATCAAGCGCGCCAAGGACATTCGTGGTTTCTTTTTGTTCCAAAGAAAGGAGGTTAGAATGGAGTTGATCTGTTTGAAAAATTTGGATGGGATAGGGACCGGAATGTTAGAGAGCGTGTATAAAACAATGGGAGACAACATCATTTTTATAGTGTCTAGTCGGCCCCACCAGGAGAGGTAAAGGGGATGCCATTTGGACGTAAGATCTGTCAATTTTTGAATACATTTGGACATACATAAGGAAACGGTATCCGGAATGGTTGGGGCAATATGCATTCCAAGGTATTTGATATGGGAAGGTTTCCATGTGAAGTTGGAGGCGGCAAAATCTGGTTTGAATGTAAATTTGGTTAAAGGAAGGATCTCGCATTTATCATTATTAAGTTTATAACCAGAGATTTGGGAGTAAGCATGAACTTCGGTAAGAAAAGCAGGGATGGAGAGAGAGGGGTTGGAGATAAATAATAGGATGTCATCCGCATAAGCAGCTAGTTTGATATGGGAATCTGATAGTTGATAACCATGAATGGAGGGGTTTTGACGAAGCTTGGAGAGGAAGGGTTCTAAAGCTAGGTTAAAAAGAAAGGGGGATAGGGGACATCCTTGACGAACACCTCTTTTTAATTCAAAAAATGAGGAGATTTGACCATTGGCGCAGACCGCTGCACGTGGGTTAGAATAAAGCAACGAAATTAAAGACGTAAAGACAGGACCAAAACCAAACCATTGGAGGGTATGAAACAGATAAGTCCACTCAACCCTATCAAACGCTTTTTCAGCGTCTAAGGCAATGGCCGCAAGAGGGTGAGGTAAAGGGCGGGATTTAGAAAGAATGTTAAATAAGAGTCTAGTGTTGTCAGTGATAAACCGGCCTTTGACAAAGCCGGACTGTTCTTCACCCAATAAGTCTGGAAGGAGAAGGTCGAGTCGAGCTGCAAGAGATTTTGCGAAAATTTTGTAATCAATATTGACCAGGGAAATCGGTCTGTAATTTTTGCAATATTGAGGATCTTTCCCCTCCTTGGGTATGAGGCAGATATGGGCGTCTGAAAAAGAGCCAGAGGAAGAACCCAAGGTAAGGAAGGTGCCAATAAGTGAGTGAAGTCTGGGTATAAGAAGCTTTGAAAAGTGGAGGAAGAATTCTACTGTGAAGCCGTCGGGCCCAGGGGCTTTGTCTTTTTGGAGGGTTTGGAGTGCTTTGAGCAATTCTTGTTGGGACATATCGTGTTCTAATTGAGAAAGGTCAAGTGGAAAATGTGAGGGTTTTTGTATGGTGGAGAAGAACGTGTCCAGTGAATGGGAAGATGGTTGAGTTTCAGAAGAATATAAAGTCTTATAGAAAGCAGAAAATGTAGTAAGAATGTCTGCGTCTATGTGTTTGAGGTTCAAATCATTGTCGTAGATAGATTCAATGTTTAGTTTGTTGTGTTTCACCTTCAGATAATTGGCCAAGATCTTGCCAGCTTTATTTTTGCCTCCATAGAACTTGGCACTAGACTTTAATAAATATAATGATGCGTCATCTGTAGATTTTTTGTTAAAGTTCATCTTAGCGCTGATAAGGGCGGTTAAAGATTGCTGTGACCGAGAGGTAAAATAAGAATGCTCCAATTTCTTAATATCTAGAAGGATGGTTTTAGTAGCTTCTCGAGCAGCTTTACGTTTTTTAGCCACAAAGCCAATGATAAAGCCCCTCGCTGCCGCTTTAAAAGCATCCCAAATGGTATGCTTAGGAACAGGGGAGTTTTCGTTTAGGGCAAAAAATTCATGGGAGAAAGAGGTGAAGGCGGTAGTGAATTTGGAATCAAGAAGAAGAGAATTGTTAAAACGCCAACGTTTAGGGCCTGTCGATTTAGGTAAGAGATCCAATTGAACTAATGTAGGGGCATGGTCAGAAAGTAAGATTGGACCTATTTCTGCATAAGAGAGAGTTTGGGCAATAGTGTGAGTAACAAAAATGTAATCGATTCGAGATTGGGAGTGGTGACATGGGGAGTAGAAGGTAAATTCTTGGAGATTTGGATTACAAAGACGCCAAGCATCAGTGAGCTTATGTTGGGAAATGGTTTGGGAGAAGAGTTTATGAGGTTTGTTAGGAATGAAATGTGCTTTGGAGTTCCTGTCTAAAAAGGGATCTAAGGGCTGGTTGCAATCTCCCGCTAGGATGAAATTATCATCCATGAATCTAGTGATGTGCTGGGAGAATGAATGCCAGAAAGTGGGGTCACCAGTGGTGGGGGCGTAAACATTTAGAAGAGAAATTGGAACATTCTTAATAGAAAGCTTAACATAGGTCCATCGGCCCTCAGTATCTGATTCTTGAGCAATCATGGAAGAAGAAAGAGCTTTGTGACACAGAATAGCAACTCCATTGCGTTTACCGTCCCCAGGGGAAAAATAAACATCACCCACCCAGCTTCTTTTCAACTTAACAGATTCTTCAGCAGACAGATGGGTTTCTTGCAAAAAAGCAATGTCCACATTTAGACGTGAGAGATGAGACAAGATTCTTTGTCTTTTGATAGGTGAGTTGATACCCTTAACATTCCAAGTGATTATTTTAAGAGACATGTCATATCAAAGAAAAGGAAAAAAAGAAAAGCAGAAGAAGATAAGAAAATTAGAGAAAGACCCAGAGGAGTGAGAAAAGCAGGGAGAGCAAAGGAACGAGGAAAGAGAAAAGGAGGTAAAGAAAAGGAGAATAAAAGCACTCGCTGTGAAGAAAATGTGAAGGTAGTCCAGGAGGTAAGTAGAGTAATAGGAAGAAGATGGTGAGCGAAGAAAATTTGAGAAACAAAAGGGAGAGACACCTGTGAATAGAAGGAAATTGGTGAACTTAAAAGTGAGAAAGAAACAAGAAGGGAAGTGAACAACCAGGGAAAAAAGGAAAACATACTTACGAAGGGTAGAGATGGGGAGGGTCGATCATCGAGGGAAGGGTACACGAGGAAATGAATGAGGGGGGAGCACCAGGCAAAGGAAGCAAGCGTCCAATGCAAGCGGACCGACAAGTCGAGGGGGAGACGTCATATAGAATGAAAAAAAACCTGCAAGGAAAAGGGGGAGAAAACCAGTAGTGAGCGAAACAATTAAGAGAAAATGGGAACAAAACAACAGGAAAAAACGCAAGGGTACATGAAGAAATAGTGGCGAACAATATTAATTAACGAACTGGAATACAAGAAAAAATGACGAAAGGTGGGGGAGATAACAAGAAAACCAGAGCCATCAAGAAACATGGCAAAAACAGACAGTAACACATTCAAGAATGCACAATAAGCGTGCAGATTAATTGAAATTCCGATGCTGCATCACGCTGGAATCATGGCGGGAAAGATGATGAAGAGCTGGAAAAATCCATGTCAGATGCTTGGGTTGCATTCAAGAAGCTGCGAAGTCGGACAGGATCTTCATATGTCGTGGTCTTGTTGTTGTGGGTCACTCTGAATAGGCAAGGATGGAAAAGGCCATATCTAGCTCCAATTGCACGAAGTTCTGGTCGCATATCCAAAAAGGCCTTGCGGCGACTAGCTGTGGCTCTTGCATAATCTTGCGCAAAGAAAAGATTGGAGCCTGACCATTGTAAGCGAGGTGAGGCACGAGCTGCTGAAATAACCTTGAGGAGGTCAGTATATTCTAAAAAGTACATGATGACACCTCTTGGTCGCGAAGAGGGAGAGGAAGTAGAAGGGAGCCGACCCAATCTATGTGCACGTTGGATGTTGAGCTTAGTGTCTTCAGGCAAATGAAGAAGTTTGGGCAAAAATGATTTGAAGAAGGCAATAGGGTCAGCCCCCTCGCAGTTCTCCGCCAGGCCGTAAAGACGAAGATTGTTGCGCCTATTTCGATTTTCCAATTCCTCAACTTGTTTTTGGAGAGAGGAAATTTGAGATTGCATGTGAGATACCTTGGAGGAAGACTCTTGGAGAGAAGTTATAGAGTGTTCCACTGTAGTCACTCTGGCATCCATCTGGGACCAGTTGTCGGTAAGGACCTGTAACTTAGAATTGGTTTCCTCCATGAAGGGCTTGAGAGCACGTATCTCTTCCAATAACAGCTCCATAGAGACAGCCGATGTGGATCCCGTTGGCGATGGAGGGTCTTTTTTGAGGCGTTTCGTCGTGACTTTCCCTGAGGACTGGATAGGTCGCTCCGCAGATGACTGCGACATTTGAGTGACGGGAGTTTGAGAGGCCTCAAGGTGTGCCAGTGCGGAGAAAACTCTTGAATTTTTGATGAAGACACGACGTGGATGTTTGGGGGTCCGAGAAAATGTCTTCCTTTCCATAAAAAATGAAGTTGAAGGAAGTCGTTGGTGAGGAGAAAATAAGAAGGTAATCCAGCAATAGTCCTAATCCTGGATTAGAGAACTGCACAGAATATCAGAATGCCAAAGAGTCAAAAGATGGGTAGAGCCGCCACCAATTCGCTGTGGAAAGCAGAGAGAGTCCTTTAGGTGGAGGACGTCAAAAAGATATGGATAGCAGGTAAGGAGCACGCAGGAGCCATGTTCAAAGCTGCTTTGAATTGTAATTTAAATGCAAATAGCGTTAATTGTAGGAGCGTTAGAAAAAAAAAAAAAACAGCGCCCTCAGCAAAGGGTTAACTTACAGTGATGGCATCAGCAGGATATTAGGAAAAAGGAAAGTCCATTAGCGTAAAATGGCCGCCCAGAACATGTAGAGCGCTGAGGAAACTCGTGGAACATCAGTAAAGAGCAGCTTATATAAAATTAGGGCAGCGGTGAGACAAAAATGCAGGAATAAGCCTCACCAGAGAGAGTTAGTAAGTCCCAGGTCCTGTGAGCAAAGCCGGCATGGTCGAGTAACAGGAGCGCCGAGGTCCGCTCTGACAGGAAACAAAAATGGCGGGCGCGACTATCACTCAGCCGCGTCCGCCGAGAAATCGCCGAAAACCACCATTCCGGCGTTCAGCGAGGCCGGAGCTCGGAACCGCTTTGTTGGCTGCAGTCTCCGCTGCTTTGAAGGCAGGTTTGCAGGCAGAAGTGGTGCGAAGAAAGCGGCGGAATCCCCGAGCGACCGGGAGCGCTTACATCTGCGCTGCCGTCTTCGCCGGGCGCTAAGCCACGCCCCGCCTTTGTCAAATTTGATTGATTGATTGAGACCGCTGAATGGGCTTCTTTATTTAAACTAGAAAAGCAAGAGTTATTAAAAGAGCTCTAGAAATGACTGCTTCTAATTAAAGGTTCAAAACAATCGTTGCTTAAGAGGGGGCATAGAAAATATTGGGTGGTTGATAGAACTGTATACCTTAGTGTAATCATTTCGCAAACTTTTTGTCTTCACTGCGCTATTATTGCTGATCTCGTTGTTGCTGGTTTAAGGACTCTGTGCACTTTAATACAGCTAACCAGAGCTAAAGTGCTTGTACTCACTCCCTTAAACTTGGTGGAGTTAGCTTTAAAAAAAGGTGCGCCCAGCGCAATGAAGGAGAATGCGCTCCATTATGCAGATAATGTGTAAGCCAATTTTACCATGTTTGAAGGAGAGAGCACAAGCAATTTAGCAGTGGGTAACAGTGGTAAAGTGCACTGAAGCCAACAGAAACAAACCCAGCAACACAGGAAGGGTGAAGGCAAAAGATGTGTGGGAATATCACGCTAAGGGGCATATTTACATGCCCCTATCGCCACCAGAGTGTTAATTTCTTTGACGGTCTGGTGGCGAGGGTGCCATTTCCAATATTTGCAAGGTGGCAGTAAGCCAGTTAGTAGGGGTTAACGCCACCTTGTAAAGATACTCCTTTCCGCCGCAGTCCTCTGTGGCAAAGGGGTGTGCAATGGGTGTTGCAGTGGGTATTCCACTGCAACACCCATGGCTTTTGGATGCAGCCACAAATTTACAAGGTGGTGTAAATCTGTGGCAGCACTAATACAATGCACCATGCTATTCCAGTGTGGACCCAACCATATGCAAATCAGTCTTGACCCTGTGCCCAATGGGAACAGTCCAGCCTGAACTGCCAGGCCAGGTCCTCCCTGAACTGTAAACAAGCATCCTAGGACCGGGTTCAAGCTTTCAGTCCTTATCAGCCAGGATAGCTTGAGTCCAGTGGCATGGAGAGCACAGGACCACAATGAGCTGGGGCGTAGTTCCACCCCAAACCTGGTTGCACAGCTTGATGGTGGATATACCACGCTCCTCATATGATATAATGTCATCCGTTTTCAACCATGTACTCAGAATTTCATCCATATTTAATTACACGTAGAATGTCAAACAATTTCCATAGTTTCCTTTGTTCAAAATGTGCCCATCCGGACTTCAATTAAGAACACAACCAGAGCATGATTCGTCCCAGCAGTGTTTATTAAGACCCAATGCATTCTGGGCTTCGGGAGACCTTCTTCAGGGGTAACTGCAACAACAATAAAATATGCCCTATTAATACATTGTCCACGGGGCGCGGCTTAGCGCCCGACGGGGATGGCGGCGCCCGAGTGAGGCTCCTCGGCGATATCGGGCGGCTGCATCCCTATCGTGCTGCTTCAGCGCTGACTTCAACATGTGAGGGTGTCGGAACATCTACTCCTCCTTTCCTGACCTTTCCGGTCCCATTTGGCAGCGAATTACCGATTTCATGGACTATGTGAGTTTTCTATCATCGTCGCTGTTTCACGACCACCATTTTGTTTTTTTCATCTCGCGCTGAAGCGCCGATTTTCGATGTTTATCACGGATGGCTGTGGCTTTCTTTCACCTTTCTTTCACCTGCCACTATTATTTTTCCTGATGTTTCATCTTTCATTGAATACTAATGTGTTTTCCTCGCATGTTTCCAGCGCTATTGGTGTTGCTTATTCTGACTGACTAGTTACGGCGGCCATTTTGTGCTTTCCTCTTCCTCAGCATTTTTTTGTTAATTTTTGGCAACGCTTTTGTCATTCTTCTATATGAGCAGGTCCAAAGGCTCTCTTTCTACGGCAATCCAGCAAAGCACATCTTTATTAAAAATTCAAAGGTTTTTACTGAGTTCTCTCGCTTGCAAGATTCTCTTCCCCTGGCGGACAACATGGCGGCTTCTGACCCTGCGCTGGCGGCTTCTGGAAAATCCCTCTCTAAGCACCTCAAACAAAATCCTCCGTCACAGCCTAAATCAACCTCACCTCTCTCAATGGAGATATTATTAGAGGAGATTAGAGCACTGTGCCCCTTTATGGAAGATACCAATGCTAAACTTCAAGTCCTCACTGACACTTGGACACAACTCGACAACAGAGTTACTGCAGTTAAACAATCTATCTCTTCCATTACTGATACCTGCGTAAAAATTTCTCCTCTTCAATCTCAAGTCTCTCTTCTTCAGCGGCAAGTTGAGGAGCTTGAAAACCGCAACAGGCGTAATAGTCTCCGTATTTACAGACTTGAAGAGGGACAGGAGGGGTCCGACCCTCTCCCTTTCTTTAAATCTTTTATCCCCAAAGTCCTTCATATGCCAGATGGCACCGTACTTAACATTCAGAGAGAGCACAGACTGGGCCGTCCTTCATCATCTGCTTCTCCCTCGCAGAAGCCTAGAGGGGTGATCCTGTATTTTCTGGAATACACAGACGTATTAAAAGTTCTTTCTGTATCCAAATCTTCTCAACGTGTTACTTGGACCGGATCCACTTTATTTTGTGCCCAGGATTACGCCAAGGCTACTGCGAACAGGCGGAAGGCCTTCCTGAATATGAGACCTGCTCTTCGTGCAATGGGCGCTCAACATGGACTCTTTCACCCGTGCCTTTTTAAGGTCACCTTCAACAACAGGACAACAACTTATGAGGACCTGCTCCATCTCCAGAGTTTCATAAATGCCCATCATACCGACGCTATGGATGCTTCTTCCTCCAATGCTGGTTGATTCTTATTTGTCTCCCTTTTGGTTGTTGTTTTGCCTTCTTTGTTCGTTGGTTGGATTTTCGATTGTATTAAATTTTCGAATGCTGGGGGCGGAGTCCAAGATGGCGGAGTGAGGGCTCTGCTGGTGGCGGATCGAGAGCTCCCTCCCTTCACTCCGATGCCGACAGAGACTACAGGCATCTTTCAAGGACTGCAGAGCTGCAATATGCGATGATTTTACAGCACTAACCCGGCAGGCTGTGAGCCGTGAATCGAGTCGGCGTGTTGGTGAAAGAAAAAAAAAACGGGAGCGCGGTGATCAACAGCGCTAAGGTAGCAGGCTGAGCGCTGCAAACCAGCGTCCTGGCGAGGAGGAGAAAAGGACGGCAAGGCAACGATTGTGGACGCCGGTACTGTGAGAATCCGAATTAATGTGGCAGGCTGAGAGCCACGAGGCTGGTGCACGGAGCCGGTGAGTCAGAGTGGTATGCGCACTGTACAGGCGAGGAAGGGGGAAAAAAACGGCCGAGAGCGACGGAAAAACAAACAAAGAAACAAACACACGGAGGGCAGAAGTTGCATCTGCATCTGTTTCTGTCTCGCCTACCTGGTTACACTCTGCAGCGCTTTCTTCCTTTTGCCTCACAAGCAGCAGCATCACATACACACATTCTACACTCTGCTCTTGACGGATATTCCGGTCCATGATGTGGCTTTCTTCAGATATCTGGTGTGCAGTTCGGGGCTGGCTGGAGAAAAGACTTACTCGATCTGGCAGCAACTTGCTGGGTCTGGCCAAGGCGAGGTTTGCTCTGTTTTCAACTGAGACTATGTCACCTAAACCCCCTCCCCGTACAACGCGGAACACTAAAACCGCTGCAACTGCGGCTGCAACTGCGGTTGCAATAACGGCTGCACTCAAAGGTAATACAGAAATAGCGTCCTTCGCTCCAGTCTCTGCCTCGGCCCCAGCCCAAACCTCCGCTCTAGCTCCTGCTATTCTCATAAAGACTATAGCAGCCACGAAAGACACGAAGAGGGGGGAGGCTGAGAAAAAGGCAGTAAACTCTGAACCAGCAACACTGGTAGCATTGACACCGGGGGCTACTTTAAAAGGGAGCGATAGGAAGGCGGCAGGTAAGACAATTCTGCGTCCTCCTCAATTTAACTGTGGAACTGTTCCTAAAAAGCCAACACCAACAGATGCAGACATCAATGATATCACTAATGAAAGAACTAAGGATGAGGCTATTCTGGAGGCTATTCTGGAGGAGGATGGAACTGTAATAAGAGCTGAGAACAACACTACACTGGTTAATATAAACCACGAAGATGACTCAGATTTACATAAGGCAGTACCTCCAATTTTCAACGAGAACAACGAGAATAACGAGATTCGGGTGGCGTTAATATGCAATGAGACAGCACCAGAGAACAGCGAGAGTAGTGAGCCAAATGAGGCAGCAGAAGGGGGATCCCAATCATTAGACTCATTCAATCCAGTTTCAGACTTGGCTATACCTTCGAGGATGGAGGACTTAGCTGATAAAGATAAAGACAAAGAAACTCTGGAAGTAAGCAATAGTCATGAAACAAACTCAATGAATAATCATGGCTCAGAACATACTTCGGAGCTAGCCGATGAACATCTCTTATCTGAAGACTGTGAATATGACACAGAAGAGGAAATGGATAAGCCTATGGATAAAACTTTGAGTAAATTACCTCCAAAGAGACGCAGAGGTAAAGCTAAGACAACCCACAAGAAGAAAGGTAAAGCCCTATCTAACTTAGCTACAGACACAGCTTCTTTTAATCCAAAAAGAATGGCCAGTGAAAAAAGTCCGCTAAGGAAATGGATTGAGGCTAAGGGCTAGTTAAGACTATGACTCTAAGGCTCTCTGGGGGGAGTCCTACAGATAGCCCTACAGATAATGAGGTATCGCAAACTCATAACCATGAATTCTTCGAAGAGTCTAAAAAAAAAGAAGAAAAGGGCTTTCTATCAACGGAAAGGGCAACAACATCTACTTTATCGGCACCCGTGGCTACGGGTAACAAATTAAACAAGCCACCTGCTGAAAGGATGGATGCAAACTCAACCGAAGCCACCAAGCCAGGAGGTACTGATCACCCCCAATTAGATACTATACTGAAACTCCTGATAAATCAAAGAGCAGAATCGGAGCTACACTATCAACAGCTGAAAAATGATAATATAAGACTGCAAAATTCCATAACTGATATAGCCTCTATATTAAAGGGTATCACACAGGAGATAACAGAGCTCCAACAACGTACGGTCTTAGTAGAAGAAGGAACCCAACGACTTGATTTCACGGTGGAGCGTCATGATGCCGAGCTAACTCAACTTCAGGGGAAAGTTGAGGATTTAGAGAATCGTCAAAGAAGGTCCAACCTCAAACTCTATGGAATACCGGAAGGACTGGAGGGATCTGACCCGAGAGCTTTTTTAGTAAAATTACTACCCCGAGCATTCCCGGATCTCTCAGACTGGGATTGGGACTCTCAGGTGCAGAGAGCACACAGACTACCACTTGTCCAAAAGCGTCAGAGCAATAAATTTCCACGCCCAATCCTGATGTATTTCGGTAATTTCCTGCTTCGACAAGCGGTCTGGCAAAAAGCTAAGCCTAATTCCCCAATAGTTATTGATAACCTTACCATCTTTGCTCGGTCAGATCTTAGCAAAGCTACAATGGACAAAAGATGGGAAATGCGCAAACTGATTGACCCAATCAATAAATTGGGAGGCTCGGCTTACCTACAAGAACCTGCTCGACTCAAAGTAATCATGAAGGGGCGCGTACATTTTTTTAGTGAAATACATGAGGCACAGGAATATTTGGCTAGTCTGAATAAGAGTCAAAGGAGTAATGATTGAAAAGAAAAATGGAACATTTCTGTTGTTTTCAGCTGTTCTCAGCTCTATTCATATATAAAGAGACTCAGAAATTTTCTTATAGATAGTAACTGAATATTAAGACATAGAATATAGGCTGGGTTTCTCTGGGCACATTTAGTCACTAATTTTGATGCAGCAGAATAATAACACAAGTAGGCATTCTGGGTGGAGGTGGAGGTGGAGGGAGCTTTATGGTCCCGGCCGCAGGCGCTGCCTTGTCAGCGGCAGCACTAGGTAGGGTGGGGTGGGGCGGGCGGGTCTTCGCAGGTTAGGATGGGTGGAGGGGCGGGAGATGGGGGAAGGGGAAGAAAAGAAAAAAAATATTTTCAACCTAGTAGAAAAACTTGCTGAGAGCCTTTTTTTATTAAATTGTGCTATATATTTTGAAATGCGTATAAAAATGCTGAATTTCGACAATATCTTTTTTTATCAGAGATGTATAACATTAGATGCTTGTCTTGGAATGTTTCAGGGCTGAATAACAAACGTAAGAGGCAGTTAGTGGCTGAAGAATTAAAGCTATATAATCCTGATCTAGTATTTCTGTCAGAAACTCATATTATAGACAAAGACAAGAAGCTACTAAATCAGCTAGGTTTTGAGATGATAATCAGTTCAGCAACCACGTCCTCCATCAGAGGGGTAGCTATCCTAAAATACAAAAGGTTCAAGGCAGAAATAACTAAAACACAGGGCGATAAATGGGGGAGATGGGCTATAGTCCAATTTTGTTTCGGTAATATGAAGTATGTGGCATGTGTAATATATGGGCCAAACAAAGAAGATCCAAGAGTATTTGAACAACTAAACATAGCGTAATTAGATTGGGAGGGAGAAATAATAATTATGGGAGATTTTAATTGCATTCTGAACTGTCAGACGGACACAACACGCCCGGGCAATTACAAACGAATGCCTAAAAATAGAGCATCCATTTTAAATCTATGTAAAATACACAATGTTAAGGACGTATGGAGCTCACTATACCCAAACTCTCCAGGCTATACATTCTATTCAGCTCCTCATAGACTGTGCTCTCGCTTAGATATGGCCTTTATCTCAAACACTCTAATGAGATCCACAAACATGGTAATATACCCACGCATTACATCTGACCACAATCCTATCATGATCGAATTTGCTATGTCTTTGAAACATAAACCTCCAAGAGCTTTCACCTTCCCTAGGAATTTAGTATCAGATGCGAATTTTATTTCACGATTAAAACAACACATCACAGAATTTTTGACTTTTAACAGAAATACAACTTCTTGCTTAACAGTGTGGGACACTTGTAAAGCCAGCATCCGAGGGTTTACACAAGCCTTTGTCTTGAAACAAAATCATGAAAGAAATAATTATAAATTAACTTTGACCTCTGACATTGTAGCTGAGGAGATAAAACTTGTAAAAGCTTTAAGAGATAATCTTCCAACCCTGGACATTAGCGCAAATCTTAGTCAGCTAAAATGTAAAACCAAAGAGACTCTTTTAAAAAAAAGAAGTGCCCAAGTTCATAAATACAAATTTTCACAATATGAAGGTGGCGACAAAATCGGAAAAATGTTAGCATTTAAAGTTGCAGAGGATAGAGCACAGTCTATGATTTCCCAAATTGTGGGGGCTGACAACAAGAGATATAACCAACCGGAAGATATAATTCAACAATTTGCTAAATATTATGAAACTTTATATACACCAGAGAATATGTCTAATGATAAAATAATTGAAAATTATTTAAAAGAAAATTTAACAACTAAATTATCAATTAATGAGAAGGAGGAATTGACTTCAGAAATAACTAATGAAGAATTAAAAGAGGCCATAAAATCACTCCCATTAGGAAAATCTGCTGGTGAGGACACCATCCCTCTAGAAATTTACAAATCATGTATGGAAGAGCTAACACCCTTTCTTCTGGAAGTAATCACTTATATTGGCAGAACCGGATCAGCCCCCCGCTCTTGGAATAAAGCCAAAATTATCTTCTTTCATAAAAAGGGTAAACCTAGTGAGGAGATGGGCTCATATAGGCCAATCTCCCTGATCAATGCTGATGCAAAGATTTTCGCTAAATGTCTGGCCAGAAGATTAGCACCACTAATGCCTAAAATTGTAAATACGCAGCAACATGGATTTATAACAGGGAGAGATACATCAGCTCATGTTAATACGGCAATAACTGCGTTCGACATAGCAGAAATAGAGGCTACTCCCCTGGCTATGATAATGCTGGATGCCGAAAAGGCGTTTGATCGGGTGGGGTGGGATTATTTATGGCACGTAATGGAATCAATGGGGTTTGGTGGAAAATTCTTAAATGGGATTCGGGCACTTTATGACAATCCAATAGCATACACTAGCTACGGCGGTCTTACTTCACAATGCTTTCCAATTAAGAGGGGTACACGTCAAGGATGTCCCCTATCACCTTTATTGTTTGCTCTTTCACTGGAACCGTTTTTAAAGGCTTTGGATACTCAGGCAGGAATAATACCTTTCAAGACTGGCAGTCAAAGTTTAAAAATTACTGCGTATGCGGACGATATTGCTATATACTCTATCGAAACAACTGATACTTTAAATGCCATCAAATCTGAAGCTTTAAAATTTGGTAATGCTTCAGGTTATAAATTAAATGCTCACAAAACTCAAATAATAGCTAATTTTGTACCCCCTCAACCAACACCTGAAATATGTAAGACCGCGACATATCTCGGAATTAAAATTACCTCAAACGTTAAAGAACTTAATAACATTAACTATAAAAACTTAATGAAAACTACTACTTCAAACTTAAAAAAATGGCACCGACTCCCATTAAACCTAATCGGCAGAATAAATCTGATAAAAATGAAAATAATACCAAAATACATATATTTATTCAGATCAATTCCTCTGGCACAGAATAGACTCTTCTTTAAACAACTTGATAGGATCTTCTGCAACTTTATTTGGGGCTATAAGAAGGCTAGAAGATCGCTAAAAATGTTGAAAAATCAAATAGGATCTGGTGGTCTTAATTTTCCAGACCTGAAATTATACTTCTGGGCTTCTTTTATAAGACGTATTCGATCACTACTAAATGAAGAGGACCTACTTTTCTTTCACTATTTATCATTAAAGGGAGATTCTAAACAATTTTTTCTTCGCATTACAGACCCAAATTTTTACAAAAGGGTTAAGTTTAAGACCATACGAGATACAGTAAGGATATGGAAAGACATACTTAAACATTGTAAAACCACTATATTTCATTCACAGTTAATCTTATGGGATAATCCCGGACTGCCGAGTATATTTGGCGATGGGTCGTCTCGTGTATGGCAACGGAAAGGAATTATGGTTTTGGGCGATTTATATAATTCTCGAGGCATACTGAATTTTCTAACTTTAAAGCAAATATATGGTCTATCCGATACACATAGATTTAAATACATACAAATACATGATTTTCTAATACGGAAAAATAGAATCAACACTTTGTCGAATGGGGGTATATGGGACATCTTTAACTCTAAAAAAGAGAAATCAATAATTAGTACGGCTTATAAATTCTTTATAGGTTTAAGCTCCGACGATAATGATGCATTAGCAAAAAAATGGAACTTAAAACTCGGAACTAATCTAACCGGAAAACAAATGAATACATCTTATACTAACATTCACGACTATGTAAGATCATCCAGTTTACGACTACAACAGTATAGAACTATATATATGTTATATTATACCCCTGAAAGACTTTCTAAATGGTCTTCGAACAACATCACAAGAGAAAAAACTAAATGCCCGAAATGTGACGAGTATGCGGCAGATCTTGTCCATATGTTGTTTTCATGTCCGAAACTAGTAACATTTTGGGAAGAAGTGGGAAAGATTCTAACCACAAAAAACATTCTTAGCTTACCACTATCTGCATCCATGGTAATATTTGGCCCACTCACGACAAGTCAACCACATTGTATATTACTATCAATTTTACTTTCTTGTGCCAAACTAACTTTAGCTCGAGCCTGGATTAATCCCAACCCACCCAACACTTTGGAATGGTGGTACCTGGTCAATGAAATAAAAATTATGGAAGGTACGCTAGCAGAACTAAGGGGTGTTAGATCGCTAAAAAAATTTGAGAAAATTTGGGGAAGCCTAGAAATGAATTGATTTACTTAGATAATCATAATATATGCTCACCTATGTCTTTTTACCTTATGTTAAGTTATTTTCTACTTAATGTTAAGTTATCTTCTACAAAATGAGAAGAATGATCAACTTATGTTTAATTTGGTATTTATCGGTTGAATGACAACTTTGCAGAAGGTTTTGTAATCTTATACCAGGTGAAAATAAAATAAAAAAAATATTTAAAAAAAAAAAAAAAAATTCTCTTTCCGTATTTGTTCAGTTATCGTCTTCATTCTGTGCTTGTTTTTACTCCCACAGTTCTTCCCTTCCTTTGATGTGATGCCTCCCGGTCCTCCGTTTTGCCTGATCCCGGTTATGCTGTTCATTCCGTCTGGTTCTCCCCCTCCCCTTGTATCCTTGGACCCTTCCTTTGTAGGTATGTTCTTGGTTCTTGTATTCATCTGGTTGCTCCTGTGTAGTTTTTTCTCATTTCTTTTTTTTCTTCTCCCTACTCTTACTATGTCCATTTTTCCTTCTTTCTTTCTTTCTTGCTTTTTCTCTTACTTTCTCTCTTTCTCTTCTCACTTCTTCTTTTTCTTTTATTTTTCATTATCTTTTCCCTTCCCCTTCTTTTGCATCCTCTCTTTTCTTTTTTTTTTTTTTTTTATTTTTTTTTATTTTATAATTTTCTTTATTACAACAAATAATTATGAGCATTTCCGATACAACAAGGTTTGAATATCAAAATACAATAGACTTTTTGGCCAAACACAAAGTACACCGTGATATCAATCATCTAAGGGTAAAAAAAAAAAAACATAATCTGTAATCAGCGCTGAAGAAGCCCAACACAAACATTTAACATCCAGCCTGAAGACTACTACTGCCCTCTACCCCTAGCTATTCCTTCTTTGACCCTCTTTCCATTTACATAATGGGTCCCAAATTCTTCTCCCCAACCGTCTTCCACTCCTACCCTTCCGGGCAAAAATTTTTTCCTCTATATTATACGCATATAGAGTGTTTGCCAGCCAGCATTGCATATTCGGAGGGTTTTTATCGAGCCATGCCCTGGCTAATGTTAGTCTATAGACAGCCATTACCACAAAAAGGAATTCAGCATATTCGGGATAATGTGTCTGCACATCGTCGCTCACCCCTAACATAACCAAAGCTGGCGTAAGTGTTATCGCAATATCCAATGAGTTCGCCAAAAACCCCTCAATTCCCCTAATCAAAGTTCTTAACTGTGGGCATGAAGCAAAGATGTGTACACTATCTGCTTCCACTTCATTACATCTGGGACAGTTGATTCCTTGATTCCCACCCCACTTAGCAATCTTTGCCGGTGTAAAGTACAGAGAGTACAATGTTTTATAATGCTGCGACTGCAGCGGGGCAGCGCATAATATCGTTGCTCCAAATTTCAGTGAGTCATAAAAGCATCTTGGATCAATACCCAATTTGTCTTCCCATTTTTTACTAAATTTATCTAAATCATCCTGCTTACCTTCCACCAATGCTGCATAGAGCATTTTAATAGTGCAATCTCCTGACAGTTTTATTTTCTCCAATATACCAACTTTATTAAAGCCTGCAGGACCCCCGACTTTGTTATTGAGAAAACTTCTAATCTGTAGGTATTTAAAAAATCCCCTGTTATCTAACCCATATTTTCCTCTCAGCTCTGAAAATTGCATAAAGCCATCTTGTGCATACAGGTCTCCAATTTGTGTAACCCCCTTCAGTGCCCACTCTGCCATAATATGGTCTCCGAAAATATCCTTTGGTAGTAACCTGTTGTTAGTTAATAAAACATATCTGTTGTATCTCCCAAGTTTTACCCTCTTCAAAAATGCATTCCATGTCGTAACGGCTGCCTTAACAGTTTTAAACTTAGTCCTCTTGAAATAACTGTAATCAATACACTTTAAAAAACAATTCTCTGCATTTACCCCAAGGGTTACAGCATACACATCTGTAGACATTTTCTGGATTCTAACATCGTCAGGGCTTCCGCCAATAAGACCTTGAATATACTGCAGCACACAAGCCATATAATATAAACGAAAATCTGGTGCCCCCCACCCCCCTTTTTCTCTCGGAAGTGTCATGTATCTATATGCTCTCCGGGTTTTACCTTGGGCCCAGATAAACCTATTGCATATAGCCTCTATACAATTAAACCAGCTGGCTTCAATCAGTAATGGTACCGCCCTAAATACATAGAGAAATTTTGGTAAAATCAGCATTTTGATAATGTTTGTACAGCCAACTAACGACAGGTGCAAATTGTTCATTCTTTATAAATCTTTTTTCATTTGAGTTATCAAGGGATCCATATTATTCTCCACAATTTTACTTATCTCTGCCGTCATTTGCACCCCTAAATAGGATGCCGTACTTGTCACTCTTCCATCATTACACCTTGCCCACTGGTTTTTAACTATCTGCGTCTTGGTTGTATTCAGCTTATACCCAGAGAACTGGCCAAAACTCTCAGCTTCCAGTTCGATTACCCTAATGGCGGCAACTGGTTCTGGAGTCAAAATAGCAACGTCATCCGCATAAGCTAATGATTTCAGTCTGCGCCCATTTATTACCAATGGCAATATTTGCTGATTCATTTCCAGTTTGCGAATATAAGGGTCAAGGTATAAAGCGAACAGCAAGGGAGAAGAGGGGCAACCCTGTCTTGTGCCTCTCTGAATGTTAACTGCATTTGTGTAACCTCTACTGATTCTTATCTTGGCCGTAGGGGCTATATATAGCGTTTGCATAGCTTTTATATAGCCTGGTCCTATGCCATGCCACCTTAAAACTTCCCACAGATATCCCCATGAGACCCTATCGAAGGCCTTTTCGGCGTCAAGGAACACTGCTGCCATAGGTTCTTCCAGGATATCTGCAGCATCGAATGCCGTGATAACCTGCCTGGTGTGGTGAGTTGTCCCTCTCCCTGGAATAAATCCATGCTGAGAGGGTATAACTAAGGATTCGATTTTCTTGGAGAGTCTTTTTGCCATTATTTTTGAGAACACCTTTGCATCGGCATTCATCAAAGTAATGGGCCGGTAGGAGCCTGGGACGTCTGGTGGTTTACCTTTCTTAGGAATAACTATGATGTCCGCACCACCCCAGGAACATGGGACAGTTTCACCCAATTGTGCCAGCTCCATTATATTAAACATATCCGCTAACAGAGGGGTCTGAAATACCTTATAAAATTCAACTGGGATCTGGTCTGGGCCAGCAGCCTTCCCAGATGGGAGTTCCTTCAGTGCTTCTACAAATTCCTCCACCTTGAACTTTTCTTCCAGCTCGACTCTGTCTGACTCCTCCAGGTGAGATGGCTCAATATCCCTCAGGTATGCCCGCATATCCTCCTCACTTCCATTTCCATCTGCTTTATACAATTCCATATAAAACTGCCTAAAGACCTCCCTAATCTGCTCTGTATCTTTAACTTTGATTCCATGGCTGTTTTTCATCTCCTTAATATCAGCCATCCCATCTCTCTGTCTAGCTCGCACCGCTAGAATATGCCCCACCCTTTCGCTAAGTTCATATGCCTTTTCTTTATTGGCTAGATATTTCTCCACCGTCTTTTTTGCCATCCCTTCCATAGCTAGTGCTTTAAGGGCAACTAATTTTAGCAAAATCTGCTCCACTGGCGTATGTGCTTGTATGGCCAACATAAGCTCCTCCTCTGCCTCCCTTAGTACTTCATTATTTCTTTCTAATTCCTCCCTTTCTCTTCTTTGTGATCGGATAACATAGCCTAAGGTCTCTCCTCTTACACCAGCTTTAAAAGCATCCCACACAATTCCTGGTGATGAAGTACCTCTATTGATTGTCCAAAATTCATTAATCCATGCCACCATCCTTTCCCTATATTCGCTATCCTGCAGGAGTGCTCTATCAAAGGTCCACTGCGTCGGCTCCTTATTTCTCCTTTGCCCAATATTTACATCTAATACGAGTGGGCTGTGGTCTGATATGATCCTCGGTTCTCTTACTATCCTTGCATCTGTTATCAGCCCTCTTGTTATTAAAAAATAATCCAGCCTGACTAAAATCTGATGTGGTGCTGAGAAGAAGGTACTCCCGTCGAGATTCGGATGACAATGCACCCAAGGATCCTCTAAAGAGTTATTCTTTACTAAGTCTGCTAGGGCCCTATAGGTTCTTTTTTTCCTCCCCAAGTACCTCCTTTTAGGGTCTAAAAAGCTACTATCTAAATCATGAATGTTCAGATCACCACATAGTATAATAGGCTCAGGCCAGCGAGCAAGTTCTGTGTCTAGAAATTGTAAAATATCTGGATCATCTCCAGTAGAGCCATAGACTGAGACAAGTGTAAAAGTTTCCCCCCTAAACAGTAGTTCAACTATGGCCCATCTCCCCCAGTTATCCTCCAGCTTTCTTTTAACTATTATATCCTGTTTCCTGCCCAGTATCGCCACTCCTCTTGTTTTAGTGTTCTGATTGGTTTTTGCCAGCACCTTAAAGCCTAATTGGTCAAGTAGACAGGCCTTGGTCCCCTCTATATGTGTTTCCTGAATACACACTAAATCTGTTTTAAAAGATTTTAACAGTGCCGCTGTTTTTAACCTCTTATTGATCTCATTAAGACCACAAATATTAATTGATACAATTCTACAGGACATTGATAATTCTTGACATTACCGTTTCCCAGTTTAACCAGCCGGAATTAATAATTACCCTTTTGTTGTGCGCCTCAGCCCCTACAACCTTTTTTTTTAAAATAAAGCCTTTTTTACCTCCTTTTACCACACCACAACTGTGCCCATAACCATCCTGTATGTCTCTCCCCTCCCCTCCCCCCTCCCCCATCCCCCCCTTACCCCCCACCCCTTGGGAACCCCCCCCCCTCTCTACAGGCAAATAGGCCAATCCTGGCCTATGTGTAGCCGACCGAACTCTGCAGTGTCGCTACTCTCTCCCATCCTTTCAACTACTCTTTTTTGATAGTGCCAACTAAACCAAACGGCACTACCGTCTATCTGCCTTATGGAGTTTTTGGTGGAGTTCTCCGAGGAGACTGTGACAGGGTTCTGGTTCTTGCTCCCCTCTCCTTCTCTTTATTTGTCTCTGCGATTTCTGCCAGATATTCTGCCGCTTTTATCTCAGATGTAAACATCTTGACATAGCCATTTCTGATGACTTTTAATCTAGATGGAAACAGGAGATATGCTTCTGCCCCTTGCTTCTGGAAAGGGCCAATCATCTGTCTTAATTTCCACTTTCTTTCCACGGTGACGTGGCAAAAATCTGGCCTTGAGAAAAAAGTATTACCATCCACTGTAATTCTTGAATCAGGTCTGGCTTTGTCGATTATCTCCTGTCTTGCTAGGAAGTTACCCAAAAAAACCAACATTGCTCTTGGGAGTTCCTTCTCCTGCCCTCCCCGGGATTTCTTCTTGAACAGTGGGTACCTATGTGCTCTTTGCACCTCCACATCCCATTGCCATTTTGAGTTAGGAAAGGCCTCTTCCAAGATCCTAACCACGTACCCTCTAGGATCCTGTCCCTCTTTTCCCTCCTCCACCCCCAAAAGTCTCACATTGTTCCTTCTTTGACGATTTTCAAAGCTTTCCAGCTTCCACTGGAGGTCTTCCACCACTTTTTCTTGATCCGTCTTAAAAGTCTGCCAATCTGTCACTTCGTCTTCCACCCTACTTGTCCTCTCTTCCACTTGTAACACCCTTTCCTCGACCTCTTCCTGCTTTCTGCTTACTTTCCTTAATGATAGTTGCAGCTTTTTTGTGTCTCTTTTCGCTCTTCTGCTCTCAGTTCTTGCCTCCCTTTGCATCTGCTTCAGGGTTCCGAACAGCATTTCTAAGGTTACCCTTTGGTTATCCTGCTTTCCCTCCTTTTCCCCTCTTTCCTGCTCACTATCTTTGTAGGTCTCTGACGTAGCGGCATAGTCCCATGATAGTTTCTTAGACATGCTACTTCTTGAGCCTCTTCCACTTCTTGCCTTTGCTCCCAAAGCACCCTTTTTCTTTTTGGTACCTAATTCACTGGGACAGTTGCTTATGTCTGAGTCGGGAGTACATTCAGTCCCGCTTTCCTCCTCCTCTGTTTCCATCTCGCTTAGTTCTGATGAGTCTGTTCCCTCATTAACCGAGAAAAACTCTGGTGAGCCTCCCCTCGCGCTTCTGTCAAGGCTTTTATTATTTCTCCCCAAGTCTGGATCCAGACAGAGCCCGTGCTGTGGCCCCTGCTGCTCCGTTAGACTCTGCGTGCTACCCCAGCTTGCTTCAGTAGCCTTCGGACAAATATCAAGCCGTTCCGCCTCTACTGACAAAAGAGCGTCTAGCATTAGCTCATTATTTGTATTTGTAGTTGTAAGTTGTTTAGGGGCATTATTATTGTCACTGAAACTGACCGGGTCACATCCCAAAGTCTTACCCACCGCCGACTCCGTCTCCTCTCCTCTCACGGCTACTGGAGCTTCTGCTTGCTGCTCTCCGTTCTCCATACCGCCTCCTACGCTGCTTCTCTGTTGCCTAGCAACCGGGGCTTCGCCGCTTGCGTCCTCGCGGTCTGCAGCGTCTGCTTCCGCGTTTGTCTCTCTGATCCTCTGCTCGCCGGTAACTGTCGAGTGCTCCCCCCTCTGCTGCTGCGTGTCTGCGGGGAGCTCTAGGCGGGGGACCGACAGAGGGATCTTCGTGGTGAACGACTCCGGTAAGGTCGCTTGCCTCTTCTGGTCCCTACCGATTCCATGACCTGCATGCGCTCGCTGGGGCTTCCCGTCTGGTGCGTTATCCTTTGCAGCTTTGTGCAGTGCTGATCGGGTCTCAGGTCCCGCTTCTAATTTCTTCTCCTGCTGCTTTACTGGCGTGTTCTTCAAGTTTCGGCCCGAGAAATCCGGCGCTTTTCTCGCAGGGGCAGTCTTTGGGATAGCCCCCTCTCTCAGAGCGGCGCCTGAAGCCTTAGTCGATCCTGCTGCTGCAGCTTTGTCTTTATCCGCCTTCAGTCTTTGGGACATCTTCGGGAGTACTTTCATACCGTTGAGAAAACTTCTCCAACAGTTAATCCAGTCTATCAGTTTCCTCTTCACTCCTCTCACAGGGAAGACCCACGATCCCCTCAACCAGACTGGGTTGAGTACATCAGCTGTGGCAAGGAAAGTCCGGTCAGTCAGAACCCACATCCCTGGGGTCACCAATACTCCATCATCCTAGGATAGGAGAGAGTATAGAGTGCGACTTCTCTCTACAGAGTCACGGCGGCCATCTTGCCTCTCCTGCATCCTCTCTTTTCTTGCTCTTTCTGTACCCTTTTAGATATTCTATTTTCCGTCTTTCCTTTTTCAGCTTAATTTTCTCTCATTTGCAACTTAGTTTGGTTTTATGCTTGTTTATTGCATTGTATGCTTTTTCTTTAAACATGGTTACTTCCTTTGAGTTACATTCAGAATTACCTAGTGGAATGTTAAAGGATTGAATAGTCCCATTAAAAGACAACGAGTTCTATCCCATTTGGCTAGACGAAAATCTGACATTGCCATGCTACAAAAGACCCATCTTTCTCATGTTGTAGCTTCTAAATTGAAACGGCTTTGGGTTGGTCATGTTTTCTCCTCCCCAGCCTTAGGGAAAAAGAATGGTGTTGTTATTTTAGTTCACAAAAAGTTTAAGGTTTCTGTTACTCATAAAGAAATCGATTCTGATGGTCGTTGGGTGATCACAAAACTAACAGTTGACAATGTACCTATTGTTATTTTTAATATATATGCTCCAGTCTCTGTTGAAAATAATTTTTGGCCACTTATTTCGGACAAACTACTTTCTTTTGATGACAACTATATTATTTTTTGTGGTGATTGCAATCAAGTTCCTGATCCCATTCTCGATAGTCATTCCCTAGTTAAATTTATCACATCCAAAATGCACACTTAATTCACCTCTACCATTCGACGTAAATCCTTGACGGACATTTGGAGACTCTGTCATCCTGATCTCCAAGAATACAGTTACTTCTCTCCTCCTCATAAAACACAATCCCGTATTGATGATCTTTTTCTTAGTAAGTCCCTTGCCCAATGCGTTCTTGCCTCGGACATAGGTTCCATCCTAATATCTGATCATGCCCCTGTTATTGTTGATTTTGACCTTATCCCTTTCTCTCCTCCCTCCGGCAGATGGTGTTTCAATAACTCCCTTCTCACAGACCCTAAATTCTCTGGCCAATTAATTTCTTTCGCTGAAGACTTTTTCACTACAAATTCTACCCCTGGCCTTTCTCCAACTATGATATGGGATTCCTTCAAAGCAACCGCTAGGGGCTTTATAATTAATTATAGCAGCAATCGTCTCTTCTTATTACTAAGATTAAAAAGTTAGAATATTCTTATTACCATTCCCCCACAAACTCTTCTTTAAAGGATCTCATTACAGCCAAGGTCGCTTTCAATAGACTATCTACTGATGCTGCGGCTTCTTATCTTTTAAAGTGTAGTGCCCGTTACTACAGGGTTCAAAACAAAATGGACAAACTTTTGGCTAACTATCTGAAAACTAGACAAGACAGAACCCGATTGCTTCTATAACTGATTCTATCTGTACATCTCATTTCAAAGATGCTGATATCTTACAGGAATTTGTCACCTTTTACAAACAACTTTACACTCCTGAATCCATTCCTCTTCCTTCTTAACTATCCTCTTACTTTCAATCACTCGCTCCTCCTTCTTCTTCTCATATTGATTTTCGTTCACTTGAGACAGACATAACTATGGCACAAATCTCTCATGCAGTTTCTGTCCTAAGGCGTGGTAAAGCTCCTGGCCCGGATGGTTTCATTATCGAATTCTATAATCATTTTTCAAAACTTCTCCTTCCATGCATGCCCCCCCCCAAATTTTCAATTGATTTATTATTAATGGATCTTCCCAGGGTACTTTTCAAGAAGCTATGATTTGTCTGATCCCTAAAGATAATAGAGATCCCGCGTTTTGTCCTATTTCCCTTGTAAATACAGATTATAAAGTATTTGCCAAATTGCTTGCTTTACGTATTGACCCCATTTTACCTGAACTCATTGGCCCTGAACAATCTGGCTTTGTCAAGGGACATTTGTCCTCTGACAATTCCAGAGAATTCTTTAACGTTCTTATCAAAGTTTCTTCCATTAGCTCTCCTCTCGCGCCCATAACCTTGGATGCCGAAAAGGCGTTTGACAGGATTAGTTGGGATTTTATGTTTTGCGCTCTCACCTGGATTGGTTTCCCCTCTAAATTGATTTCCCTCATTTCTCTCTTGTATTCCAGTCCTAAAGCTTCTATCTTTGCTAACGGGAACATTTCTGATTACTTCTCCCTTTCCAGAGGGGTTCGGCAAGGCAGTCCCTTATCCCCCTTATTGTTTATCGTGGCTCTGGAACCTTTTCTCACTAGGATGCAACGTTATCGCCTTAATCGTGATAAGTGTGAAGTTTTATCCCTTAATATCTTGTGTCTCCATCATTATTTTGACCAAACTGGTTTAAATATTTAGGTCTATGGTTTTCCTCCTCTATTTCAGATACCTTGAAAGCCAATTTTGATTATATCACAAAAAAAACTATCTGATTCCATCACCAAGTGGCACCCTCTCTTCCTCTCTTGGTGGGGTAGATTAGACTCAATTAAAATGATGTTAGCCCCTATTAGCTTATATTCTCTCTCTATGATCCCTGTTCGAATACCTGGATACTATTACAAAAGATTGGATTCAATCCTGTCCAAATTTCTCTAGAAGAATAAACATTCACGGATTGCTTTATTTTCTCTTAAAAAAGATAAGTCTAATGGAGGTCTTAAGTTTCCGGACTTTAAATCCTATCATTATTCCTTTATCCTTAAGCAAGCGTCCCGTTGGTTGTCTACTGATCTCCCTACTTATCTTCCGATTTGGTTATCTATGGAAAAGTCTCTCATCTCACCATTTGATTTTCTTGAGATTTTGGCTTTTTCTGCTAATGCTTCCTTTTTTCATTCTCCTATCCCTGCTCACTCTCGTCACCTTTTGCCTCCCTTATTACCCTCCTCGTATCCCTCTCTTACTTCTCTTTCTCAACAACCCATTTGGCACAATAATTTACGCCGAATTAAAAATCGCTCTTTTTTCTGGAAATCCTGGAAATCCAGAGGCTAAATGTGGATTTCCCAACTCCTCCTCGTTGGTGTTCCTCTAACTTTTGCTGACCTTCAATCTCAATTTCGCCTTCCTAACACCACTAGGAAACAATATGATCTTTTACTTCCTGATCTTCAATCTCTTCCTCCCTCCTCTGACTTACCTCCCCTTTGTTCTACTCTTTCCCCACTTTTGGACTCTTCTCCTTCGGCTTCTTGCATTTACAACTGTTTGTTAACCCCTTCTCGGTGACTTAAAGCGAGGACTGTATTGGCTTGGGAACAAGACTTTTTATCAGTATCTTGGCCAGTCTCTTTATGGGATAAGTTGTGGTTAAAGATTCATAAAACTTCAAGGGCTGGCAATACTACTCAAACCCTCTAATTCATTTACCAACGATTATTACTTTCCCCGGCTAAACTGGCGTCCTTCTCTCCCGATCTTTCACCTAACTGCTGGTCCTGCCCTTGCCCGACTGCTGGCTTACTTCATATGATATTTAATTGTCCCAATATCAACACCTTTTGGCATTCAGTCTGGTCCCGTACGAACATTATTTTTAATATAAAGCTCTCTTTTTCCCCCTCTAATGTCGTATTGGGTTCCTTACCTCCAGATCTGCCCCAATCCCCCTCTCACTTTAAACTACTGGACTTATTTTTAGCGGTAGCCTTCCACTTGATTACCTCCAATCGGAAAGATTCCTCAAAAGTCACCTACTCTGCTTGGTGGAATGCTATTTGTTTTAATCACAGACTCGATACCAATTATGTCACCCCTATTTTCCTTGCTATTAGGAGGGATTTATTGTGGATTCCTCTTACCATTTACCTATCCACACGCCCTTCCCCAAGCTCCACCATCATTACTACTCATACCACCTCATCTGATGAAGTCCATAAACCTCCATGAACATCCTTTGGTTGTCTTTTACATAGCTTTCCGTTTATCTTTTTCCTAATTGATATTTATTGTCATTACTTTATCTTTATTATTGTTTTACTTATTGCATACAGTGTTGTACTTGCAAGTGCTGCATTCCTTAAGTATTTTTTATGAGATTCTGTACTCGCCTTCCTTCCTTTTTTCTTAGTTTAAAAGTAAGTGTTTATTGATTCCATTTTATTGTACATCTGCAATATACTTTTCTCGATTTTCATGTAATTTTTATCCTATTGGTGCAGTGTTATATTCTATTTATTATACTTGGTTTCAACAAACTTGAACTTAAACTGAAAAAAAAAATACATTGTCCACAATGATATATACATAATTATCCATTCTAGCCATAAACTAATAATTAATGCCCAACCTTTGTGACGATTATAAACATATTCATATTCTTCTATTATAAGTATCTGCATGCTTAAGGGAAACCCCTAGTATCTTCCACCCCGTGTGAACTAAGTACGTGCCTCTCCTTCCCTTCATGTCCATCCCGTGTATTCACAACTTCCATATCCCATCTTCACACCTTCCCTGTTCCCAGCCCAAAACACCTTTGATAACTAACAATGCATATTGCTGCAACTTTCACGCTCTTTACTTCTCCATCCTATCATTCGTATCTAACATTAATTAATGTATCCTGTCATCATCCGCACTCCCCCATTCAATATAGCTCATGTTTACCCTTACTCCTCACCTCACTATATCCCACTCTGAGACTAGCGCTAAACATCGCTCATTTCATAGCCTCTTCACGTCACCCAGTTTTTAAATATACACCTCACACAAACTATAAAATCATGTACATTTTCCTATCGCTGCATCCCAAACCCTCAAACTACCTGCATGAACTGTTTACCTCGTCCATCTCCATTACTCATGCCAAAAAGTGTTTCCTCCCTCATTCAACCGTCCTGTTTTTAAACCAAAGATTCCCGCCCACGTGCTGCTTAATTAGCCAGATGATCTACCATCAAACAACTGCCCCAGATACGAGGAAGACTCCTACTCCCATAATGCAATGTACTATAACCAAAACTGCAACTCTTATCGTAACCGCCAGCAACATGTATCTGGATCCTCTCCATAAGAGTACAAAGAATGTGTATGTGCACATAATTATCCCTCGACATCCATGTTTAAATACATCAAAGTTCATATTCAGAACCTATTAACACAAAATTGCTGACGAATAAGATGTTACATCATGCGTGTGGATTAAACAAATAAAGAACGTTTATCAAATTAATCCAAAAGTTCTTGTTGGGTGCAAACCCACAGTAGGGCAACAAAGGAACAATCCAGCAAGGTGAATGGGATGCACACCATTTATTTTAAAAGGTTCCTCCAAGTTAATTGCATTCTTATCCAAGAGTGCATGCAAACCAGGTGTGTGCTTGCCCTGGTGGCACATAGAAACGAAACCATAATGAGCTGGGGCATCGTTCCACCCCAAACCTGGTTGCACAGCTTGATGGTGGATAAACCACGCTCCTCGAATGATACAATGTCATCCATTTTCATCCATGTACTCAGAATTTCATCCATATTTAATTACTTGTACTCCTGTTTATTCACACGTAGAATGTCATACAGTTTCCATAGTCTCTTATGTTCAAAATGTGTGCATCCAGACTTCAATTAAGAACACCACAAGAGCATGATTCGTCTCAGCAGTGTTTATTAAGACCAAATGCATTCCGGGCTTCGGGAGCCCTTCTTTAGGGATAACTACAACAACAATAAAATATGCACTATTAATATATTGTCCTCAATTATACAAACATAATCATCCATACTGGCCATAAGCTACTATTTAATACCCAATCTTCGTGACGATTATAAACATAATCATATTCTTCTATTATAAGTATCTGCATGCTTAAGAGAAACCCCTCGTATCTTCCACCCCATGTGAACTAATTACGTGCCTCTCCTTCCCTCCATGTCCATCCCGTGTATTCACTGCTTCCATACCCCACGTTCACACCTTCCCTGTTTCCAGCCGAAAACACCTTTACCAACTAGCAGACACTTTTCAGACACTAGCTGATGAGGGCTGTGAGCCCAAAACCGGTCCCAGGATGCTTGTTTCCTGTCCAGGGAAGACATGGCTTGGCAGTTTGGGCTGGACTGTTCCCATGAGGCACAGGGTCAAGACTAATTTGCATATGGCTGTATCTTAACTGGGGTGGCAAAGTGAGCCAAAGAACGATGATGGATTCAACCCAGGTCTGTGACTACTATAGAACGATGATGGATTCAACCCAGATCTGTGAATGCGGGTGAGTCTATGAAAAGTTTCAGCACTCCGTCCATCATGTCCTTGTGTTTGCTTTCTTCGCTCTAAGTTGGCAGGGTATGCCCAGACGTGGGTTCCTTGCACACTTTGGTACTGGATTCAAGCTAGCCTGGCTTATGAGGGCTGTTAGCCAAAACTGGTCCCAGGATGCTTGTTTCCGGTCCAGGGAAGTCATGGCTTTGCAGTTCGGGCTGGACTGTTCCCATGAGGCACATGGTCAAGACTGATTTGCATATAGCTGTGTCTGAACTGGGGTGGCAAAGTGAGCTGAAGAACGATGATGGATTCAACCCAGATCTGTGACTGCTATAGAACGATGATGGATTCAACCCAGATCTGTGACTGCGGGTGAGTCTCTGAAAAGTTTCAGCGCTCCGTCCATCATCTCCTTGTGTTACCTTTCTTTGCTCTAAGTTGGTAGGGTATGCCCAGACGTGGGTCCCTTGCTCACTTTGCCAGTGGTTTCAAGCTAGCCTGGCTGATGAGGCCTGTTAGCCTGAAACCAGTCCCAGGATGCTTGTTTCCGGTCCAGGAAAGACATGGCTTGGCAGTTCGGGCTGGACAGTTCCAAGACTGATTTGCATATATCTGTGTCTGAACTGGGCTGGCAAAGTGAGCTAAAGAAAGATGATGGATTCAACCCAGATCTGTGAATGGGGGTGAGTGTCTGAAAAGTGGTACAAAAGGGGGTGGTGATGGACGGAGCATCTGAATCAATCAAACACTCACACCCAGTCAAAAGATCTGGGTTTAATCCATCACCGTTCTTTAGCCCACTCTGCCACCCCAGTTCAGACATGGCTAAGTGCAAATCAGTCTTACCCTGTGCCTCATGGGAACAGTCCAGCCCGAACTGCCATGCCATGTCTTCCCTGGACCGGAAACAAGCTTCCGAGGACCGGTTTCTGGCATTCAAGCCATCTTCAGCCTGGCTTGCTTGAATCCAGTGACAAAGTGAGCAAGGCACTCACATCTGAGTATACCCTGCCACACCTATGGCGGCCAAAAGCGGTACAAAAGGGGGTGGTGATAGACGGAGCATCTGAATCAATCAAACACTCACACCCAGTCAAAAGATCTGGGTTTAATCCATCACCGTTCTTTAGCCCACTCTGCCACCCCAGTTCAGACATGGCTATATGCAAATCAGTCTGACCCTGTGCCTCATGTGAAAGGTCCAGCCCAAACTGCCAAGCCATGTCTTCCCTGGACCCGAAACAGCTTCCGAGGACCGGTTTCTGGCATTCCAGCCGTCTTCAGCCTGGCTTGCTTGAATCCAGTGGCAAAGTGAGCAAGGGACTCACGTCTGAGCATACCCTGCCACACTTATGGCTACCAAAAGCGGTACAAAAGGGGGGCTTTTGTACCGTCTGAAAAGTTTCAGCGCTCCGGCCATCATCTCCTTGTGTTTGCTTAGAGCGCCAAATACAATGCCATACAAGAGCATGTAATAAAATGGCGCACAAGGAGCCATGCTTTTATTTTTCTGAATGTTTGCTTTTTCTATGTGTTCTACATTCTGCAGCACACATTTAAAAAGCCGTTAAAGATTGTTTAGGTGCAGGAAAGTGACCATTCCTGCACATAAACAATCATTAAATAATGATGATTTGCTACTTCTTTGTGTGCTACTTCTATGTGTGCTGCAGAATGTCATTATGGATTGTTTATGTGCACATAAGCAATCATTCCCTGCAACTCAGGCCCCCTTGCACAATGGTGCAAGTGTGCCTGCGGTGGCGCTAGGCAGCTAATTATAGCGCCAGTTCAAAGGAAAACACAGGGATGCACTGTATGGTTGAAAATATACTGCATCCCTGCATTTTTAAAAAGTCGCAGCGTGGCTCTGCCACATTTGCTGTTGCTCTGCACTCCCACATCTTCGAGTAAATATGCCCCTAAGTATGTTAGTTCTAATACCATGACATTAAAACCGTGTAACTCCTAAAAGCTACCTGCAGAAAACAATGGTGTCAATCACTTACCCTAACTATCCATCAAGTGGGCAACTACCCTCTCAGCCCTCCAGATACTGCCTGATTGAGGTCATGTAACAGTCCCAAACTTAGGCGTTTCAACTTATCATGGTTGTCGTCGTTCATTACTGAACTCATCTTGGTCCATGCTCGTGTGTTCGTTTATGAGAACCTGACTTGTATACAACTTCTGCTTAATTGTGCAATTTGCGTACTAGCTAGGTCTTATGTGACCCTTGTAACTGTTTCTTTGGACCAAAAAATTGTCAAACGTTACTCCACGCACTCTAAATTCCACCGTTTAATTCTAGACATCCTATTCTCTTCCACATTTTAATTTATTATTACATTTTGGACATTCATCGGACAGCTCAGCTCACCTTTTTACAAGCCTTGAAAACGTCCTTGTGTAGGACGAAACACGTGTTGGTGATGTTTAATCCTGCTGGAATAACCTGTGCTTTCGAATCATAAGAATAAAGATTGAAGATAAAAACAAGTGGACTATATCTCAGAACTCTATCATTGCCATTGAATATCATCGTCTCTGTGTTTACTCTATAAATACTAGAGTCTCACATACTAGGAGCTACTTAATTTTGCTCCAACTGTCATAATTATTGTTTCATAGGAGTGCTATCCTCTTTATTTTGTTTGCCCTTGTCTGTTTCCATTGTCTGCTAGGTACCATCTGAAAATGGTAATGCCTGTTGACCCTCAGATCGAAAACGAAAAACACCCTCTTCAAAGGCTATTATCATGGCATGGGCTATTTAACAGTCAAAATTCTAGTCCTACTAGCTTTAGTAGGTGCTTCTCAATGCAAATACATGTGTAAATACATTTTCACAATTAAACATGCCTACTAACTTTCACACTGCTGTGCTGTCTCTGCCTGAGTTGGTCAGCAGACCCCAAAATAATATACAATGTAGCATGAAGTCTCTTTAAAATATAAACAATTTCGGTTGCTAGACAATTTGTTATGTTAAAAAATGTATAGTGTGCGCATCTGCCTGAGGGTCTCTTGGCGCTAGCACAGCTTAAACACAACTGGAAGAGTCGTTAAAACAGTTAATTATTAAGGAGCTGTGTTTTTAGAAGATTTCTGAAGGTAAGCAGGGAAGGGGAATCCCTGATGTTGAAGGGAAGGAGATTCCAGTATTTGGTGGCTCTAGTAACAAAATGACTTCCTCCTCATTTCACTCTCTTAAATCTAGAGGATGTGACTTTCTTTGCTCCTCTAGATTTCAAATTCCTGCGGGCTTTGTACCATCTTAAGTCTTGTTTTAAAAACTCAGGGCCGCTTTCATGCAGAGCTTTGTAGGTTATACAAAGCGCCTCAAGTTTAATATGTTTTCTGATTGTCAGTAAGTGAAATCCCCTTATTGCTTGCTTGACTGATTGTAATTTGGTGACACGCAGAAGCAATCTGGGTGCCCCATTTTGCAGAATCTGCAATTAATTAAGGTATTGTTCTGATAAATTCAAGTGTAACACATTGCTGCAATCAATGTTTTATAGAACTGCAGCTGTACTGACTGTTCTTTTGGCATCTGGTGGAATAAATGGGAACATTTTCTTAATTAAACTCAGAGTATTAAATGAGAAGGAGACTATGGAGTTGATTTGACTACCGCGATTCAACCTGCCGTCAATAATTACACCTGGCGTGCATGCAAATTTGGAACTGAGAACCTATCATGTTGACATTGTTAAGAGCAGACTGCACAATTTGTGTGTCATCTGCATTTGACACAAGGGAAAATCCAAAGGATTGGATTAATGAAGCCAATTCCGATACACAAAGGTTGAACAATGTTGGGCTAAGTGAGGACCCTTAAGGGACCCCACCTGGGAGGGAGAAAGAATTGAAGGTGTATCTATCAAACACAACTGTATGTTCTCTTCCTTTAAATAATGATTACTGCAGTGCAAGAGCCTTCTTTTTAATGCCACAAGACAGTTGACCAAAACAGTATGGTTGACCGTATTGAAGGCCGCCGACAGATCGAGGAGAATAACGGCTGCAGTTCCTCCCTCATCTAGAGCCGCCCTTATTTTCTCGGTGGCCATGATCAGAGCAGTCTCAGTGCTATGTCCAGGTTCAAACCCAAACTGCGTAAGGTCTAGTAGATGGTTGTCCTGGAAAAATTAGGCCAATTTCAGATTCAGTCGTTTCTCTGCAATTTTTGCCAGAAATGGTAATCTAGAAATGGGACTGTAATTGGCAGCATCTTCTGGGTTCAGACTCGGCTTCTTCAAGAAACAATAAATTGAGGCCTTTTTCCAGATTGATGGAAAACATAGAGTGGAAAATGTATGTCAAATTTAAGGCAATGGGCTAATTGATCAGTTTTACTACTGAAGGTGGGCATGGGTCATAAGGAGATCCAGATTTGGTGGAGTGAATCAGTACAAACACCTAATCATAGGTAACTGATGAGAATTCAGCCAAGGTAACATGAATGGTATCATCCTGAACATTTAAATTATCGACTAGCATAGAATTTTTGTGGGGAACTTCTGTAAGGGCTGAGGTGTTGATGTTAGCAAACGTTTGGTAGATTTGGTTGACCTTGTCGCAGTAATGGTGGGCGATAGAGTCACAAAATGTTTGGCTGCTGTTTGCTCCTTTGTTATCAGGAAGTTTAGAAAGTTTGGTAATCATCTTGAATATTTCCCTGAAGGAATTTATGGATGACTCAATCTGTTGTGTGTAGAAGTCCATTTTCTCTTTAGTAAGTAGGCCTTTAAATTTGTTCAAGGAGAGTGTTGCAGAACAAGGGATATATGGTCCACTCAATTCACTTTGTCACTCTGTTTCTATTCCTCCAAATGTTAATGTTTAGTCTAATATAGAGCAGCAAAACCAGTTTTCTGTTTCCTTCAATCTTTTCTTCTTCAAGGTTTACTTCCAACCTTCCTTCACTCCTGTCTAGCACACTCTGGAAACATAAGCTCAAGGCTGTTAGCATCTCAACTTTAGTTCTTTGTACCCTTCCCCAAGCAAACATCTCCGTGCAGCGAAAGGGACACCTAAATAGTGTAGGGCTATATGAACGAACTAGCCCCTGATTATCATTTAGCATTAGCTGTATGTCAAACATCAGCATTCCTAAAATAGGTATCAACAGCACCCATGAGCACATGCCAAACAGTTGTAGTCCGTAGTGCCCAATTAAATATGCAACGTCCCACCGGCTCAAATACATATATAAAGCAAACCACAATCCCAGGATGCATGTGCTGTACCTGACCAATCCGAAAAATGCTCTTATTTTTTTCTTAGTACAAGGCCCAGAGTAAATCCTTGATCGCTTGGACTTTATCAACTCAAGGGCAAATTAGTGTATTGAATTAGTAGCCAAAGTACATTTCTCAGGATTCTCTGTTAAACCTGCACTCCTTAGACTGTTTGAAATAGATTCCAAATGGTCTACATGTTGTTCTCATACCTTGTCTTTGCTATCCTTACTTCAGGGGTTCCTGTTTGAGTAGGCCTAAAATACATAGCTCTATGATAAGCACAAGCCAAATCAAAGGCTGTGCTCATCGTAACATTCGGATGCTGTCTAATCCATGCCCTTGTGGGATTTGGAAGAGCATCCAAATATTGCTCCGGATAAATTTGATCAAGAACCTCCTCAATTGATGAACTAGTAGGCTGGAGCCAACAGTTACCAAATATTGTACCCGATAGAACAAAGCCCTAGGGTTATCCTGTAAATTCCACTTTTCCTTACAGAACTTTGACCTATAGTTTCAGGTTCAGTTTATTTATGTCTTTATTTCGATTAACAAAAAATCATAAAAGACAACATGCATCAATAAAACATATGGCCTAGCACCGTACCAAAATGACAACTGTAACCAATAAACAGTAAAACCGTTAAAATTACTTAATGAATAAAATAGATTTGAGATACATACAGTGTGATATTACCTCAGATTGTCTGTTAAACGGATCATATAAATAGCTAAAATCATAGAAATTTTACAACCGCCATAAAAGACAATAAAGGAATTTGGACATGATACATGTGAATTACTGTAGACTACGGCAAATTGGTGGGAGTAGCTCCTACAGGGGGGGCAGAGACTATATATTAAGTATGAGGTTGTGTTAGCAAGCCCTCAACTTTTTCGCTCAAATGACCCACAACCAACTCAGAAATGTAGCCACTGCTATGACAATAGGGTTATCAGAGTTGTTTTTTAAAATCCAAAGAGCCTCCATAGCTACTCAGATGCCCATGTTCTTACAAATAGGTTTCAGCCTTTTGTGCATAGGTGACCTATAGGCAGGGCATACAAAGAAAATGTGAGCTAGTGACTCAATCTCGGCTGGACAAAAAGGACATTTGTCATCTGTAGGGGGTACCAGCTTTTGGGAAACACTTTGGTAGAAAGAGAACCCACCCTAAACTAATGATGCAACTTTCTGTCAGTAGGTCTTGTAATGATGTCCCAGTATGGTTCTAGTTTTGACTCGTGTTTGTGATCGATAAAAACATGTGTCAAGGTGCTGCAATGGTGTTGTGTAAATTGATGCAATCTAACCATACTCCAATAGGCTGCTTTCAAGTCATTTTTAGTGGGAAAAGCGGCAACTTCTGGACCCTCCCACAGTTTGCTCATCCCATACTAATCAGAGTGTGCTTTAGATTCATTATCCAGGGTATTTTTTTTTTGTGGAACCCAACGCCCTGACTTCGGAAAAAAAGCTTGGGCATACGGGGAGAGCTCCGGAGTGGACCAAAGTCTTCTCCAGAAAGCTACAGGTCTAAACCGTGCCTTGTCTATGATTTTGTTACATCCCAAATCCAGATATAAAGGCCACAGTAGAGTAGACTGAGGAAGGCCGGTCACAGCTCCTAAAAATTTGTTTTGAGCAGCCGCCATGGAGGATAAATCATTAAAACCCCATAGTTCCGCCCCGTACAATACTAAGGACCTACTTTAAGTTTATATATTCACTATCATACCCCAAACGTTCCAGGATAATTCTCTTTATCTCCGGATAAGTAGTTATACCAGCAGGATTCGCAGCTTGATTGGCCATTTGTAACTAACCAGACAGCAATGGGGCAATATATTGTCCCCAACGTTCTGGAGGCCAATACACTGTACTAGCCACTTTTTAAAATGAGTGAAAAAGAAATCTGAGTCCTCTCCAGGCTGAAAGTTTTGTAGCACAGAAACTAGGGATGTTAGGGTGAACCATAGTGTTAGCAATTTTATCTGTTAATCTCTGGATTGCTGGTTTCTTGCACCACTTAATTATTAGCCATGACACATGTCTGTAAATTAAGGGCGTCTTGCAAATTCTCGTGATCCTTCTGCGCCGTAGTAGCCTGTCCCTCTACTACCAATTGTAAATGATGCTGATCCTCAACCAGTTGTAATCTACCACTCCATGCAGTGTCTGGGTCTGTATTCTCTTTCCTTCAAGGTTTACTCTCCGTCTCCTTCTAGGTTTACTCCTAACCTTCCTTCACTCCTGTCAAGCACCCTCCCTGTAGAGAAAGTAAGTGAAGTGACAGCTTAAAGCAATCTTCTTAATGATGTAGGGCTATAAGGACGAACTAGGCCCTTATTATCATTTAGTATCAAGTGCATGTCAAATATCAGTGCTCCTAAAATAGGTATCAACACCACCCATGCACACATGCCAAACAGCCGCCGTAGTCAGTAGTGTCCCACTGAATATACAAAGTCCCTCAGGCCCAAATACATATATAAAGCAAGCCACAATCCCAGGATGCGCAAGCTTGCTTGCCACACTTGCCTGCGTGTCTCTGTCATCAGGGACATCAAGATGGAAATTAAAGTAATTTAAGATGGTGTAATCGTTAACACAGATCCTGTCTTCTAGTTGTGAGCCAAATGATTATAAGAAGCCACTCCAGAGACCTGGAGGTCAGTAAACAAGCAATCCTTTAAAGGGTTGTTTCTTACTTAGCTCGACAATACTTCACAATTAAAGGATGATGTTGATTCAAATTTAGCTTTAACCCAATCTCCATAGATAATGCATAGCCACCTGCCCCTTCTGAAGGGTCTGTCTACTCTATGAATAGAGTAACCAGAGGGGGTCGCAATTAGTAAGTCAGGGCTTGAAGATTCTTTCGCCCAAGTTTCTGTAACAAAAATTATATCGCGCTGGTGACTGTCAATAAAGTCAGCTAGTTCTAGCTTATGCTTCACTAAGGAGCTGGATTTTATAAGAGCTCTCTGCATTTTGGCCAGTGAGATAACAGAGGTATAAGGCAGACTTAACACCTGCTTAGGACCTTGTTGTGTGGCAGGCACATGTAGTTGGGAGCTACAGTTAGTACAAGTAGTGATCATCCCAGGATAAAAATCAGTCAAATCAAATCAGGCAAGGTCTGTTCTACTGTTTTGAGTTCCTTACCAGAGAAACACTTTCTGGTGACTTTATGCGGCTTAAAACTCACAGGGGTTCTGGTGCATGGCATGATCTAGGCACTGATGGGAGCAGATAATCAATCAATCAATCAATCAGGGGTTTGTAAAGCACGCTACTCACACGTTAGAGTCTCAAGGTGTGGGGGAGACGGTGCTGACCTTTGGCAGACGCACTGGTAAGGGATTTAAATAACCCTCCATATGAGGGTGTGTGTCTGACACGCCGGTACTACGAGTGCACTGTCTAATTGAAATGGGGCAAATCCAGGGCCCAGAGCCCCGCAGACCCGCACAGGCTCCTCTGTGAAGGAAAGATATTGGAAAATTTTAAAACAGAAAGTAAAGATGAGAATCTAAAACCAAAAGCTGAATAAAATCAAGGACCAATGCCTGATATCAATGGAGCCAGGCATCTTCAACCGACACTGGGTGCCTAATGCACCCAGTAATCTGCAAGGAAAGCAACATTATTGGCAATCTCAGTTGTGTTCTCAGTTGTGTTCTGCTGAGCAGCTTGGATGCCATGATAAGGGATTTTAATAACCCTCCATATGATAAGCATTATACATTCATATTAAATTGCTCTCTCTATACAGAGCAATTAAATCTGTACACACATATATATGCTATGTTAACATGTGGGTATTTGCAACATAATTCCTAACAACAGACAGAATCAATATTCTTTTATGGGTTTTCTGGCTTCAGCCTCTAATCCTGCCCATGTTCCTGGCTGCCTTGCAACCCAGACACCTTCTCATTGTAGAGCATGCTTCTGCCCCTTGATGCAGATGCACTTTTTTTGGACTTCTATAATATTTCTTACCACAGCACCAGTGGCCTTTTAACATTTTAAACAGAGTGCCTCTGCCCTTCCATGGGATACATGATGCGTACTCACTTCAGTCTGTTGGATAGGCCCTTGAAGATGTGAGGTTTTGTCAGCTCTTCCACTGCAAAATACCATTTTCTCTGTGTCACTGTGGGGCCAATTGTTTCCCACCTGCCTGTGTTTTACTCTTCTCTGGGCACAAGTAGAGGAATGACGGGCAGTGCACTTGGTTCCTTTAGGCCCCTTGATTGGCTACACTGATGAGACCTAGGGGATCCCCTACAGGTAGTGGGGGATTTAATCTGTTTACTATACCTATAAATGTTGGAAATTATAATAAGGAACAAAAGGGGTTAGGTCCTTTATGTGGTTAGGGCTAGACCTAATATCAATAGTGAACAACACAAAGTACCCAAACCACAGTGACTCAATACGTTTTTTTGATACAGGGTAAGAAACCAATTTATTGTCGCTTCCCTAGACACCATTATTTTGTGTCAATCATTTTGTATTTTTTATATTTTCAAAGAATTGCTGACAGAAAAAGACATTGATTGCAAATATTTTCAAGGCTAAACAAACTTTAACAAACATTAAAGATAAAGACTATTTACACATTTAGAAACCATTATGTCACACATTAGAAAGTATTCTCACATCAGACATTAAATAAAACAATTATTGAAAAAATTATACAAACATTTTTATCACAAACAACAAAAAAATTGCAAACACTGAATGAGAGAAACTAGGGGTTGGGAGGATAGAATATAAGTAATTAAATGACTTATATATATTTTAATGCTGGACCAGCCGGTCCTAGCTTTTGTACCACAATGATACTTTGTATCTCCCAAACAACACTGCCGACGCGTTTCTAGACCAGACTGGAGTCACTGGTCTGTCATCAGGGCTGTATGTGTCTTGTATCTGTAGTATACAAAAGCAATGTTTAGCTTAGTCTAGTGTGTGGGCTCCTTATTACCATGAAGTAGCTATAATGACGGTGTGCGCTACATACCAAGGCTGCTCAATGTAGAATTTCAGAGGGGGTCTTTTGGAGGTCCGTTTAAATGAATAGCGTGGCAGAACAGAGAAGCCTAGAAAGATGTTACGGATGTTTTTTAATTACATGATTGATTCATTCATTATGCTAGTGGCTGAGTCAGTTTGGGAAAGTGAAAGCGTACCTTTTAGTTTGGGTAGTGCCGAGTGCAGGCAAGATCCATTAGGAGCGGCGTAACCATCAATTTCGATTCTGAGATATGAGAGAGATTGACATTCAGAGGCTTGGCGGCGTGCAAATGGTCTTTCACACTCGATTGGACAATTCAAAGAAAGGTTGCCTACCTTGATTTGATCTCTCGTTTGCGCATGAAAGGGGTTGTTAATTTCAGCGTTCTAAAGGGAAAAACAAAGCGCGATCTTAGTGGGATGTTCTTGCTAGTTCAGCGCTAGGCGAGCGCATGTTAGTGCAGGGGGGGCAAATACCTGTAGCTGGAGCTACTGCTCTGTGCTGCTGGATTCGAATTTCTCTCAATAAAGATGGCCGCCGCCATTTCTTGTTTGTTATATATGCAGAAACTGTGCTGATGCATTATGGGGCATGTAGTCCCATAAATCGCAATTGCTTAAAAAAATGTTTTATTATTGTCACAAAAATAATGAGTGGGTGCTGGGCATATTATCGTCAACACCTTATCGTAGTTTGGAAGCAATGGGTACATCACTCCCAAATATTTGATGTATTGTTTGTTTTTAAAGCAAAGAATGACTCTGCTAGGATGTGCTAGCGTTTTGGGAGGCTTCTCGGGCTAGGGACCTGCTCCGGCAAAAAAAGTGGTTTCCTGGGCAATAAGGAGTATGATTACCTCTTAAAGAAGTGCCCTAGGACCCCTGTCCTCTATCTTCTTCCGAAGATACATAAGAGCTTGACAGAGCCCCCCGGACGTCCCATCGTGTCAGGCTGTGACTCCTGTTTAGAGCCGATAGCGCAATATGTGGATTTCTTTCTAAAGCCATTTGTGTGCCAGGTTAAATCTTATTTTCGTGACACAACCGACTTTTTGAACAAAGTCGAAGGTACCATCTTTGATCCGCAATCGCAAATCATGGTTACAATGGACGTTACGTCCTTGTATACCCAAATCCCCCAGGAAGAAGCCCTAGAAGTCATGCAGTTATATCTGGACATGAGAGAAAGACCACATCGGGTTCCGACTGCCTTCATTTTAGAATTGGCAGCAATAGCACTGAAGAGAAATTACTTCACCTTTAACGGTCAGTTCTACATGCAAGTGAAGGGCACCGCCATGGGATGTCCTTATGCCCCAGAAATGGCAGTATGAAAAAAGGTTTGTGGACATGAATAATCCCTTTAAACATCAAATACTACAGTGGTACAGGTACATAGACGACGTCTGGCTCCTGTGGCAGGAGAGCCAGACCGATTTAATGGCCTTTCATGGATGGCTTAACACTAGGCACAGAGATATAAAATTCTCGATAGAAAATAGCCCTAGCCGGATGACTTTTTTGGATATTGAAATGAGGTGTGTGGACGGTCGGTTGGTTTTATCTTTGTTCAGGAAAGACACCGACAGAAACACGATTTTACACCACAGGAGTGCACATCCCCGCAGTCTAAAAGCTAATTTACCCTATGGGCAATTATTAAGAATAAGACAGAATTGCTCAGAAATACAAGACTATGAGCTGCATGCCCAAGCATTTTGCTGTGATATGCAAGAGCGTGGTTATCCACGGAAGCTCCTCAAACATTCTCTTAAGCGTGCCAAATATACGCCTAGAGAATGTTTATTACAAACCAAACAGCGCGCACCTTTGGAGAAACTCGTGTGCGTCACCACCTTCTGCCCGGACATACACAAACTAAGACAGGCTGTATTAAGGAATTGGCATTTGTTGGAGGGGTTGAGCTGCCTGTTCCCCAAACACATTTTTGCCTACAGAAAAAATCGCAGCATTGGTCAGGAACTCATCCGAGCTGATGTGGTTGTTCCTAAGCCCAAGAGTGACTTATTGGCAAAATGGAATCTCAAGCCTATCAAGGGCCACCACAAGTGTGGTAACTGCGTCACCTGCTCCAGCACAATAGAAGGCGACGAGTTTGTACATCATGCGATCAAGTGGAAGCACAAAGAATTTTCTAATTGCAGAACAAAGAACGTTGTGTACATGATTCTATGTCCGTGCCAATTCATTTACATTGGAAAAACCAGTCAGCAAGTCAACCAAAGAATAAGCCAGCACCGATCGCGAATTAAGAAAAAGGTGATGTCTGCTCCAATGGTGGAGCATTTCTGTGAGAAGTCCCACAATGAACAAGAATTCAAATGGTCTGTTCTGTACACTATGAATTCCAGGTCAAAATGCCACGGCGTCGAGCGCGTTCTGTTACAAAAAGAAGCGTATCTGATTTTAAAATTTAACAGTGCACAGACTGGTTTGAATAACCTGTCTGAGGTAGCGCATATCTAATTACACCTGTCCTGATTTGCACCGGTTAGACATCCCTGGTTTGCCCACTGGTCTTGGTCCTCTATCTCATGAGAATAGGTCCCTGGCCCCGAGAAGCCACCCAAAACGCTAGCACATCCTAGCAGAGTCATTCTTTGCTTTAAACCAAACAATACATCAAAAATTTGGGAGTGATGTACCCATTACTTCCAAACTACGATAAGGTGTTGATGATAATATGCCCAGCACCCACTCATGATTTTTGTGACAGTAATAAAACATTTTTTTAAGTAATCGCGATTTATGGGACTACATGCCCCATAATGCATCAGCACAGTTTCTGCATATATAACAAACAAGAAATGGTGGCGGCCATCTTTATTGAGAGAAATTTGAATCCAGCAGCACAGAGCAGTAGCTCCAGCTACAGGTATTTGCCCCCCCTGCACTAACACGCGCTCGCCTAGCGCTGAACTAGCAAGAACATCCCACTAAGATCGCGCTTTGTTTTTCCCTTTAGAACGCTGAAATTAACAACCCCTTTCATGCGCAAACGAGAGATCAAATCAAGGTAGGCAACCTTTCTTTGAATTGTCCAAGCGAGTGTGAAAGACCATTTGCACGCCGCAAAGCCTCTGAATGTCAATCTCTCTCATATCTCAGAATCAAAATTGATGGTTACGCTGCTCCTAATGGATCCTGCCAGCACTCGGCACTACCCAAAGTAAAAGGTACGCTTTCACTTCCCCAAACTGACTCAGCCACTAGCATAATGAATGAATCAATCATGTAATTAAAAAACATCCTTAAAATCTTTCTAGGCTTCTCTGTTCTGCCGCGCTATTCATTTAAACGGACCTCCAGAAGACCCCCTCTGAAATTTTACATTGAGCAGCCTTGGTATGTAGCGCACACGGTCATTATAGCTACTTCATGGTAATAAGGAGCCCACACACTAGACTAAGCAAAACATCGCTTTTGTATCCTACAGATACAAGACACATACAGCCCTGATGACAGACCAGTGACTCCAGTCTGGTCTAGAAACGCGTCGGCAGTGTTGTTTGGGAGATACAAAGTATCATTGTTGTACAAAAGCTAGGACCGGCTGGTCCAGCATTAAAATATATATAAGTCATTTAATTAGTTATATTCTATCCTCCCAACCCCTAGTTTCTCTCATTCAGTGTTTGCAATTTTTTTGTTGTTTGTGATAAAAATGTTTGTATTATTTTTTCAATAATTGTTTTATTTAATGTCTGATGTGAGAATACTTTCTAATGTGTGACATAATGGTTTCTTAATGTGTAAATAGTCTTTGCCTTTAATGTTTGTTAAAGTTTGTTTAGCCTTGTAAATATTTGCAATCAATGTCTTTTTCTTTCAGCAATTCTTTGAAAATACAAAAAATACAAAATGATTGACACAAAATAATGGTGTCTAGGGAAGCGACAATAAATTGGTTTCTTACCCTGTATCAAAAAAACGTATTGAGTCACTGTGGTTTGGGTACTTTGTGTTGTTCACTATGGAAATTGTAATAAAGCGCATTGTCCCCTAAGGTGACTGATTGTAAAAAGGTATTTTCTTGTCAAATACGCAATTTTTCTCAGGATTTTATTTTTCCAGCTGGTGTCCAAAGCCCCACAGACCTCATTGGAACTGTATGGAGAACAGCACAAGAGCCAACAGAACAACATCAGGTAACTTGTTCCCCACTCAATGGATTTGAATCGGGTTAGATGTGTTTTTCTCTAGATCTCGCCTCATTCAAATGAACAGCAATGAGTAGTCTCTTGGACCAAATACTTCCTTGAAGATTCTTTATGGACCTCTAACGGCACTAACTTACCCTCTTGGCAAAATATTATATAACTCCTGCCAAGTGCTATTGCCTCTTTACCTGGGGATCTTCTTCAGCATCACCTCACAAGGCATCCACAGCAGATAATCTTCTCAGTTGCACTCTTGAACCACCAGGAAATCGAGCCTCTTGCAGGGTGACTGTGGACAACATTAGGATTCTGCAGTACCCCTTCCTCCATATACTACAAAAATCTAAAAGTCCAACGATTATTGGTTCATCCATCATCCTTTCAGGCTCCTTCTCAGCTCTTCCTTCCCATATAAGTTATTAAGCATGTAAGGGGTTAATTCCTTTATTGGCGAGGGCTCCACCTAATCCAGTGATATCACATCCACTTACCTGTAACTAACACTCAGCGAATAAGCCCACCACTCACCCAGCAACTGTACATCATTCTGGGTAAGTTACAAAATGGCGACAAAATTGCACCCTCTTCAAAAACAGGGCACATCATTCTCTGAGTTTGTCTTCACCGCAACATGCCTGGCCTCTATCCTCCAAAGTCTGATCAACAGGCAGAGAAGTCTACCCTTTCCTCATTTCGAGCTTCTGGTACTATAATTAACAAGTAGTTACTAGTTTGTAGCAATGGAAATTTCAACATTCCCCCTCGTTTTTCCAGCAGGATAATCCTTATATCCATGGACTGGCCTGTTGTCCGTGAGGGCCTTTTTATGCCATGTGATGAGGATAGTAATTAACTAACTTGTCCAGTCAGCTTAAAGGGCGAATTAAGAGCTGGCTCAAAGAAGTATTTTCTTATACAATTCAAATAGGGTAAATCTAACCTTGAATATGAATTCAGGGATACGGGTTGTCTTCCTGCCTTGTAGGCCCCAGGTCTTGGTACACTGATGCCCGCCTATGGCCTGTTCCTGCGCTTCTCTTTGCCCCCACCTGGAGGAGGATTAAAACTGGATGCCGAGAGGCCATTATCAGTAGCTTAACAGCCATAACGGGTTTGTTGGCACAGCTTGGCGGGACTCCTGAAGCTGCTTTTCTTTGCGGGGGAACTTTCCAGCCCATTTAACACCCTGATGGGAACATCGTCCCAGGGTGTAACCTTTGTCATCAACACTGCCTCTGCCTACCGGCCGTCTCCGGGATCGAGCTGCGCTTACCCTGGTGGGACTCCAAGTCCCAGGGTGCCCAGCGCTTCCCTTCACCGGACACAGGTGCGGGGGAGGAGCCATCACACGCTCGTAAGCGATGCAACCTTTCCCGCGGCGGGGGACTCCTTAAGCTGCTTTTCTTTGCGGTGGAATTTTCCAGCGCATTTAACACCCTGGTGGGAACATCGTCCCAGGGTGTAACCTTTGTCATCAACGCTGCCTCTGCCTCCGGCCATCTCTGGGATCGAGCTGCGCTTACCCTGGTGGGACTCCAAGTCCCAGGGTGCCCAGCGCTTCCCTTCACTGGACACAGGTGCGGGGGAGGAGCCATCATGCACTCTTAAGCGCTGCAACCTTTCCCGCGGCAGGCCCGTCCTTGCCCGTCATCGGCAGGAAGAGGCAGGGCTGGGCCACCCCCCTTCAATATACTGTTCTTTATCAGTTCTGCTTCATGACCAGCGCCAACGAGGACACCATTAAACCCTAACTCTAGCCCTCTCCAACTACAAGTAGACTGATCACCTTTGGTGTATTGTGGACTGTAATTACCTGTAAATGTTGTTTATCAGGCTTGAGTGACACTTTCTTTTCGCCTGAAGTCTAAGGAGATCTATTTCAGGGGAACTTCTGTTTACGAATAAAGCAAAGTACCTTGTTTCCTTTATTTGAGCCCTGTTCCGAACGCATTGTGTGCTTCTTACTTGCCACTGGATCTGTAGATTTTTCTTGGCGGTTACTATCTAACAAGTTGTTTTTTCATAGTTAGATATGGGTAGATATGGGTAAGCGCACTTGTATTGTTAAAAAAAAACGGGCACAAGTTATTTCTTCCACCCGCCCCCCCGACATCAATTGACAAAATGCTGCAAAGGGCAATAGGTGTTGTTACATCAGAAATCGAACACACCGAAAGGCGGTTGTCAATTACCCCTGACCTTTTCCCTCCCATAGTGGATTTGCCCAGTCCCAATACTGCCTCTGTAGCTTTGTCAACAACTGGAGATTTTCTCCCACCTCCTTTAGCCCAAGTGAGTGGTTCAAGGGCCACAACAAAACTGGTCGATGATGGTGCAGGCACACGTAAGAACGGGAAACGTAAGCAGATAGTTGGGAGGGCAACCACAAGCTAGAGGGCAAGAAGAGGGAGTGACTTAAGGGCAGAAGATCTTGCTAACCGAATTCCACCTATAGAACCCGCACCAGCCCCTAGTGTAGATCCTAAGTACCCAGTCGCTACTAGCTGATTTATTGTCCCGACTTAGTGATCTGATCAAGCAAGATGTTGCCCCTTTAGTTGATCAATTAAAATCTTTGACATCTATGAGGCAAATGCAACCCAGTCCCAGTGTGACACTACTTCCAGCGAGGGATGGAGCCATAAACCTTGACCCTGATTCTAACTTGAGGGCACCTATAGGCAAAGAGGGGATTCCTAGTGTCCAACCTTCTAATACCCGGCACCTTACTAGTCGAGTTCATAGCTCCCCCTACAGCATCCTCCCGCTCAGCATGAGCAAGAGCACAGTAGAAACACAACGTTAAGAACAGCTCCCAGTGCAGGTGAGAATACCCACCCAATGAACAATACGTTGAGTACCTACCAACCCACCAGTACTGTAGCGGGGCGAAGTGAAACCAGAGAGGACCTGAGAAATAAGACAGAAGTGGCTCTCCGAATCCTAAACCTCCCCCCAGAATCATCGCCCTATGTAATTATTTTAACAGGGGTCCCGCCTCTCAAAAATACTCAGAGGGAGACACAGCTAGTACTTAGGAACAAGACCTTACTCTGGTTAGCAACACATAGACAGTTCCCCTATGAGAGGGCTGGGGACATTTTAATGGTGCGGAGGGTAGATTGGGTGGGACCTAGTAACAAATCTAACCCAGGAGACTGTGTGATTATTAACTTAAAAAAACCTCAGATGGTACGCTTGCTATTAAATCATAAATCCACACCTGGTGAGCCCCGTACAGATGTGAGAGCTTTTCTGCTGGTATTTTTTATTCCCACTGTCGTAACCCTGCTGGGGCTAAATTTCTCTTGGGGCATTGTAGACAAATGGAGGAGGAACAGAATCTTGGCCACAGATATCCTCCCATTAGATCTCTGTTTTTCAACCTGCCTGTAAACAATCGATATGGGCGCCTGGAAGATGTAGATTGACCACTAAGTTCAAACAGTTTGTGTTCCCCAGAGAATATCCAGGAACCCCATGGAGGGTGTGTGCAGTTAGATAAGGGGAGCTCCAAGCAGTCACCCTTAGTGGGGATAGGTACAACAATGGGGGCTTCTCAACCCCCTCCTTGTGGGTTGGGATTTTGGCAAGACCATCCTACTCACCTGGATTTATACCCATTAATCAGTCTACCCGTTCCATCTACACCGTACAGGGGATTAACCATCTAAGCAAATCGAAGCTCCCACCGATTTTTCGCAAGGAGTCTCATGCCCAGGTAGCTTGCTTAACCCCTTCAGTGCTGCGCGAATTCCGCTGAGGTGCTGAAGGTTCTAAAGAACCTTAGGACTCATGACGGAACGGTTCCATCATGAGCACAGGCCAACCGACGCTCATGACGGAACCGTTCTGTCATGAGCACCGAAGGGGTTAAGATCCTATCCTGGAATGTAGCTGACATTAAGGATAAACTTTCTTGCCCAGAGTGGGGACTTTTTGTGGACTAGTTCGACATCTGTTTGTTCCAGGATGACTATGCCAGGGCGGGTTTTGTAATATTCAACATCCCAGCTACTGCTAGAGAGAGCGGCAGACCGTCTAGTGGATTATTCATTAAGGCTGCCTTTCATGTGGGCTGTACACCTACTCCCCTGACTACCCACTCTAAAGACGTACAATGTGTAATGCTTAGCTTTCCTTCCACATTGAGGTTTGCCATCATTAATGTCTACTCTCGGCCCGTAAGCCTGTCCCAGGAATCAAAAACTCTTGACGATTTAAACTCCTTTAGCCCTATGGTGCCGTTAAATTGGAGGGTAATAGCGGGAGGAGATCTAAATTGTCATTTCGAACCCCTCTCTGGTGCTCATGACATGATTATCAATGAGGAGGACCTCCAGTGGGCTATTCCAGATCCACAAGTCCAGCCGGTCAAGATTTGATCCCCATTGGTACTCCAAATAAATGCCATTTTTTTAAACCATTCTCCGAGAGCCTGTAATGGTCACACAACTGCTGACAGGCCGGGCAAACCATTTAATAGAATTAACCAATCATCTTTAATTTATTATATTCTAGTGGAGTGCAGATCATGGAATAGAGTTCTGGATGTTGCTGTATTGCCACAACATGACAGTGACCATAATGCCCTGATATTAACTCTGAAGGTTCCAGATTCCCGTATTCTCCCTGCAAATAACTCCTCGATGGAGAATAGGCTATCTCTCACTAGCAATAGGAGAAGAATTAGGTGGGGAACAATAAACCAAACACCCAAGAAGATGGGAGCTCTTTATGAAATGGTAATTCCAGCTTTCCAGAAACTCAGCTGCGTTCTCGCTGATTGGGTAATCCAGCCCATATTGAGCAGGTTGCGGTACTCCACAAGAATTTGACAACAAAACTAGCCAATTTCTTTTATTTGATAGTACACCCTGCTAAAACAAAAATGGCAACCCATATGTGGTTTAATAATAACTGCCGTAAGGCCTAACGTGCGCCATTAAAGATAAAAACAAACCATTAACTCAAATTAGGAGAGTTCAATATAAAGAAGTTGTTTCCCAAGCAAAGCAGTCCTGGGAAGAGAACAAATGGGTGGACATTAAAATCGCCCTACTGAACCGGGACATGAGAGAATTCTGGGCCACAGTCAGAACAGGTAGTAGGGAGGGTAACCCAGCGGTTGAACCTAATATTCCAGCAGAAATATGGGCAGATCATTTTCGGGCATTGTATGCAGTAGAAAATGATCTGGACCCACATTCTACTAACCACAGTGCTCCCCTCGGCGACTTGGGTTCAGATAGCGGGCGGGCACAGGACTTACCTGTTACTGCCCCAAGCCACGCCAATGAGGTGACTGTTGGGATAACCCTCCGTGCGGTTATCTCGGCAATTGAGAAATTACCAGCAGGCAAAGTACCTGGTCTAGATAGGTTGCCAGGGAATTTGTTCCGGGAGGAACCATACATCTGGGGCCCTTATCTGTGTATTATTTAGCGCCATTATGAATTGCATGCAAAGCCCTGAGACCCAATTGTCCCAGTCTTTAAAAAGGGCTCTCCTCTACACCCTGCAAACTACAGACTGATCAGTTTGATCAATGTCACACAAAAATTGTTTGCAAGGGTATTATTAGATCGAATCCACAGCTGGTTGCAAGAGAATGACATCATAAGCCCCTACAAAGCCGGATTCAGGAAGAACACCTCCACCGTGGACCAAATATATAGACTGCAACTCATTGTTTGGAAGACGGTATCAATTGAGGGTGGCAGCCTCTTTTTGATTTTTGTGGACCTGAAAACGGCTTTTGATCTGGTCCCCAGAACTAAACTTTGGGGGGTGCTAAGAGAACTGGGGATTCCCCCCTACTTGCTCAGCATGCTTATCAAGCTGCATGAGGCCACTTATGCCCAAGTAAGATGTGGCAGGGGTGGCGAATTAATCAACAGACTCCCAGTTGACAGAGGAGTGAGACAAGGTTGTGTGTTTGCACCAACCCTGTTTTGCCTCTTTGTCAACGCACTCATTGCACAACTTTCAGAGGTTGAGGACAACAATGCCCCCAAGCTAGCAAACTCAAAGGTACCAGCATTGCTGTTTGCTGATGACACTCTCTTGATGTCTAAGACACCGATTGGGATTCAGAGGATATTGGATAGGTTTGTCATTTTTTGTAATAATAGGGGCCTGGTGATCCACACCATGAAAACTAAATTCATGGTAGTCAATCCGCCCAAGAAAATACGTTCAAATCCCCAATTAAATGGCATTGCACTGGAAAGGGTCTCTGTATTCCACTATTTGGGCATCAACCTTACTGAAAACATGGAGTAGGCGCCCGAAATAGCTAAAGCCAAGCTAAAGTTAGCCCAGACCTCCGGGAGCATAGCTAAATTGGTAAGGGAATCGACTATCAAGCCCATTGCCCCTACCATTGAGATTTATAGGGCGCAAGGGAGGGGAGCCACGCTGTATGGGGCTGAACTCTGGGGTCACTGTTCCTCTGCCCTTTTAACTAAAGTTGAGAACAGTTTCCTCAGACAAATTCTGGACCTCCCGCCTAGTACCCCTTAAAATCCCCTTGCGGCTAGACATAGGCATTCCCCGATCGAAGATGAGGCTGCCCTACGACCCTTTACTTTTTGGCGTAGGTTTTGGGTGACCCCAGAATTGGCTGACTACCAAGCGGAAACTAAGGACCTACTAGCCTATCCAGGGGTTTTTAAGAAAGTTCCTTGGTTTGAGCATGTAAGGCACCTATGTGTAAGGATAGGCAAACCAAACCTCTGGAGTAATCCCAAAGAAACCAGCTTTTTGGTTTCCCGAGCTGAACTCTTGAGAATGTATCGAACCCAAAAGCTCAAAGCCATCCAGGTAAATCCAAAATTAGGTGCTTTAACTACACAGTTCCTCATTGTTAAGGAGGACTACAAATTAGAACCCTTTTTGGATGACATCCTACCCCCCATAGCAAGGAAATTATATGTGCAGTTCAGATATAGTACCCAACCCCTCCGGATCTTCACTTCTAAATGGGCTAGTCTGCCCCTACATGGGAGTCCTGCCTGTAATAACCAGGAGGAGTCTGAACTGCATGTTTTATTCTTTTGTCCCAGGTATAAAGCAGCAAGAAGGTGTTGGATTATACAATTGTGTCGGAATCTGGGGTTTGTGCAATGTATGGCGGCTTTAAGAGTTTTGAAGTACGATACTTCCAAGCCCATTGTTTTGGCTGTTTCTCAGTTTCTAAATGCAATGTGGCGGAGGAGCTGGGCTTTTATACAAAAGGAAAAACAATCAAAGATTTTAGCCTGACTGCAGTACCAACACAAGTGTCCAATGCATAGACTATCGTAATGGGAAACAACGTTGAAAATGTTTATGATCAATGTAGTCTTTTTATTTGAACTTTGTGGTTTTCATTATTTATTGCAATACTGCTGTTTTGTCGTATGCATTAGGTTTGTCTATTTACACTAAATGAATTGATCTACTATCTGGTAATTCGGCCCATGGTGTGTTTTTTCCTTTCACTTGCCACTTTAGTGCTGTACTGTAAAGGAAATACTATGTTATCATGTGTACCCAAATCACCTTTGATGGAATTGGTCCCATTTGCACTGTTCGGAATGTTTTAAATTTATAATGCAGTTCTTTTTATCTTTGTATGCTTTTATGGTCCCAGTGACGGAAGTAAAGGTTTTTGAACTGAACTGAATTCCAGCCCCAGTAAAACATAAGCAAGACAAATCTAAAGTTACAGATCTAGCACAGTGTAGACATAACATGCAAAAAGTGAAAGTTACCACACATTTTACACTTCACTTAAAATACAGTAATGTTTCTTTCAGTCCCCAATTGAATGATACTAGTTTAAACTTGATATATAAGAGTCACCTCCAAGGTATGCCCTAAAGGTTCATGGGCAGTGTGTTTTGTATTTAAAAAATAGGATATGTATAGTCAATGTTTTACATGCCATGGCGGTAAAAAACCTTCAAAGTAATTTTTCACTGCAGCAAGGCTCTCTCTCCCATAGGAAAACACTGAGTTATAATATAAACATTTATAGTATATAATTTCAGTTTGGGAGCTGCTGAAATAAAATATTCAAAAACTCCTTTTAATAGCAATTAAAAATCATCAAGTCAGATTTTGGAAATGACATTCTTGGAAACTTGTCATTTTCCTGCCTAAGGCAAATGAGCCTTCCTGCCAATGTCCATTGTCACCTGACTACTGATTGCTCTCCTATGGTAAGATATACATTGAGCCCAGACAATGGACATAGTGCTTTGGTGTGGAGACGTATTTTTATTTCTTGAGCAGGATGGCCTGGGGGGTGGAGGGGAGGGTTTGCCTACACCTGTTCTGATCTTCAGAAAATGTCCACCCTGTTATGGCAGATGTACCTCACACCGAACCCTGCCCCTCTTTTGGCTTTCTAGACTGCATGGCTCTTACCCCAGTAAGATGGAAAAGGGCCTCAGAACTGGTTTGGAGTGACCACAAGGGAGGGTATGCCCATTTAAATAGCCACACCTCTGGGTGGGAACAGGGAGCTCTGACCACAGGGAGAAGGTTTGGTGTTAGGGAAAGAGGGGCAATGCAAAATAGCTTAGATTAAAACACACAGGTGCTGCAAAAGTAAGTTGGGTCACCTCTGGCAACATTTACCTCAATGCGGCACCAGCAGTACCCTCCTTATAATACTCCTAGAGCTGTGGAGAATCATATGAAGGACGTGGCTGCTGTCTGAAGAACCTAAAGGAACATTGAGCCTGCCTTCCTTAAAACCAGGCCCCCAGAAGTGACTCCCAGGGTCCGTTTGCTGACCTCCTGTTTGAGCTAAAAGGATACAACAATCTTACAGAGGCCTCCCTCCCTGCAACTGCCCAACTGGTCCTTCCCAGGTCCCTGCTTCTGGCCTCTTTTGGGGCGAGTCCTAACCCACAAGTGGTTCCTCCAGGTCCTGGACCCTTGACTGGTGTAAGACTCTACCCCTCCTATGCCCAAACTACAAGAACTAGGGCTTTTGCCAACTTTCTGCTTGGAGAACCATGAGACTTGGACTGTCGTCAAAGCTGCCGCCATTGAGGTCAAATCACTGGGCAGCTTGAGCTTGTTGGTTTGCCCCTATTATGGGGATCTTATTTCCACAAAAGTGTCTTAAATCTATACATAGAAGGTGTCATTGGGAGTGATGCCTAGTAGCAACCCGTCGACATTGATGCCTCACTGGTCACTGACTCCAGGATCCTGCTCTTTAGCAACCCACTGTCATCAAACCCAATGTAAAATTCTGATTTTTGCAACCATTTGTTCTCCCCAAACATTTCTACTTCGATTTTCCCATCACTCATTAGCCACATCCTCAAACCCCCACGCAAATCCTAACACTGCCCTCAATGCGGCCTTCCAACACACATGCCTCATAAGCACCAACAATGCCTACACTCTAACTGCACACCACAGCAAACCCACACGTCAACAGCCACTTGCATGCACGCTTCTCAAACACACAATGACTCAGCAAACATACAACTGAATTATTTGACCTACCAATTAGCAACGCATCCAACATCCACATCATCAGAGAGACCAGGCTTAACCCATGATCGGCTCCCGACATCATCACGGCAATCCCCCAGTGATCTACAAGATCCCTCAACAGGATCGACTTCAGAAGTGTGTAGAAGGACTCAGTATAACCTACAATGAATCCATTAAATGCACACCATCCAGAGGAACACCACCCCATTCATGGAATACCTTCTTTCAAAATTCAAATCTCAGAAAACTTCATCCTGAAAGAATCCTGCCTACTGAGCACCTGGACCACGAGGCACCTTTGCCAACCTCATTCCCAATGTTTACGCTCTACTCATCATCAACTCTCGAGACTTCATTCTCCTCAGTGACCTCAACTTCCACCTCTAAGACTGTTAGACCTGGCATTTCTGGCGTGGTTTCCCCTGTCTTTTGCCTCTGCCTCCTAAATTTTTGAAGCTGTGCTCGATTTCGTTTTGCTGGTATAGATGCTTTGGGCACTTTGCCACTGCTGATCAGTGTCAAAGTGCAAGTGCCCCCTGTGTAAATTATGATGGTAATTGGTTATCCATGATTGGCATATTTGTCTCACCAAGAAGTCCCTAGTAAAGTGCACTAAGTGCGCCAGAGCTGGTGATACAAATGCTACTAGTGGGCCTGCAGCACTGATTCTGCCACCAACAGGAGTGCCCTAAAATGTTGTCTCAGGCCTGCCACCGCAGTGCCTGTGTGCAGTCTGTGAATTGCCATGTCCTCCTGGTCAGTGTCCCCACTGACCGGGCCTAACCCTTCCCTTTCTGTACACATTGGTCACCCCTATGGAAAGTTACCCCTTTGAGCAGGGTGCAGTGTATGTGAAAGGTAGAGCATATACTAGTGCAGTTGACATGCTCTGGTAGTGAATTATAGCCATTTTCATTTTTCACTATTGTAAGGCTACCTTGCCCATAGGCTATCATGGGGAATGCTGGCTACAGTGGCTACTAGCATATCTTCCCATAGGAGCAAGGTAGGACATACAAGTCTTGTATCCCTGAACTCAGAATTTAATAACACATCTTTTAGGAAAGGTTTTTAAATCCTGGGTTTAAGAACAGCACTATTAAGAAGTTGCTGTTCTCTTGTCTGACCTTTCTGTGTGACTTGGCCTGTTTGTGAATTGACTGTCTGGTTTGAGAGTGTCAGGGGCTGGGGAGCCTCCAGGAGGCAGCCCTAGGCTGAATGGCTGCATCTGCATCTTGAGTAGTGGAAGGAGATAGCACCTGGGCCTGAATAGGGCTGTGCCTGCCTTTCACAGTGCTGGCTCCACCTCCTGCTGGGTGGCTGACGACCCTGCCCCTCTCACTGAAAGGAACGGAGAAGCCAGGAAAACAAAGTGCTCAAGGAACATCCAGAACTGGTTCAGACCGGGCTCAGAGCCCTCCTGCACAAATGGAACAAAGACTTTTTGGGGTATAAGTACAGGACCCCAGACTACAGCAAATTAGAACATCCTGGAATCAAGAAGGAACCACTGCCAAGGAGAAAGCAGGAAGACTGAAGAAGGAAGACTGTCCTGCTGTATGCTTGTAGACTGACCTGCAGTTGCTTTGCTGCCAAGGAGAGGGGAAGGACTTTGCCTTGTGCTGTGTCCCCTTGCTTGAAGGAATCTCCAAGGGCCTGAGAAGAGCTGGCTCCCTGTTAAGAAGTCCCAGGAACAAAAGGACTTCACCCCAGCTTCCCTGAACCGTACTGAGAGAGCTCTGTCCTGCCTAGAGTGCTTGGGCCAGTTGTGGTGCCTCTGGAATTTGTACCTGTGTTTGGAAGCTGGAAACCAAGATTTTAAGGACTTTCTGCAAGTTTTAACGCATCACTCGCTTACGGAGCGCATCCAATTCAGTGCGAGGAAATTTCCACTGCTACAAAGGCTGAGATCGTCACAGTGCCTGTTGCCGCTGCCAAAGTCATCGCATCCTTGATTTGTGGGAAGCACCAGTCCGGTGCGGGAAGATTACCATTGCTGCGAATATCGTCGCAGAGCCTCTCGTCACTGGGTGAGATGGTCGCACCACTTGCTTGCGGACCGCATCACGTCGCTGCGAGAGTCGTTGCAGAGCCATCGCATCAATGGGCCGCGAGAGGAGAAGATCGTCGCTGAGCCTCCCACCGTTGCCGCACTGGAGATAGTCGCCGCCCTGAAATTCGTCACATTGAACCTTTTGCGAGCCGCTTCCAACGAAACCTGTGCACCGGAATCCATGCAAGGTATTGCATCGCTCCCCCTACATACCGGAGTCACCGCAATATGCCTGCTGCGTCCAGCAGGGTTGTCGCATCGCCTCCCCAGGGTCTCAGGAGTGACGCATTGCGTGATTTTTAACTCTACAGCTTTCACCTGGAACTTTTGTCGCATCTAAAGGTACTGTTGGCTAAAACATGACGCAACTGTGGATTATTTTAACGCAACCATAAGAACTCATTTGAAACCATATTCTTGAACTGTATATGTTGGATTTTTGTTGTTTTGGTCTTGTGTAGTTTATATTAAAAGACCTTATTTTTCTAAATTGTTGTGGAGTCAGTTTGTGGTGTTTTCACTGTATTACTGTTAGTGTTGGTACAAACACTTAGCACATTGCCTTTGATAAGCCTGACTGCTCGTGCCAAGCTACCAAGGGGGTGAGCAGGGGTTATATAAAGAGTGCATCCTTCTTACCCTGACTAGAAGCAAGGGTCCCTATTTGGACAGTGGTACCTACCTCTGCCAATTAGAGAACCCTAGTTCTAACATTGTTGGTGGCAGCGGTGGGATTTGAACTTGTATTTGTACTAGACCCACAGTGACTGGTGTACATCACTAGTGAGTGCAGACCACTACGCCACCGCATATTACGGTTGATTTTTTTTTGGGGTTCTATTTTTGAGTAACTCTTCAAAGCATCATGTCTCTGAATGGGAAGGCACCCAGTGTGGAAGTAGCAGAATTGGAGTTTGTTATTGAAGATTTGTATTCCTACAAAGTTGCCGAGCTTCAGCCATTCTGTCACAAGTTTGAGTGCCTCATTAAAAGCAGCTTCAGGAAGGATGAGCTGCAGAGAATCTTGAAGGCCTGGTGGAAGGCCCAAGAAGGAAATAATGCAACCGGAAGGGAGGGGGTCTGCCAGTGGGCAGACCAAATTCAAGGGCTGGCAGCAACCACTCCAGCCGGGGTCCTACCCCAGAAGAGTTAGAAGAAAACCAAAAAGTGAGAGACCATGAAATTGAAATCATGAGAATGAAAATGAAGCATATGGAAGTAGAAAATAAAGGGAGGCGGAGGAGAGCAAAAATACCCATGCCCTGGAGGAAAGGAATAGCTTTTGGCTCATGAAGTGAGCATGAGGGAACTGGATATCAAGGCCAAGCATGTGTATTCCAGTTCAAATGGCGGCAGTACACAGCTAGTGCCAGGGGGTAAAGTATATATTGCCAAGGACTTAGTACAGTACTACCACAGGAGTGAGAATATTTATGCCTGGATTACTAGATTGTATTGATAATGAATGGTGTGCCTGAACAGCATTGGGGGTGGGCCTGTGGAAAAATTTTGAGGCTTCTGGGAGGAGTGCTCTAGAGCCCTTAGAGTTAGCAGGTACCATGACCTACCCCAATATGAAGGAGGCCCTATGTCTCAGGTATGGACTTACTCCAGAGCAGTACAGACTGCAGTTTAGGAACTCTAAGAAGAGAAAGTCTGAGACTTGGATGGAGTGTGTGAATTTGTACTCGTGTGCACTGGAAGGTTGGATAAAGGGCAGCAAAGTAACTGATTATAAGGGGTTGTTGCATTTAATTAGTTGGGAGCACTTGAGTAATCTTTGTGTTCCAGAGCTGCACCAGCATCTTTTAGACAGCAAGCTGACAGATCCCATTGAGCTTGCTAAGGAGGTGGACCACTGGACCAGTACCAAGGTCCACAGAGGAATTGTGGGTACCACCGCCGAAGGTGGGCAGGGTCCCCAGCAGAAGAGTAGGGGGGACAAGGGTAACCAAAAGGAGTTCTCTCAAGGGCCCCAAAATAGTTCCCAGGGAAAGGAGTCCCAACTCCCCAAACCCAAACAGCCATGGCCCCTAGGGTCAGAAATGATAACAGGGGTCCCCCTACCTGCTATCACTGCAATGCGGTGGGACATGTTATCAATAGGTACCCTAAGAAATCCCCAGCGCCCACTGGTGGTCCAGGTCCAGGGTTAGCAAGTGTAGCTTTGGGAAGGGATTTGATTTCTAGTGGGGAGGAGGGACTAGCAGTTGTGACCCTTGTCTCTTTAGGAGACCAAGAGATGGTCCACAAAACCTTCCTGCCCCCTAACACTAAGAAATACGGGCAGAAGTTGATCATCAATGGGAGGGAGATAGAGACTCTGAGAGACACAGGAGCCAGCGTGACATCCGTGAGGTGTCAGTGGGTATCTGAAGAGCAGGTCATTCCCAATGTACTCCACCCAGTAGTTGCAGCTGACAGCTCAGTGCGCCTCTGCAAAGTAGTGTGTGTTCCCTTTGAGTGGAGGGGGTCTTTGGTCTCTTGGAAGTTGTTGTCAGTGAAGCCTTGCTGTAGACTGTCTGCTAGGTAATGACCTGGAGAGTTCTCCATGGAAGGATGTGGGGCACCAAGGTCATTTAGAGATGTTGGGTTTGCCTGTGTGGATCTGCATGACCAAACGGGCAATGGCAATCAGTAAGGGTGATTCAGCAGAACTGGAGCTTGAAACAGTGGCCCAGAGACCTGCCAGGAGAGGAAGAGGTAGGGGGCGCTAGAAACCCGCCCTGGCTGTTCCAACAGCCCAGGAAGGAGCAGAACCCGAGGGGGATGCCCTGCAGCCTACCAGGGAACAGGTGGACGAACTGGGAGAACTACCTGAGCTGACCCGTTGGCAGCAAGAAGGTGGCCCCTCCAGGGAGAAATTCTGCAAGGTGCAGAAGGAGTGCCCTTCCCCCATTGGTGTGAGGCAACAGGCTGCAGACCAGGCAGCACGAGGGGAGTCCAAAGATTATCTCATTTACTGGGAAGATGAGTAGTTGTATAGTGAGCCTAAGTTTGCTGAGTTTGGTGCAGCCCGCGTGGTGGTGGTACCCGAGCGCCTAAGGAACTTCCTAATGGGTCTGGCTCAGGACGTGCCTCTTGCAGGACATCTGGGGCACGACAAGACCTTCCAAAGGCTTGTCACCCACATCTACTGGCCCCAGATGAAAAAGCACGTCTGTACCTTTTGTAGATCTTGCCAAACATGTCAGACCAGTGGCAAGAGCGGAGGGAAGTGCAAGGCACCCCTCCGACCCTTTCCTGTGGTGAACACCCCTTTTCCAGCGGGTGGCATTGACATCGTGGGGCCCCTGGCCCCCAAGACAGCCTTAGGCATCAGGTTCATCCTGGTCTTGGACCATGCCACCCACTACCCGGAAGCTTTCTCTCTCAGGACAATCACAGCCCCCGTGGTGGGCAGTGCATTGATGGGGATCTTTTATAACCCTGGGAGGAGAACTACGCTCCGCTCGCAGAGTTTGCGAATTTTGGGCAACTTTGCACTACGTGGTGAGCGCGAAGTTGTCGACTACTTTGCAATCTGCAGTGTAGTGTAGTAGTTTTTCTTCCTCGCGCGCTCAAAAACATTCTCACGTGCGCGGGAATGACTTACCGTGGTTCTGCGTTCGCTTTCTCGCTTTCCTCTCCCGATCGCGTTCGCTACGGTGTTTGGAATCCGGCCGCACAATCCCATGTGACTGTGAGAAAGCAATAACGTCATTCGGACGCGCGAACACGTCATTAGGACGTGCGATCTTCCTTGCAGCTCCATGTTGGTAAGATCGCGTTTCCGAACACGCAGAAACTGCAATCTGGCACAGAATATCTCTTGAGCATGTTAAAACCTTCTCAAAAATGATCATTTTGCTCAGGAAAACCCCTCAGATTGTGATTTGGCTGTATTTTTTTGGGCAAGGAGTCCTCTTTTTGTTTCTACTCTTTTTCTCAAGAGAAAGGAAGTGCCCCCGAGTCTCCAACCTCCTGTTCCTGTCCACCAGGCTCCTCCCAGTGCTTTGTCCATGTGGTTTTCACTTGCATTTGGATTTGGAGCTGGAAGGATCACTCTTTATGTATGTCTGCTGCATCATAGCATTTGATTGGATTTATTGAGGACTTTTGGATTTTAACTTTTCTTTTACAAGTAAGTTTGAGAATTGAGAATTGGTGTACTGTAAATGTTTTCTGTGCTTCTCAATCTTTCTTAAAAATTATTATTGAGGGAGGCCTGTACTTTCATGAGGGGCCAATTTGTATGTCTTTGAAATTTCATCCAGTAGGCCTAGAAGTACCCACGGGTCCAACCATGTTTCTGTGGTGTCTGTAAAACCTCATGGATGGCATTGGATTCAATTCCAAACTCTGTTGTAGTGGAATTTCAGTTTTTTGTGTGTAATTAGGTAACCCTAGTAGTTCATGTAGTTAGTGTAGGCCTGCTTGAGTTCATTTACTTTCTGAGGGTGGCTTGGCCAGGTGGTGGTTGCCATTTTGTGTTTTAAGCCACTGTGCTTTCGCCATAGGCCTCCAAGCTTGTGGCCTACTCTGCCAGTAGGCCCAAGGGTACTACTAGAGTCATCATCATGGGTGCATGAAAGTTTATCAACTGTTATTTTGGTGTTTAAGTTGTAAGTGTAACATCATGTACATCATGGATGGCTTTGGATTGATTAGCAAAATGAGTTTTTGGTGTTGAATTGCAGGTTTTGGGTGTGTGTTGAATAATATGGCTTTTTCTGCACACTAGGTAACCCTAGAATTCAGCTTGCGTAGTTTTGGTAACTTTGCACAGTGCGACAACGCAACCTTACAGTTTTTGTCTTCTTCGCGCGCTCAATGTGCGTGCTCGGGCACGCGATAACGGCGTTTTGTACAATTCGCGTTGCGGAACACACCGAATTTGCAATCTCACGAGCAATATGTCTCGAGTTGCATAAAACCTTCTCGAAAATGTTGATGCTGTTCATTTTGCTAAAGAAACTCCTCAGGTTGTCATTTGGTCATAGTTTTTGGTCATAGTTATTGGAGCATGGACCACTTACTGTTTCTGTCCTCTATGTACTTTGTTGTTTGAGGGTGGCCTGACCATTTGGGCGTGGCGGCCATTTTGTGAAGCCAAGCATTGTCCTTTTGCCATAGGCATGTATTGTCTGTCTTCTCTTTCTTTTCATGTTGTTGTGGGTGGCCTGGCCATGTGGGGGTGGCCATTTTGTGTGACCTTCCATCGTGTTTTTGTCGCAGGCCGACAAACTTGTGTGATTTCTTCTGCCAGTAGGCCTAGAGTCCCAGAGGTAGTCAGCGGGGGTGATCGATGTAGCGGTTTCCATTTTGTCTGTCGAATTTAACATCATTCAGGGCATGGATGGCAATGCATTGAATTTCCAAATGTGGTGTTTGGGGTGTAGGTAACTTTTTGGGTGTGTGTAAAAAACTGTAAATGCCTTTGTTGTATGTGTTGTTGTTGTGTAACTTTCAAACCTTTTAGCCATGGAGATTTTCTTTTTTTGCATTAAGCTGTGATGTGTAACAGGCATCCTCCTTTTTCTGGCCATATAGGGATATAGGCCTGCTTGAGTTTATTGTTTTCTGGCCTTTATCCATGTGCCTGTGATGAGTGCCCATGTGGCTGGGAGCTGTGGAGGTGGTAGTAGTAGTGTGCTGTTTTGTTTTTGACAAATTGGACTGTGTCTTGCCATTGTTCCTGTTGGCTTACTGTTCACATCCACATTGCTATCTGCTACATGTCACTGATGCTGCATCCATCCGAAATGATGCACAAATTAAGGATAAACAAGTTCCACTTCAACTACATTTGCATTTTATTTCTTTGTTATCTTACTGAGTAATACTTCTAGTAGTAATTAAAATTAAAGCTAAAAAAATTCCACATTCGACTGATGTTATTCTGCCTTCTTTGCTTGTAGGTGCACAAAAGACTGAAGAGGAGGTGTCTGTCATCATTATCGCCTGTTCTACTGCCAGACGGATGTCCCTCTGTACTATGTCACGTGTGGTGTGACTCACCTGACCAGACATCATTCTCAGCAACTTGTGGAACTGAGTGCTGCTGCTGACATCTGAAGATGGGCCGAAGGAAAGCAGGTACCAGGTCCTCCAAGACCAAGAAAGTTGCTGAGAAGAAGGAAGAACAGAAGAAGGAAGTGATACTTAAGTCTGGTGTTGACCCGAAAACCTTTTTTGGGAAAAAAAGTACACCTGCAGCAGCGGTGACCGGGGTGCAAGCTGGGGCCAGCAACTCCTATATCAGTGGGCCCAAGCCACCAACCCAGGCCCCAGCAGATGAGTGGGGAAGAGGTAGCCAGCCTAATGGTGGAAAGCAGTGATCCTGAGCCTGACCTAAACTTAGCGCTATCTCAAAGTTGTACACAATCCACGCAAGAGGGAACACAGCAGAGAAGTGGTGAACAACAACCACCGCCCGCAATAGTAGATGTTCCAAAACAGCATCCACAAACACCGCCCGCAATAGTAGATGTTCAACCAGAGCCACCGCCCGCAATAGTAGTTGTTCAACAACCACCGCCTGCAATAGTAGATGCTCAACGAAAAGAACAACCACAATCACCGCCTGCAATAGTATTTGTTCCACAACCACCGCCCGCAATAGTAGATGTTCAACGAAAACAACAACCACAACTACCGCCTCCAATTGTAGTTGTTCAACAACTACCACCCGCAATAGTAGTTGTTGTTCCTCCCGAAGTCGGGGCACTTCAGGAAATTGAGCCTGATGCAGAGCAAGAAGAAGAAGAAGCACCTTATGCAGGGGATCTATTGTTTCCCAAATCCCCACCAAGGAAAAGGAGGGTTAGTATATCGAGTTCTTCACCAAGCATCACTTTCGATGATCTTGATCTCAATTGGGAGCCACAACAATCTGAGCATGAGAGGGAGAGACATCCCAAGAAGACCAGCCTAGGGAAAAGGAAGGTTCCAGGAAGCCTTACACTTATGGAGTGCGATGTTGAACAGCCGGATAATGATGGTGATGACGAGTCATACCCAGTCTTCACAAGCATTACTCCTGGGCCTGAGGACATGGAGACCAACATTTATACCCTATCGAGAATGGCTGCGACTAGTATGGATGTAACACGCATACCTTCAACACAGGCCACACCAAAACTACCTCCATCTTCCATTTTTATATTTGCACCGGGCCGGCAGCGTCCTACATGCAGCACAAGTTCCACCTCAGCAGAAGTAGGTAGTGGTACTACTGCGGAGCCACATAGTGAAATTCAACACACAACTTCCAGTTCATCCGGCATTGGAAGTGGCACCTCTAGCAGGAGACAAAAGTTAAGCTCCCCAGTGTGGGACTTCTTTACGGTTAGCCGAAATGAGGGCAACATTGCTATATGCTCCATTTGTCATTCCTCTGTTAGTCGTGGTAAGCTTGGTACAAACTATGGTACCGGAGGCCAAATAACCCATTTGAAAAAACACCACGCAATCAAGTGGGAGGACCACCTACATAGCATAAAAGCAGGAACCATTAATGTTGGAGGGGAAGTAGTAGAAGGTCCACTCACGGTCGAACAGGAAGAAGAAGGAGACATTCTATCTGGTAGTGGTACACAAAGTACCCCTGTCCCCAGCACTGCAGTGGTAGAGCCCACATCCTCCACATCAGCAACATCTCAGTGGCACCAGAGTAAGAGTAACCCGGAGACACCAAGGAGTACGGGTGCGAAGTCTGCGATGCGAAGTACTGCATCGAGCGTAACTGAAAGAAATACCAAGCAGCGTACCATTCTTTGCATGTTTAGGCAGTAGGGAAAGTAGGAGCGCGATCACCCAATAGCACCCTTGTACATTACTAAGCTTGCTAAAATGTTAGCACTGGACCTTCTCCCTTTTTGTTTTGTTGAAGAGGTGGGTTTCCTGGAATTTGTGACAACCATCTGACCAAAATTGAATATTCCCAGCCGCTACTATTTTGCCAGAGTTGCTGTTCCAGCACTACACCACGACGTGCTGGAATTGCTTGGAAAAGCCTTGCAGCAGAGTGCTGTTCATAGTATCCACCTGACAACAGACATGTGGACCAGCTGCCAAGCCACTGATTACATGTATATCACTGCACACTGGATCTCTTTTTCGGGTGTTAGAGACAAGGTATCTGCAGGCATTGACACTGTTGAGATTTTTAATGATACTCGCAGACATGCAACTGTAGCCATGTTTGCTATGGAGAAATCGCATACTGCTGCAAACATTTTGGCTGAGTTTAACATCAATGAATGGCTGCGACCAAGAGGCCTTAACATTGGTTTTGTTGCCACCGACAATGGCAGTAATGTAGTTAAGGCCATGCAAGATGGTTGCTATTTCAGGGTCCCGTGTTTGGCACACTGCATTAACATTGTTTTTCAAGACTTTCTGAAAAATGAAAGCAAAGTCAGCAACTTACTGACCATTTGCAGAAGAATATGCACGCATGTCAACCATTCTTTTACAGCCCAGAAGCAGCTACGGGTCATTCAACGTGAGTATAAAATGCCAGTCAAAGCACTCATCCAGGAGGTCCCAACCCGTTGGAACTCTACTTATTACATGTTTGATCGGCTGTTTGAGCAGTACATACCACTTAATGCTATGTCATGAAGAGAAGATCAGGGGATCCTACTATTATGAAAGGCATGACCGTTGAGATGTGGCAATGGGACCTCATTAAATGCCTGACAAAGATGCTACTTCCTTTTGAGGTCTTCACACGTGCAGCCAGCAGGGAGGACTGCTGTACTATGGGCCAAGCTATCCTATTGTTGTACATGCTAGAGCAAGAGCTGAAGGAGGTGTCTGAAACATACAAATGTGTTGAAGGAAAACTTGAAGCATGTTATTTGGTGAAGGCCTTAGCCGGCCGCTTATCTGAGAATACAGGGATTCAAAATAAGATTGTGTCACATCAACATTACATTACTGCCCCAATTTTAGATCCACGGTACAAATATTTGTGAACAGTAATGCAGTAATTCCTTTTTCAGAAGGGGATGTTGCCAAGTACAAAACTGTAATAGCAGAGGAAGCCACTGATTTAGAAAATGAACGGCTCTCAATTAGAGGCCTGCTAGTGCCAGCCCAGGACAGTGCAAGTACTACTGAGCATCCTACAGACTCAAGTTCCTCTTCACAGCATGAGAGCAGTGCGTTTGCTTCCCAGCAGTCACCAACACTACCAATAACAACAACAGCACCAACAGGATCTGATTCATCAGACACAACCAAAAAAATAGCTGCTTGGTTTCTACAGAAAGGGATGGGTATGTCCGTTGCTGTCGCAAAGCCAAAAGAGGACAAGCAAACCGGAGCACCACTGAACATTGAGCGGATGGTCCAGGGCTTTCTGGATGACACAACAGAGGTGTTCATGGAGCAAAGCCCATTGGTGTATTGGTATAGGAAAAGAAGCGAATGGCCAGTGCTCAGCAGGCTGGCGATAACGTATCTGGCTTGCCCTGCTGCAAGTGTCTCTTCTGAGCGTGTTTTCAGTGCTGCTGGTGCCATTGTAACTGTGAAAAGGACCAGTCTCTCGCCCAAAAGCGTGGAGAGGTTAACCATGATCAAAATGAATCAGCACTTCATACCACCAGACTACAAAATACGTGAATCACAGCTGGAAGAGGAGAGCAAGTCGGAAGACATAACTAGTGGGTTACATGACCTATTTCTGTCAGAAGAACCACCAGGGTTTGAGGACGAGCTCCTCTTCCCTGACAACTAGACTTTTAAATTGTTACATTCTCCCTTCCTTTATTTGTGTGTATATCTGTCTTTCTGGTTCAAATTTCAAAACCAACACCATCCTTTCTCTTACTTTTAATTACCTATTGGAGTTGCACATCTGTGCATTTAACTGTGCACTTCACTCCTCAGAGTCCTACTCCATCTTCCTGACTCACCCTAAATTCATTTCCATCTTGCCATACATTGGATGGAGATGGAGAATAGTACAATAATGTATCCTCTAACAGTCCCTCCATAACAAGTGAAACGCACGTGACAATAGCCATCTTCTGTTTTGTTTCTAATCTATGAACTCATCACTGTCTTAAGGCTACCATCTTTGTCTGTAGGCATACACAACTATTCACTGTCAGAACTTGAGCAGGGCTCCAAAATTAAAGTAAACTCGTCATCACTATCAGAAGGCTCTGCTGCATCTGTGATCTGACAGCAAAAGAGAAGAGCAAGACAGGTATATGAAATGAATGATGCCATACATTGCATTGGATGCTTGCTGACTCTGAGAAAATGTGCATGAAGTAGAACTATACTAGTAGTTTAATATAATAACAAAGTACTTTTGTCTCAAGTGATTGTCAATGTTTCCATGTTGTTTAATAATATGTATCCAATTGTACTCCTACTTCTGCAGGTGCAGTCTGGACTTAATCCTAGTCACTCACTACAGACTGAGTTGCTGTTGGTGGTCTGTTGGACAACACGTACACGTGCCACACCGGATGATGATGACCACCATACCATCTTTGCACGCTGTCAGTCAGTTTGATCTGAGATGATTGATGGAATACGTTCAGGAAGTGGAATACAAGGTAAACACAACAATCAACAAGAACCACAGCAGACCTAGGCTACATGTGTGTGCAGTGGTGGAATAGAATAGTAGTATAATTGACTGACAATGGCGCATTGATTTAATCACTTGATTTAGAAAATGCTTAGTTGCTGTATATGCCTTTTGTCTGGAACTGTGAAAAATTTAGGTAAATTGAGTTTGGGCCACAGACTCACGGCCCGGTGTTGTGGTGTGGTCCTCCTGTAACTGTTCTGTGCTGGCTCCTATCTTGTTGTTGTTTTCGATGACTGCTGTGCAACTAGAAGAGTAGAGTTACACAATGTATCCAAGCCGACTCTGTCTGAAAGTCTTCTCACTCACGAGTCTTGTCTTTTTTACACTACACCGTAATTGATTTTTATGTTTTCATTCAGTCAACACTTACAGGCCGGCCTTTTTTCCAGTGCTATTATACTTGGAGCAACAACTCACACTTACCTTACCAATCCTCCTCATCATCCGGCCAGAGGCGCCCAAGAATGATATTCAGTCACAGTGTAGGGAGGACACAATGGAAGGGAGGACAAAGATGAATGACGAGATACAACTACACATTTGGACCTGGATAATACATTAACTTTAGTATAATTTTCGTAATCATTTTTTATTCCTTTTTCCTCTTCATTTATTTTGCGCTTGTGTTTGGTAATTGATTGTTCACTTAAACTATTTCTTCATTTTCTTTGCTAGCTTTCAGCCCGCTACAGCAGGTATTACGGTTTCTCAGAGGGCATACAGCCTAGGCAAAAGTCATATTCATATCATATATAAGAAATACTTCCTTTGAATTGTGTAGTAGTAGTTAAGTACTACTCGTTATATGTTATTAATCATCAAGTTATAACTTATCTTCATCATGAATGCATTTCCTTTTTCTTACTTAACTTTAGATTTATTGGGTAGTAGTGGATCATCAATCATCGTCTTCATTGTTTTGCTTTTGTTGTCTCCATGCGTACTGTTTTTCTTTGTCAAACCTTTCCCCAAACCCCCTTTCCCATCCATTCATCAAACCCTAACCCTCTTCCCCCGGGCTGTGTAATTTTATATTGAGGTGTGGTGTTATTGCATTAAATCTACACCAACAATTGATCGCACGCTTGCTGGGGCAGATGTGGTGAAAGCAACACTAATGAAATCAAATGTCAACGAGGCAGGGCGAGGATCTTCTTCTGCTTGCCCACCCACGCTCATTGTATGTACTAGTGTACAAGGCAATTAATTTCCCAAAGGGACCCAGCAAATAAATGTAAATAATTGGTGGCATTCTTTGAATTTAATTTTACAGCATTTAAGTTTACGAATTAGCATTGTATTTTAGTGACTCCTTCAACACAACTACAGTTATCTTCTTGTACTTGGCAGTCCCCGACACCATTGATTTCTTTGAGTTTAGCAGTTGCAATATTGTTTTTATTTGTTTGTCAGTCTTATGTACTGTACTTTTCTACTTCTCCCACATTCTCTCTCAGGCAAATGACTGTCTCTTTGTTTTTGTTTGCCAATGCTACTGCCAGTGTCTAGTCTACTGCTACCATCACACAACCACAGCATATTCTCCGTTGTCTTGGGAAACCATGCAGCCCTTGTGGTGCCGAACTTAATCATCATCAATCACAGGTAAGAAGAGAAGTTTGCTTGGAGGTATAATGTAGGAGAGACTGGGAGTACTAATAGGACAAATATAACTCAGTGAGGGGTACCACATCTATCTGTTTGCATGTTACACATGTCAATTAATAAATTATTTAAATCAAAAAAAGATATAAAAATATCCTCCTAGTCCTATCCCACCCCTATCCCCACCCTAACCCCAACCAATCGCCAAGTCCAAAGAATGTCCCACAAAAATAACCCCCACACCCAATTCACACCTACCAACAAAAGTATTAAAAAAGGGGCAAATGAACAGGGTCCATTACAATCGGTGGGCTTTGAGGTGTTTGTCCACTATTATTTTGACACACTCCTCTAATTGGTCCTCCAGCTTAGCCACCCAGAGGAGAAGTTGTTGCCGAAATGCACGGCACCTACATTTGCATCCATGATGTGGGGGGGCAGCAGATGTTGTGAAATGCCAGGCAGTGAGCGGCTGCCTGACCACGGCGCCTTACTCCTGCAGGTGGGGTCTGGCTGGGGCCTGGGGCAGTGGAAGAGGCAGCACCTGCTGCCGCCGCCTCTTCCTCCTCCTCATCGGGCTCAGCCACCAGCCGGCGGTACTCATCCACAATGGCCTGCAGTTTCCTTTGCCAGGCCCTGGCTGCCAACTCCTTCCGTGATGGTTTTTGGGAAGGAGTATGAGTATCTATAAAAAAAGAAACAGAATTGTAACAAACTCTTCAAAAATAATTCAACACATAGTGGCAAAGTAGCACTAGCAAGCGCAGTACATACAATTGGTGGCAACTTTTAGTATCTATCTAATCTATCCTCCTGCTTCCCCTGCCTGTAACATTTGTTGAAGTTTTTTTTCTGTTATTATACTTGCCCTAGTACACAGAAGAACACCAGTCTTTTTTGTATCTCCTTTTATATTTTCAAAGTAAGACTCTGCTTCGAGTGACAGTGTCCACCTATGATGAATACAATATATCCAGGGGGCATCCATCCATTAAAAGTAAATGTCTATCATTCTTTATTATCGCCTTAGCTGGTTTCACTTTCACCAACAACCACCCATGCATCCACTCCTTCCTTGCCTTGGGTTTGATTGACACAAACTCAGCTCATGATTCTTTCTATCCACTAAATCCATGCACCCATATTGTTTTGCCCAACCAGGCATGCATCTTCTTTCACCTTCCAGTTCTACCCATCCTTGAACAACCCAAGCATCGGATTCATATCAGCCACGTGCATGAACCTTCCAAAGTATCCTTCTATGGTAGTCTTATTACATCTCTTTCGTCCTTCCTCCTTCCACCCTAGTTCACTTCTTTCCCTTTTTGTTCAACACATCCCTCAAGGCCATCTGATCTGACTTTCAGTCTTCTCGATAACTTTCACAGCTGAGTTGGAGTCTGAAAGAAGAGGTCTTGTTTACTCAACTCACACTGGTAATGCTGCAAAGGGTGTCTTCTTCAACCATTGTATATTGTACAGTAGAACTTCAAATTCATACTTTCTTAATAAGTCTCATAGCACAGTGAGGGAAATGTTCTCTTTCAACCTAGTAATGCAAATAAGTAATGAATATAACTTACCACAGCCCGCCGCTGATGTTTCCTCCCCCACTGTTGCTCCTGCAGATGCCGCAGCCACTGTCCCCTTCTGGATGGCATTAGCATCGCCGCTGGCCCCGACGGCACTTGTGGTTGGTAGTGATTTTGCACCTATAAAAGCAAGTGCACCTTTTTAGATGCCTGCACACCTCCCCCTATTTTACTAGTTGTACTTTTTTCACCAGGAAGGAAGATTGAAAAAACAGTTATGTACAACATAAATCGTTGTAACTAGTCCAAATTGCGTACTACTGTACAGCAGTCATTAGACAGAGTTTAGTTTTAATTTATTAGATGGTCCCTAGGGTCATCTCATCTCTACTCCTACTCTAGTCTTTGGAAGGTTAGCCTGAGCCATGTAACTATTTTAGATCCAGATCTACTGTTTTGACCATGTTACCTCGTAGCATGTTGCACAGTAAGAAAGATACCTTTGAGGCCACTTGAGTGTTGCATACAACTTAAGAGGTTGACAAACAAGTATTAGTCCCTTTTGCTTATCCATAATGTTACACTTTTTGGCATGACTGCTAAAAACTTGCATAGTTGTATTCACTGTCTAACGTGCAACATTTTTCTCATAGGCATATGAGAAGATTGCCTTCTACGAACCAGAGATTTGCAGAGCTTTCAAAAGATGCATGTCTAACCAGTATACGTTCAACGGTGAGGGGTCTCCCACAATTCCCACAGTTCTCTATCGTGCACTAGTTGTACAAAATGTATAGTATTTAATCTTCTTTATTTTGCATGGTGGAGGTGGATGTTTTTCATGGAACACTTTACATGTTACAACAATACAAAGCTTGCTATTAAAAAAATAAAGTTTTTGAACTTGCACATAGACTCTGTGGTATATTTTGAGTGTCTGGGGTGTTGTGGACTTAAACGAGTGAGTGAGCAAAAGGGTGTTATGTTCTGGGTTGTGTAATAAAATAATTGGGTATATCTAACTATCTTCGTGTGGGGGGTCGGGAGTGGGACAAATGACTATGACTGAGACACTTAGGTAGGTAGACGGCCAGTGAATTGTGAGTTCTTCTGAGTTCTTTGACAGGGGTGTAACTAAGGTTCAACCTCCCTATCATCAACATCCTATTTTCTTGTGTATAGTTCTGTATGTGGCTGTGCAGAGAATAACCACAACAGTAGTAGTAGTATACTAACCTAAGAAAAATTACTAGGCAAACATCTGGTTGCGCATTTTGTTGGTGGGAATTGACAAAGACTAGAGATTACAGAGGACAATGCAAAAGACAGGAGTGGATCCAGTGGCTACAGCTATTCTATCACAGATTTATTCAAAAGAATACCTTAACTAAAGAGTGGCCAACAGGGCAAGCTTAGCTACAGACAGTCTAATAGTAGTAGCACAGAGAGTCATAGGGCAGAGGCAGTTTGAAGGAACTGAAAGTCAGGGATGGCATTGGATGCCCAAAATTTGGAAAACAAATTGAAGACGAAAGAAGGTTTTGCTAACATTGAATTAGGAAGGAGGCTTAATAGGTTGGAAAAAATAAGGTGTGTTAAAAAGTTAGGGAAATATAATTGTTAATCATATAAGCACTATGAGACTTACTGGGGCCAGCAGCAGGATCCTCGGTAGAGGAGCGCTCCTCTGGTGGTTGTCCCGTCGACTCAGACCCCGTCTTCTTGCCCCTTGGTGGTGCTGATCATGTAAGACATAATAAAGAAAGAGAAACATTGAGTGCTGTGAATCAAATACATCATTCAAAAATTCTCTCAAACATTTTAGGAAACAACAATTGCAATAAAATTGACTTCGAAGTCTAAATGACTACTGGCTTGCAGGATGCACAGACAGTCTACTTATAGAACACTAATCAAATGTTCCATAAACATTCTGATTGCAGAATATACTAACAAAGCCAGTACCACCTGACCTACACCACCTATTCCAGAATCCAGACGGGCCAATTGTTCAGTAAGTCGGCATTTCCCTTTTATTTTTGCCCGCAAACATGCATAGATGAGATGGAGGACACATGCATAAATTTGTGCATACACGAAATTGTTTGTTGCTTGCGTCATATGAACTGCTACTGACTGACGAGACAATGCTATTGCTGCTAAGCCTACCACTCAGTAAACAAATTTCAAACCAGTTCTATGGAGGGGTGGGATAAATAAGAACTGACTAAGCATTCAGTAACAGAGGAGGCGTCATGCAGACCGTTAAAAAAATATGAACTAATACTGTCCATCCACAACTATTTCACTAAAGGACAATGTAAGGACTAGACTCTAGCAATAGCATTAACTAACTTCAGTTCTCTAAAGTAAACTCTAACATCAATATTCACCAGCCCAAGCTAGCGCAAAGTTACAAACCAGTAAGAGAAGTGGCAAGCAGCACCTGTGTCATACAATAACAGAAGATTTTGAGATGGAATTGATCTGCAATGTAACTAAGCGCACCAGTAATTGTGTTTCTTATTCATCCAAGAATTATACACAATACTTATACTACTATATATATATATATTAATATTACTAGCTACTCACCAAGCCCCACGACCTCAACACCTAGCAGGTCCAACAGGTCCTGCTCCCTGTCCAGAACGTCTGCCAACTGGTGGGCCAGCTACTGGTGGGTGTGCCGGGTTCACAAGTGGGGGAAGACTGCCCGGCGCACCTTCGCCCACCGGCAGTGACGCTCCTCTGGAAGGTAACCGGAGCCTGGCCTGCTGCCAAGGTCAAGGGGAGGTGGCGCTGGATGAAAAAAACCAAGGCGGCCACCTCCGCCTCCCCGAAAAGTTTCCGGGCCTGCACCCCTGCAGGTCGCATTCTGCCACAAGGCAGCCAGCTCTTGGGCGCAGGCGCCTTGCCCTTCGAGCCGGTTCTGCTGCTGCCCTTTGCATGGTTCTGGGGTGAAGGTGGAGGTGGAAAAGAAAAGTTAGAACAAAAAGAAAAAAGTTAGGGGAAAGAAGTAGGAGCTTAAATAAAGAAGTAAAATAAAACAGTAGAAAAGTAAAAAAAAAGGTGGAAAAGTAGAAGTAAAATGCAAAATATAAACTTAGGGACAGAGAAAAATAGATGATAAGTAAAAAAAAGGTAGATAACTGTGAAAATAAGGAAAGATTGCAAAGATAAAAGGTGGATAGAAAACTAGGCCCAGAACCATAGCATAGAGTGTGAAAAACAAGATGGGCAGACCCATCGCAACCACGTGGGTAAGTTTGTGCGCTATTTCATGCGAACACGCACTTTGTCAGCGTGAACAAGTAGTTGTGTTCCCGAAAATGACTTGCACAAAGCGAACACGTTATGCGCGACCCGGAAGATGAAATAGGAAACGCGAGCGGGCGGGACAATTGAAAAAACAAGATGGCCGCACCCATAGCCCACCGCATGGGTAAGGTCGCACGCTACAATCCCCGAGCACGCAGACAGCGCCCTGAACACGCACAACTCGCTCCCGATCAAGAAAAACGGCTCGCGAACGGGTCCAGCAAGCTACTACGCACGCTTGCGAAGCTACGCAAATCTCGCGTAGTGCGAGAACGTCTTCGCGTAGCTTCGCGTAGCGCGATTATGCGTACTACGCCCAGGGTTATTCTTTTCCCGTGTGTGGTTCCCCAGAGAGGTGGTCTCCGAACGGGGTACCAACTTCATCTCTAGGTACATGAAGTCTCTGTGGGAGGAGTGTGGGGTAACTTATAAGTTCACCACTACTTACCACCCTCAAGGAAATGGGTTGGTTGAAAGGTTCAACTGCACCCTGAAAGGTATGATTATGGGCCTAGCGGAACCCATGAGATGGAAGTGGGATGTCTTTTTACCATGCCTGCTGTTTGCATACAGGGAGGTGCCTCAGGAGTCCTTTGGGTTCAGTCCCTTTAAATTCCTGTTAGAGGATCTCTCACACTGGTGAAGGAGGGGTGGGAGAAATCCCGTGGGAAGACACCCCAGCATGTGTTCAGCTACGTGCTGGCCTTCCGCAACCAGACACAACGCTTCAGGAAGCTCGCACAGGAGAACCCAGAAGCTAGCCAGGAAGAAATGAAAAGATGGTATGACCAGAATACCACTCTGGTCGAATTTCAACCTGGGCAGAAAGTGTGGGTGATGGCGCCATTGGAGGCTTGTACGCTCCAAGACAAGTGCACTGGGCCAATTGGGGTAGTGGAGCGCAAGAGCGAAGTAACCTACCTGGTTAACTTGAAGACTCCCAGGCAGCTCCTGAGAGTCTTGCATGTGAACCGCCTCAAACCCCACTTTGAGATGTCTGAAGTGACAATGCTCCTAGCTACAGATTCTTGAATGGAAGAGGAAAGTGACCCTCTTCCTGACCTTCTGGCAGCCAAGGAGCACGATGGGTCAGTGGATGGTGTGGTCCTCTCGCCCACCCTGACCCCAGAGCAGCAGAGGGACTGTCGCCAAGTACTGGGTCAGTTTGCCTCCCTGTTCTCCCTGACCCCAGGTGTCACAAATTGGTGCATCCATGATGTGGACACTGGAAATAGTCTGCCTGTGAAACAGAAATTTTACAGGGTAGCTGACAAGGTCAGGGCAAGCATCAAGGAAGAGGTTTCCAAGATGTTGGCGCTAGAGGTGATTGAGCCCCCAGCAGCCCCTGGGCCAGCCCAGTGGTCTTAGTGCCAAAAGCTGCTGCGCCCGGTGCCACTTCAGAATTCCGTTTTTGTGTGGGCTACCGTGGGCTCAATGCGGTCAGGAAGACTGACACACACCCCATCCCCGGAGCTGATGAGCTTGTGGATCTTTTGGGAGCTGCCCAGTACCTCAGTACAGATGATTTAACTTCTGGGTACTGGCAGATTGCCTTAACCGAGGGGGCCAAAGAGAGGTCTGCATTTTCAACGTCAGAGGGGCACTTCCAGTTCTGAGTCATGCCCTTTGGGTTGAAGAATGCCCATTGTCACGTTCCAGAGATTGATTAACCAGGTACTGACTGAGCTGGAGGACTTCAGCGCTGCATACCTGGATGACATTGCCGTGTTCAGCTCCACCTGGGAAGAACACCTGCAACACCTCTGTGAAGTGTTGAAGGCTATGCAAAGGGCAGGTCTCACTATCAAGACCAGCAAGTGCCAGATAGGGCAGGGATCTGTGGTATATTTGGGATACCAGGTGGGGAGCGGCCAGGTGGCACCCCTACAGGTGACAATTGATACCATTCTGGCTTGGGAGCCCTCCAAGACCCAGACAGTGGTGAGAGCCTTTTAAGGTCTCACCGGGTATTAATGTTAAATGTTAATGTAAGCCAAACTTTTTGAGCGCACGGCTACCCCAAAAGGTGTCCCAGTGCTTTAGCAAAGAGGCCCAGAGAAACAAGAAAACCAAAGGCATACACACTACAGTTACCGCGAGTTACTTGGTGAAGAGCAAAGTCTTCAGCTCCTTCCTGAAAGCCAGGAGGTTGTTCGCTTTCCGAAGGGAAAGTGGGAGCTCGTTCCACAAGCAGGCTGTCACGTGTTGGAAGGAGCGACCTCCCATCCGAACACGTTTGACCATAGGCACCTCCATTTTGGCCAGGTCCGCCGACCGCAATGACCTACGTGGCACATAGAAAGCAATGCGCTTCCTCAGATAGTTAGGACCAATCGCATGGAGAGCTTTAAACGCCAGAGTGAGGAGTTTAAATCTGATTCTCCCAGCGATCGGCAGCCAGTGCAGCCTAGCCAGGAGCGCTGAGGCGCTGGCTCTCCTGGGCAGGCCGTAGATGGCTCTGGCCGCCGAATTCTGAACAATCTGCAGTCTGGATAACAGATACTTAGGTAGGCCTGCAAAGAGCGCATTTGCATAGTCCAGGCGAGATCCCACAAGCGCCTGGACTACATTCCTACGGTACTGCAGTGAAAGCAGAGGAAGAAATTTCCTAAGCATCTTGAGGATGCTGAAACATTTTCCTGCTAATCCCAGGATGTGTGGACGAAAGGAAAGATCATCGTCAAACACCACTCCGAGATTTTTTACCTGAGTGGATGGTTTCTCTGGGGGGAACATGTCCTGGGGCCACCATGTCTTCCAGCCCGGGTCAGGGGCACAGCCGAAAAAGAGCAGCTCAGACTTGTCTGAGTTGCATTTCAGGCTGTGCCGCTGAAACCACGCAAAGACTGCACTCAGACAGTCCTTAATTCTGCCGCCGTTGAAGACCTCTCCCTTCCTGCAGGTGAACAAAAGCTGGGTGTCATCAGCGTATGAGATGACCCGGGCCCCAAACGCCTCCGCTACCTCCGCTAGAGGGGCCATATATATGTTGAAAATGGTGGGGCTCAAGATAGAACCTTGAGGCACCCCCCCCCCTCCAGCGAAGGCATTTCGGCCGAGAACGGCGGAGCCCAGATCACCTGTCGGCGGTCGGCAAGAAAGGATTGAAACCAGTCCAGCACCGTCCCCCGCAGACCAATCTCCCTGAGTCTTGAGAGGAGACCTGCGTGTGGGACGGTGTCGAACGCCGCCGATAGGTCCAACATGACTAACATCGCCTTTCCCCCATGATCGAGCGTCTCCCTGATGGCGTCGGTAACCTCTACCAGAGCGGTTTCCGTGCTGTAATTCGCACGAAAGCCGGACTGGGAGTCATGCAGCAGTTTGTTGTTCTCAATAAAGGTGGACAGAGTATGCTGAACATGTTTCTCCAACACCTTCGCCAGAGCAGGGAGGAGGGAGATCGGTCTGTAGTTAGCCCATTGCAGGGGGTCGAGCAGAGGCTTCTTAATCAACGGCAGAATGAGTGCGTGTTTCCACTGTCGTGGAACCACCCCTGAGCTCAATGATAGATTAAGCAGGGGGTTCAGCAAGCTGTTCAACGCTGAGGCCACCCTGCCCAAGCATTTCGCCGGACAGGCATCCAGAGGCGAGCCAGATTGCAGCCGAGATAACAGCTCAAGCGAAGTCTCGCAGGACAACTGGGGAAAGACAGATAGTAGGGGCCCAGATTCAGCCTGTGAGGGATCTCCATAGGTCGACTTACCCCCTAAAGCGGCGTCAGCTGTTCGGGAATCCACAGATGGAAAAGTGTCCTGAATCTTTAAGATTTTGGCCACAAAAAAGTCGGCAAGCTGTTTAATCCATTCTTCCGTATGTGAATAGACAGGGGTACCTACAATCGGATTGACAAACTCCTTCACAATTCTAAAGAGTTCCCGGCTGGTATTACCGGCTTTGTCAATTCTCTGCTCGAGATAGCTCTTTTTAGCTGCGGCAATCTGTTTGTAGTATGACTTTATCGCGTCGCGGTATTTCGTTTTCTCCGCAAGATCATACTTGCGCCGCCAGCGCCTTTCCAACTTCTTGCAGTCTTGTCGCATTATGCGTAGAGTGGAGGAGAACCAAGGAGCAGAGTTAAGATGAGGGGCTATTCTAGCAGCCCTCAATGGGGCCACCTCCTCGAATCTTGCCTGCAACCAATTCTGGACCAGGATTAGGTCGGCTTCCAGAACCCCGGTCAATTGACACGGGAATTGGCAGAGAGCATCGGCGAGCATGTCTGCTGTCACTAGATGGAAGGCTCTAGACTGCCGGGACCCTTCCTTCAGAGCCCTTTGGCTAGGCTTAGAAACATGCACTAAGGCAAAGTTTATCAGATAATGATCTGACCAAAGTACCGGAAGTGGAGGGGACACCTCAATAGGCATGGAGGAAAAGATCACATCTAATGTGTGGCCTTTCACGTGGGTGGGGCTGTGAATAAAAGGGACTAACCCTAACATCGGCGTGATATCATGGAGTTTGGCAGCTTCAGCGTCTGTTAGACAGTCCATGTGCAAATTTAAGTCGCCTAATAGCAAGCAATGCGCTGAACGCATGCATGGTACTGATAAGGCCGACTGTAGATATTACAGACGATTTGTCAAGGGGTATGGCACCATCATTGCCCCCTTGACAGAGCTGACTTCGAAGAAGCAGCCCAAGAGAGTGAATTAGACCGAAGCCTGTCAAACTGCTTTTGATGCCCTGAAAACTGCCATGTGTACAGCACCGGTGCTCAAGGCACCTGATTCCTCCAATGAGTTTATAGAGCAGATAGACGCTTCAGAGTATGGTGTGGGAGCAGTACTCTCACAGATCAACAACGAGGGCTGGGACCAACCTGTGGCTTTTATTAGTAGGAGGCTACTACCCATGGAACAGAGGTGGAGTGCAATTAAAAGGGAAGCTTTTGCTGTGGTCTGGGCTCTAAAGAAGCTGAGGCCATACTTGTTTGGAACTCACTTCCGGGTTCAGACAGACCACAGGCCCCTCAGATGGTTGATGCAGATGAGGGGTGAGAACCCAAAACTTTTGAGGTGGTCCATTTCCCTACAGGGAATGGACTTTACGGGGGGACACATCCCTGGTACAGAACACGCCAAAGCTGATGGTCTGTCCAGATTCCTCCGCCTTAGTGAAGAGAACTTCCAAGAGTGTGGGCAGTTCTCCTCACTTTCAGCTGGAGGGGACACGTGTTAGACCTGGCATCTTTGGCCATGGTTTCCCCTGTCTTTTTGCCTCTGCCTCCTGCATTTTAGACGCTGTGCTGGATTTCGTTTTGTTGGTATAGATGCTTTGGGCACTTTGCCACTGCTGATCAGTGTCAGGGTGCAAGTGCTCCATGTGTGAATTATGATGGTAATTGGTTATCCATGATTGCCATATTTGTCTCACCAAGAAGTCCCTAGTAAAGTGCACTAAGTGTGCCAGGGCTGGTAATACAAATGCTACTAGTGGGCCTGCAGCACTGATTGTGCCACCCACATGAGTGGCCCTAAAATTGTGTCTCAGGCCTGCCACCGCAGTGCCTATGTGCAGTCTGTGAACTGCCATGTCCTCCTGGTCAGTGTCCCCACTGACCGGGCCTAATCCTTCCCTTTCTGTACACATTGGTCACCCCTATGGAAGGCCCAAGGTACCCCTTTGGGCAGGGTGCAGTGTATGTGAAAGGTAGAGCATGTACTAGTGCAGGTGACATGCTCTGGTAGTGAATTACAGCCATTTTCGTTTTTCACTATTGTAAGGCTACCTTGCCCATAGGCTATCATGGGGAATGCTGGCTACAGTGGCTACTAGCATATCTTCCCATAGGAGCAAGGTAGGACATACAAGTCTGGTATCCCTGAACTCAGAATTTAATAACACATATTTTATGAAAGGTTGTTTTTAAATCCTGTGTTTGAGAACAGCACTTTTAGAAATTTGCTGTTCTCTTGTCTGACCTTTCTGTGTACCTTGGCCTGTTTGTGAATTGACTGTCTGGTTTGAGAGTGACAGGGGCTGGGGAACCCACAGGAGGCTGGCTGAGTCAGCCCTAGGCTGAATGACTACATCTGCATCTTGAGTGGTGGGAGGGGATAGCACCTGGGCCTGAATATGGCTGTGCCTGCCTTCCACAATGCTAGCTCCACCTCCTGCTGGGTGGCCCACGACCCTGCCCCTCTCTCTGAAAGGAAAGGAGAAGCCAGGAAAGCAAAGTGCTCAAGGAACACCCAGAACTGGTTCAGACCAGGCTCAGAGCCCTCCTGCAGAAAGGAAACAAAGACTTTGGGATATAAGTACAGGACCCCAGGCTACAGAAAATTAGAACATCCTGGAATCAAGAAGAAACCTCTGCCAAGGAGAAAGCTGGAAGACTAAAAAAGGAAGACTGTCCTGCTGTGTGCTTGTGGACTGACCTGCAGTTGCTTTGCTGCCAAGGAGAGTTGAAGGACTTTGCTTTGTGCTGTGTCCCCTTGCTTGAAGGAATCTCCAAGGGCCTGAGAAGAGCTGTCTCCCTGTTAAGAAGTCCCAGGAACAAAAGGACTTCACCCCCAGCTTCCCTGAACTCTCCAGTGGGGTTGTCGCTTTGCCTCGCCAGGGTTTCAGGAGTGACGCATCGCTTTCTTTTCAACGCTACAGCTTTCACCTGGAACTTTTGCTGGATCTAAAGGTACTGTTGGCTAAAACGTGACGCAACTGTGGATTATTTTAATGCAACCTTAAGAACTCATTTGAAACCATATTCTTGAACTGTATATGTTGGATTTTTTTCGTTTTGGTCTTGTGTAGTTTAGATTAAAATACCTTATTTTTCTAAACTGATGTGGAGTTGGTTTGTGGTGTTTTCACTGTGTTACTGTGAGTGTTGGTACAAATACTTAGCACATTGCCTTTGATAAGAATGACTGCTCGTGCCAAGCTACCAAGGGGGTGAGCAGTAATTTTATCTAAAGAGGGCATCCTTCTTACCCTGACTAGAAGCAAGGGTCCCTATTTGGACAGTGGTACCTACCTCTGCCAACTACAGACCCCCAGTTCTAACAAAGACCAAAACTACCACTGCACCACAGCACTTCTCAAAAGCATGAGCAACATCGGACTCACCCAGCTCGTCTCAGAACCATCAAGCACTGCAGGACACAAACGGGATCCCATTTTCACCACAAGCAACAGCATCAAAAACTCCACCATGCTGCTCACATGGACTGACCACTCCATCATCCATTTCCAAATCAACACACCTCAAGTCAACACCCCTACCAGGTTCAGCATTCCAAGCTACAGCTGGGGCAAAATAACAGAATCTGACTGACTCTTCTCCCTCAGCCTAGATGAATCTACCCCACAGAAAACCTCAATAAGGACATCAACAACTTGATGACACCACTGACAGAAATACCTACAAGGCTAAACTCAGATGCTCGCACCATCAAATTAGAGACTCCAAGAAAAAAGCACTAGTGGACTACATCAGAAGAAGCTCCAACAGCTGCAAGGCTATCTTCTCAACTGTTAAAGATTTCACCTGAGCCACTGTCAACAACATTGTTGCCTTCCAACAGCTCTGCAACAACCTTTTGAACTTCTTCCACTGAAAAATTGCAAACATCTACATCAGCTTCGCACATCAACCCAACCCAGAGAACTCATTGCTAACCTACCCACTTGACCAAATGGACAACCCTCAACAGAAGAGACAGTGGCAGTCTTGTGGACCATCCACTCAGGGGCCCCAAAGGATCAACCTGGGAAGATCACCAATCAGCACCACTCTGACACACCTCATCAACACCTTTATCAAATCTGCCACTTTCCTAGATGAATGGAAACTTGCAGAAATCAATATCCTCCTCAAGATCTCCACAGTCGTCCCAAAAAAACGGATCAAAATCCAGCCCATCGCCCTGTTCACCTATCCAGTTAAAGTGATTGAGGAGGCCATCAACAAGCAACTCACAACCCATCTCCAACTTCACCATCTTCTAGACAACACTTAATCAGGATTATAAAAAGAATCACAGCACCGGAACAGCACTCTTTGTGGCTAGCAATTACTTTTGAATCATCCTGGCTGAAGAGAAACAGCACCCCTAATCCACTTGACCTCTCTGCGGCCTTCAAAACTGTCTCCATTAAGACTCCACAAGATTGCCATACTAGGATCCGCTCTCAAATGGATCTATTACTTGCTCATGGGAAGAACCCAAATATTCAGGCTGTCACCCTTCACTCCAGAGGCCCAGAAATTGATATGCGGAGTCCCACCGGGATTGTCTCTCAGCCCCACCCTCTTCAACATATACATGACACTGCTCGCCAACACCATCTGATCCCAAGACATCACCCTCATCTCCTACGCTGAGGACACCCAACACCTCCTTTCCCTGACAGACAAGACAACCACCACCAACTTCACCAACAGCATGGCAATGGTAGCAGACTGAATATAAACTAACTTACTGCAGCTCGACTCTGACAAGACACAAGTTTGGGATTTCAGGTATAAGACCTCCCCATGGAACTTCACCTGGTGGTCATCGGAGCTAGGACCAACACCCACAGACCACGCAACATATCCAAGGTTCATCCTAAACAAAAAACTCAACATAACGGATTAAGTAAATTCAGTATTCACCTCCTGCTTCCACATCCTATGCGTGCTGAATTTATTTTTCAAATGGTTACTTCAGAACACCAGATTGACTGTCATGCATGCACTCATCACAAGCAGACTGGACTACGGCAACAATCTCTATGCTAGAATCTCCAAATAACCCCTATACAGACTCCAGGTCATCCAGCACACCGCTGCAAGACACATATTTGACCACTAACGCTACACCCACATCACACCACACCTCACAAAGCTTTACTGGCTCCCCATTCACAAGCGCAGCCAATTTAAACTTCTCACAAACATATACAAAGCCCTACACAACACAGGACCGGAATACCTGTACAGAGGAGTACACTTTCACCAACCCAGCAGACACCTAAGCTCTGCCTCACTCTCACACACACACATTCCCTGCATCCACAAAAGCAAAACTGGAGGTCGCTCCTTCTCCTACATCGCACCCAAGACATGGAATGACCTCCCTTAACACATCGTAGCCTTCTCCTCAATTCTTGAGTTCTGCAAGAAGCTGAAGACCTGGCTCTTCGTATAAGCACCTTCGGGATCACATACCTACATACCTGCCTAAGTGCCTGAATACCCTCTCAGGTGATTAATACACTATACAAATCAACATAACATAACATATCAAAACATAACATAAGTCAGAGAATTGACTTTCTACTGGGACAAACCTGGTCAGTCTATCCAGCTCACAATTGCCCTTAGGTTTGGACTTTAATCCAGTCTAGCGTGACCAGATAACCGTGGTTGGTGCTTGCTCACTTTGCCACTGGATTCAAGCTATCCTGGCTGATGACAGAAACCGATCCCAGGATGCTTGTTTCCGATCCAGGGAAGACATGGCTTGGGAGTTCGGGCTGGACTGTTCCCAGTTCACGTCTATTTTGTGGGGTGTGCTTTTAACCTGAGAGTGTGTTTGAGGAGAGGAATACAAACAGCAACGTCTTTGACAAAATAGTGAGGACTTTTGATTTTTTTTAATGATGGATTGTTGGTACATTTGCTGGGTATGGGGTTGGTTGACAAGGGACACATTATCAACACATGCTCATCTACCTGGGCTAGGTGGGTTATGAGGAGACTGTAGATACTGAGAGGGAGGGGCAGAGCTAGGCCTAAGAGGCCTCGGCATGTCTTAAAAGAGTGCATGTTGCTGCTGCACGTAGTGCATGTACTCTTGTGCACAAGCCCCATATATGCTCATGACTGGTCCTCCCCCTGCTGCCTGGAGCTGGGCACATCAAAGCACTGTTTGAGTTACAGCAGTGCGCCAAGTGAGAGCCAGTGCCTAACGAGCACTGTGACTAGCCCAGTCAGGCCTCCTCATGTAATGGTAATGAGCGATTCTCCTGTGATATCAATTCAATCAGATCATATGGTCAGGCCTGTTGTATTGCCCTTTGCGTTACTGCAACTTCCGGACAACTCCACTAAGTCGTCTGAAGGTGGGAGTTCGGTTTCGGTCTACCCCACGGCGCATGCTGTTTTGGTTGGGCCCACGTACAAAACGTGGTGGTGATTAATGCACACAGCTGTGGGTTGGGGTCTCAGGGTGGAGACCCCTTGCGACAGCATGCACACAGCTTTGTGTGTGGTCCCCTTTTTTTCCAAGGCCGCATCACGCTCATGCAGTCCTAATTGTCGGCGGGTTTTGCAATACGCCTGACCGTCCTTACATTGGTGACAAGGGCAGTCAGACCGTCTCTTGCACCCCGCAGCAGCCATGCAGCACACCCATATATGAGCGGTGCTCATGCTGCGGCGCACCATGCCCTAGAGGGGTGCGTTGAGTGCAGAAGTTGTAGGTGCCCTGCTACATTCACAGAACCTGCTGCTGCGGACAAGAAGGCAACGCCTAGGCAGAAACATCCGCGCAGAGCTCCAAGGGGTAAGAGATCCGGTGTCCTACTGCTGCTGCGGGACTGGGAACACGCTTCCTCTTCCTGTGTGTGGGTCTCTGCGCCCCTGCATGTGCCATCTCTGTTTGGTGGGAGGCATGGAGTCTGCAATGCATACGTTTACAAAACAAAAGGAGGGGAACCCTAAAGAGAACATTTCCAAGGCACCACTTGGCCACGCTAGGTGGCATACCCACGAAAGGGGAGAGTGTTGTTAGGTGGATGTCTACTTCAGGATAAATCCTAGCAGAGGGCTGCGCAGACTGTCCAGCACAATGGCCCAGCTTCCTCCGGTAGAGCCATTGATTGTGGAGGGGACACTTCAGCACAAGCACGAAAATGGAAGGAGTGGGTGGCGCGTGTTCTTCTATTCTTCGAAGCCACGAAAGAGGAAGACGAATAGAAATGTGCCATGATGCTTCACCTAGGAGTGAGAGACATATTTAAGATATCCAAAGCGGCTGTAGAGGCGGCACAGAAGACTCACCTTATTGTGGCCCTCATGGCTCACTTCGAGCCCATGACTAATCAAGATTATGAAAGATTCATATTCAGGCAGGCAAGACAACAGCCAGAAGAATTCCTAGATGTGTTCAATGCACGGTTGAAAGAACTAGCCAGCGTCTGTGGCTTTCACGACGAGACAGAAGAGATATGGGGGCAAATCATCCCAGGTTGTGCATAAGTGAAACTGTAAGAAAGGATCCTAGAAGGGTCAAGGAAAACATTAGTGGATATCCTCACCCTGGGCAAGACCAAGGAACTGTCAAGAGCGCCGGCAGCACACATGGAGGCTTCACTTCAGAACCCATCAAGACGGAGCCATTTAACATCATCACTGCCAACCCGCCAGTGCAGTTAAGCAAAGGCAGGAACGCGAGTACCTGGCTGTTCGGGTACTGTGGGGCCCCACTACATCGCCTCTCGGAGTGACCGGCGAGGGGCAAAAAGTGCACAACATGTGGAAAACTGAACCATTTCATGAAAGTATTCTGCTCCAGCGAAAGGCGGACCCTGCGATCCACATTCAACAATGTACAGGAGGTCCAGGAAAGAGGCAGTGACATGGACAACGATGAGGGTGAAGAGCACATCGTACATTCAGTTTTCACCACTGGTGCTGCAGCCCTACAGTCAAGCCAGCTTCCCCAATGCCATATACCTGTGAGGGAACACCCAACCATTGGGGTATTAGACACGGGGGCAATCATCAACATCATGTCATCAGAGGTCAATGAAAAGATGAACCAGCCTCCATCACTAACTTCCACAAAGATCAAAGTCTTTGCGTTTGGACAACCACTCGTCATAAGAGACCAATTCAAGACCACCATCATGAATGACCTAAAGTCTGTTGAATCACAAGTGCATGTGACGGAGAGGTGAGGATCTGTGTGGATATCAACCTGTTGTTTTAAAGTTTGATATCACTGGTACTTTTTTTAATGAATTTATAAGAAATTGTAATTTAAATATTGCCCTTTTCGAGTTAAGTCATTCTCAATTTTTAATCCCAATTATGTTTTGGTGATATTGTTTTCTTGAAATATGTGTGAGAGCGAAGTGATTGAATCCACCAAAGAGGATCTATATTTTTTTACTATGAACAACACCAATGACTGACTTTATGCTGTATTGTTTAATTAAATTACATCAGAATAAAGAACTGTCAGAGTCCGGACATCAACCTTCTTTCTCCTCCATCATTAATCATCCCCTGGATGCACAAGACACACATGTCCTCATTCACAAAGGTAAACGTTGACTTAGGGCTGTAATATGATTATGCCGTGCTTTGCATGCCCTGGGGCACTTTAGTATTAAAGAAGAGTCCGCAGACGCTTGTGCATCCCCTTCTATAATACAGATAGTGATGACGTTCATAAAGCACCAGCACTATCTTCAGAGGGTATTCCATCAATTGTATGGGGGCAGGCCAATCCCTTTCCCTCTGTACCCGCACCGTATTACAGAAGCAGGGGCAGAGGAAAGAAGCTGTCAGGAGGTGCAGTGACAGTGCGCTACCTAAAAGCTTGAGAAAGCCTCCCTGGACACATTGTAGTTTTTGAAGATGAATATTTATACAGTATTAGGTAAGTAAGGCACCATAGTCTCCTTGACATTGGGAAGAGGAACGAGAGAGAGAGAGAGAGAGAGAGAGAGAGAGAGAGAGAGAGAGAGTTATACTGTACCACACCAGTAGCTGAGCATACTTCTGAGGGTGTTCAGAATTGGTTTATGATGAGGCTGTTGAGATGCAGATAGTTAAAAACTTATTAAAAGGGTACTAAATGTGAAATTTGATGTGGAAGTATTTGAATGCAATGTGGGACTTTATTTGGTAGGCAGTATTTTTTCCCAAGGAATTTCTTGCAAGTAGTAGAGGTGTGCATAACTCTTGCAATTTTCTCAAGTTTAATTATGTGGAATTACCAAAAAATGATGCAGAATTATGCAGAATTACACAAGTAGCATAATTTAGCAGTTAGAGCCATTTTTGTAGTGCAAGATGCATCTTTCCATCCGAAATGGACCTGAGAATGAATTTTGAGCTATGAAAATAGTGCTACATGCAAAAAAATACAAACAGCAGCAGCCGCTCATGCCTAGTTCATTGTTCCTATGCTTCTGTGGTACAATTTTGCCCCAAAGTACTCTTAATTATACAAGCAAATGCAATTGTGTAATTTCGTATCACAAGAGTAGCATTGAGTTACTGAAATCACTGTGATTACTCAAGCATAATAAAAATTTTGGCAGGGCCTACTGGGCAGCAGGTGTGAGTGGAGAGTAACTATCAGTCAACCAAACGAGTTGGAAAAAAATGACTATAGTCCTATATAGAAATCAAGGAATCTTTGATTTTGGAGCATATGAAATGTAGCTAGAAACAACATGATTGGGACGTTTTATTTATGGATGCAAAAACTAGATGTAGGACCAAGGCTAATATTAGTAAAACAGGGTGAACACGTTAGGAAAGTGTTGAGCTTGGCCCTCCCTGCAGAGTCACCACCAAACTTTAAGCATACACCCCTCTGCTTTTTAAACCTGTTTTTGGTTGGCTTTAAGAACTCTGTGCACTTTACCACTACTAACCAGTGCTAAAGTGCTTGTGCTTTCTCCTTTAAGTATGGTAAAATTAGCTCACACCCAATTGCCACATTTAGTGTACTTGTAAGCCCCTAGTAAAGTGGAGCTACATGTCCTCAGGGCCTGTAAATTAAATGCTACCAGTGGGCCTGCAGCACTCGTGCCACCAACTTAAGTAGCTTTTTAAAACATGTTTCAGGCCAGCCATTTCAGCCTGTGTGCGCAGTTTTAAACTGCCATTTCGGTCTGGTAAAATAAACTCTTTGCAAGACCTAAAACTGTCCTTTTTAATACCTATAATTCTCTCCCAGTGTAGGCCCTAAATAGCCCAAAAGGCAGGGTGTATTGCTTTTAAGAAGCTGGACATGAACTTTCAAGTTTGACATGTCCTGGTGATGAAAACCACTCAAATTAGTTTTCTCTATTGCAACGCCTACCGCTTTCATAGGATAATATTGGGTTACCTTATCACATTTAATAAGTGTTAATGTTTGATTAGGAACAGGATGGAATGTCAAGTTTGATGTCTGTGGAATTGTAATTTAAAACCCTTTTTAATGGTCGGATTTTAAGATTTTAAAACTCAATTCCCAAAGTGGCTATTTTAGTAAGATGGTACTTTCCTGTCCTAAGCATTTGGTGACTGCAGCCTGTTCCTGTGTTACATGACTAGGTGTAACTGGCAGTTGGCCTTTGGGTATTCCACCTAGAAAGCATCACAATAGAAGGTCTGGGTTTAGGCAGAATGGGCCATCTCTGACTTGATAGACCACCGAACACACCGGCATTTCAAAGGCACTGGCTTCGTCCTCACACAAAGGACTTCACACTATCCTTTTGTGCCCCAAGACAGACTGGGCCAAGGCAGGGAGGCAGGAAATTCCAGACACCTCTGTAGGGGAAAACTCCAGAAGATTATCCAACTTCAAAGCTGACACCAGGTATAAATATTAGACCCTCAGACCCAACTCTTCAGTATACTTCTGTGGAAGACTCAAAAGGATTACTGTGCTGCTCTGCTGCAAGAAGAACTGCCATGCTGCCTTTCTGCTGTACTACTCTGCTGTACAGCTGCCTGAGTGAGAAAGACTGGACCAGCACCACTATAGTGATTCCAAGGGCTAGTTGGCTCACCTCCTGATCTGTACATATGGGACAGAAAAGGATCCAACCATTTTCACCCCTGCGCCTGGAGTCTGCCTGCTGTCAGTCCTAACCTCCCAAGTTGTGCCCACCGTCAATACTGATAAGGTCTCTTACCTGTCAGTGAGCGCCACAACGTTGCAGATACAATATGGACCCACCTCCTAGTTCCTTACCAAGTAGTTCAGGATACCGTAAATGCCTCCACAAATTACTGATAAAGCGCAGGGAAGAGCACCTTCCCGGATAACGTCCGTATGATTCCTTGCCTATTGACGTCCTTAAAAGTAAGAAATAGAATTACTTAAATGTCCTAGATGTCCATCTAGCATACCAATCACTCACAATACCAGTGTATCTAACACAAAGGGAATACCTGCAAGGTACTAGAAGGATGGATGTGTTGTTCTCAGAGTGGTTTACCAAAATAGAAGCAAATAAATATAAACCCACTGGATACAAGATAACTGAAGTAAATATGAACCTAAATACAATAGCACTTATGTTGTGACATCTCTGGATTGTGCATACACACATACTAGTAGAGAAGGCTCTCTTACAACCAATTGGCAATGCACGTCTGTGGGGATATTCTAAGCTGACATCATGGAATGTCATGATATCAGACTTGAAGGAATGGGCAGTTGAATGGCAGAAGCTGTTGTGTTTGGAGCTCAGCTGGGATGTCGCAAAGCGATAAAGTATTTTGAAGAATATTGCTGACTTTCAGTTCTTATACTGGCGATGATTTGAAAAAACTGTGCGGGGACAGTCCTGCGACATCTCACCCGTGGATCAAGTAGGACCGGAGCCAAGTTACCAGAAACTGAGGCAAGTTACTGGCATCAATGTGATATATTTCAATTTAAGAAAAAGTGGGGAGTTTTGCATGAATACTAGGCATTGGGATCACCTTGTTTTAACTCATACATATTTATGGATACCTACGTCTTAAGATACATATCAACTGACATGAATTTAAAAGGAAAATAAATTCCTACGGACAGCATGTCTACAAAGAAAAATTATTTATAGCCTGAAGTTATTAGGTTTTGCCATATTTCATTGTATTGTTGATCTTGGCACCGGTAAATGTGGTAAACGTTAAAAGCTGTTTGAAGTTAGCGCGAGGCATTTTCTGAACGAGCGATCGACCTGCGGCATCAGGCGCAAGCTTGACTATTGTCCCACTGAGAGAGGCCGTCACTGTGAGGCAAGCACCGGCACGAGCAATCGACACACGCTCCCACTGTGCATGGCCGTTACTGAAACAGCCTTTGGTAACGTGCGCTCCCACTGTAAAAGTCAGTCACATCGATGCGCAGCTTTTACTGCCAAGACAGTCAGTGTCAGTTTAAGACCATAACAAACAAAAAAAATAGACAAAGAAAGAACTCACACTCACCTTTCTGTTTCCCCATCTTCCATTTCTGCTCGAAGTCCTCTTCGTAGGAATGGTAATGGTGGAAGGACTCTGAAGTGCTTGTTGTGTTGAGCGTGTGGGCAGCGCCAACACTGGTGGGACACAATGAGGTATATCGGCCGGGCCCAATACGCCCTAATAACTACAGGAGCCAATATGATGGGTAATCTTGTGGGGCTCGCCGCCGTTGCCTAACTGGCGTACGGTTACGCGCCCCAGCACTTTTATTAAACCATGGTGACATGACCATTACGTTCTCGGCGTGTCTGTGACGTCAACCCGGCACAACATCACATTCCTCCCAACAAGTATAAAAACAACATAATAACAAAAATGCCCCTGAACAGTGGATTGAGAATTTACATCATACAACTTGGAGCCACTCTAGGCACACTTAACTAGCCACATATATATGGAACAGTCTTACGTGAGATAGTCCTTCAGTCGGCACAATGGTTCAGGGTTTCTCTGAAGCTGATACTGGGACTGGCCTCGCCCAGAAGAGGAAACCACCTCCGCCTCAGAGGTGTCTTCACAGCGACTGCCCTACAACAGAGCTTGAGAAACCTCCACCTCTGCATGGCAGGTGCCACTAGGCCAGGAAGCATCCAAATTGCCGGAGTCACCACTATCATCCAATGGGACACATCCCGCTGATCCACTCTGACTGTCCTCAGCTTCAGGCTGAACCGAAGATGACACCAACAGTTCCAGGTGATATCTTTTCAAATGAGAGACATTGCGAGCCACAGTCTCCCGCCCTCTGGTGGCAATGATCCGGGTTCCTTTGATGTTGACCACAGTCCATGGCATCTTTTCATAAGGCAGTTGTCATTTCCCAGTAGAGAAACGATTCTTAAGCAACACCAAGTCTCCTTCTTCGATCCTTCGAGTTTGGGAATTTCGTCGCTGACTTACTTAGGCGTACGCTTTCCTGCGACGAGCGTCAATCATAAAATCATCGGGGTTTTGCGGTTGCCATTGAGAATGATGAGGTATTAAGTCAATGACCACTCGGCCCATCAACAAGTGAGCCGGAGCCACTCCTGTGGTGGTGTGAGGAGTTTGGCAGTAACTTCTGAGGAATGTGAATATGGCCAATTCTATTGACTGCTTTTTGTTGTGTGCAATCCTGATTACCTTATTAAGAGTCCTCATGAACCTTTCCACTTCACCATTGGCTTGTGGCCATCGAGGAGTGATTCTGCAAAGCCGGATACCAAGGGCAGTGAGATATGTAGCCAGTTCCTGTCCTTGAAAAGGAGGCCCATTTTCAGTACGCAATTCTTGCATCAATCCATGGGCAGCCATAATCTTTTCAATTTTGGCTATCACTTCTGCTGCATTGGGAGATGTCACGATCTCAACCTCCGGATACTTTAAATGTTCATCAATGGCTACTAGGGTAGCCGGGCGACCATCAGGCAGACTGCCAAAATCCATACTGACACAGGACCACGGTAATCTCGGCCGAGGCTCTGCAATAACTGGAGCTGGAAGGGGCATGTCTCCAGTGGCTTGACATGACGAGCAGGATCGGACGGTAGCCTCTACCAATTCGTCCATCAGCGGGAACCACACCTTGGTTCGAAGCCAGGATTTGGTTTTCACCATCCATTGATGCCCGACGTGGCCTAACTGTACGCATCAGTCCCTTAACGACGTGGGAATGACCAACCGATGTCCTCTCAACAAGCAGCCCGTCGGGTCTTCAGTAAGTTCGTCTCTGACATGGTATAGGCTCTCCGTGATCCGCTGAGCCGGGATTGTTAGGATTTTCCATTCCTCTTTAGCCTTGTGCCAGCTACCATTTTGCAGAGCCACCTTGGCTCTCTGCAGGCACTCATCTGTGGACGTTGCATCCGCAAGTTCCCGCATGGACAGGGGAATCGGGCATGATCGGGCTGTTACTCACTTAAAATATTCTTCAGTGTCACGTCTGCCCTTATTGCTTTCGTGCATAAATTAGGAAAGCCTCCCCCGAAAGAACTTATGCCAATATACCATGCAAAATGCCATAGTGTAGCTGTTTATGGCGCTGGGGTGTGGGGCTATGTTTCCGTGGACATTCTGCAGAGGGTAGAGAACAATTTTATTCGCTTTTTGTTGGCCATCCCGCAGTGCTCTCCAACGTATGGTTGCCATATTGAATTGGGTGTGGATTACATTGCAGACTACATTAAAATTCAGCCAATACTATTATGGCACCACATCTGGTCAACAGAGCAGTGTAGTTTAACACGTGCACTAATTTTAGACTGTTTGGGCTTAGATAATTGGTCAGATAGTCCGTGGCTGTCCTTTGTACACAACTTTTTAAGGATTTGGACCTTCTTACATATTTTAAAGAACCTTCCATCTTGTCCACTATTACAAGAAAGACCTTAAAAATGTTATGTTTGTCACATTTAAGGAAATTGCGTATAGCTCAAGAAATTAACAAAGTTTCCAACCGACAAATTTTAACCATTCAATGTACTCAGGGCATTCAACCGTATCTTACCTTTTGTCTGACCACCTTTGAAAAATACCTGTTGACTATGTTCAGGTTCAACATATTTTATCGTTTGGTTATATTTCCGAAGAAACAAGACTGGTCCATTCCATCTATCCGGTGTCCTTGTGATGGTATTTCCGAACAGTCCATTATCCTTGTAATATTGTTCTGCAAATTTTATGAATCACCCCGCAAACGTTGGATCATTCCTACATTGTTATCTTTGGGTTTGAGAAGATGTCGTCCTGCCCTTTTGGCGTTACAACTTTTAGAAACAGTATTTAGTGCCAAATGTATTGCCTTATTTCTTAAAACCTGTTTAAAAATTTGTCGCAACCAAGACTAATTGTAGCCCTACTGTTTTAACATTTTTACAGTTATTTATTCTTTTATATCTTTGGAATGAACTCTTGTTCTTTTTAAACTATGTATGATGATTTTTATGTGTACTTTTTGTGGTTCCTTTAAAATTTGGAAACCGAATAAAAGTTATTTACTACTACTACTATACTTCAGTGTCAGCCGCATCTTCCATTTCCATGTGAGTGGCCGCTTGGGGATGTCAGGACAAGTAGTCCACCGTATTGCGAGAACCAGGTTGGTACTCTACTTTGCAATTGTAATCTTGAAGTTGCAACATCCACTTCTCAATCCTTGGCGGAGGCTTTGTGGATGTTCCTGAGAATAGGGCCACGAGATGCTTATGGTCCGTTGCAACCAAAAATGGCTTTCCGTAAACATACAGGTGAAAATGGCGACATCGCCAGTGTATGGCGATAGCCTCCTTCTCTTTTGGTGAATATCTTTGATCAGTTTCGGTGAGGGACCGACTTGCGAAGGCCACGGGAGCCCTGTCCTCTTCCTGACATCGTCTCTGCAAGAGCACAGCCCCATGGCCCATGGGGCCTGCATCCACTGCTATTTGTGTCATTTTTTCAGGATCAAAGCTTACGAGAGGGCATTTTTGATTCCTTGAAGGGCTTGGCTTGATACGGACCCCACTTCCATGGAACCAAGTCTTTGGTGAGCTCTCATAGCGGCAGCGTTAAGGTGGCGAGATCCCGAATGAACCTACCACAATACTTTATCATGCCAAAGAAGCTGCGAACTTCCGTCACGCTTGCAGGGGCTGCAGCATCTTTGATGTTGACTCCTTCTGTGGAGAATGTGTAACCGAAAAATTGGAGTTTCTTCTTTAGGAATTCACACTTCTCTCTATGCAGAATGAGTCCAGCATCTCGCAGACTGTGGAGCACTTGGGTGAGACGTGTATTGTGTTCCGGAAGCAACTTTGCGTGTACCATGATGCCGTCGCTTACATTGATTATGCCAGGGATGTCCATGATCAATTCATGAATGATGTTTTGGAACACTTCTGTGGCAGTCGATACTCCAAAACTCAACCGAGAGTAGCGTCGGAGCCCCACATGGGTTGAAAAAGTGGTGATGTTTCATGACGCTTCATCAAGCACCAGTTGATGGTATCCTGACCGTAAGTCGAGCTTGGAGAACCAACAGGCTCCGGCCATTTCTCCAATGAGATCATCGATTGTCGGAGTGATGTGGCGCTCACGTTTGATCGCCACATTCGGTAAGCGCATATTGACACAGATTCTCACCGTGCCAGGCTGCTTTGGTTTCCTCGTGACCACGATGGGAGAAACCCAAGGGGTGGGTCCAGTGACTTTCTCGATGATTCCTGCTACCTCCAACTTCTTACGTTCTTGTTCTACTTGTGGCCGTAGATGGAATGCTATCCTCCGATGTCGTAGGGCAACCGGCTGGACCGTGGGATCAATATGAAGATGGACTTCTTTCCCCTTGAAACTTCCAAACCCTCAAAGACTTCTGAAAACTCATCTAGCAGGTGCTGTATTTACTCATGATGTAAAAACACAAAACCTGGGCACACATATAATTATTGACAGTTCACAAAGTAATGTAAGTCTGGTCAAAACCCGTTCCGACTAGACGCTGACAGAAAAAGTGCTGCCCTTTCAGATTTCTCCGTGGTCTCGGACTCGTCCGCCCATCTGACCACTCTCCATACCCAGTTTTCCATTTTCTTTTACCCGTTGGAATTATCACCGGACAACCGATTCCTAACATGACGTTCGTAAAGCCCTGAAGAGTCATTGGCATTGTCCATTGACGAAACACGTGTCGGCTGGTGTTTGTCCATGTTTTACTACACGTATTAAAGCAACAAGATTTACATCCGGTGTTGACCAGACTTACATTACTTTGTGAACTGTCAATAATTATATGTGTGCCCAGGTTTTGTGTTCTTATCGTACAGAGCAGGACCCTGCGCCTGTCCATTTGAGGGGTTTTGGGTTTTCCCCTTTCCTGGCAGCACCATACCCCTTAACTATTTCCTGTATTTAGTCACCCTTCATAGCAACCTGTTGGAGCGCCAAGAGCCTGTCACACCAAACCCTGCGCAGTAACCATTTTTACTCATGATGTACACTGAAGCGAAAGTCACCACTCCGAAGTCTTCTGCAGCCCGACACTCCAGCAGCATGCCTTGGCCATCTTCGGGACATATACATTGGTGTTGACAGCACGTTCTCCGTGGGCTATGGAGGTCTTGAACCGCCCGAGGATCTTCAGAGGGGTGGTTCGCTCTAACTTGATTGCCTTTTCATGTGTCCCCTTGCATCCTTGTTTTTCCTTTAATGTTTCATTCCCAAATGTACAAATGCATTTTATAAAAATTTATTGAATACACAATAAAGCTGCGATTAAAAAGCAATCCCTTTTCTGAATTTGACTTTCAGTTAGTGGAGGATTTACCTCATTTTACATTCACTTTTATCAGCACTGGCATCTTTGTTTTGTTGTTTATGATATAGGCTCAGCCTTGCTGATTAGAGCCAGCCCCATTTTGTTTTTCATATGTAATAGGCCTGGACATCCGGGGTAGCCACTCCACCAGTGTAAGTAGATTAGAAACAGGTTCTCAGAGCCACCCGCAATGCCCCACCTACCCAGAGGAAACGTGCTAAAATAGCATTCAATTGGTGAAACCATGTGGGTTTTATCAGATAGAGATGACTCTGTAACTGAAAAAGGAGACGAGGCAGGTAAATCATCTTAAAAATAGTGGACCTGACAAAAAGGGATAGAGGTAGGTGATACCACACAGTGTTTGATCGACCAGCTGCACCCACAGGGGGGCGAGATTCTTATGCCACGCCAATGCCTGAGACAAAGCAAGATATACCCCCAAGTATTAAATGCCGTCTGAGACCACCACCACTTCCTTAGACCAGTCTCCCAGCTGCACTCAGCCTTGCAGTGGCCATCGGAAGGATTTTCCATGGTTCATATAAAGGCCGACGAATTCGCCAAAGATCTGTATAATGCAGAGGAGACACGGACCAGTCGGATCCAGGTCTGTAAGAAAAAAACAGGACATCATCCGCATAGAGCGCTATATGGTCGAGGTGTCTGGCGCCCATTGGTAGCAGCACATCTCCGCATCTATCCCCACTCACATCCCAAGTGGCTCCATAGCGAGTTCAAAAAGGTAAGGGGAGAGCGGGCATCCCTGGCGTGTCCCCTGTCTATAAGAGAAGCTTCCAGAAATCGAATCAGTCACTCAGTCTGAGGCGGTGATATCTGTATACAGTAAGCTGATAAGGCTGTGTAGACGGGGGTCAATGTTAAGGCGATCCAGCAAGGTGAAAAGGTAGATCCAGCTAAGGGAGTCAAAAGCCTTGTTCATGCCTGACAAAAGAAACGCAACGGGATATCAATTTTATCAACTCTAGCAATGACATTGTGGGTCTGTCTGATATTATGACGTGTGGCACGGTTTGGCATAAATCCTGCTTGATCCAGGTGGACCAACTCTGTGATGTATGAGACTAGGTGGTTTGCAAAAAAAATCAGACAATAGAACGAGAAGTGTTATGATGGACGGCCCAGTATCAGAAACCCAACGATCTCAGCATTCCGACAATCTGGTGGAAGACTGCTGGAATCCCAGGAGACTTCTGGGCCGCTGTAGTGAGGGCTGGGCCTTCATGCCCACATTGCTATGTTAGCATAGGCTTATTAGAAGTTTAAACTTTAGATTTTGCTGCTTTTTGCACACGACACTGCATATAGCTGTTGTTGTAAGTTAGGCTGCATGAATTACTTCACATGAGAAAATGCTTGTTTTTGGCATCCCTAGACTTACATCGCAAACCTAGTCTGCACAGTAAGTGCTAAAGCCACCAAGGTTATCATAACAAGGTAGCTGTTGTTCGAGCTGATCGGCTCACATTTTAGACATTACATACATGCAGCTGCAAGCCAACGGAGATTCTGGTGCCTTTAATATTGCACTGTAGGCATGATTTCAGATACTTTGGAAGAATTCCAATATCCAGAGAGACAGTGAGCTTTTGCAGATCCTGATGTGATACACGCCTGCTGATCTTAGAGGTATGGGATCCCTCACACAAGCCTAAGAGACCTTCTATATTTTATAAAACATACTTCCTATCTAAGGAGGGTGTTACACTAGGCACTATAAGACCTGCTTTCACCATCATTGTAATATGATTTCTACTTTTGTGTTTTATGGGATTGTAACAATGCTGATCTTATTATTTCTAATCATATGCCTTTTAATGTTAGCAAACATGCTGCATCTTAGAGTACTCGTTAAAATAAATATTTTAACCTTTCCCATGTCTTTTTGTTACTCCTGTTGTGGACAGGTATGAGAGTATAACAAAAGAGTGTTCTTGCTTCCCACCATTCCTGAGCATAACCTAAGTCACATGTTCTGGGTTGTCTAATCATTGGTGAGTGTTTTGGTCCACCACAATTCACTGAGGTCCTTAGTCTCTGTGCAGAGTTCTGTGTAGGACCAGAATCCCTGCAACACCGCTAGATAGGGTTGTAAGAGCTGCAGATTATATATTTGAAAGAATTCGCAGGGGTAGCAATTCGGGCCCAGTGCCTTTCCCACATGCATATCTAATAAGGCAGGCAGAAGCTCCTCTGCGATAAGGGGGTGTCAAGTGCATCTTGTGCTGCATCTGATAAGGCAAGGGGAGGAAATTCATCAAAAAGTTTCTGTACCAAGGCAGCAGGCAGCACCTCATGGGGGCATTAAGGTCCGTGAAGTAAAAGTCAAAGCTATTGGCAATAGCAGACGGGTCTGTAAAGACAATCCCATCTGGCCCATGTATAGTTGGGAGCATCTGTGGGTGCAGTGTCTGCTGACATAGACACTGCATCAGAGTGCTGGCCTTGTCCCTGCATTGATAAATCCGGCTATGAGCTGTGAGCCAATAAAGGCGGGCCTAGTTAATGGGTTTGCCGGAATATGTCTGTTGCACCGTCAGCAGTTATCTACGCGCAGACTGCCCATCCTCATCTCTACTAGCACATTCCAAGTCAAGCAGCTGGGCTTTAATTCTGAGCAGTGAGTCCCATTTCTCTATGCGCTGTCAGTATGAATCACTCTAAGGCATCTGCAGAAATAAAAACAAACCTGTGATGCACCGTCCTACTGGTAACTGTATAACAATACTAAAAAGAGAATGACACAGAGATCATGTTTCTTACCTGAGAAACTGATGGAATGTGATCCTTCACGTAGACCCCACGAACAAGTCGTCGGTGAAAACCCGCGTTCGAAAAAAACACTAGAAGCCAGAACTAATATCGGGAAAACCCGAATCACATGATAGAGAATAGAGGTAGAAACAATGCCACTGGAAGTCCCAGCAATGTCCGAAAACCCATAGAGTCGAGAGTGATGTCGGGGCACCCGAGTCACGTGTCGGCCGATAAACAAAGAAAAAATACTCAATGTAGTTAACTATAATCCTAGTGAACTACTAAAAAAAGAATGCCTGATATTCAAATGTAAATATTAATCATGAGTCCTAAACCAAAAAAGATAACTCCTAAGGAGTAGCTTCTATTACAGCTCTTGGATGGGGAGGTGACCTGAGAATGATGTTTTCTGTGGCTTATGAACCGCAGCGCGGGGACACACTAGTAAAGTGTAACCAAGTGCTTTACAAATGTCATTATCATCATCATCATAATGAACTAAAAAATCGGAATCTAATGAGAAAAAAAAGGATGTCAAAATAAAATAGCCAAACTGCATGTAGATAAAGGACAACCACCCATCACCATTGGTGTCACAGTAAAAGAAATAGAAAGAGCATATTCAAACATGTTTATGTGGCAATTGTCAATAATCAGATATATGTCAAAATGTAAGTAGAAACATCAAGCATATCTAAACGATCATTGAGCCCAAAGGGCACCATAGAGTTCAGATATTTAATACAGAACACTTCTCTTTGGAGGAGTTTTTTTGAATGATCTATACCTGAATGTAGTGAAACGGATTCTATGCTTTGAAATCTCAGCTGAGATATTGTGTGTCTAGATTCATCCCAATGTGCGGCTAAAGGTGAAGTGGAGCTATGGTTTCTTATTTTACTCTTGTGTTCCGTAATTCTAATCTTAGTTTTTCTCTCAGTTTTGCCTACGTAGACCTTGCCGCATGGGCACTTAATGCAACATATCACGTTTTTAGAATCACAATCGCTCGTGTGTCTTAAAAGGATCCTTTTACCAGTAAGTAGATGAGTCAGGGCGTTGCCAATGATCACATTATTGCAATGGATACAGTTGTTACACTTCATAGTTCCTTTGTATTCTGTGTCAGGTATAGTTTTTGCCGGGACTGTTAATAATGATCGCAGATTGTTGCCACGTGTATATGCATAGAGTGGTTTTTCCTCAAAAATGCCATTGAAGTCTGGTTCATGTGCTAACATCTCCCATCTTGAAATGATGATTTTTCTAATTGTTGTGGATGCTGTGGAGTATTTAGAAATGAAAACCATTCTATCTTCACATGGTTTAATTGCTGGTTGAAGCAGATCTCGACGGTTGATTTTTTGTGCACGTCTAAGACATTCATGAATTTGAATTGAATTTAAAACATTTGTAAAGCGCAGCGTTCACCCTACGGTTTCTTGGTGCTATAGAGGTAGGTCCAGCAACTCAGGGCAGAGAAAGCCTGGCGCAGAGAAAGTAGGGACAAGTTACAAGGAAAAGGCCTGTTTAAACAAAAAAGTTTTTAGATCTTTACGAAAGGAGGAATAGTGTGTAGCAAATCGTAGGTGGTCGGGGAGGGAGTTCGAAAAGGTAGGAGCCAAAGTTGAAAGGTTGGCTCCTCCCCACTTTTTACGTTTGAAACGTGGGATTTGCAGGAGGGATTTAGAAGAAGAACAAAGCTCTCTGACAGGAACATATTTGTTGATCAGAGAGGAAATGAAGGCGGGGGCAGTACCCTGGCGAGCCTGAAAAACCATGCAGCCGGTTTTAAAAGGGAGCGTTCCTTGATAGGAAGCCAATGAAGCTCCTTAAGAAGGGGTGTAGAGTGATGAAAACGTGGGAGACCATACACCAAACGGGCCGCTTGGTTCTGAACCATCTGGAGCTTCTGCAGGCTGTATGCAGGGATGCCGTTGTACAGGGCATTGGCATAATCCAGCCGCGAAATCACCAGCGCGGACATGATCAGTTTGAGTGCCTGGGGGAAAAAACGGGAAACAGTGCGAATGGTTCGGAGAGTGAGGAAACAGGAAGAAACAACAGAACTGATTTGTGAGTGTAAAGTGAGTTGGTTGTTCATTTTGACACCCAAGGTTTTAACTGTGGAGGAAGGAGTGGGGGAAGGACCAAGAGAAGAGGGCCAGAAGAGAGAGTTCCAGGGACTGGAAGAACCACCTGTGAGAACCAACTCGGTTTTGTCCGGGTTCAGCTTGAGATGGTTGTGGTTCATCCAGTCCCTGATGAAAATCATAGTGGACTGGAAATTTGAGACAGAGAGGGGAGAGGAAGAGAGGTTAAAGATGAGCTGGAGGTCATCCGCATAATTATATACGGTAACCTCCAGCTGCTGAAGTGCAAAGATTAGAGGAAAGATGTAAAGATTGAACAGTAAGGGAGAAAGAGAGGAACCCTGGGGAACACCGCAGGTGACTTGGAGTGGGGTAGTCGTGAAATCCCCCAGCCGGATCAAGAATGTCTTCTGGGTAACCCCGTGCTGTGAAACTTTCCAAGTAATCTTGTTCCTTAGTTTCTGTAGTATTGGGATTGGAACAGATACGACGCACTCTGATCAGTTGTGAAGAAGGCAGGTTCTTCAATAGACTTTTATGGTGAAAACTGGAGTAGGCAAGAGTACTATTCTGATCAGTGGGTTTCTGGTATACTGCAGTTTCACATTTCCGTAGGTCAGGTGATTTAGAGATCAGAAGATCAAGAAAGGGAATACTTTGTTGCTGGATGTTGTATGTAAATTGTATCCTTGGATCTACTGTATTCAATTCATCAATCATCAACCTGAGTTGTATGCTGGTGCCTGTCCATAAGATGAAAATATCATATATGTACCTGCAGTACATTTTGATGTTTTGCCACCAATTCAGGTTATTCATGATGTTTTCCAGATTGAATATAGCCATAAAAGTGTTGGCGTATGCTGGGGCTCCAGAAAAGCCCATAGACGTTCCAGTAGGTTGGGCATAAAAACATCCCTGCTACTCAAAGAAGCTATGATAAAGACAAAAGTTCAGCAATTTCAGAATGAACAATTTTTCTATTTTGATGTCATCTGTGCGTAGTAGTGCCCACTCAACAGCTTCTAGACCAGCTTGGTGCGGAATTGATGTATATAATGCGGTGACATCTATGGTACATAATGTGATGTCAGAAATGTCTGTTCCATGAAAAGATTCCAGTTTTTCAAGAAAATGTGTAGGATGTTTTTATGCCCAACTTACTGGAACATCTATGGCTTTTCTGGAGCCCCAGCATATGCCATCACCTTTATGGATATGTTCGAACTGGAAAACATATACCTCCTGGTACCATCACCTCCTACACTCCACTGGTGAAATCTTTTCTCTTCACATTTTTTAATTGCATAGCAAGCATGTGTCATTCACAATTGTCGTAAAACTGGCATGTAACCACAAACCAGGAGTTGTGCTCCTATGATCCACCGTGATCTTCATAAATTATATTTTCCTGATTATGAGTAATTTAATTAAATTTTTGTTGTAGGCTCCCCCTGACGAAGGGACTGTATAGTCCCGAAATGCATCTGGCCACACACAATTAACAGATGAAGATTTGAAATATATGTTTGCATATTATTATCATGTGTTCATGATATATTGTTGAAACGGAAGACGTTTATAAATCTTGTATTGTTTCCTTTTTGAATTTCGTTGATGATTTGAATATGCATATGTAAAATCCATGCATCTATCTGAAAATATACTGCCAGTGAAAGTATAAGTTGATTTGTGATGATTTATTAATAATTATGGTTTGCTGGACAGGCAACCTGTGAACAGTGCACAGTACCTAGTAGATTTTCCTGCTATTACTTTCTTCTAAGCATGATGAAGGACACAGTGGGAAAAACGAATGTTAATAAACAAAACAAGAAACCCTGCCTCACCCCCCTCCATCCCACCCAATTCCTCAAAACCTTAGAAGTATCTGTCACGGTGATCTCCATGTATCCGCGCCAAAGGGGGTGAAACACAGGCACACACCAACAGTTCCCCATGAAGCTATCCCCAAGTTAAAACAGAGTCCTCAGACGCTGAGAAGAAGGGGATGTGGAGCGGGCCACATATAGGCCCCTACAAGGTGCCATCAACACAATTAGCAATCAAAACATAATGCTCAGATCCCAATAGTAGTGACATATAGTCCAAGAAGAAATAAAGAGTAGGGAAAGTGGGTCAAAGTTCACCAGCCAGTCTGGTCCATACAGAGAAGTGACCTGTGATGCTCAGTCTCCATGTTGTATTGGTGGGGAGTCGAGCAGAGCCAGGTTACCCCGGGAGCTGGAAATGCCTTGTGCTTTCGAGACGTCCTCTGATCACGATCTTCGGTTCGGTTTCCCTTTAGTCTTAGCATGGTGCGTCAAGGCCTCTCCAGATGATGATTCTGAGTCAAATCATGGCGGAGTATGTGGCTCGAACATCCGCCATCATCTGCACAGGGAAACACTATAGATACAATATATATAAAAAAAAAAATAATACAATATTCAACATGCAGTTAATCGAAAAGTGTGTAAATCCCCTTGCAAAAGCACAGTTGTACAGCCTCACACACAGTCACCACATCACAATCATACTTAAACACACATCCCATACATAGTGATTCAGCTACCAAGGCTTGCAATAAGTAACTCTTCGTGAGAATCCTTCATTATGTTCCAAGGTTATGCAGCCAGCTGGAAAGTAGATCAGGCCGACCTTTCAGTGGATTATTAAACTTGTGTCCACCTTCATCAGGACCGCTCAATTTCTTTATTTTAAAACAGCGGAGGCAGTAAGGGTAACAGTCGGTTGCGTGTAGTCTGTGTCAAGACTAGCGGTCCACACTAGGTGCCTCTGAAAATATATTCAGTCTGAGCGCTTTAAAGCATATGTTATACGCATGACTCCTCTGAAATCTGCTTCAAGGGATTCGGAGTCTCTTACGGGGGAAAAGCTTCATTTTAAATTTGCCTCTCTCTCAAAGTGCACGGCTGCTCCTTAGGTGTGTAGTTGCCATGTAGATTCTAATTTAGTCTATTCCTTAACACTGGGGTTTCATCTTCTCTTCCTTGTCATATGTTGTGTGTCCTGAGTCTCAAATACACGAGGTGTGAGCAGGAGATTTTTGCACAGACAGGGCAACTTTCTGCACAAAAACAATCCTCAGAAGCATTTACCTCATTCCTTAAATGTGCTGCAGAACACCCATGCTCCACTCATGGAAGGCCTTCCTGGGACAAAGTAACGCAACGCAGCAATTTATGCTGTGTTGCATTACTCCAGATTTATCAAGCCATGCAGGGCGACACAAGGTGACCTTGTGTGGCTTGATAAATATTACTTAAGTGTCACGTTGCCCTTGTGGCCCTCTTGCTTGGCATAAGTGGGACACAACACATTGATAAATATGCCCTTAAGTATTTATCGATACAAAATGTTCAAATGTGAAAGAAATTGCTTGCTGCACGGAAGATAAAGTTTTTGCTAAAGGAGAAGCATCATCATCATCATGATCTTTATTTCGACCACTTAGATTTTCTAAAGGACACATCACAATATTATTATAAATATAACAGTCATCGTTTAAAAAAGAATTAAGAATACATTACAATAAAACAAAGCAATAGTTGCTTAAAAAAGCAAAAATAATTAGAAGAGGCCTATTTAAAAAGAACTTCATTTTAAAGGATATTAGCATTTCTAGTTAATCCTTAAATATTAAAACTAAAAACCCAGCACCTATAATCATACATCTCAAGGAATAAAATCATCCAAAAACCATCATACAATATTGGACAAGAGAAAGGGGTCACTCAATACATACATCTAGGAGTGTAAACGGGTGCCAAAAGCCAAAATGAAATTCCAAGTCCATTAAAAAGATCATCCAATACACTTCTTGCATTTAATCTAGAGGGCCAACAAAAATCTGGCTAGGCCAAACACCACAACTCTCTTAGTGTCAGTACTAAGGATTAGAAGAACCTCAAGATAGTGTTTAGAACTAATGCACCTACATAAGGGGACAATGCACTTAGTCTTCTGATTTTTTCTGAAAAAGGGCAGAAAAATAATAAATGAACCAGGGATTCAGATCCTCCCTTGCATGCTGGACACTGATCCCCCAGTAATGCCATCTACTGCAAAACGCCCTGGCCGGAAGGGTCCTATATAGGAATTGGAGAAACAATTCCCACGTGATGGCTGGGACTGACTCATCAATAGTAGATTTGTTTTGGGGATAAGGTTTTAAAACTATAAATACTAGAGCAAGTGATCCCTCAGCTTTGGTCACACATTCCACCCAGAAGAATTCCCAGTAGATTTCTTTAATCACGGCTCTCAAAATCAGGGCCATCTTCCCTGGGTCTATCCAATATATTTCCAGACACATTTTCCTTAAGGTTGCCCTAAGGGATTGTAATTTGTAACCAGAATACTTAGAAATGGGCACTAAAAAATATCAAGGAAGCCTACACGATAATGAGCAAGAGCTTCTGTGGACCATACCCAATGCCAACACATTCAAAGTTTGCACTCTATTTTACGAGCATTCTTCCTTTGAGCCAAATCTAGGGGAGTGCTTACTGAAATTAAATAGGGATCTAATAAAACAATTCTCAGTCTCTGATAGACTGTCAATATCCCCACTTCCCCACAGTTCTGCTCCAAACAAGACTCAACCTAGGGCCTTGGTGCTATAAATTACACATGCAGGGGCCACCTTTCTAGACCTGGTTTTTTATGAATCCTAGTTATATGTGAGGTTTGCTGCATTAATGCAAGGTGTGCTTTCTCCTGCCAAGGGGCCCATGACAGAGATGGAGTAAGTTGAATGCCTAAGTAATCAAAGGTGGCAACCAGTTTGATGGGATTGCCCCCAACTAACATACTCTTTTTAAAAGGTTAAGAGGCACTATGAGAAAAGAATATAACTATGTCTTTCTGCTGTATATCCCCAGCCCTCGCTCTGTGCAAAAGGAGTTCAGATCATTTAATAGTTGTTGGAGAACTTTGGAAGATTATGAAATTATTAAAGTATCATCGGCCTACAGAAGAGCCAGAGCCCTGCTCCCTCTGATTTTTTGGATGTTGCTCTTTATCAAGCTGGGCCACCATTCCCATAATAAATAGTGAAAACAGGGCTGGTGCCAGAACGCACCCCTGCCTGACTTCACGTCTGATTTTAAACAGCTCTGTAAGCTGCCCCTCTTCCCCCCACCTTAGCTGGACCATTTTATCTACATGTAGTCTCTTCAAAATATCTAGTAGATTTTCTGGGAACCATAGCTCAGCCAACACCTTTCAGAGTTTGCCAATTGGTACTAGGTCAAAAGCTGTCCCTAGGTCCACAAACGCTACCCTAAGTTGACCACTGGGTTGAGAAAAACCACGGACCAAGAGATATTAGGCGGATAGTATTAGAGAAGATAAGAGAGTACAGAAGAAAGGCAATAGTGCCTCTAGACGCAAATTACGTGAACAGTGGTACATTATTAAATTTGACACTATAAATAGAGGTCTCAATAGTAGAGAGAACTGGGAGAAAATAATAGTAACATAACAAGGAGTACCTTTAGAACAAACCCTGTGTACTTACATGTTCTCTCCTTTTAGTGTAGATACAACATTGTTCAGAAGAGGAGTAAATCCCTAATCTAGAGTCCTGAAAATGGTGGTACTTAAATACATCTTCACAGTCACACCGAAACTCGTCGACGCCTGCTTTTCTTGAAATCCAACTGTATAAACACCTGGGAAAGGAATAGTTATTCAACCAGGGTTTTCAATTCATAAGTTTACAGTGTTGGATCTTGGTGTGCAACAGTGTGTATAAAACTGGGTCTCTTCTTATTTGGTTGTATTTTTTGTTATTTTTATTGTGCTGTATTTTAGCATATTTAGCATTCAATGTATTAGGATGTACCATTTATATTATGCATACATATTTAATAATGATTTGATTGTTCTTTTCTGTTTTCTTAAATGTATTGATTATTTTTAAATATCTTGATTTACATAATCTTTTAGATTTAAAATGTTATAAATAAAAACATATTTGTAAGTATTACATCTCTATTTGGGGTATGTTTTGGATTCTATGTTGATAACATGTTGACACAGTAAGAGTTGTATGTTAAGTGTGTGTGATTGGTTAAAGAGGTATAGCTCGGGTGTTATTGTATTTAAACCAAGGGGAAATTATTTCTCTTTACCACAAACGCTACAAACAGTTTGCTCCTTTTTATTATTACTTCCATCCCAAAAAATACAAATACAACAAAAAACTGATCCACAGTGCTAACAGTAGGATAAACTGTGTTGCAATGCAAATCCTCCTCTGTCAGTTAATATATCATCTAAATGTGTCTGAAAAGTAATGCTATTATATACCACGTACTACTAGAATAATACTGGGCATTTCTTACGGATATCTGAGTGTTGCTCAAATGATGCAGATTGCAATAGTGATTTTCAATACCCATGAGCAGTGCTTAATTTGTAAAACAATAAGTGCTTTGGCTCTCGTCTGGAGGCCACTTCAGCTTGCACCATCTTTTGCCCATGACAGCGCTGCCAATGACAGAACCAACACAACTACTGAACCATCACACTCCTACAAGTGTGACAATTCAGAGTATGCCATGCCCCAGAGTTATAGGAATGGTTTGGGCAGCAAAATAGTGATTTTAATTTATTTTTAACTAATAAACAACAGTTAGTGTGCTAGTTTCTAAATTGTACAAACAGCGCCACCATGTGGCAGACTCCAATAAGTGCAGGTTTGAACAAATAAGTGCCAGAGCTGAGCACCAGAAACCTACTGCTCAAATTAAGCACTGCCCATGAGGCTCCCAGTATATATTGCAACGTAATTGAAGTGTCCATTTGTCCTCGTAGAATGGAGAGCAACATGTAATTCCTGTATTCATACAGTCCCATGTAGGAAAGAATTATAGGAATCCGCAAGATCTGAAATAAAGAAATAGCATTCCAATATCTGCATGTCAACTCAATTTGTAAAGCAACACTACCATTCCATTACACGAGGAACTTGCATGCAGTGTGTTCCACACCACTTGCAGTGGATGACGTGCAGCAGCTGGAGGATGGCACATAAGAATCACAGCTCCACTAACACATGCACAACTGGACACACAGGCCTGAAGCTTGTGGGCAAGGGTGAAGTGGGCTTAGAGGTGCCATAATGCAGACGATTTGCTATATAAATCGATTTGCTATATATATTTTGGCCCGCCTTGCCCAGGGCTGGACTGGGATTGCAAATCAGCCCTGGCAATTATGTCCGACAGGCCGGTGGAAGGGGGGTATTTAGGGGAGCTGGCAGGGCCATTGCTGTTGCACTTTTGTTACAAGGGGCCGATTTTGCAGCCCCAGTAAAAAAAAAAGGGCCTCCACTGGTTGAAAACCAGCCCCCACCCTTCTGGCTCAAATGGTTAGTATGCTAGTTTCTAAATTGTACAAACAGCGCCACCATGTGGCAGACTCCAATAAGTGCAGGTTTGAACAAATAAGTGCCAGAGCTGAGCACCAGAAACCTACTGCTCAAATTAAGCACTGCCCATGAGGCTCCCAGTATATATTGCAACGTAATTGAAGTGTCCACTTGTCCTCGTAGTATGGAGAGCAACATGTAATTCCTGTATTCATACAGTCCCATGTAGGAAATAATTATAGGAATCCGCAAGATCTGAAATAAAGAAAGAATCATTAGCATTCCAATATCTGCATGTCAACTCAATTTGTAAAGCAACACTACCATTCCATTACACGAGGAACTCGCATGCAGTGTGTTCCACACCACTTAGAGTGTATGACGTGCAGCAGCTGGAGGATGGCACATAAGAATCACAGCTCCACTAACACATGCACAACTGGACACACAGGCCTGAAGCTTGTGGGCAAGGGTGAAGTGGGCTTAGAGGTGCCATAATGCAGACGATTTGGTATATAAATCGATTTGCTATATATATTTTGGCCCACCTTGCCCAGGGCTGGACTGGGATTGCAAATCGGCCCTGGCAATTATGTCCGACAGGCCGGTGGGAGGGGGGTATTTAGGGGAGCTAGGCGGGGCCATTGCTGTTGCACTTTTGTTACAAGGGGCCGATTTTGCAGCCCCAGTAACAAAAAGGGCCTCCACTGGTTGAAAACCAGCCCCCACCCTTCTGGCTCAAATGGGATTTGTCCAGTGTCCGCTATGGCCTGTCCGGCCCTGACCGTGCCACATAATCTTGTTGGCCCTGACACTGGTAAAGCCCTGCTGAGTGGCTTGGTGACTAACATTATAATTATAAAACTCATATTTCACAGGCAAATGTAAATTGAGGGTTTTCATACCATTACATTTTGTGCAGTAAAATGACCTTTCTGATCTATATATATGTGATAAAGCACCTCATGCCACATATTAAAAGGATTTTGCAAGGCACTGAGAAGTTCTGTGACCATATACAGGAACAAGGCGAAGTACAAATTTCCTTAATAAGGTCATTGTACTCCAGGGTGACTCACAATACCCTTGTAGCATTTGCCAGAGGGTATTTTATTCCATATATTACAAGGTTACACTGTCACCCTTACCCCAAACGACTTAAATCCTTGTTGTCTTCCTTTTTCACGTAAATGCGATAGGAAGGTGGAACACATGAACAATAAAAGCAGACTCTGTAGTTTGAAATAGAAGACACCATTCTATTTTTTATGTAGTGATCAATACAGTGCAAAACACAAACGTGTTGCCATACACAGTTCCCTTCTGCTGATCACTGTTTTTTTATTTTTTTAAACACACTCATTAGAAGAAGTCAAAACCAGTTTTCGCTTTTGTTTTATTTAAAGTACTGCTCTAAAGATGCTCTATGACCCACCTCTCACCTTGAGTGTCTGCCCTAGCAGGAAGCACGATAGAGACACAACCCAACTTTAATAAGTTATTGTACTTGTGCAGCTACATCATTTCATTATTACTGGTGACTAGAGATGTCCCAACTCAATTGTAACAAGGACATTAGAAACAGGCTTTCACACAGGGATTGTAGGCTCCTATGTGTTATTTACAGACAGACAGACAGACAGATACATAGATTTCACTTTGTACATCTGCTTGTAAGTGAAGTAGTTAAAAATGTATGTTTACCTATAACTAGAAAACAAGGGGGTAAATCATAATCTTTAACTTGCTTTAGTATAATAAAGAAGCTATCATTATTTTTTGGGGATTGAAATTAACTGATGATATTGCTGTGGTGAATGCATGCATTAGTGAAGCTCCAACAAACAGCAATGTTGTCTGGGGTAATACAAGCCTCTAGCTGCAGGAGCTCACATCAATAAAGGACTCATGAAAGATTAAGCTTCTCCATCCTGCAGAAGGCAGTCATTTAAGTAGCTATGTAAACAGCTGTCATATTTTGGCTGGGGGCATGTGCACTCTGTCAGCCATCACTTGGTTTGCCTTTCTTCAGCATTCTTTGTATTGTTTAATGAAGCTGTAGTGCAGCAATTTATTGTGAAGACAACATCCTTAAGCAGTCTTTATATGAACTTACATATACGTAACATGTTGTTTTTTAACATAACCTATAGAGGTGGGCCGTTAGAAGTCACAGGTTTATGTGATAAAAATACTCAGCATATATATCTTAAATGTGAATGTATGTATATAAATATTTTACTGACAATATTAAAAACATTGCTGGTTTCTTAGTAAAGTTGGTAGTTACAGGGATAATGGGACCATGTTTTCTAACTGCATACAGTGTTTCCTCCAGATATTATGCTTGGTGCACATTATAACATATGGAATAATATACCCACAATTGTATATGATATTTTGCAGGTCACCCAGAAGTACTGTACATGTTGGATTTGTTAACCTCACCTTTACAGTGTTAAATACACAATTACACATGCCAGAAAACAACATGCTGGTGACAAAACTACACGCCTGAATAAAGCGATAAAGGAGCCTGGGATTTAATTGTTATGAAGAACAGTAGTTCCCTCGGGCTCACATATGGAACATCTGTTAAATAGGAAAGGGGACTGATCAATGATGCTATGTGATCGCTCCAATTGGTGGCAGCAATTGCCAATGTATTCGTGATTTCAATAATAATAATTTTCAATGGGATGTTTATGCTTTTATGGTCCTACAGAGCCCATTTAGTCCAACACATTAAGAGGGTGAGATACATTCACTTGCGCCTAATAGTGAGTAGCTGGAGATGTTTCTTCTTTCTCATTGGCTTGGCATCCATCTTCCCTTAAATGGGTATCTATATTTTTATTTTACTGCATTTAATTGAACTTTTACTGTCAAGTTACGTTTGAGAAGTTTATGTTTGTGCAATATTGAAATACTCTACTTCCATTATACGTTTCCACAGTGGTTGCCAAAACATCCCCTTTATTTCATGCTCCTAATGAATTTGAAAACTATGGGCATATTTACAAAGAAGTGACTGAGTGCAGCGTTAGCCTTTTTTGGCTTTTGTGTGCCCTGCCACTTCTGAAAAGCAAGGCTGCACTGTATTTACAACAATACGGTGCAGACCTGCATATCCCTCTGCCCTGGCTCTATATTTAGCTGTCTAGCACCAAATCAGGTACCCTTGCATCATAGTGCAAGGCTGCCTGCGTCGTGGGGAGTGATTGTTTATGTGCAGGAAGGTGCCGCCCATACCTGCAAGTCATGACACAGCCGGAAGGCAGTTTTTTCTAATACAAATTCAGTCAGCCAAAAGTTTTTACAAAAAGTGTAAATGATGCTGTGGTCTGCACGTAAATGATGGTATCAGATCAGTAGAATAATGACAATACCGTACAACAGTGACTATGCCACAATCTGAGACTTCCCAGGGACACCAGAATCTCTGCAGGGCCAGACTGGGAACCAAAACCAGCCCAGAAAAAGTCCTTGGCTTCCCCCCTGGGGGTTGTGGCCGTGGCTGAGCTGTTTGCCAGGGCCGGTTTCAGATGACTTTGTTACAGGGGGTGATATTGCAGCTATGCTGCAAAAAACGGCCCCCACCTAGGCGGCTCACAGGGAAAACGCCCGTTGCCCACTACGCCAAGTCCGGCCCTGATCGTCTGAAGGACAAACTCGCAATCCCCCTGAAGAAAGAAGGCATAGCAAAATGGAGTCAGCTGTTAGAGAAAAATAATCTAATAGGATGGGCGTGGCTCTCAATATGGATCAACAGCAACATATCAAAATGTAAGTATTACCAGTTAAAGAGTTGGTCTAACTCACTAGGAAACAAGGGGTCAGGGAAGAGTGACCTGGAAGAAAAGATGCAATATAGCCTGATGCAAAAAAAAGAATCAAGATGATATTGGAGCTTGATATCAGCAGAAGATGGGGACTTTATCTTGCCGACAGAGATTTGGAGAAAAGACCTGCCAATGCTGGAGCTGCCTGACTTATGGTAAGTATCAATGTCTACATTCTAGTATATTTCTGAATCTGCACCTCTGAGAAAGAATCATTTATTAACAGCACACAGAGCGTATTGGACTGTCATTAGATCATTCGGCTTCAACTTAACATCATATTCAGACGACACGCAGATTGTGGTGTCGCTGCTACCAGGGGGAGAGGAAGACACGGCTGACAGGATTAAAGACTGCATGCGTACAGTCAGCAGCTGGATGGCAGGGACTTGCCTAAAGCTGAATTCATCAAAGACCGAAGTTCTCCTGTTTGGGGCTAGAGAGAATTTCTGGTCCCCAAGATGGTGGCCGGAGGAAATGATTGTCCCTCCCTCCCCAGTTGCTAAGGTCAAGAAACTTGGGATCCTGATGGATGATACACTGTCCTTCAGGCCTCAAGTAAACGCGCTGTCTTCAGCCACCATGCCCTCGTTACTTCGCGGCTAGACTACGGCAACATCTTATATCTGGGCTCTAATAAGGCAATCATCCACAGACTTCAACTTATTAAGAATTCTGCAGCAAGACTCCTATGCAGAATCCCCAGGGCCTCCCCCATTTCTGGATACTTGAGGGATTTACATTGGCTCAGGGTGTATAACCGTATCAAGTTCAAAGCCCTGAGCTATATGTTTAGAATTAAGGCAGGTACTGCCCCTCAATATCTTCAAACACTTGTCTGTCCCTATGTTCCCTCCAGACACTTACGCTCTAAAACCAAGGGCAACTTTGTTGTACCTAGGGTGAAACTTTCCAGAATCAGTGGGAGATCTTTTTCCTTCCTTGGCCCTTCCCTTTGGAATACTTTACCTTCTAGCATTTGCGAAGAAACTAACTACACCCATTTCCGCAAAACTCTTAAAACCTGGCTTTTTGATCAATAACTCCTGCTCTCTGCCTCGTTTTTTTAGCTCTTTGTCCGCTATGGCCCTGAGAAACCCTTCTTGAGTAGCTGAGCGCACTACAAATCCAATAAATAAATAAATAGAGGTAAGCATGGATATATAATATTTGGCTTATTAGGTTGTAATTAAGAGAAAGTAAAACTAAGCAACAAACATAGAAATCTACTCTTTATATTGATCTTACTGGCTAGACCAGAGATTTGCATCAAGTGGTTACCTAATATTTTGCCACTCAAGGGAAGTGGTTAACCTCGATCCAGAGAGTTAATAAAATGATTCGAATGGGGGCACAAAGTGAGAGGACAAGTTTTGGGGACATCTGAGAGAAGAAATATAACATAGAAAATTAGTGGAACAGAGAACAAGAATGATGCCCAATGATTATGCAATACAGCAATAATCCACACCCAAGGTACCTGCACTGGTGGCCCCAAAAAGCAGCCTCTTCCTTGGGACTCATGGAACAGGATGATAGGGTATACTGGAGTGAAGGACACTTTGGAACCGGAAACAGACTCAAGTCGGTACAGAGGGAAGTGAGACCCCTGCTATCTCGTTAAACCCTGCTTTTTGCACAGATGAGGACACATTTTTTTTTATCAAGGATTGTTTATGACAGGAAGGGACACGTTCCTGTACACAAACAATCGTGCATGCATGGCGTTTTGCTGTTTTTATGTGTGCTGCACAATGCAGCACACATAAAAACAGCAATAACAAGGTGAACTAAAGCATTTCTCCTTGTTGTTGCCCTGTTAATATATGGTTTTCCCTGGTCTTCACTTTGGTGCTGCCCCATATTTATGCATCTCTTGTAAATATGGGGCAATGTCAAAATCAGTGGGTGTTATGGCTGAACGCCCACCGCAACACCCATTACCCACCGTTTGCACCCTAAGTATAGCATGAAAGGGGGCCTTATTTACAAGGCAGCGTTAAGTAACGTTAAGTGGTTTAACACTGCCATGTAAATAAGGCAATGCCTGTATTGCCACAACAACATAAAAAAAAGTGAAGTTCTGGTGGAGGAAGGGGCTTGTAAATCTGCCCCTTGGTTTCATTACTACATACAAGATATCTACGTAAAAGTTGGCCCAGAAGTAGACAAATTGCTTCGGCTCTGACCTCACTCATTTCTATTTTTCTTGTCCTGAAGAGAACATCATTTCAAGTTATTAGATTCAGGAGTTGAAAGGCAGATGATGATAATCAGTTTGGACTGTTACAAACTCTATACAAACATGGAGCAGTAACAATTGATGTCTGCCCTCCACTAATTGTCTATTTTTATAGCCAAAATGTTAATGTCTATATATATATATATCTCCACAAAAAGAAAGAGTGTGATTAGCTCCGGGGGTAACAAACAGACCGCTTTAATGATGCAACGTGCTCAGGCAAGCAAAGGGTCCCTGAAAAGCTAGGTAGACGCGTTTCAGACTTTAAATGTCTTTCTTCAGCGTCCGTTTCAGATGTGTCCTTGGGGTTCAAGGGGGTCTGTTGCTCTGATGTTAATACTGTGGCCACTCTTGACCAGGTGACCACTTACCCCTCCTTCGCCTCACAGGTGTAAGGCACCTCGCGCTGTTCCTGCAGCCCAACTGCATTCTGGGTGTTGGAGTCCACAGTGTGAGCCCTTGCAGTGAAGAGACTTCAAAGACAGCCAGTGCTGCCTCCAAACATCGCTGGACAGTGATTCCATGCCACTGCAGTTATGTAGCAGATAAAAGCCGCCCTTTGTTCCCCTTATCAGGCAGATCAATTCAGCCTCTTCTCTCCCCATGCGCCAGTCTTCACCTTGTGGGAATCCAGCACCGGGGGGCGACGCGCATTCAGCTCCATGCAAATACCAAAAGTTGCAGGTTGAACGTGTACATATCTAAAACTGTAATGAATAATTAGCTTGGACACGAAAATGAAATCCGCTCCTTTTTGGAAAAGACATCATGACTCAAAATGTTTCAATCATGATTTAACTAAAAAATTGAGGTCTTATGCTGTATTTCTGTTTGAATAGAATGTGATTTAAAATGTGGTACAAATCGTGCACTTTCTTCTTAACATATAGTAAATAAGAACAAGTACAAGTATATACACCCACTTGAGGGAAGGTAAATCATGTTAAAAGTATGATTCGTGATTGTATCATTCTTAACTCTGAAGAATAGAAATTGCATCTGTGACTAGACAGGATGCAATCACAATCTGCGATAACAATTATCAATTTTGAAACATTATATCTGGGTGTGCAATATCGATCTTAATTGCTAATACCCCCAGAGGGAAGCACTATTGAAATGCCTGACAAGCATGAGAAGTATTTGTTTGGCTGTTTAACAAAACTAAATGTTATAACTATATCACCAAGCATAATGTCTTTGTAAATAGCACCTTTATATTGAGCACCTTTTATATAATCATATGGATTTTAGCAAAATGACACGTAAAAAATATCTTGTGCACTACCATAACGAGAGTGCTTTGCAACTACACAAACAGGAAGTGATTGTGTTAGAAGAAATAAATAAGGTCTGGTTTTGCCTGGTGGTTATAAACTACCCGTGCTCAAGGTTCAAGTGAAGAACCGAAACGCATTTGGCATAGCGATGTTGATTTATAAACAATAAAAGCAACTTGAAAAGAAGCAGATTCCGTTTGAGTTCATTTCCAAACGATCTCTGATCACAGTCGCCAGTAGGTAGTTATAGTTAGGACCTAGTTCCCATAGGAAATCCACAACATTCTATTTGGAATAACTTTAGCGCCGATTGACGAATCTTCGCTAAATTCTCCAAGAAGATGGCCTGCTCCGCTCCGCTCCGTCCCTGAAAGTTTCGGGGTGATTCGTGAAGCAAGGGATGAGAAAAAAGGGGGGTCCCAAAACGTGTTTTCCCCATGCAATTTTCCATAGGACCTTTTGCCAGGGCTACAGCCCGAACAGCTAAACGGAATTACACTAAATTTGGGAAAAATTTAGGGTTCGGTTCGCAGATTACCCTTTTTGTTAAATGGTGTAAATCCGTTCAGTAGTTCCTGAGAAAATCAAAAGTGAAATCCATAGATATATCTATAGACGAAGTACCGTACACGTACGGTCTGCGAACTGTAAAATGTACAATTACGAGCACGAGCTGCATGCTGATTGGCTGTTAACAGTCTGTCAACACTCAAAACCAGGAAGTGTTGGCAGCCATCTTGTGACTCAGTAGAACTGAGGCATTAGAAAGCAGTGAAACAAACGTGCAATACATGCAAAGGGGGCAGTGTAGAAACACCCAGACCCCTAGGCTTGCTCAGGGCCTACTGGAGGTACCGAGCCCTCCAGGTACCTCCAGTAAGTGCCACAGAGCTGCATTGCAGAGTGTTGTGAAAAGGGGCGTGGCCTCATTACACCTCTCTCCCTGGCGCATACTGGAGGTTGCTGGTGGGCTAGTTGTCCCCCAGGGACCCCCAGTATGCAAGGGGAAATAGTTCCTCCTCTGCAAATGTGCCAGGGGGCTGCATTGCAGAGAATTGTAAAAAGGGGCGTGGCCTCATTACATTTCTCTGCAACGCAGCCCCCTGGCACATATTGGAGGTTCCTGGTGGGCTAGTTGGCCCCCAGGGACCCCCAGTATGCAAGGGGAATTAGTTCCCCCTCTGAAAACGCGCCAGTGGGCTGCGTTGCAGAGAAGTGTAATGAGGCCATGCCCCTTTTTACACCTCTCTGCAACGCAGCCCCCTGGCGCATACTGGAGGTTCCTGGTGGGCTAGTTTCCCCCATGGACCCTCAGTATGCAAGGGGACTTAATCCCCCAATTTAGAATGCGCTACGGGGCGTGTTTGCACAATGGTGAAGGTAGGGGGCGGGGCTTGAAGTGATGTGTGTGCAAACATACCTGTGGCGCGTTTTAAGTTGGGGAATTAATTCCTCTTCAATCCAGAGGTCCCCTAGGGGCCAACTTGTCCAACAGGTACCTTCAGTAAGCACCACGGAGCTGCGTTGCAGAGTGTTGTAAAAAAGAAGACGTGCCCTTTGAACACCTCTCTGCAAAGCAGCTCCATGGTGCATACTGGAGGTACCTGGTGGGCTAGTTGGCTCACAGGGGACCTCAGGATTGAAGAGGAATTAATTCCCCAAACTAAAACGCGCCACAGGGCGTGGTTGCACACATGTCACCTCAGACCCCGCCACCTTCATTCACTATTGAGCGAAATATTCCTCTAAAATCAGCCAAACTACGAATTCCGATTTACTCACCTGTTATCAGGAGAGACCTCAGTGCTGTATCTTTCAGCCCACTACTGATAAGTAATTCTAATCGTAGTTACAGTAACTTGAATTTCCTTCCTTAGGCTAACATTGACTGGTTTCACTTGGAAATTTTTCCAAGTGTGGAGTTTTGAAACTTAAAAAAATTCCTAAAAAAATCAGCCGAACTACGAATTCCGATTTACTCACCTGTTATCAGGAGAGACCTCAGTGCTGCATCTTTCAGCCCTCTACTGATCCCCAAAAGTAATTCTAATTGTAGTTACAGTAACTTGAATTTCCTTCCTTAGGCTAACATTGACTGGTTTCACTTGGAAATTTTTCTAAGTGTGGAGTTTTGAAACTTAAAAAAATTCCTAAAAAAATCAGCCGAACTACGAATTCCGATTTACTCACCTGTTATCAGGAGAGATCTCAGTGCTGCATCTTTCAGCCCACTATTGATCCTGAAAAGTAATTCTAATCGTAGTTACAGTAACTTGAATTTCCTTCCATAGGCTAACATTGACTGGTTTCACATGGAAATTTTTCTAAGTGTGGAGTTTTGGAACTTAAAAAAATTCCTCAAAAATCAGCCGAACTACGAATTCCGATTTACTCACCTGTTATCTGGAGAGACCTCAGTGCTGTATGGTTCAGCTCACTACTATTCCTGAAAAGTAAATTTAGTTTAAGAAATTTTTATTTGCATTTTGAATTAAATACAAACATATGTCATAAGTAAATGGAAAACTAAAAATATGAAGAAAAATTGACAAAACATATGCAATGAGCAATAAAACCAATATTAATAAGGATATAGAAAGGGGAAGAAAGAAAGAAAGAAAAAGAAAGATACAGGCGAAGAAGAAAAGAAGAATGGAAGGACAAAAGAGGAGAAGGAGAAAGAAAAAGAAAGAGAGGAGAAGAGGGGAATAAGTGGGATGACTAAGAATCAGTCAGGGAATCGGTTGGAGGAAAGATAAGAAGTAAAAGGGAGCCAAAGAAGATCGGATTTAATTTTCAGGGGAACAGAAGAGGATGAAGCGATAGCAATCCTATGTTCATAGCAAACAAAATTCCACCATGTGTGAAAAGTAAATTTAACTGAACTTACCAGTAACTTGAATTTCCTTCCATAGGATATCATTGCCTGCTATATAAAATATATATAAATTAAAAAAATATGAAATAAAATAAAAAATATAACAATTTCAATATTTTTGAAAAACATTCTTTTTTCAATTTATATCAAAAATATGTAATGTAATTTAAAAAATAAAATATCTAAAAGTAAATACTTTAAAGTAAAGTAGAATAAAAAATATAACAATTAATACATTTAAAAATTATCATTTACAAAACCTTTGAAATTCACTGAAAAAAACATAGGTTTCAGTCACGTTATAGTTTGGAATTAGCATTTAAAAAACCTTAGAAATTCACTGAAAAAACCATAGGTTTCAGCCACGTTATAGTTAGGAATTTGCTTTTAAAAAACCTTAGAAATTCACTGAAAAAACCATAGCTTTCACACATGTTATAGTTAGCTGGACATTTCACTCATACAAAACCATTGAAATTCCCACGTTATAGTTAGTTCGGCTAACTATAACTTGCGCGCCCGCAATGCACTGCTGATGACGTCACATATCACATCACTCATGACATGGTCAGTGACATCACTCTTGACATCACTGATGACATCTCAAATGACATCACTGATGACATCACTGATGACATCATCCTTGTGAAAGAGTGGCAGACCTCCTCTCAGCGTACTATAACCTTTGATACACACATTCAAAAATAGAAACAAAAAATTTCAAAACAATGGAGATACCAATACCAGTTACAACAACCTACTCAGTAATTACAAAATCTACATACACATCCCCTCATTCACCAACAGTTCTTTATAGTCATTCATACATGTACTCACTCATCCTATGTACTCATACACCTATACATCCTGTTACACACCGATACTCATCCATAGAGTTACTCACACACATACTCATATATGCAAATAAACTATCTAACATCCATTTACTTGCATATACAGCTATACACACACCACTACACTTACTTCTATAGAAACGTACACATACTCTCTTAAACAATCACTATAGAAACACATACTTATTTATACAGGAACTCTTCCAATCTCTCACTCTCACATATACTCACTTATATACATCAATACTTACATATACTAGTTTAAAACATATGTACTTACTCATAAAGACACTATTCAGACAGTCATTCACTCATTAACACACCCATACACACACTCATCCACCCATACAGTCCTGCACACATGCTGTCTTCAAAAAACATAAAAACAGTGAGTCACTCATTCATGCATCTATATGCTAAGTAATATCCCCCACCGAACCATACAGACACTCATATTGATGATACTCAAATAACAAACTAATAACCCATATACACATTCATGTAGCTACTCACCAACCCATGCAGCCACTTATACACAAAGTGAGACACTGATACAGATACTTAAATATTTAAACATTACTCGTTAATACATGTATTCACTAAGATAAACTTAATAAGTCAGTTATGCAATCATTATTACAAAAAAACATGCATTTAGACACCTATTTACCCATTTATTCTTCCATCGACCTTTAGATATACATATATAAAAAATATTTATTTTTCAGAAAGACACACATTCACTGGATGATGTCATCAGTGATGTCATTTGAGATGTCATCAGTGATGTCATGAGTGATATCACTGAACATGATCTGAGTGATGTAATATGTGACGTCATCAGCAGTGTATTGCAGGTGCGCAAGATATAGTTAGCTGAACTAACTATAGCGGGGGAATTTCAATGGTTTGTATGAGTGAAATATCCAGCTAACTATAACATGTGTGAAACCTATGGTTTTTTCAGAGAATATATATTACCTACTGGCGGGCCCAGTAGGTAGTTATAGTTAAAACTAAGGGTGGTCGTAGTTCGCGAAGTAGCGATACGCAAAGCTACGCGAGGTGCACTTCGCACTATGCGAACTTCACGTAGCACTACGCGAGCTGCGTAGTAGCATGTTCGCACTGTGCAAGATGTGTTTTCAATGATTGCACAGTGCGGACAAGCATCCGGCACTGTGCAATCATTGAAAACGGCATCTTGCACAGTGCGAGCTGTAGTTTTCTGCTGCTCGAGTAGATTATTACTCGAGCTGCAGCTTTCTCAACGCGAACTGGTAGTTTCTCATTGAGAGCGGTCGCGAGCATGTGCAACCACTCACAATGAGAAACCTTACCTCCCCGCGTTGAGAATCTCGCCCAGATGTAATTTTGCTTGCTCGCGGTCGCGAACATGACGTTCAGGACCGCGAACAAGCAAAAAATGAGCGCTGCACTACGCTACGCTGCACTACGCGTGTTCGCACTGTGTTACGTGCAGCTCACGAAGTACGAAGTTGCGCAAACTTCGCAAACTCCGCGAGCGTAGCATAGTGCTTCGCCCAGGCCTAGTTAAAACCTAGTTTCCATAGGAAATCCGCAACATTCTATTTGGAATAACTTTGGCGCCGGTGGACGATTCTTCGCGATTTTCTCCAAGAAAATGGCTTACTCCTCTCCTTCCCTGAAAAATTGGGCGTGATTCGTGAAGCAGGGCCTGAAAAAAAAGGGGGTCCCAAAACATGTTTTCCCCATGCAATTTCCCATAGGACCTTTAGCCGGGACTACAGCCCGAACGGCTGAACGGAAATACACCAAACTTGGCAAAAAGGTAGAGTTCTGTTCGCAGATGGGCCTTTTTGTTAAATGGTGTAAATCCGTTCAGTAGTTCCTGAGATAATCAAAAGTGAAATCAGAAGTATATATAGGAGGTGTTACGGTAAGCTTACTGTAAGCTTACTGTACTCTGTACCTTTCCGAGCACGAGCTGCACGCTAATTGGCTGTCAACACTCCAAACCAGGAAGTGTTGGCAGCCATCTTGTGCCTCGGTAGAACTGAGGCACAAGAAAGGAGAGAAACAAATACGTAAAATACGCAAAGGGGGCAGGATAGACACACCCTGATCCCCTAGGCCTGCCCAGGGGGTCCCTCAAGGACCTCGAAGGCCCCCCAAAAAATGTTTTTTTCGAAAGAAAAAATTGCTGGGTCCGCGTACTGTGCACGAACTCCGCGGAAAAAAAACAAACCCATCAGCTTTTTCTTAAAATTAGCCCAGGGCGACCAAAACCCTGGGGCATATTTCCAAAAAAGTGTGGGGGGGGTCAATCCCCCCACACTGCCCCAGGGACCACCAACACCCGGGGCAAAGTCATTGTGCTAGCGAGTGGGGGGCACACGGCCCCCCAGCAGGCCTGGAAACCGCCATCCCCCGGGGCAAAGACTGTAATGATGGGGGGCCTCTAGGGCCCCCCAAGCCCCGGGGATCGCCACCCCCGGGGCTTCATTTGAAAGTTTGCAGGGGGGCTCACGGCTCCCCGCAGCCCCGGGGACCGCCACCCCCGGGGCTTCATTTATAATAAAATGAACCAAAAAAGTGTGGGGGGACCAATCCCCCCACCCACACTGCCCCGGGGACCGCCAACCCCGGGGCAAAGTTATTGTGCTAGCGAGGGGGCACACGGCCCCCCAAGCCCCGGGGACCGCCACTCCCCGGGGCTTAATTTTTAATAAAATAAACCTGTGTGGGGGGCTCAAGCCCCCCCAAACGCCCCGAGACCGCCACCTCCCGGGGCAGTAATATGCAAATAGGGGGGTCTGTGATGGACCCCCCAGCCCCAGGGACCACCACCCCCTGGGGCTTGGTACATGTTGGGAGGGAGCCATGCGGCCCCCCTCCTGGAGCCCTTGATGGCCCTGGGGACCGCCACCCCCCAGGGCCAGCTCCTGCAGTGTCCCGGGGTGCCCACTCCCGGGACACTGCTGTTTGCTGTGGTAGGGCGGGAGCAACGCGGCTCCCGCTCTACCACAGCAAACTGCTTTGATTTTTGAAAGAGAGAGCAGGAAACCTGCTCTCTCTTTCAAAAATCAAAGCCGATTGCTTTTCTGTATGTGGAGCAGCATGTTAGCTGCTTCTCATACAGAAAAGCAATGCCGGCTCCCGCAGGATCCGGGGAGCCGACAGGGACCATTGGGGCTTGGAGACCACCCCACGGCCCTCAACAAGGAAGGTCAGGCACCGGTGGATGGGGTCCCGGGGCCAGTAGTGGTCCGGGAGGGGGGCCACGCAGTCCCCTCCCAAAATAAATATAAAAAAAAATGAAAGGCCCCGGGGGATGGGGTCCCCGGTGCCTTAAGGGGGCATAGGAGGGGGGCATCCCCCCTCCACAAACAAATATATATGTTGGCTATGCCCCGGGGAATGGGGTCCCCGGGGCCATAATAGGCCAAGGGAGGGGGGCCATGCGGCCCCATTCCAATTTAAATAAAATAATTTTAAACAATTGGGGGCAGGCCCTGGGGGATGGGGTCCCCAGGGCCAAAAACTAAATAAAAAGAAGGGGGCTGTGAAGCCCCCCTTCTTAAATGTTTTTTTTTCTTTTAAAAACAGGATGGGGAGGAGGCTACGCCTCCTCCCTGCACGCCTCTGCAAACTAGCCCCCTGGCATGTTTGCAAAGGGGGAAGCAATTCCCCTCACATACTGGAGGTCCCTGGGGGCCAACTAGCCCACCAGGAGCCTCCAGTATGTGCCAGGGGGCTCCCTTGCAGAGACGTGTAAAGAGGCCATGCCCCTTTTTACCCCTCTCTGCAACGCAGCCCCCTGGAGTGTACTGGAGGTTGCTGGTGGGCTAGTTGGCCCTCAGGTACCCCCAGTATGCAAGGGGAATTAGTCCCCCCTCAGAAAAAGCGCCAGGGGGCTGCGTTGCAGAGAGGTGTAAAAAGGGGCATGGCCTCATTCCACCTCTCTGCAATTCAGCCCCCTGGCGCATACTGGAGGTTCCTGGTGGGCTAGTTGGCCCCAAGGGACCCCCAGTATGTAAGGGAAATTAGTTCCGCCTCTGGAAAAGCACCAGGGGGCTGCGTTGCAGAGAGGTGTAAGGAGGCCACGTCCCTTTTTACACCTCTCTGCAACGCAGCCCCCTGGTGCTTTTTCAGAGGGGGAAGTAATTCCCCTAGCTTACTGGGGGTCCCAGGGGTGAACTAGCCCACTAGCAACCTCCAGTATACGCAAGGGGGAGCCGTTGCAGAGAGGTGTAAAAAGGGGCGTGGCCTCATTACACCTCTCTGCAAAGGAGCCCCCTGGCGCATACTGGAGGTTCCTGGTGGGCTAGTTGGCACCCAGGGACCCCCAGCATGCAAGAGGACTTAATCCCCCAACTTAGAACGGAGCATGTTTGCACAGTGGTGAAGGTAGGGGGCGGGGCTTGAGGTGACATGTATGCAAACTTGCCCTGTGGCGCATTTTAGGTTGGGGAATATATTCCTCTTCAATCCAGAGGTCCCCTAGGGGCCAACTAGTCCAACAGGTACCTCTAGTAAGTGCCACGGAGCTGCGTTGCAGAGTGTTGTAAAAAGGGGGCGTGCCCTCTGAACACCTCTCTACAACGCAGCTCCCTGGCGCAAACTAGAGGTACCTTATGGTCTAGTTGGCTCACAGGTGAGCTCAGGATTGAAGAGGAATATATTCTCCAACCTAAAACGTACACACATATGTCCTCAGGCCCCGCCCCCTTCCTTGACAATTGAGCGAAATATTCCTCTAAAATCCGCCGAAGTACGAATTCCGATTTCCTCACCTGTTATCACGAGAGACGTCAGTGCTGCCTCTTTGTGCCTAGGACGGATCCTGAAAAGTAAATGTAACCATAGTTACAGTAACTTGAATTTACTTCCATAAGCTAACATTGACATGTTTTACTTGGAAATTCTTCTAAGTGTGAAGTTTTGGAACTTTAAAAAATTCTTCTAAAATAAGCCGAAATACGAATTACGATTTACTCACCTGTTACGACATTCTGGTGTTTGGTAAATCGGATGATGAACATGACAAAGCACTGCGAGACGTATGCTCCCAGTTAGAACAAGCAGGGCTGACGCTAAATGAAGACAAGTGTGAAATTGGGCGAGATGAACTGGTGTTCTTCGGACACATTTTCTCCAAAAAAGGGATGGGACCAGATCACAGCAAAGTGGACACGCTAGAAAAAGCAAAACAGACTGTGAATTTGGCGCACAAATCGCATAGAGGCATGGTAGCAACAAAGAAACTGCTACGAGAGTGTGGTTCCCAGGTTTGGGCTACATGGTAGAAGCCACGGTCGCACACTGCCATATCTGCCAAGTGACAGGGCAGCCAGCAAAACTGGAATCACTACATATGTCAGAGCTCCGAAGGCAGTGTGGACCGAGCTAGAAACAGACTTCTATGTGCCCCTGGAAACAGGAAACTACCTGCTTGTAATAATTGATGAGTTCTCCAGGTTTCCCATTGTGCGACAAGTGTCATCAGCAAGTGCAACGCTGCCGGCTATGGACAACGTCTCTGCGGCATGGGGCTCCCCACAAACTCTAAAGACAGACAATGGTCCACCATTCTCAGGGGAGGAGTTCAGAAAGTTCATGGACTATCTAAGGATCCGTCACCGGAAAATAACGCCCCAGTGGCCACAAGTAAATGGCATGGCAGAAAGGTTCATGGAAAACATGAAGAAGGTTGTACAAAGAGCTAAACTGACGCAGATATCAATAGCACAGGCACTGTGCCAAGTACTAAGAGACTATAGAAACACCCCTCACAGCTCTACAGGACGATGTCCTGCTGAGCTAGTGCTGGGCAGATCAAGCAGTACGAGGATACCGCAGCTGTAGGCAGCAGCGAACCAAGAGCAAGGCAGCATTGTCACCAAAGATCAAGAAGCAAGAAGCAAAAGCGAAAATGAAGATGTACGCAGACGCAAGGAGACTCGCCACTCGGGCGCAACTAAAGCAAGGAGACACAGTGGTGGTGCGGCAGCTGCAGCTGAGAAAGTCGGGCAGCTTATTCTCAAAGGAGCCATTGACGGTGACTGAGGTAAAGGGGCCCATGATAACAGCATCAGCAGGACGCTACCACATCACAAGAAATAGCTCACACTTCAAGGAACTGAAGTTCAAGGAGGAAGATGGAGGAACAATCGCACGAGAGACACAAAACAGGATGAAGGCACGCAGATGGACAAAGGAGAGACACGGCAGAGAAGAGAGTGCAAAAGACCAAAGAGACTGATTGGAGGGATGTGATGTAATGGTCTCTCTCTCTCTCTCTCTCTCTCTCTCTCTCTCTATGACAACAGTTGGCGTTGACAATATTTCTGTTTTGTTTTACATCAAATGGGGAGATGTCGTGACCTGGATACAGGGCACTAGGACCCTGCACAATGACTGGTGGGAGGGGGCAAGAAACCGGACACCAGTTCTGGTCAAGGGGTGGACAAGGGGCAGACTACAGGAACTGGGGACGAGGCAGGATGTCGGGAAGCACGTTGTACAATCCAGAATAAGCATGCCTTAGTGCAGCTATCGACTCCTGTCGTGCTTTCAGTCAACCGACAATAGGCCTCCCTTGTTATAATTGTAGAGGACATGCAGAAGAGAAATCACCCTTGTGAAGTCCAAATCTGGATATATCGCACAGCTGAATAACAGCCTAAAAACCTGCACCATACAAAGGTTACAGTCCTAACTATGATTGCCGATTCCTTTTCCCACCGGGAAATCAAGGAATAAGGTTCCTGGCAAAATTGTATTTCTGCAAAGGATATATAAAGCAGATCTAGCCCACTGTTAAACAAGAGAAATAGTAGGGAAAAGTGCCAAGTGTCAGTATCTGCTTTAAAATTATACAGATTACCTTTACAAGACGGCGCATTCGCATCCGTCTATTCCCGCTGTATGAATCCAGTGTATGGGAGAATGTGGGTCGCCGAGAACAAAGTTTAAAAAGGAGGGTTTGGTTTTTGTCACGAAAGCATGCACGTCGGCATCAATCCTTCTGTCAGTGGTTGCCTTGGCAGCTTGGCAGAAGGATGTATGAGTGATGCATTCAAATGGGAACATTTGTCAGAGGCTCGTGCTGTGTCCCACCGCATTGAGTAATGGTTGAAAAGGCCCAACATTCAGTAGACTGTCTTAACAATAAGCTACACGGACCTGATACATGCAAGATTATATATAATTTTGTGAAAAAAATATTTACATATATGTAACATGTGTTGAATCCTGAGCGGTAGTGATGTGAGGGGTATATATCTTTTGTCACTAATAATTATCGTCGTCCATCAATAAATATCACTGGCAGGAATAAAATATTACCTAAACCATGTGTGGCAGCACTAATCAATGTACGTTCCCTGCCCAAACACAAATATGAGATTTCAAACTTTATTGAGGACTATAAACTCGATCTCCTTTTTATTACTGAAACTTGGGGTGATATCTCCTGTGGACCCGACTTTGTTACCGCGACCCCTGAAGGATTCTCTAATGTTATACTAGACAGACCTCTCCCTAAAAAAGGAGGTGGATTAGCCATTATATACCGCACCAATCTAACAGTGCGAACTGAGGCTGTCCCCATCACAAGTTGTGAAGCCATCTCCTTTACTATCTCTATCCCCCATGCCCCTCCTTTTAAAGGCACTCTTATTTACCGCCCTCCAGGACCTCGCAGTTCCTTTCTCACTAATTTACCCATTCTATTAGAACCATTGGCAGGTGAAAACCAGTATACCATTCTGGGTGATTTTAATTTTGACCTCGAGCTGGTGGATAATTCTGACACCGCAGCGCTTCTATCCGAATTGGATATATTAGGACTCCCTCAATTAGTCTCCAGTCACACGCATACTGCGGGCCACCTTCTGGACGGTCTTTTCTCTAGTGATACTTCGCTTACGTTGAAGGATGTTCTTCCCCTCACTTGAACTGATCACTCGGCCATTCTTTTTGATTTTTTCTTAAAAACTATTCCTCCTTCGGCCAAAACCCCCACCTCCACTAATCAATTTAAAGCATGGAAAAGTATTGATATTCCCGCTTCTCAGTCATCACTACTGACTTCTTTGCCACCCACTGTGACTGATCCTGAGCTAGGAGCTAATAACTATACCACCTGGATACAAAACACTGTCACCCTGACAGTTCCTTTAAAGATACAATCGACTAACAGGACCTCTAAATCTTCACCCTGGTATAATGATACTCTTAGACAAGAAAGACAAAAATGTAGACGTCAGGAACGTAGATGGAGACGAGACTATGAGCCAGAACAAAATTCCTGCTATAAAGTCATGATGTCCAACTATAAGCAGCTTATCATTATGGAGAAAAGTACATTTTACAGGACCCAGATCAATCTCGCACATGACTCTACTAAACAACTGTTTCAGGTTGTAACACGCCTTTCTGGACAAGCAGCAACCTCTCCCATCACAGCCACGCAAGAGCTCTGTGATTCCTTGGCGAATCACTTTCAAAAGAAAGTGACTGATATTTTCACCCAATTCAAGGATCACACTACTACTACCGGGCTTCCATCTACTACCCCCAATGAACATTTACCCCCGCCACGGGCACGCTCCAACCCGCCCGAATTTACTCAGCCCCCGTTGGAACTGGTATCTCATCTTATTTGTACCACAAACTCTGGCTCACCGGAGGATCCATGTCCCCCCTCCATTCTCAAAAATTTCTCGGATATTGTAAGTCCTAAACTTACAGATATTTTTAACGCCATGTTTTTATCTAACATGTTTCCTTCCATCTGGAATAAGGCGACTATAGAACCTCTTATTAAGAAGAGCTCCTTAGACCCTTCTATAGTCGCTAATTACCGCCCTATAGCTTGCCTCCCTCTCCCCGCCAAAATTGTGGAAGAGATTATGAACACCCAAATCACGGATTTCATAGATCAGAACAATTGCCTAGACAATTCACAATTTGGTTTTCGGAAAGGGCATGGAACGGAAACAGCGCTTATCAAAGCTACAGATGAAATCAGGATGACACTTGATGGCGGAGGAGCAGCAGTGCTTATCCTGCTGGACCTGTCGGCTGCTTTTGACACTGTCGATCATTCTATCTTGATCGACCGTGTCTCAGCGGCAGGGATCACAGGTGGCGCTAAAAACCTTATCTCTTCTTTCCTCTCTGATCGTGTGCAATCAGTCGCCTTTGGCAATTTTAACTCACCCCCTTTTACCCTTCCCTGTGGTGTCCCCCAGGGATCCTCGCTAAGTCCGACACTATTTAATATCTATGTGTCTGACTTGGCGAGGATCATAAAAATCCATCACCTGGTGGTGATATCCTAAGCTGATGACACCCAGATTGTCCTGGCCATTAATAAAAATGGAGATGAAGTGGCCTCCAATTTCAATCAGGGAATGTTAGCCATAAGTTACTGGATGTCCACAAACTGCCTGAAGCTAAACTCCGATAAAACGGAGGTGATGGTGTTCGGTAATCTCTCCCCAACCTGGTCACCTACTTGGTGGCCTGCCACACTGGGACCACCCCCTTCCCCGGTGACCAAGGAAAGAAATGCGGTAGTATCATCCTCTTTTTACACCATGAAAATGATTAAAAAACTCTTACCTTATCTCCCCATGAACATGGCTAGAATCTTGATTAGCGCTCTAGTTATGTCTCGCAGAGACTATTGCAATGCGCTTCTAGTCAATGCTCAGGAAGAAGTTCTAAAAAAGCTACCGCTGGTGCAGAATGCTGCGGCCAGACTGATTACGGCCACCCCCAAATACGCCTCCATCTCTGGCATCATTCAACAGCTCCATTGGCTGCCAGTGAAAAAGAGAACTAAATTTAAAGCACTTTGTATTGCTTATAAGGCAATCCACTCTCAAGGCCCTGCTTTTTTAAAGGATGCACTCTGTCCTTACAATCCGACTTGATCCCTTTGTTCTTCTACGTCTGGTCTAATGCAGGTTCCCAGGACCAAGAAGGTCTCTTGGGGAGATAGGTCCTTTATAGTGACCACTACCAAACTATGGAACAGTCTTCCAAGTTACATCAAAACCTGTACTTCCCTTCTCTCTTTTCGTAAACAGATAAAGACCTGGTTGTTGAAACAATAACCACTCATGAACAACTTAACCTGGCTGCACTATTTATAACTACTCATGGATAAGTATAGTGGATACTCATCGCTGAGACACCCCGGTATTTGTGCACTTAACAAATTTTCTAAATAAATAAATAGGGCTACTGAAGTGATGCTCAACCTCCAGTGTTGAATAATACCAACCAAACTCAGAATATCACATCAAAGTTATGTTCAACCTCAAATTTTGACGGTCATATTCAAAATATCGTATAAGGGAAAATAACATCCTTTGGCACATCGACTGCAAAGATTCAATATGGGGGTCAAAGTTGTGGCACTCTTTTTAAGCAATTTTCGTTTTTCACAGTTGAGTGCATACTAGCATAGTAAGCAATCAAGTGATTACACATGATCAAAGCATACTTGCATAGTAAACACTCCATCAATTATACATTACAATAACAATAGTCATCAAGTCAATATACAGTTGCCCATAAGAGTTAAACCTATCATCAAGAATGATCGGACATACCAACGTCATTTGTGTGGATAGGCAATATTGCGGGAAGGTGTAAGTGAGACATCATAAAATACATGTAAGAATCAATAGCATTCATATGAATCATCCTATCCTGTACAACATAGGGCCATCTTTTTAGATATTTCTTCAGATTCATTAAGGCCCCTAACCACTGTGTCAAGTAAGTGTATCCACTTGCATTCCCGCAAGTGAAGTGTGTCAAACAGGTCACCTCCCTAGGGTTGCATGTTACCCTCTCCAGTGCCCACCATCACAAACTTTCTGTGGTGTGTTCAGCCTAGGGAAGTGCTCAACCAATGGCCCCATTGTGTTCTACATCAGATCCTGGAGCAATGCTGGAAAATCCTAGGGGCACATTTACAAGCACCTTGCAACATGTTTATGACACCATTGCATCACTTCTGTGATGCAGCGGCGTCGTAAACAATGCGCCATCATGCGACAGATTTACAAAGTGATGCATCTAGTGAGATGCGTCACTTGTAAAGCCCTGCACTACATTATAATGCCTCAGGCATTATGTATGCAGGGTGGGCGTTCCGTCGCAAGGAAGCCCCGTTAAAGTGATGCCATGAAATCGACAAGATTTCACTGAGTCACTTTTACGTCCATGATGTGTTAAAACCTTACGCCTGCTTTAAGGAGTGAGCACTGCTGGAGTTGCGTTGCGCTTGTGACACGACTCCAGCAATGTGCTGCCCTTATGCCAGAAGATGAGACACGCATCTGACTACCCTTGCGCCACGGTGCGTAGCATTGGAAATGCAACGCATCCGTGGTGGCGCAAGGGCATTCCGGCGTGTCTCATTTTTACTGGCGCAACTCTGATAGTATGCAGGGATATGCCAGTCCTCATAAATCTCCCCCTTAGTCTTCACTTTCTGTTTTGTTTGCCCTACATATAGTTAATCATGATGTTTGTGTAGGATAAGGCAAGGCAAGGTTTCATATGGGCCCTAAAATCAGAAAGTGAAGTTCCTGTGCAAACCTTGGCAGCAGAAATACTTGCAATGCCATGCCTGTACCAGGCTGATAAAAAATAAAGCTTATAAAAAAGAACACACGTCAATAAGTTTAGTTTTTGTACCTTCAGCTGTATTACGGAATTACCCTAGGGGCGCAATGGGCATCAACACCGGCTTTGCAACCCCTGGTATTATAGAAGGGGCTGCATATGTTTGGGCGACTCCTTCTATAATACAGATAGCTCTGGTGCACACATAGCGCCAGTGCTACCTCATTTGCATGGGCGTGTGGCCCCATGTAAATGAGGAAAACCATTTTCCAATGCACCAGCGCCATATTACAGATACAGGTGCAGAGGCAAAGAAGCTTGTCAGAAGGCATATTGATAGTGTATTACCTAAAATACAGCACACTGTCAATGCACCTCCTGATATCAGCCTTCTGGAGGGGGGGCAAGGGGACCTAAGGACCGCCCAGAGGTACCATGGAGGTGGGTGCAGGCACTCACTGCACTCACCTGTAAGGGGATCTCTGAGAAGTGCAGGAGGGTGCCACCTACAAACTGAAACACAGAATAACTGCTTAAAAGTCACTCCGTATGTGGCTGCCCTGGGTGTAGCGCATTCAATGTAATAGGTCACACTTTTCCTGTTTGCACCCAGCTCACATGTTTTAAGGTGTACCGTGGCACAAACAGGGAAAGTGCATCATATCCATAATATGGCCCTTGGTGGCCACCTATTGGCTTTAATTTTTTTGCCCCCATTAACTACACTTCATGTGTGCACATGCACAGTGGCAATCTTTTAATAGAGACGCTTATGTTTTTGAAACTCCATCACAAAGTGACCTCTTGGAAAAAGAATTGGTAAAATATTTTTATCCTTAAGTATTATTGAAAATTTATTTTATATGATTATTTTAAATGTAGAAATAAAGAAAGAAAATGCTACACCACTTTTACCTTAATCTTGAATTAAAAAATTAAATACTGAAAATGCATTAAATTAAATATGTTTTCTGAAGTTTAAATTACAAAATACATCCGCAAAAAGAGATTCTTTTTATTTCACATGAATAAATATTAAAAGTGATATTCATGAATAATTATTAAAAGTGAAATAAAGAATTAGTCACAAGTAAATCAAATATATTTTATACAATGTAAACAAATTATGTTTTAATTGTAAAATGTATAAGTAATAGATATGTATTATCTATATTATTTAGATTAATGTATATTCATTAAATTATATCTATTTATGTTTGTAACTAGTTACAATCATTTCAATTAATTTGCCATTATTTCCTATGAGGCTTTAGTTTCTGTCCATACCTCCATTGACTGGAGGGTGTTGCTGTACCAGTGGTTGGCCATGTGTAGTGCTGCATCTACGTCTGGACTGAGGCTGAGTAAGTTACTACTGTTTTGGAGCCCTTTTTGGATGTAGTGAATTTGTAAGGGCAGTTTGTGAATCATGATTGGCTTTTGTGGGTGGGTTCACGTCCCTCTTTAAAGACCTTTGTCTTAACTCCTCTTATGCCAAACCAATAATCCCCCTTCTAATAGGAAGTATTCCCTATTTTCCAACCGTACCTCTATCCCTCTGACAATTACTACTACAGCTTTTGTAGGCTACAACATGCTGTAAGGCTATTAGAGCATTGATCCAGAGAAGACACTGCCTGCATTGTGTTTGGCAAAGGCACCCTCTCAAGTTGACAAATCAATATTCAGCTACTCAGACTGCGCATTGTGCGACGTGCACTACTTGCCGCCGATGCAGTCAAAGAATTTAAGAGGACATGGTAAAAAACCTTTTGGGGTTCATCAGATCCATTCTGGATGTCAGGCATTCGAAATACCAATATGTTATGTACCAGGTAAGGTAGATATTTTTTCTGATGATGGGAGTGGGTCCAGATTTTAGCACTTGCTTGTCATCTCAACTGAAGCAGGCATTTTCTATAATTAGGAGAAGCCACTGCTGTGATGATCATCATCACGAATATAGAACGTTACAACACATGCTTTTACTAGGTGGTATGTAACAACGCAGCCGTTACAACAACCGCGTTGTTACAACGCAATGCCATTACTACGCAAGTCATTACGTCGACTTGCAGTAGATGGCGCCGTAACATTAAGAATGTATAATTTACTATTCCAACTCCAGCCTACACAACAGTAGGGAAGGAGTTGTAATAGTAAATTATACTATTCCTTATGTTAGAGCACCAGCTACTGCAAGTCGATGAAATGACTTGCGTAGAAATGGCATCGCGTTTTAACAACACGGTCGTTGTAATTACCGAGTCGTAAAGGCATCGCGGGTTGTTTTCCATGCCCACAAGCTACAAAGTATACCGGTTTCACATTCCACAAGGTAAGTGAGGCCTGGCTTGCGTAGCACTCAGCAGGCTTGTAATCTGTGAGTTTCAGTTATAATCACATTGATATAAGTGTTGGGCATAAATAGGAAGCATTGAGACCTTTTATATTTTTCTTTCATTTTAAAGTACAGATGTCTTGAACAAAGGGCTGCAAACTTTCCCAGGAAAACATGCATTCCATGTGTACACAATTTAAGTTTCTGCAAAGGCCTGGACATAGTAATAACATGTAACTTTATATAAAATTGTTGTTCTCAGGTTACTTTAATTATCAGTCAGGGATCATTAAGGCAGCTGTAGAACATATGTTAAAGTGATTTCTCTTATGTTTACTGTTCAAAATATGTATTGATGAGGGGGAAAGAAAAAACAACGTTAAGTGATATACCACCAAGTTTAGTACTTGCAGGACCTTAGAAAAAATGGTCATACTAGCAAAATACGACCAGTTGGCAACCCTTCTTGGACATTGAATATGCCAGTTTACAATCTGAAGGCACCATATAATTATCACAGGAATTAAATTTCAATTCGGAAATATATTTATTTGGGTAATTACACTTTAAAAACATCAAAAATAATCTGTTAAAATAAAACTTCATTCCAGTGTATATTATAAATTGCTATTATATATTAAGTTTCAGATATAGAACGTATCTGAAATAGTTCTTGTCCCCCTAAGGTCTGTGCTGCTTCCTGGCATCGTCAAAGAAGCAATATCTTTTTCTAGTCTGGTTTTTGGCCCATTCATGTACTTTTCAGTTGTATATGTGTTGATACTATCACCTGCATTTGATAATACAGTTGACCATGGATTCCACTCTTCAAATTATATTTTTCCGTAGCTCTGTACAAAGGTTTTGCTTTTGTGCCCAGTGACTGTCATGATCTGATGAGCATAAAGATGATTATCTTTAGGCAATTGCACAGCTGTAGGGCACAAACAATGGTTTGTGTAAATGTGGCTTGTCCTGCTTTTCTGTGGATTTCTTTCTTTGGTCCTCGAATAGCGTTCTTCTTAAGAGACCTCTTAGAATACCAAACAGAGCCTCCCCCACAGACAGTTTCATTGGTTGAACATAGAATCAAGTGTAGTCTCTGGGTAACTTGGAAATATAAAATGTCACAGATTTTACAGGACACATTGCACTAGCTCTTTTGGCATAAATGCGTTCTTTGTTTTGATGTGGAAGTTTCTCATTTACTTCCTGAATGTTTTTTGTTTGTTCATTAAAAGTTAAAGTTCCTTACTCTAAGTTGTTGTCATCTACTTGGAAGGTTGAAGCATTTTTTGTCCATTCCTGTAATCTCTCCCTGCCACATCTAGCAAGGTTGTAGTTGGATATCAAAAAAGCTTTGCTTTGCAGCGATATTAGATCATTACAGTTCAAAACACAACAGTGTTTTATGAGTGCCAAGTCCTGTGCTGACATAAATTATTTTCTTAAACGGCTATCTTTGCCTTCTCTGCGTTGTTAGTACTAACACGTTGTTAGCGGGAGCAAACACACCATTATGCATGATGTTAATAGCCCTGCTGAAAGGAGGTTATTGATTGTCTATTTAGCCCAGTCCAATTTTATATTAGGTTTTAATTACTACAACATTGCCCATTAGCATTCCTTCCCCTACATAAAATGCCTCAGAAGGCTGCAGAGTTCAGGCAGTGGTTTCATCTTAAAGCTTGGCATGTGTCCATTTTCTTCCAACCAGTCTTTTTAGTATCTGAGTTACATTTTATTTGCTGTTCTAGTGTTTCATTCAGTGCTCTGCTCTTCAGTAATATTCAGTTAATGTAATGTGCAGCAACATTTTGATGGCATTTTTAGGCATTTCTGTTTGTACTCCAGTTGAATTGCTTACCCATTCATCAATGATAATGTGTCCAAATAAATTGAAAGTAATTCTTTAGGGCCTATGAAAAGACTAAATATCTTGGAAGATTTGCCAAAGCTACTGATCACCTTGGTGTGACTGTTGGGAAAACTGTAATTTTAAACTGTAGAATGGATTGCTAACGGCATTCTGATGATTCCTATTATAGAAGATTACATACTAGATTGCAAAGTTATTTAAGAAGCCGTTCAATGTGCCCTTATTTTCTTTTTTTAAATTGTATTATTGTTAGAGGAGCATCAAACCCAATCAAGTACATACAAAGCTATATATTCATCAATCACAATTCATTGCATTAAATTGATACATATTTACACTCATCAAGTACCGGATTATGGTAATATTTTCATTGATTATTATAATTATTACCACCTTACCAACACCTTCAGATGCTGCCACCACCGCTAGATTCTAATTTGTCAAACATTCTGCTACTGGTGCCCCTATCAGGACTTCCAGCTTTCCTGCTTCCTGCCCCTTGCAACGATTAAGATTTCTTTCTGTGTAATACATGAAGAGCAGACTAGAGAGACATTGCTGGATGGCGGGGGGGATCCGGGTTACACTATGTCAAAGTGATACATAAACGTATTGTTTTTTTCCCTTGGATAGATACTTTGACTGGTGAGTAGTAAAGAATAAATAATGTTCTCTTCCAATTGCCCGAGGTCGTCTGGAGAATAATCCAACATAACTTCATAGATTTGTCTACTCTCCCACCCTCAGAGCGACCCATCGGATCCAATAGCGGTACCTGGTCCAAAATAGTTTAATCCCAGCCTATTTTTGAGAGAAAGTTACTTATTTGCAGATAGTTACAGAAACTCTGTTTCATCGACCCAAACTCGCCCTGGAATTCCTCAAATTAGAGTATTTGATCCAAAACAAATAGATTGTCTTATTTGGAAAAAAGCTAGAGTGGAGAATATCTCCTCTCCAGCTTTTATCCAAATAAGACAATCTTTATTGTGAAATATATTTGGGAGGATTGTTGAGTGCCAAGGTGGGGTATAGTGGATATAGCGACCTCTTTTCAGTTTTGACTTTAGATGTACCCAGATCTTATGTGCCGATGTTACAACCTAAATTTGACTTTCTTAAAATAGCTTGGCTCTACAAACCTTAAAAAGCAACATTTTACTCTTCCCAATACCAGCTGATCGATAGAAGGTAATTTAATAAAGCCCTACATCTGCTGATGATCCAATTAAACCCCCCATTGTGTTGTAGTAATGCTAACCAAAAATAAAATCTAAAACTTGGCACCACCCAGCCTCCTCTAGACCTGGGAAGCATCAGACAATTTAGGGCTCTCCTGGCCCTTTTGTATTCCCATATAAAACTATTACAGATTGCTGCGGGTTAGCCTGTTTCCCCAGAACCTTCTTGTTTGGTTGCATATTTTCTGGTAAATCTCTTGGGATAGTAGACTCAAGAGCTATGTTCTGAGGCTGTGTACCTGTTGTGTTATCATGGATTGTTGGAGACGACTTGCTACTAGAATCATTATTAGTTGGTATGGGCACTATCCTTGTCTCAGCCTCATAGATGTCCCCCAAAAACTATTTTCCCGCCTTCTCTTGGACCACCTTCTGGATTGGATGGAGGAAAATGAAATCCTGAGTCCCCTCCATGCCGGCTTCAGGAAAAACACGTCCACCATGAATCAGATTTTCCGCCTCGTTCTCCTCTATTGGAAAACTGTGAGGATTGAGGGGGGGAGGCTGTACATGGTGTTCGTAGACCTGAGGTCAGCCTTTGACCTGGTCCCCCGCAAGAAATTGTGGGAGGTTCTGAAGGAGCTGGGTGTTCCTATCCATCTATTACACGCTATAGTTAGGCTCCACACCAGTAATTTTGCACAGGTTAGGTGTGGGAGGGATGGAGCGTTGTCATCCAGGTTCCCAGTCCTTAGAGGGGTAAGACAGGGTTGTGTTTTGGCACCAACCCTCTTTTTCCTCTATGTTAACAGTGTCATATCCCATCTCGACAATGTTAGGGAGGTATACACCTGTTACAACGCAACTTTTACAACTACCTACTGTTACAACGCAACTTTTACAACGCATACCATTACAACGCATTGCGCTGGGGGGCGCTCTAGGATAAGGAATAAGTATAATTTACTATCCAACACCTTCCCTAGTGTCCACGGGGACTGGAGTTAGAATAGTAAATTATACTTACCACTATCCAGCACCTCAAAGCGCTATGCGTTGTAATGGTATGCGTTGTAATGGTCGCGTTGTAACAGTAGGTAGTCGTAATGGTATGCGTTGTAACATGGTACATCCTGTTAGGGACAACGATGCTCCTTTTTTGGCAGGCAGGAGGGTACCGGCTATCATGTTCGCCGATGATACCCTCCTGCTTTCCAAATCACCGATGGGGATTCAGCGGATCCTAGATGGATTTGGTCTTTTCTGCAGACAACATGGTCTTGAGATCAATACAGAAAAGACCAAGTTCATGATATTCAACCCCTCCCCTAAAACCAGACCTAACCCATCCTTGGGCTCAGCAAGACTGGAGAGGGTAAAAACCTTCCAGTATTTGGGTGTAACCCTACATGAGAACCTATCTTGGGACCCCCAAATAGTAAGATCCCGGCTAAAGCTTTGTCAATTGTCTGGTGCAATTGTGAAGGTTGCAAACCCTTCTACTTTTAAACCCATTAGCCCGGCAATAGAAATGTATAAAACTCAAGCCAAAGCGGCCGCTTCTTATGGTAGTGAGCTATGGGGGCACAAAGCAGGGAAAGAATTTCTGAGTGTAGAAAATAACTTCCTCAGATGTCTCCTAGCCCCCCTCCCCCCCTTGGCACACCCCTGCTCCCCTTGAGACTAGATGTGGGTCTCCCATCTATAGCTGAGGATCTGGAATTAAAGCCTTTAGGATTCTGTCACAGGCTTTGGACCACAAGCGAGCTTGCTCATTAAAGGCAAGATCTCATTCATGTAATGAACTTGAACAAGCATGACAAAATTCCTTGGTTGGTCTTCATTTAGAAAGAACTGTATCGCCTGAAACTCCAGGAGTTATGGGAGGCTCCCGAACAAGGCTGCCAAAGGATCTCCCGCAAAAGACTGGTGGAAATACACAAGGAAAATAGTTTATCTACTCAGGTACCTGCACCCAATAACGGCACTTTAACAGACCGATTTTTGGATTCCAAAAATTCCTATCAATTTGAAGGTTTTATGGACATTATTTTCCCCATTTTAGCATGAAAACTGTTCATCCAATGGAGGTTGGGCACCCTGCCTATTAAAGCTTTTACATGCAAATGGACAAAGAGTGATGATAAAATCTGGTGCAGTAATCATGATGAGGAGGAAATGCATGTTCTGTTCTTCTGCCCAGCCTACAATAGACCAAGGAAATATTGGCTTGTGCCATTATGTAGGAACTTGGGCATAAGGAGCCATCTGAACTCTTACAGAATACTGAAAACTAGCACTCTGCCCCACATAGTCTTTGCAGTTGCCAAATACATAATGGCCATGTGGCAGATAAGGAATAAACTTCTAAAAGACTGAACATTGATATGAACTGCAATATACTCCCTCTCATGAATAGACTCTCAAGGAATTTAATTTTTATGCAATTTTTTTTTACATAAGGGAATGTTTTTTAATGTTGAATGTTTTTAATGTTTCTTTTATGGTCTAAAAGACCGAAATAAAGAATTTTTGGATTGGATTGGATAAATTAAGGGCGGTTTATTAGGCAACGATTCTTTAAGTAAGTTGGAGTTAGCAGTTCCAATGTCTATATTGGACCCTAATTGTTCATTAATTCGCTTCATCCTCTCAACTATAGGTAATAGCAAGGATTTAATCAAATGCTCAATATTGTTCATTAAAGTTTTTTGAAAAAGTGTAGTTGAAAGACCATGGTTAACCCCACTAGCTTGTGGACCTTAAGGTTTTTTTGGACTCATAACAGCCCTGCGGCTTTTTGCTCGACTTCCCTTTTGCATCACACCACCCCTCCATTTTAATGGAATACCTGCCCCTGGTAATTTAGTGTTAGTAATCTTCTCAGGAATAGAATTAATAGAAACAGTAAGTAGTGATACTTCCGAGGATAGTTCTAATTGAGAATCTAAACTGGTGTCAGAGATGATCGGATTCTCCTGGGTCGCTACTCAGACTGAAAGGTCTTGAAGCTGTGGGGGAATACTTATGTCATTTGATTGTTCGTTACTAATACAATTAAGTGTAGGTGTTCTTGCTGTTTGGATAGCCCCCAAAGATGAAAGTTTGCTCTGCCATTCTGAGGTTATACGTCTCTCAGTTAGCGCTATTTCTTTTTCTAAAACAGAAGTAGCCATTGTAATGAAAGTGTCTAAAGTCCCTCTCACAGAGCCTCCCACTGACGATTTCCGTCCTAGGCTCTGGATGTTATTCATATTTTATAAACAGTGGACTTAACACAATGGGCAAAAATGACAGTTTGGAGCCTTTCGGTTGGTACTTATTATCTTACTTTGTTGACCGTAGAATCAAAAGGCCCAGCCTTGGCCAGCCCTGGACAGCCACAGACGGCAACAGACGGCCACAGACGACCACAGACGGCCCGCCCTTGGCCCGGGCTTAGCCCGGCACCGACCGCGCGCGTCCCGCGACGCGGAAGGAGCTGTGTTCTTTTGTGCGCCTTCCGGGTGCGTCAGTGGGCGGAAGAGGGCGGAGTCAGCAAACAAAGGATTGTAGGGGCTGTAGTCCCCCCGCTCGGCGGCCACGTGATGTTCCTGTTGCGGCGGCGGTGGGGACCAACAGCAACAATGAAAATGAGCACTGGTAGTGCTGTGGCCAGTAGTATTCCAATGTCAAAGATTCAGCTGCCCACGGTAAGTTCCTGGCAAAGAAAAAAGGTCACCCGCTTCCCAGATGGAGCTCTGTTATTTTGTGCGCCTTCCGGGCGCGTCAGTGGGTGGAAGAGGGCGGAGTCAGCAAGCAAAGGAATGTGGGGGCTGTAGTCCCCCCGCTCGGCGGCCGCGTGGTGTTCCTGTCGCGGTGGCGGTGGGGACCAACAGCCAACGATGAAAATGAGCACTGGTAGTGCTGTGGCCAGTAATATTCCAATGTCAAAGATTCAGCTGTCCACGGTAAGTTCCTGGCAAAGAAAAAATGTGTTGTTTTCCAGGTGATCAAGGTGATTGTCTTGTTTGTCAACTCTCTCTTTTATACGGTCAATTCTGCTGTTCGGTAGGTATATTTTGGAGTCAATGGTGTGATGGCTATTATTCATGTTGACAAGCATCTACTTGATGTCTTGATTCTGCACACTCATCAGACGCGGCAGAGAGGCAATAGCACTGTTCCAGATCAGTCATGTGCGTTTGCTGCCTACCGTCTTAGGCCAGCTTAGACTGCCTAGTATCCTGTTTATTCATGTCGAGCAGATGTAGCGTGTAATAGTTCACTGAGTCCCGCCTCACCCCAATGTCCATGGATCAAAGGATCGGGGGCACAAGCAGAGTCGGGTTCCAACCAGTAGTCAGAGATGCAGGGCAGAAGCTATTCCAATGACTGATCCCTCGCTGACTTGCACAAGCACGGGGTCCATGGCAGTTTGCCAATTTTTAGGAACAGCAACATGTGGTAGATGAAGCCTTGCGTGTCCCCGGTCACACGACTGCATATGTGTACACCTTGTCAGGTCCACCACAATCAGCCCCCCTCCGGCCGCACAGTGTGATGTTGGATCTCTCATGCAGTGCAGTTGTGTCTTTGCAGGGGTGAGAGGAGCCACCCACAGTGTCAGGCAAGCAAGGGCTTCCAGTCCAATTAGCCCTGTGGCACCAAGGGACCCCCTAATGTCCTCCAACAGTCTAGAGCATGGGCACTGCAGGCAGCACCACCTGGGACAGCCTCCACCGTGCTCTCACCTGTGCTGCGATTCTGGACTCCGCTGTGGACTGCAGCGTGAGCACAACCAAGGGTTTCAGGGCTAGGCCAGGCCACTTACAATCCTTGATTGGGTATCCTCTCACCACCATCAACCTCCACCCCAACCGCAACTGGGTGGGGGTGTCCTTTACCGAGGCAGTACGTGCATATGATGCCCAGGGGGAATGAATGCACTATGGGGCAGGGTTGCTCTGATCCCACTGCCTAGACTTAGCACGGCCAAGGAAGCCTGGTCATGTATCGACCCATGAGCGCCACCAGGTGGGAATACAAGAAGCACAGCCGCCTCCAGCTACAAACCTGCATATGCAATGCCCATGGACGTCCTGTCACCGGGGATGTATGTCGGATGTATTCCACAGCTGGCGAAGTCTTGCTAGGCAGCAGCCATCTTATTGCCAGATTCCATGGCACCCTGATGAAGAAAAGACAGAGACTGCCGTTTTAGAGATAGTTGAGGGTGAGAGTACAATCAGCTCCCAATGTCTTGCTTACATCATGTTATCCTCTTGCTAACCTGACCCTGATCCCTTTACCTGATACTGGCACAATTTGAAGACGTATTTTGAAAACAAATGCAAAGAATGATAACTCACTTACAGACACTGAAGCATTGTGCAGTAGGTGTACCCCAGTGATTTTGGTGAACTGAGTCTTTGCTGTTCATTCTCACTATACCATCACCACCCCAATTAATAGTTTTAAAGCCAATGAGCTAACATGTTGAATATATCTACCGTTGGGCCTAGCACTTTCTGCAGGGTCACCTCCAAACATTTTGCCTTCACCCCCACCTGTTTTCTGAACCCGTTTTTGTTGGCTTTTAGGATTCTGCAAACGTTACCACTGTTAAGCAATGCTAAAGTGCTTGTGCTGGCTCTTTTAAACCCGGTAAAATTGGCTTACACCCAATTGGCACATTAAGTAACTTCTAAGTACCTAATAGTAGTACTACATGTACCCAGGGCCTATAAATTAATTAAATGGTACTTAAGTAACCTCTTTAAACATGTCTTAGGACTGCCATTACAGCCTGTATGAAGCTTTAAACTGGCTAAAACATCCCAAATGGCAGGTGGCGGAGCTGCCACCTGCAATATTTGTCTCTGCCACTGTCTCAGCTCACACACATAGAGCTTCACACTCGCCTATTGTGACTGCAGATAGATTGGGACCAGGACAGGCAGGCAGGCAGGAAATTCCAAACAACTCTGTGAGGGGAAAACTCCAGAAGCTTCTTCTATTTCAAAGCTAACGCCAGGTATAAAGATAGGATTACTTCTGGACCTGTAGAAGACTCAGTAGAAGGGCTGCTCTGCTGTCCTGCTGCCCTGCTGCTGGAAGGACTGCCCCACTACCCTGTTTCAAGAAGGACTGCCCTTATGTCTGAAGAAGAAAGACAACCTGCTCCTTGAACCCAGAACCACCACAGTGACTTCAAGGGCTAGCTGACTGGCGATCTTTTCTGAGCTATAGGGACATAACAAGCTCCCGAGACCAGACCTGCATCTGTCCAGCTGCTCAGACTCAACTGGACCTGCCTCTGTCCTGCTGCTGGCCATTGCTGGAGTGAACCCTAGGACCTGGATCCTTGGCGGCTGACATTGGACTGCCCAATTGTGGGTTCCCCTAGAATCTACACAGAGTCATTCAACTTGATGCAGGACTTCACATTGTATCAAATCACAGCCCCTGATTGCCAGCCTCATCGAAACTGACACAGCGTGACACAATTCAACACAGAACCTCGCATCAAGGCACTTGGAGGTAAGAATCAGAACTGAAGCAGTGCAGCAATGAAGGTCCTCACATTGCAGCCCTCGCAACGCTTCATTGGAACCGACACAGCATGACGCAACACTCCACATCAAGGGCTTAAGGTGCAATCCTCAGTGGGACTAACCTGGTCCCTGTGTCCGGCCTGCACTCCATCACGATCAACCTGAACTTGTGACTTTGTCCGGTTATTGGGCGACCAGGTGACTACAGTTGGTGCTTTGTACTTTTCGGCACTATGCTTACTTTAAAGCCTTGACATTACAAATCAATCAATCAATCAATCAATCAATCAGAGTACTTGTAAAGCACGCTACTTACCCGTGAGGGTCCCAAGGCACTGAGGGGAGGGGGTGCTGCTACTGCTCGAAGAGCCAGGCCTTGAGGAGTCTTATGAAGGTGAGAAGGTCTTGGGTCTGCCGTATGTGGGTAGGGAGGGTGTTCCAGGTCTTGCAGCACTCTCCAGTTCTACTGATTAGATTTATGTTGTTTTGGCATCAAATCTTTACATTTCACTCTTTTTTTCTAAATTGGTGTAGGAATTTTCGTGTTGTATTTTCACTTTATTACTATTTTTGTGCTTTATAAATATTTTACACATTGCCTCAAAGTCAAGCCTCACTCCTTTTGTGCCAAGCTACCAGAGAGTTTGGCACAATTGAATTTAGTGACTCAGTTTACCCTGACAAGGATAGTGCTGTTGCTTGAGCAGGGCTCACACCCATTCCAACCGATAACCCAACTTCTGAAACCCTGATATAACTATCATTGTAGATTAGTAAAAAACGTTGGTTGTTTGTGCAGCTCCACCCAAGAATCCAATGACACAATGTGGTGCAAAGCTGTGTAATAAACTGTTTGGACTGTGGAAAGAGCACCTTTCATGCACAAAATTCTGCAAATGTAGCACCCTTGAAAGGCTTTGCATGACTTTCTATCAGAGCAAAACCTTGGTAAAGTGTCCTAGGGCCAGATTTATCAAATTCTCATGCAACGCAGGGCAGCAGCCAAAAATGCTGTGCTGCATTGTGTGAGAAGGGGAGAGCAGGAGAGCACCATATCTACATGGATTTAACACTCTCCTATTCTCACCCTAGTGCTGGCACAGAATTCTGCTTCCGAGCGCCATGCCACACCGTTTCACCATAGTGCAAGTGTGTGTATGTGAGGGAGTAGCCCTCAACCACCTTGGTCTTGCTCGCCATATCCCCTGCCTGCAGCTCCCATGGTGCCGAGGCACCGTCCTGTGCCTTCTGCCACCACTGCCAAAGTAGAAGGCCTGGTGTACGCTCTGTGAATTACTTTTTTTTTTGCCTGATAATTATCACTAGAAATGCTGTAAATTACATGTTTTTGGTGTGACAAGGATTGTTTTGAAACTCTGGGACAATATTGTATGTCTATGTTGGTGAGACAGTTTAAACTTGTTTTTCTACTCTTTCTGCTCTTGATTTTTTCTGTGCTCTTCCACTCACTGCCTTGGTCACTCTGGTTTCAGCTCTGTCTCTTCCTGCCAATACCCAAGCCCTCCTGCCTACCTGAACAGCCCCTTCCACCTCCCAGGGCTACTTAATGAAGGCCACAATGCAGCTCTAGTGAGTAGCCCTTGGCCACCTTGGTCTTGCTTGCTGCTTCCCCACTTGCAACTCCCTTGGTGCAGAGGCCCCCCCCCCGGTCCTCCTACCACCACTCCTGCAGTTCGAGCCCGGTCCCCCTGGTTATATGTTTTTTGCTTGATAAGTATTCTTGAAAAAGCTGTGCATTACATCTTCTTGGTGTGATAAGGATTGTTTTGAAAACCCCGTGACAATATTGTTTTCCTCTGTTGGTGAGACTGTTTAACCTCTGATTTTCTACTCTCTGTGCTCTTTAATTATTCTCTGCTCTTGTACCAGTTCACTCCAGTTTCTGCACTGTCTCTTCCTGCCAACATCCAAGCCCCCTCCCCTCTTCCCTCTCGGACAGCCACTCCCACCTCCAAGACCTACTTAATAGAGGACACAACGCAACTGCACTGCTGGTGCACTAAAGGCAGGGTCGTCTGTACCTGGACCATGCCTAGTGCTAAAAACCTAGGTTAGCAGCTCTCCCTCAGTTACTCTGCCACAGAGCTCCGCACCATGCCCAATACCAAACACCCTGGTCAGCCGCTCTCCCTCAATTGCTACAGAGCTCTGCACCCTGGACTCCACACGCAACAACTGCTGCCTCGCAGCGCCATGCTTCACAGAGGAACCTTTCACCTGCATCCTCTACCATTTCACTAGTACCCCATCACCGAACAACACTTTATAGAACAAGGCTATGCCATGCCCAGTTGCTGACACTCCACAGGATCAACTCAAATGCCTCCTGATCAATTCCAAATCACTCTGCAAACACAACACCGAAATCTGGGACACCATATCCACAATCACCCCTTCTATACCGTAACCTTGTTCACCCCCATTTCTGCCCCGACATTGCCACTGCAATCCCCACTGGGTACAATGTGAAACACAGAGACTGTACCAACAGACACGGTAGCCATTAGACAAGGAATTAATCATCTGTACCGTCACCAATGATGGCACAATGCCTACCATGGACCACATGAATTTCCACCTCCATGCTGACGCCAAACTCACCATCAGAGGCACCCTCGCATATAGACCACAATAACCACAAATCGACCTCAGAGATTCCATTGCTGAATTCATCACACCTCTCTTTGTCTTCCTTGCGGACCTTAACTTCCACCTGGATAACCCCACTGACACCAACACCATGACCTTCGGGAAAGACATAGGGGCAGATTTATGTTGGACTTGCGCACGTTTGCGTCACGCAACGGCGGCGTAAACATGGCGCATCCCTGCGACCCATTTACAACGTGATGCATCTAGGCAGATGCGTCACGTTGTAAAGCCCTGCGCCACATGTGGGCGATCCGCCGCAGGGTGGGCGTTCCGGGGCAGGTGTGCCTCGCAAAAGTGGCTCGCAAAAGTGGCTGAGTGAAATCTACAAGATTTCACTCAGTCACTTTTAGGCCAATGCTTCGTCAAAACCCTGCGCTTGCTTGAAATAGGCATAAGGCTTGATGCAGCATTGGACAGATAGGGCACCCCGAGCCTTGCCGGAGCTGCGTCGCGCTTGCGACGCAAATCCAGCAATGGGCCACCTTTACGGCACAGATGCATCACGCATCTGTGCCGTTTTTGCCCCAAGGTGCCCCACATTGTAAATGCGGCGCACCATGGGTGTCGGAGCTGCGGCGCACAATAACTGGCGCATCCTTGGGGATGCACAAGTTATTGTAAATCTGCCCCTAAATATCATCGGCCTCAAGCAGATCGTCAAAGACCCCACAACATAGAGTAGAACACACTATAGACCCGTCTTCACATCCAGCAGTGGAATTAGATCCAGCCACACATCAGCACTCACCTAGACGTTTCATGCCATTGCACCCTTCATCCTGGCCGGCCCCCTGCACACCACTCCCATCCCAGACAGTGCTCCCTATTGCTGCTAGACCAAAGTAATAATTGGCAAATTCCCTCAGCACATTCATCCCAACATCATAGCCAATCTCGACCAATCAGTTGAGAACTTACATGCCCGGATCACCAATGCTGCCAACCAAGCTGCCCGGTTCAAACCACCCAAAGAACGCACAGAACCACCAAACGAGCCAGATGGTACACGCCAGTACCCAGCATGGCCAAAAATATGTGTAAGCAACAAGAAAGAAGATTGCAAACCAGTAAGGACAACACCGACCAAGCCGCCTACAAAGTAACCCTCAGGAACTACCACCGCCAGCTCAAAGCTGTAAAAAAGAAGGTCCTCACACACCACATTGAAACTAGTTTCAACCAAACCATGGAACTATTCACCATCATCAGAGAATTCTCCTCCCCTGCAGCAACAGAAAACATGATTTATCCATCACAAAAAACTCTGGAACTCCCTCACTAACTAGTTCCACAAGAAGATAGCGTCCATCTACTCAAACATTAAAACCCCAAACCTCTGACATCTTCCGCAACCCATCAACCACAATCACCAACCACTCATCCATCATGTGGGAACAACTCAGCACACCAACTACCACAACACTGGGGCACCCACCAACCTCTGTCCCCATCGGCTCTTCAACCTTGGAGGCAACAAGATCAGGCTGCAGCTCACCACCATCCTCAATGCATCGATTATGACATCCACCTTCCTTGACACATGAAAACATGCGGAGGTCAGGCCCTTCCTAAGGAAACCGTCAGCAGACCTCAGAGATCTCCAGAACTACTGACCCATCTCCTTCTTTCCATTCCATGCCAAAGTTCTGGAGAAGACCATCATTCCTCCAACTCACTGATCATCTGGAGAAAAATAAGCTACTGCACCCATCCCAAATGAGGCTTCAGAACCAACCACAGCACGAGAAAGCCCTAATCGCAGCAACAGACGACATTCAAGCCCTGCTCGACAAAGGAGAAATGGCTACCCTCATCCTCTTAGACCTCTATGCAGCATTTGACTCCCTCTCCCACCACACACTCAGCCAGAGACTTTGCCAGATTGGAATCACAGACAATGTGCTTAGATGGATGGCATCCTTCCAAACAGGACGAACCCAGAGAGTCCGTCTCCCCCCTTCACCTTGTACCCCAAACAAACCATTTGTGGAGTACCTCAAAGCTCATCCCTCCGCCCCACCCTCTTCGACATCTGCATGACACAAATCACAGACATCGTCAGATCACACAACATCAACATAACTTCCTAGACCAATGACGACCAACTTGTCCGCGCACTCTCAGCCAACCCGACACCGACAAAGACTAACTTGCACAACTGCATGAAGAACGTAGTAACATGGATGAGAGACAAACTGAACACATAGAAGGCGTAAGTTCTGATCTGCGGCAGACACACTGCCCTTTGGAATACCTCCTGGTGGCCGACGGAGGTCAGACCCTCCCCCACACCGAAAGACCACCCCGGCAACCACAGCACTAGACAGCAAACTCTCCATGAAACGCCAAGTCAACGCAGTTGACTTGGCATGTTTTCACATGAACCGCATGCTCCGAAAACTCATCAGGTGGCTCCCCATCAGCACCAGGAAAATGGTGGCACAGGCCCACATTAACAGCCGAGTTGACTATGACAATACACTTTATGTCAGCACAACCTCCAAAGTTATGCAAAGACTCCAGACAATCCAGACCGCAGCAGGCAGACTGATCCTCAACCTGACCAGGAGAACACACATCACCCAGCACCTGGAAGGACCTTCCATGGCTTCCCATTCAGAAGCAACGACAGGTGAAGCTCCTGACCCATGCCTACAAAGCCCTCTACAACCTAGGCCCACTCTACATAAACAATTGCCTGACCTTCCACCAACTATCCAGAAACCTATAATCCGCTCACTTCTCCCCCCACATAGAGGGTTCAAATGCGTCGCAGCTGCAACCTTCTCTCTCCTCGTTGCCAAAGCCTGGAACAAAGTCCCTCTCCACCTCTCCACCACCAAACCTCTACCTCGCTCAACCACTTCAGAAAAGGAATCAAGACCTGGCTCTTCGAACGAGACCTGCAGCATAGCTCCTAGATACCCCCCAGGGTGATAAATCATGCTATACAAATACTATTTGATTTGATTTGCTAGCTTACAAAATACCATGCCTAGACAACTTTTAAAACTTTTCTTACATTGTATGTGTGCTATTCACACTGCTTTGCTTTACTTTTAGGCACTTTTTCAGCGCAAAATAAGTTTTGCATTCGAAGGTAAGGAAAAAATACCTTTGTCCTGTTTGCGTCACTTTTATGATGCAACCCCAGTGCAAAATGTTAGTTAATCTACCCCATTGTTCTATAAAGTGGGGCAAAAGAAGAGCCAGAATGTCATGTTCAATCTAAGAATATTTTGATTTAAGAAAGGCTGTGTTAATCAGGTTTATGCTGCAGCGTATGTGGTACAGTTAAACTCGTTTTGGGGGGAAGCTGAGTGTTGGTCTTTTTGGTGTAGATTGCCTGACCTTTGTAGATTGTGCTGAGATTATGCAAAGTGACTTTAATATAAGTCACTGGGCGAGGAGACCATGAAGTGCCTTTAGTATGGAGCCATGGTGTCACATTTGAGGAGGCTGGTAATCATGTGAAATGCATTTAAGAAGACACCCTAAAATATTATCTCAAGGGTTCTATTTAATCTGAGGTATTTAAGATAATGATTTTACAGGCCATTAGAATACAGTATTCTTTTGCGTTAAAACTCGATGAAAAAGATCACAGACTTCCACATGGTCTAATATTAAACAATTTAGAGTTAATACGCAAATACCTACTTTTCTTAAGAAGAATATTACTCAGTACTGACTCATGGACGACGACTCTCCAACATGCCAGCAGAATAGACACCACATACCCCTTGATCTCACTGGCATCACAGAAAGTGGAACCATATGAGCTTTGACCTTAAATCTTCCCAGGAACTGATGCATCACGAACTTAACTCTGCTGATGTTCTAACAGTTGACCCCCCAGAAGTTCGACAAGTTCCATAATAATATTATCATAAATATAATAACACAGCACATCATATTTTAGATATCACAAATGTCAGCATGCTGACTTTACATGCAGGGGGAACATTTGAAAATGTGGGCCCTAATACTTACCCTGTGTTGCAGTGCGGGAATTAAGTGATCCTGACCTCTTCAAGGGACAACAGTGCGGCTAAACAGTGCATTTAAAGCACACTTCTCTCATACATTTCTTTAAAAGGCATGAACTTAGAAATGGCACTCGATAAATATTTGTGTCCTTCATGGAGTGCCAAGTCAGTGAAAACTAAAGCTCAGCAGTACTTGGCATCGTTTTTTCCCTCCAAAATGTGATACGGGTGTCCATATAAGTCAACATTTACCTCTCCACTGCCAATAGAGGTCATGGTTGTGAGAGAGCGCTAAGCTGAAGAAAAAGTCGTAGGGGTGCATTATATTCACGAGTAGTCAGCACCCACATACATAGAGGACTTATTAATTGTGTTTAAATGTAACGTAGGGCTAAGAATTAATGTGTTAGAAATATGCTTAGAGCAACGTAAAGTGTTTTGAAAAGCATTAATGCCATACTAACCTAGGAATGTCGTTTGCAGTGAAGAATTACTCTAATTAAGAGATGCTCAATAGATCATCATTGTATTAGTTGCTTTATTAAAAAATCACTATTGTACTCCTTTAACGTGATAGAATTGCTTAAGTTAGAAAATGAATTTTTGCTTTAAGGATGAAGGCCTAAAGAACCACGGGGCATATTATCAAGGGGGTTTATATCCGCTTTTTTGGCTTTAAAAGCCAAGAAAGCGGAGATAAAATTATCTCCCTATTACCTAGCTGTCGCTAACACCAGTTAGCGACAGCTAGTAGGAGATAGCGACCATCTTGGGCCCCACTTTGCATGTCAGTGATATTTATCACTAATGACATGCAAAGTGGGCGTGCCAAAATGTTAACGACTGGAAACAGTCCCTAACATCGCTATCTCCTATTACCAACTTATGGAGATATTTGCGCTAAGCACGAATATCTCCAAAAGCTAACACCTGCCCTGAGCAGTTCTTAGCCATGTTATCCAATGGTGGGTGGATAACATGGCAAAGAGAATTAGCTCTGTAATGCATGATTATCGCTGACTTTTCAGCGATATTCATGCATTGCGGACGATTTTTATCGCATTTGCGATAAACCTTGGTAATACCAAGGTTTATCTGCGATAAAAAACGCCGCAGCTCAGCGGTAAATTTTTGTCTCTAACCAAGCAATAGCGATAATTATCACTATTGCTTGGTAATATGCCCCGAAATGTATTGCTCGTGTTAGGATGTGATACACATAAACGTGCAGAGGCCTAGTTCATGAAAATCGTGTAGGCCTGATTGAAAATGCTTTGCTTGACAATAAACCATAGAAATGTTTTTGAGAAAGCTGCTTTTAGTTAAAGTCAATTGCAACATTATGAAATTGTGGGCCGATTCACATGCGTTCCTTTGCAGGTGCAGGACTAAGTAGAGATTGCAGAAGAAGGGCCCATTGTGTATGAGTGTTAGGATGGTAGACTCAGACGTGGAGGAGTGACTGATGAATTTAGGGAAGCAACCTGAAGCGAAGAAGAGTCTGGGACCCAAGGACGTTTTAACGGACAAGGATGGAGAGATGCCATAGTGGAAAATTCTGAAAACCAACATCTTCGAGGGTACACAGACAAAATATTGAGTTTTAAATTTCGATATACAATTATATCGAAGTTTAAATATCGATGGGACATAATATAGAAGGTAAGTAATATCGACAGTCTTGATATCGATATTAGTATGATATTAGTATTATCGAAGTTTTAAATATCGATGTCAATAATATCGAAATAAATAATTTCGATGTTACTAATATCAATTTTTAAATACATTTTGTGTATATTATATTGTATTTATTATGTTTTATTATTTATTTTTAATGTAATTTAATTAAATATTGTCTTTTAGTACTGTAGCGGGTTGTGGGTTTATAGGGAAATAGGGTGGGAAGTAATTTAATTATGTTAAATTAATTATTAATTAGTAGGAATTATTAATTAATTGATTGAGAATTAATTTTTAATTAATTTTAATTAATTGATTAATTGATAAATATGTTCTGTAGCGGGTTATGGGTTTATAGGGGAATAGGGTGGGAAGTAATTTAATAATAATTAATTAATTAATATATGTTTGTAAATATGTTTAATTAATAATTAATTGGTAATTAATTAATATTAATTAGTTAATTAATTAAGATAATTTTGTACATATTTTTAATTATTAATTAGTTGGTAATTAATTAATATTAATTAGTTAATTACATTAATTAGAGTAATTTTTTTATATATATAATTTTTTGTTATTCTTAAATAATTAATTGGGAAAAAATAATATTAATTATAAAATTAAATTAATTACAGCTAATGTGCTAATATATTTACTTTATTGTTATTGTTAATTAATAATTAATTGGTAATTAAATAATATTAATTAATTTTGGGTAAAGGAGTATTTTTAGGGTTCAGGGTCAGTTTTGGGTTTTTGGGTAAAGGGGTATTTTTAGGGTTCAGGGTCAGTTTTGGGTTTTTGGGTAAAGGGGTATTTTTAGGGTTCAGGGTCAGTTTTCAGTTCTTGGGTAAAGGGGTATTTTTAGGGTTCATGGTCAGTTTTCAGTTTTTGGGTAAAGGGGTATTTTTAGGGTTCAGGGTGGGTTCAGGGTCAGTTTTCAGTTCTTGGGTAAAGGGGTATTTTTTGGGTTCAGGGTCAGTTTTCAGTTCTTGGGTAAAGAGGTATTTTTTGGGTTCAGGGTCAGTTTCCAGTTTTTGGGTAAAGGGGTATTTTTAGGGTTCAGGGTCAGTTTTGGGTTTTTGGGTAAAGGGGTATTTTTAGGGTTCAGGTCAGTTTTGGGTTTTTGGGGTACAGGGATATTTTTAGGGTTCAGGGTCAGTTTTGGGTTTTTGGGGTACAGGCGTACAGGGTAAAAATAAAATACATTTAAATTAAATCAATTAAATGAAATTAAAAATAATAAAATGACATTAAATTATTAAGTGTTTAATTTATTTTAAATGTATATGTATTAGTTTTAATTTTTTAATTATGTTTTAATATTTTTATGTAATATTTGTAAAATTATATGTATTTTAAAATTATTTTTACATTATTATTAATACATTTAAAAAAACGATATTTTTAATTTCGATATTTTTGTACTACGATATTAATTTTTCGATATTTTTGTACTTACCTTTATGAAGATATGACTCCGATATTTTTGATTTCGATATTTTTGTGTCGATATTTTTGTATGTAGATATTCTGTCTGTCGATATTATGTCAGACATTCCCTTCGAGAGGGGCGTACCTTAGGGCGTGTCGTCCGTATTGTGGGGTTTTTGTATTAGGGACAGCACCCCGTGGGTAAGGCAAAGCAGATGCGCATGAGGGCGAGAGGAAGCGGTTGATCAGGCAGAGAGCTTTGCTATGAGGGAGCAATTCTGAGACTAAGTCCGATGAAAGTGAGTGTACTTCTTTGGAAGTCACCACGGCTGACACCTTTGTTAGGAGGGAACATTGTTGAGTAGGGATGTCACTTAGTATAGTGTAGGGACAGATTAATTTGGGTTTTATTCCTTTTCAAATGCATACTAAAACTCAGGTCATAGCAATTCTTGTTAGCCTGATGATTTTGGAACTAATTATTGTATTGTTTCTTAGCCGACTGAGACTTTTCTGTAGGATTATGTTGGTATTAGTGCCTGTTTATCTCCTGAACCTTTTGCTGAGATGTTTATACATCCAATTGTTTTTGGCTTTGTAATAAATCTTTGAACTTGGTCCTTAGTCGGTGGTTCTTTGGGGGAAGAAAAGGGAAATCATTGAAACCGATTGACTAATTGTTTAAATAGATTGCCTATTTCACTCTATGACAGGTAAAAAGGTCTAGTCGACCTGTGACGAGATTCTGGAGAATGCTATGCTAATTCTAGAGAACAAATCCCGCCTTTCCAGTTGGTAGCAGAGTAGGATGGTTTATCTTCTGGAGTGAGGGTATCTAGAGCAGGTTAAGGTTTCCCCAAGGCCCATAGAGATCTGGTGATGAGCGTCCAGAGGACCGCGGACGGAGGATGGCGTTCCATGGAAAATGATGGAGAGTGACGGTGCGGCAGAAAGCAGTAGGTCGTAAGAGAGTGAGTATGAAAAGGGTCATGCGTGTTAGATTGTGGTGTGCATTGTATTGTTGAGTTGTATTGTCTTGCGGAGTTGAGTGCCTGTAGTGTGAAAGGAGATCAGGTTGTGAGCGCGCGCAACCAGTGAAAATCTTAGGCTCAAGGAGAGTTTAAGTGGTTCGGGTGCATCGAACACCTATAGTAATTGTAGACCATTGTAAGGAGGTCATGAGGTACCATTGATCGCCCGCAGGACCGGGATAGGGGGAACGAATGTGTGAGTGTGTGAATAACGGACCCTGGTCGGAAGTTGCCGTGTGTTTGTAACCTATCAGTTGAAGCGATTGTCCGGTCGTTTCGTGGACATACATTAGCCAGTTCGGTGACAATTACAGTCAGACTGTGGACGTACAGTCAAGGAAGTGGTTGCTTGGTCGGAAGTGATCATTTCAAGTGTATGATTGGGACGCATGCATGACCGGAGACGAGCTGAGAGAGGAGGGGAACTGCTGCGAAGCGGAGGCGAGTGACATCAGAAAGAGCCGCGCTGGGATAGGACTGTTAGTGTGGAGCCGCACAGGGACAGGCCGGTTAGTGTGAAGCGAGTGACGTCAGAGAGAGCCGCGCTGGGATAGGGCGGTTAGTGTGAAGCCGCACTGGGATTGGTAGATTGTCATCGGGAAGTAAAACTAAGAAACGTTGTGGTTTTCATCATGAAATGCTTAAAAGTGTTGCAAAATTGTTTCAAGGGAGAAAAGAAGTTAGAACCTCGGGGTGGGGAAGAGGGTCCACCCGAGGATACGCCAGTTCATTACATGGCCACGAATGTTGGGTTGCATACCATATTGTGGTTTGAGAACTGGTGTAAGATGACTGACGGAAGCGAGGAATTGACCTTTCCTAGATACGGAACGTTTAGATTGGAGGTGCTGTACCAGTTAAAAGCGACTATGGCTTCTTTGCGGCCTTTGCCTAGACCAACGCAGTTTGAAGCATTAAATGCGTGGATCAGGGCAGCCTATGAAAAGAATAGAGATAGGAGACAGGAAAGAGTGAAGAGATCAGTTAGGGCGGTCCAAGACGCGAGATGGGATGCACTGGCCAAGAGGTGGAGAGTGCAGACCATCGAAGGAGACAGGCTATACCCGTTGTTGGTCAATGTAGGGGATGCGCAGAGAAAGAGCACAGAGGATGACGACAGTGAGACAGACGACAGCCTGATAGAGAGACTGTTTTCGGAGAGACCACCTCCATATAATCCTGAGGTAGAGGGGAGGCCAGCACCAGCAATGGGCAGGGAAGCATCTGTCGTGGACGGTGGCGTCCTAATGGAGAGCGGCTTGGGCCCAGTAGAGGACAGGTCCGGCTCGGTGGAGGGAGAGAGGGCACCTCAGCATTCTCCTGAGACGAGATTAGTGGGAAGATTTACGGTACAGAAGGTAGGCAGTGAAGAGGGGGTCAGTTCTCAGAGACTGCCAGACGCTCTTACGGTACCTGTCACCATAGGTCCCATAGTATCAGTGTACAATCCAGAACAGACACAAAGCGAGGGTCTGCCACAAATAGATAGGGAGGGAAGTACCAGCGAAGGAAGGAGTAATGTGGCGGATGGGTGGAGCCAATTGCCAAGGCCTATAGAAAGGAGCACCCCTTTGGCAGCATCGGCAGACTCATCTGGAGAGCAGGGGGGTTTGAGAAGACCGATGGATCTGAGAGGACCACGGCCAAGGTCGCTTAGGGAATTAAGGCCAGATTTGCGTACTTGGGAGACGGTCGTGGATACCCAGAGCGACAGGTCGAGGGACGATGGTGGTCATGGAAGTCAGGAGAATAGGGGGGTGTCTCACTGCACGTCTAATGGAAGCAGGCACGAATGGGACCGTGGGAGTGAGGAGAATAGGGGAGCGTCCCCCCATGCACCTTCCGATAAAAGACTGGAGTGGGACCGCGAAAGCTGGGAAGAAGGAAGTGTTCCCCATAACACACCTGAGGAAGACAGACGAGTGAGTCAGGACTGTAAAGGGAGGGACTCTAGTGAAACCTCTAGTCAAGGTACATTGAGGGCGGCAATAAAGGCAAGGAGAATTGATGTGCTGAGACTTAAATCAGAGGTGGAGGAAATAGTGGAAGGTACATTGCCTCTGGAGAGAATAGAACTGTATGAACCAGATGAACTGTTGTTTGTAGCGAAAGATGTTACTCGCAGGGCTAGGACAGCCCATGAGAAATTATCTGAATTAGCGAACAAGTACACAGTGGATTTGACAAGGATGAAAGCATTACAGAGTGGCCATAGGCTGCAGTACTCGGACCAAGACCTAGAAGAGAAGAGGGTGATCGGATTAAAAGCCCACATCAGGGAATTGATTGTGGGACTCTGAACATGGGTCCAATTGGACAAATGGGAGGAAAGGTTGTCAAGGAAAAAGAGCGTTAGGCGGAGCACTGAGACATCTCTGGGAGGGGGGTTGATGAATGTGGATGTGTACCCCTTGAGGGAGGTGACTCATGGGGGGTATGTGCATGTACCCTGGAGTAGGGGAGATTTGGCTGCCTTTACGAACACATTTCCGAAGTTGCGGGAGAGTCCAGTGGAATGGTACAAGCAGGTAGAGAGGTTTGTTAAGATCTCAAAAGTACTGTGGATTGATCAGAACACATTGTTTGACATTGTGGTTCCAGGAGACCTGTGGATAGCATGTAAGGTCATGTGTTGAATGGCCCACAGTGGAGCCAGACCGAGATGCTGCCACGAATGGACCCTCACCCAGGGTGATGATAAAGTATGAACAGGCGATCACGTGGTTGAAGACTAAGGTATCACCACAGGACATCAACTGGGTGAAAATAGATCGGATTAGGCAGGAACCGAAGGAGACAGTCCATGAGTATTATGAGTGATTATTGCAGATATTCAAACAGTACAGTGGATTAGATGTGAGGGATCCAAAGGACATGGGACAGTTTGTGTCCAAGTTTGTTCTGGGATTGAGACCCGATATCTGTCTCATGATACAACAACATTTAATTTGTTGGCAGAACAAGCCTCTGGACGAGATTCTGAGGTACGCGAGGTACTGCAGCGATGAGATAGATTCTAAGACAAAGAAGCTTAAGGATAAGCTGATGTTAGTCCAGATGCAACCGGGAGGACAGGGTCAGTCAGGAAATGGAACATTAGGAAGAAAATCAGGTGGTTAGAAAAGGGACATTGAGGACGGTCCAAGGCCAAGGATAGACCTGGCGACTCTGAAGAAGACGACTAAGTGTCATCAGTGTCATGAGGTCGGACATTGGAGACGCGAGTGTCCCCATAACCCGGAAAACCAGGTACAGGAGGAAGAGGAGGTGGAGATTCAGGCCCCTCCGGCGCCGAAAGCAACAGTAGCTAAGTTCAAGGCGGCTAAAGGGGGGACTTCAGCTCCTAGGGCTCCGGTTCCCCAGCCACCGAAGATTGCGGCAGGGAGCAAGGTTTACCAGCAGATGCCTTTCATAGTTGAAGGGGATGAATACTATTACGTTGACCCAGTGACAGGACGGTGCCTGAGTGGAGAGGAAGACTGTACCCTCGGGGCAGTACTGGAGGTAGACCAGAGGGGACCATTTGTAGAGTCTGATGTGGATGGACACCCCACCACCTTTTTGGTAGATACTGGTGCTACCCGTTCTACTGTACAGTCTGCAGTAGTCCCTAACCTACCACTTTCTGGACAGACTATCCAAGTTGTAGGAGTAGCAAACAAGAGGATGAAGATCCCACTGACTGACCCAGTCCCAGTAAAGATAGGAAATTTCAGAGACAGACACCAGTTTGTGGTGTGCGATTCCAGCCCTGTGTGTGTGTTAGGAAGAAATCTCGTGTGTAAACTCAACTGTACCATCTTCTGTACCCCTAAGGGAGTGGAGCTACAAACCAATGATGATGATGCTGCCTTTAAGGTTGCGAACACACATGTGTGTATAGAATTGTATCCTGCGTTAACTGTGGAAGAACTCCCCTGGGATTTGAGGGATACAGTCAGACAGGAGGTGTGGGACTTTACAGGAGAGGAGATCGGCTTGATCAGAGGAGTAGAGCCAGTTAAGATTCAAGTGAGACCGAATGCCGAGTTTCCAAGAACACCCCAATACAAGTTGACACCGGAAACTATTGCAGGAATAAAACCTGTGATCGAATCCATGATTAGACAGGGAATTCTGAAGGAAGTCGTGGGCAGTCCATGCAACCCCACGATCATGGGTGTGCAGAAGCCTAGCGGGAAGTTCAGGATTGTGCAGGATTTGCGAAAGGTGAACAACATAGTTGTTCCATGTTGTCCAGTGGTACCAAATCCATCAGTGATACTGTTTCAGATACCGTTCCAAGCTGAATGGTTTACTGTGATTGACCTGTGCCAGGCTTTCTTCTCGATACCATTGCATGAGGAGAGCCAATTTCTTTTTGCGTTCAAGCTGCAAGACCGTGTTTTAACATGGTGTCGTATCCCTCAAGGGTACACAGAAAGCCCATCGATCTTTAATCAATTGCTGAAAAAAAATCTGGAGAGTCTGGTACTACCGCAGAACTCGGTTCTCGTACAGTACATAGACGATCTCCTTGTTGCATCAGAGACAGAAGATGCTTGTAGAATTGACCCCATTGCCTTGTTGAACCATTTGGCAGAAAATGGACACAAGGTATCCCCCAGCAAGTTACAGTACTGTTTGTCGGAAGTACAGTATCTGGGTCACAGGATAGAGAAGGGGAAAAGGAAAGTGTCTCCTGACAGGATAGAGGCAATAATGAGAATGATGGTGCCCTCGACCCAGAGAGAGGTTAGAATGTTCCTGGGGATGGTTGGCTACTGTCGCCAGTGGATTGCCAATTTTTCCCTGAAGGCGAAACCATTGCAGAAACTGACGCACAAGGATGTGAGTGGTCCGGTACCATGGGACACAGACTGCATGATGGCTTTCCTTGATTTGCGAGAGGACTTGTGTTGCGCTCCGGCTCTGGGAATGCCTGATTACAACAAATCATTTTCATTGTTCTGTTGTGAGCGGGAGGGTTGTGCTTTGGCAGTCTTAACACAAGATCATGGAGGTGTTCGTAGACCAGTTGCTTATTTCTTGGCTACCTTAGACCCAGTAGCCGCAGCGTTGCCTGGATGTCTCAAATCCGTTGCTGCAACAGGTGTCAGCATTGAAAGGTGTGAAAGCATTGTGATGGGACAGTCACTGGTGGTACATGTTCCACACTCAGTAGAATTGTTGATGACCAGGACCAAAACGCAGCACTTGACCAATAATAGGCTCACATGCTACGAGCAGGTCATACTTGCCGCGGAGAATGTGACCCTTAAGAGGTGCTCGGTTTTGAATCCTGCTACGTTAATGCCATTGCCAAATGCCTTAGATGATGATTGTGAAGACCATAATTGCCTTGATGTGACTGAACTGTGCACCAAACCTAGACCAGACATTGTTGATGAGCCATTGATGGACCCTGATGAAATTTACTTTGTTGATGGCTCATGCGTAAGAGACAATGCTGGCCAGTTGAGAGGGTAGGCCACGTTTCCAACGAAATTTTTACAACGCACTACCATTATAACGCAGGCATTGCCACGCATACCATTACAACGCATTGCGCTGGGGGGCGCTCTAGGATAGGGAATAAGTTTAATTTTCTATCCAACACCTTCCCTAGTGTCCACGGGGACTGGAGTTGGAATAGAAAATTATGCTTACCACTATCCAGCACCTCTAAGCGCTATGCGTTGTAACGGTATTCGTTGTAAATACCACGCTGTAAAGGTATGCGTGTTAAAAGTGTGCGTTGTAACGTCATACATCCGTTGAGAGCAGCTTTTGCTGTCTGTACTATTCATGGAATTGTGTAAGCGGCTTGCCTGGAAGGAGTACACCCCGTTCAGGTGGCTGAGATAATTGCGTTGACACGTGCCTGTTTGGCAGCCAAAAAGATTCGGATCACCTTATATACTGACAGCCAATATGGGTTCGGTGTGGTTCATGACTTTGGGCAGTTATGGTCTCAAAGGGGTTACATGACATCATCAGGTTCCCCTATCCGGAATGGAGAATTTGTCAGATTACTGCTGGAGGCTTTGCAGGGTCCAGCAGAGATAGCGGTGGTGAAATGCACAGCACATAGCAAAGGTACTGATTTTGTGTCCCTGGGTAATCGTTATGCTGATGAAGTTGAACGCTACTGTGCCGAGCAGGGATACTCATTTACTGATCAAATTGTCGAAAGGACACAGGGAGGGACCGAGTTAAACATGATAATTGAAGTGGCTGATACCTGGGATGAATTGAGGATAATGCAGGAACAAGCGTCAGACTACGAGAAAAAGGTGTGGGGGACAGCTGGTTGTGTCAAAGGAGAGTTGGATTTGTGGATTTCGGCTGATGGGAGAGCTGTGTTGCCGAATGAGCTGGTGAGCCCGATGGCACGACAGATACATGGTCCTGTACATCTGGGAAGAGATGTAATGATGCGAGTGTTCAGGCAGACTTGGTATAACCCAAAATTTAGAACGGCTGCGGAAGCAGTATGTCAGAGGTGTGTTACATGTCAACAAATGAATGTTGGCAAAAGAACACCAGTCACACTGAGTCACATTAGAAGGTCCGGTGGACCTTTCAACAGGATGCCACTGGATTTCATTGAAATGCCGAGGTGTAATCGCCTCAGATATGTCTTGGTGATTGTGTGTGTGTTTTCCAGGTGGGTTGAGGCATACCCAACTCGTAGGTGCGATACACTCACAGTAGCAAAATTATTGTTGAGGGAGCTAGTGCCACGTTTCGGGGTTCCGACCTCTTTGGAATCGGACAGAGGGACGCATTTTAATGGCGAAGTTGTGAAAATGCTCTGCTCAGCACTGAACATTGACCAGAGACTGCATTGTAGCTATCGACCAGGGGCTTCTGGCATAGTGGTGCAAATAAATGGAACACTCAAGGCCCGAATGGCGAAAGTATGCTCATCTACATCCCTGAAATGGCCAGATGCATTACCGTTGGTGTTAATGAGCTTACGTAGTACGCCAGACGGGAGGACAGGTATCTCACCCCACAAGGTGTTGATGGAGAGGGCTATGAGGTTGCCATCTGTCCCTTCAGCAGCCCTGCTAAATATCACAGATGATCTGATTCTTGATTATTGCAAAGGACTTTCTGATGTCATCCATTCTGTGTCTCTTCAGGTGCAGACGACTGAAATTCCGACTTCTAGAGACCTTTGTCACGACCTGTGTCCAGGTGATTGGGTCTTGGTGCGAAAACACGTGAAGAAGAGCTGCCTAGATGTGCTCTGGAGAGGACCGTTTCAAGTTATCTTGGTGACGAACACCGCCGTGAAGTGTGGTGGATTGCCGAATTGGGTCCATGCTTCTCACAACCAAAGGGTTCCAGCACCCCTGGAAGAAACAGCTCCTCTCTTTGATGAAAACCTAGCTGTGGAGGAAGATCCACTAGAGGGGACAAATCAAGCTGTGGGGGTGTCTGAAGGAGCTGGTAACTCATCTGATAGAGCTGGAGGAAGTCACGACGACAGTGACACAGAATCGGCCTCCGAATGGGGAAGTTGCAGTGAAGGTGACTTGAACGCAGAACAAGCTGAAAGCAGTGATGAGCAGGGTGTGCAAACGGGAAGCAGAAGAGTGAGCAGCACAGAGGCAAGTTGGCCTGAAAGGCGAAGACGACTGAACGTAAGGTTGGCCTCCGAAAGGGATCTCGCCCCTGTATCTGAAGAATCAGACCCGGAGGAGGGAAAACAAGAGTCAGAGCAAAGAGGTCCGAGAAGGCCAAGGAGGTACCTTGTCGAAGATAAGCCACTCCTGAGTGGACCTACCCTTTGACTAAGTATGGGCGAATTTTGCGAATCTCGCGTTCGCGAATTTTGCGGATTTGCGAACTCGCAATCCGCAAAATCCGCGAATTCTAGCGAATTTGCGGATTTTTTTTTTTGTGTTCGCAAGGATTTCTGCCAGTTCGCGCGGGTTTCGTACCAGTTCGCAATTGCGAACTTACATTCCGGCACGCAAGAGTCGCGATTATGTTGTTTCTACGTCTGGTTCATCATCACAGGTTCCCAGCACCCTCTGTTTCACCACTGCAACCCTCTGTTACATCAATGCCACCCTCTGGTTCATCATCACTGTAGATTATGGGGGGAAAAGCAAGCACACCAGCCCTGCTTCAACTGACATGAATTAATTTGGGGTTAGTTTATTAATGTGTCACTGTTTTAAAATTCCAGTCTGGCACATGCTTCCTTATCTGTAATTTGCTTTCTGGTGCAGTGCATTTTTTCCCAGGACCTTTGTGGCCTACTTGTAGATATTCTATGAGCCTGCTGTGAGGGTCAGAGCAGGGTCATACAATTGTTGCAACTAGCAACTGAATTCTGGAGGGGCCCCAGTCAGGAAGCACTACAGGGAATTGTTACTAATGATGAGTTTGAACTCTTGCCCCTGCCGAGTGCTTTCAGTTTTGAAAAACTCGTTTTTCTGCAATTTCGCGGGATTCGCGGGGCGCGAACACACGCGAGATCGGATTCGGAAGCCGCAAATTCGTGCGAATATGCAATTTGTTTTTTTGCGGCGTGTTAGTTGGCAAGGTTTTGTGCGTTTTTGCGAGCCGCTCGTAGCGCAAGGCGCGAAGTTACCCTCGCGGTCGTTCAAGGGCGCGGCCATCTTGTTTGCCTGACATATTTCTGTTTCCGGGCGCGAAGTGTAATCTCGCAAAGTCTGCGGCTTGCCAGTACAGTTTTGTGCGTGTTCGCAAGAAAAATCTCGCGCGAACTTACCCGCGCGGTCGTGAATGGGCGCGGCCATCTTGTTTCTCATTCATTGCTATGGTTCTGGGCATGGTCTTTGTATCCTCTGTCAATCTCTGCCATTCTTTGCTTGTTTGAAGTTTTTTTTGATCTATTTTACTTATTATCTATCCCTCTATTTTTCTAGCCCTATATTTTTGTGTTTACTGCTACTTTTGGTTAATTTTAAACAACTTTTTTAAACTCTTTTCTTTTCTTCTCTTCCCTATTCTATTTTCTTTATTCCTTTTCGCCCAGACCATGGTGAAGGGAGCCGGGAAGCATCCCGAGAAGGGGAAGGGTCCCGCACCCCGTGTCCGGCTCCCGTGCGGGCGTTTGAGGGGGAAGGAGGTCGTACCCAGGGAGATCTTTACCCCGGAGGAGGTGGGCCAACTCATTTTTTATGTTCAGCGCCGCCTCCCCAGGACCATCATGGGAGGCGGCAAGATCAGTGCCGGGTACGGGGTCCGGGAGCGCCGGAAGCAGTGGGAGAAGGTGTGCCAGGCCATTTACCACCACTCTCGGGTCTGGCGCATCTACAACCAGGCCACTCACCGCTGGACGGATGTCCTGACCCGTGAGCGAGATCTGCTCGACCTCCTTGGCCTTGAGATCCCCGGGCTTGGTGAGTAGTAGTAGCTATTTCTTTACTACTATGTTTTCTCCTGCTGTGTTATTATATTGCAAATTTTTGTTTTTTACCAAGAGCAATAATGCTGCTCATTACATTGTAGGTAAATTATATTTCAAAATCTTCTGTGCATTTCAGGTACACTGCTCTCCTTCTTCTCAGTAGTGTTGCTACTATGCATATTTGTTTTGGATTTTGTGTTCATTTCATTGGCCTGTGAAATTATGTATGAGTGTAGTTTAAAGAACTGCGTAATGCTACACACTAAGGTTCTTATTTTTAATTACCGGCGCATTCCTGCAAAGTAGCAGGGATGCGCCAGTAATTGTGCGTCACGCCACCATCACCCATGGTGCGCCGTATTTACAATGCGGCGCACCATGGGCCCAAAACGTCACCAAAGCGTTACGCATCTGTGCCGTAAAGGCGGCGCATTGCTGGAGTTGCGTCGCAACGATGGTGCAGCTCCATCAATGCTCTGGGCTGCCCTATCTCCCCAATGCTGCGTCAAGCCGTACGTCTGCTTCAAGCAGGCGCAGGGTTTGAGTCACGCATCATTGTCCTCAAAGTGACTGATTGAAATCTTGTAGATTTCCCTCAGCCACTTTTAGGATGCGTTCCTGCGCAGGAACGCCCTCCCTTGCTCCGGAACGCCCCCTATTGGCGCAGGGCTTTACAACGTGATGCATCTCCCATATGCGTCACGTTGTTAATATACGCCACACCATTGCGCCTCTTTTGTGCTGTCGCTGCGTCACAAAAGCCACGTAACAATGGAGCAAAAGAGCCGCAAGGGGCTTCTAAATCAGCCCCTACAGACTCAAGTCCAGTCCTTCCTTTGTACACATGGCGATAAGAAGAAATAGTGGTGGTGGATTAATAGTTTGAGTATTTTAATGACTGGTTAATGTAGTAGGAAACTTTAGTGTTGTCGCTGATCTTCAATCACGATGGACTTTGGCTGTCACTTTGCGTGCTGCGGACTGCTGCCTGCCAATCCTAGGCAAACCTTTTTAGTACTTTGTTTAGTGAGTTACATTGGGTAGTTTCCAATTCGACGGTCCGCAAATCAAGCAATACTAAAGTAATAACGTAGTCGACCACATGAGATTGGTCAATAATATATCCCGTGGAGTCGTTCCCTATTTGCTATTTCGCTAAAATATTTTGTTAGTTCTTTTGAAATGTTTGATTTGGTTGAGAAATATCATCCATGTTTTCTGTTTTTCTTTCTTTCATGTTGTACATCAGCTTCCCCCAGGGGCAAGAGGAGGGCACAGGAGGAGGAGGAGGAGGGTGCTGTTGACGATGCAGGCCAGGACCGGGCAGGCGAGGGCTCCTTTGCTGGCCCCAGTAAGTTTTAATTTTAATATAGAGTACTTATTTTTTCCTAGCGTTCCTCATTCGATTTTTTCTAAATCGTCTTTGATCTTCTTGTAGACAGGATCTAAATTCTTATCCTGCCTCGATCGACTATGACTCCGTGTGGTATTACTAGATTATTCTTATTAGTCTGTCTGTGTAGCTAACTAAGATTGCACATTTGGCATTTCCATTGGACTCCCATTCTAGTCAGCAATAGCTCTATGCACTGAGTGCAGTCCTCTGGGATTGTCCATAATGTCTTTTCAAGTATTCTAAATGTTTATGCTTTGACCATTGCCAACAATAAAAAGGTGAATGACCACCAAGAAAGAATAAGATACTACTTTACTTTTGGTTTGGATAGGAGGACAATCCATTCTACTACTGTTGCAGGGACAAATCTGCACAAACAGAACTATGGACACTAAATAATGCATTGCTTAGCTTATCAATTATAATAGGTGCTGTTAGACTTTCCACATACCTCAGTGATAACAGACTTTGTAGTTGAACCCCCAATCTCCTTACTGACTAGATAGTGTGGCAGAGTCATTTAGCTCCCAAAGTCACCGATGGCAGAGGCACGGACTCATGCTTGCAAAAATTCCAAAACCTTTAGCTCATCCACTCTAGTCTGGAGGACCAAAAACCACAGAGTCTATTTAAGTTTAAAAGCTTTATTAAAAGTAAACACATTTATTAAAATCAAGTTTGTCATAAAAGTGAACGTGTAACTGAAAATGGAAAAGTGCTTAGTGCTGACGATTAATTGGACACATTTCTTGTGGTGGAGCCAAGCTCTCACCTGGTTTGAACTTGATCCTGCTCGTGTTCTTAGAAGTCAAGCTTCTGTCTGTTAGGAGAAAAAGTGGTGCGTGTTAAAAAGTAAAAAGCAAACATTCATCAGTTGTGCCAAAAAGTGCAGCAAGACAACAGCCTTCCCTGGAAAAAGGGACATTTTTACTTTAGAGTACACAGTCATAAATTATTAAATTGTATACTGTTTTTTTCACATTTCTTTCTTCCTCCTAGACCAAATATTATATAGTAGTGAGTGGTGTATTCTAACATTATTAAATGTACTTTGTAGGTGGAACATCTGGAGACGGGGCCAGCGCAGAGGTGGTGGTGGCATTGGAAGAGGAGGCCAACTCTGGGGAGGAGGCGGTGCAAGTGCCGGACAAGGACATGCCTGTGAGGGTTCACACGGTGGTGGCGGACAGAGGTAAGCTATACATTCCTTAGTCATTGAGATTGAAGACTGCAGAGTGTGCTTTCTGCACGGGTGTATTATAAATAAACCAGGTAGTAGCCTCCTCTAAATGTACTTCGACTTAGCTGTGAAGTTTTTGGCGAGAAGAATCCCAATCAGATCTGAGGTGAACTTGATGGATGGGATGAACGAAAAGCGAAAGAAGGGTGTAAGTAATTGTGTGGAAGGACGAGAAATGTAATGATGACTGGCAAAGAAGAATGATATGTGTTTGCTTGGTCCCCGAGGTGGCTGGGAAGGAAAGAATATGGTATGGTGCATGGCTGGGTGAATGATGAAGCAAGGATGGGTGGAAGGAGAACAGCCTGGGTGGGTGAGACAGAAACTGTATGTGTGCATATACTTTGAATGGATGGATGCCTGGATCATTCATGGTACTATCTGACTCTTAGATAGCATATGTGTATCTAGAGAGAGTAGACGGTCACTGGATGAACTAAGTGTTACTTTGAAGAGCATGTAACACCGCACCCGCACGTCCGTTCCAGTGTAGGAAAGGCAAGGAAAAGAAGTTGTAACGTTGTCCAAATACTACCATGAATAGTAGCAGTAGTTTGTATTACAACTGCAAGCACAGCATATATCCGGTTATTACGGTGGACACTCCCTACCTCTCTTAATAACTTTAGTTTAGTAGTAGTACGTCATTCATGTGTGGGGGTATCACTGTTCACTCAATAATAAGCAAAGCACCTAAAGTCATCCCATATGTCATCAAATACATCCCATGTGAAGTGATAGATAATCAGATAATTTAGCTTCTTCATTTTCCTTTTCTAATACTCATTTGCACTGTAGGGTGAAAGCTAAATTAATTAAGCAGTAGCCCTTTTAACAGAGTATTCTCAGTGCCACCCGTAATAGAAAAGTAAGAGCTTCACCACCTGCATGTACTGGACCGGTACAGTAATGCAAGTCTGTCTCACTCACCATGGTGTGCGTCTGTTTTTCTCGGGTGCAAGTTCACTGCGCTGGCATTATGCCGGCTTGCATAAGATAACGTACCAATTTTCCTAAACAAGAGAGAAGAAGAAGAATAAGAGTGGTGTACTGTCATAGTCGACTGTAGTGGAAGTCCATAGTGCTCGTAGAATTTGTTCCTTAAACTCCCACTAATGTTAGAGCAAGGATGAAGAAGTCTGAGGTTACATAGATACTGTCCTCAATAGTTATGTACTGTGCTTTCAATTTGCTACTTGTACTGTGACAACTTTCTGCTCAATCATTTTGTGTTAATCTTAAGGAGCATTGGTTACAGACTATGTCTTTCTTTCTTCATGTAGTTGCTCCTTCCAAATCCAAGACACCATCAAGGAGGAAGGAGCTGGCTCGAATGGCCCGGCAATGGAGGCTGGATGCCACTGTCGCTGAATATCGGCGGCTGGTGGCCCTGGAGGAGGAGGAGACGCAGTCTGGTACAACAACAACGTCCACTGGGACAGCTGCATCCTCCTCCGTGCGGGCTGCCAGCCAGCGCAGTGCTCCAGCGGTACGGAGCCGGGCTACCAAAGCCAAACGCCACCGCCGAGCAGCAAAGAAAGCAGCTGCCCCTCACAGGATTTGCAAGGCACACCGGCGCCGCTTATCCCTCAGACTGTCCTACCTGGAGCAGGAGGTCCATAACTATAAGAACTCGGTGGAGGGCCTCCGCTTCGAACTTGCCACCCTCCGCAAGGAGCATGATGCCCTGGCTGCTAAATCCAACAGCACCCTGCCATAGTGTCCCTTCCCCCTTCTTTAGAGACTTTTGAGGGGGTGGGAATTGGTAGTTGGGTTTTTTGGGGACTTTTGAAGGACAATCGTTGGGGTTAGGGAGGGTCTTGCGGGAGATTATTTTGTTAGGGCTATAAAAATATACTTTTTGAAACTTTATCTGACCATACCTGTTTTTACTGCTTTTGAGTCTGGTGGGTGGGGGTTTAACAGTAAGTTTGTTTTCCTGAATAGTCCTAGGACTTTAGTAGTACTACCGTCAATCCAATCTCTCGTCTCTCCTAATACTCCATTATACTACCTCCAACCAAACGCCTATCTTACCTGTAATTTCTGTTTGCAAGTAGGGCTAGGCCCAGGGCTGGCTCCACAGGAAACAGCGAATAAGGTTGGCAATCCTGGGCGGATAAAATTTCCTCATAGCGGTGGTACTAGTGGTGTGACACAGTGGCAGTTGCATGCCTATGAAAAAAAAGAAAATGAAATCTGGTTTGTCCTCCTGAGCAATACAACGGTACAATAGAGAATATAGCAGGTGACAGAAGTACACTAGAACAGTGCCACATTGTAGCCTAACAAATGGTAAAGTATAACTAATTCTGTTAAAGTTCTTTGACATTAGCCATGGGTCTTTGTCAAGCAGAGTAAGAATATATCCTCGGATTTCTTCACCAGCCTGTTGCTATCACCTTATCCTCCCCAGCAAGTGTGTGGATTTATTGCTGTAATTAAGTCACACATCAATCAAAACCACACAGCCCGGGGGAAGAGGGTTAGGGTTTGAAAAATGGATGGGTACGGGGGTTTTTGGGAAAGGTTTTGGGAGACAAGAAAAAATAGCACAGCATGGACAAACAATTGTGAACATAAACAAATCTTTGGGTACAAACCTATCCATCAATCTTTGAAAGTGCATGCACTACTGCATGCATGTCAGTGAAAAGTAAGTAGTACTTTCGACAACTGTCGAAGAAAGAATGCGACAGTACAGGGCGTGTGTGGAATTATTGATAACTATATTCAACATAAGGTCTCTGTTGCCAGATACCTGAGAGGCTTGCTGGTCACTATAAATCCATTCACAACACTCAATGGGGTTGGTCTGAAAGGTATAGTAGATAGAAAAGGAGAAATTGCTCTTTTTCTAGGTGTCCCCTCACTCACCAGGGTTGCCCCTTGGTGACATGCTTCATCATTGGGGCCATCCCAGTCCTCTACGGGCTGGGGCGTGCTGCGACTTGCGAATTACGTAGGAGCACTTACAAATGACTATGTGTGGTGCAGATGTGATTGTGGAGTGGACTAAGTGATGTGTTAAGGGATCAATTTAGAAGCAGAGAGAGATCCAAGAAATGCAGTCACAGTCAGAGAAAAACACAATGGATACTGTATCTGTATGTTGTTGTAGTTGTCCTGTTGAAAGTGGTAAGTAAGTTGCCTGCAGAAAAAAAATCCTCTTATTAGCGGCACTCCTCCATTGCAGCCGACGCTTCATCCATCGATGTTGGTCACCAGAAGACACCCTGTAAAAAAAGCACAGCATGGACAAACAATTGAACATAAACAAATCTTTGGGTACAAACCTATCCATCAATCTTTGAAAGTGCATGCACTACTGCATGCATGTCAGTGAAAAGTAAGTAGTACTTTCGACAACTGTGGAAGAAAGAATGCGACAGTACAGGGCGTGTGTGGAATTATTGATAACTATATTCAACATAAGGTCTCTGTTGCCAGATACCTGAGAGCCTTGCTGGTCACTATAAATCCATTCACAACACTCAATGGGGTTGGTCTGGAAGGTATAGTAGATAGAAAAGGAGATATTGCTCTTTTTCTAGGTGTCCCCTCACTCACCAGGGTTGCCCCTTGGTGACATGCTTCATCATTGGGGCCATCCCAATCCTCTACGGGCTGGGGCGTGCTGCGATTTGCGAATTACGTAGGAGCACTTACAAATGACTATGTGTGGTGCAGATGTGAAAGTGGAGTGGACTAAGTGATGTGTTAAGGGATCAATTTAGAAGCAGAGAGAGATCCAAGAAATGCAGTTACAGTCAGAGAAAAACACAAAGGATACTGTATCTGTATGTTGTTGTAGTTGTCCTGTTGAATTTGGTAAGTAAGTTGCATGCAGAAAAAAATTCCTCTCATTAGCGGCACTCCTCCATTGCAGCTGACGCTTCGTCCATCAATGTTGGTGACCAGAAGACACCCTGTCCACTGCCTGCCTGATGCTGAATTGTGGCTCGCTAATGTGAAGCCTGACTCCATCCTTTTTTCCCCATTGCACAGACTGAAACCCGGCCTGTAATTATTCAACGAAAAACAGGAAGTGATTTAATATTACAACACCACTGATAAATAAATATAAGGTATGTAGGCTGTGGAGTGCAAAAAGTCACACTTTGATTTTCCTAGTAGACAGTACAATATTTTTGAAAGTGCGTACTCTGTCTGAGTCACCTTTTGAAGGATAAATAAGTATGGGCAAATTAATGTAGCGGATCTTTCCCCTCAAGCTAGGTGTACTGTAAACTGTGTTTTAGAACAAAATTAGATCTTCCCAGCAGTGCTCCCACCCAGACCCTTACTAAAGCCAGTCGCAAAAATGTAGAAGACCCCCAATCAAATCTCAAAAAACGAGGCCTAGCAGAAAACTGGTGACAAAACGTACTTTGAAAGTAAAAGTAGGCCCAAGTACCCCCTTACCCACCGTGGATTGCATTCAAACCACTTGCAAGCAACCAAGCAAAAGTATCCATAGCCAGCATCGCTCCAAGACTCGAAACCCCCCCCACCCAAACACATGCAATAGAAATACTGCTAACCCTAACGAACCCTAAGTTAAGAATAGTGGCAAAGGCTTTCTTTAACTATGCCAAATCCCCCCTTTCCCACCATGGATTTTCTTCAAATGACTTGCAACCAAAATTACACATTCTCACGAGTGCTCTCAGACGCAATGGCCTCTTACCTGAAGTAGACCCCGCGCTTGTCGCCGAACTTGGGCCTGGTGTACTTCCAGCCGCCGGGACCTGTGGGGGAATAGAAGATGGCGCCTTCGCGGCCTCCCTAGATTCACGCAGTTGCCTCATTACTGCCCGGGCGTCGTCAGCCGTGGCGCCCTCGCTATCGTTTCCCAACCACGCTGCCAATTGTGCCGCTAACTCGGGGGGCATATCCTCCCTGTTCACGGGGGTGACCACCACAGGGATTGGATTCCCCTCTTTCGGCACCGGGGTTGGCTCCTCTCGTAGAGATTCGGGAACCGGGGTCTCTCCCCCAAGTGCTCCCTTTCTGGGCCTCTTGCTTTTTCCACCGGGGACTATTCCCTGCAAAGGCCGCTTCGATCCTCCCTCCCCGTCCTTGGCCTCAACCTTTTTCTTCAGATCGGCTATCTCCTTCATGAGCATGCGAAGCATCTCCTCGGTACCGACCCGCTTTCCGACTTTCTTGGGCATTCTCAGACGGGATATCTGTAAGACAAAAGAAAGATTACAACGCTCAAAATTGGCTCTTCGTTCCGTCTCGAGCTCACGTGCAGCGGGGAGGTGCAGCTTCAGAGCACAGGAACGAGACCCCAGAACTCAGTTGCAAAAATCTAGAACACCGCGAAACACATGCAATCCTGGTGCTAGGGCTAACCTTAACGAACCCTAAGTTACAAAAAGTGCCAAAAGGCTTTTCCGCGAGGATTTTGTCCCAACCACTTCTACCCGGTATTAGACCTTCCCAGGAATGCCCCAAGACCCGCCAACCCACCCGCCAAAAAGCATAACACCCCCAAACAGGCCAAAAGCAAAATATCATATTTCTCGGCCTTCGGTCCAAACGCGCTGCGTAGCTAGGCCATAGGTCCGGTTTGCCACCACGGATTTCCTGAAAAGCAAATGCAATCAAGATTAGAGTGTCCCAGCAGTGCTCCCAGACCCCGAAACTCACCCACAAACACCAGGAAGCCACCCAAACAGGCCCCCAAAAACGCTACATTGAGCAAAATGTCAGAAATAGCAACAAAAAAAAATCGCCGTGGATTTTGTCCAAACCACTTTTATCCGGTATTAGAGCTTCCCAGCAATGGCCCCAGAGCCGTCAACCCAGTAGAAAACGAGTAGAAGACCCCCAAACAGCCAAAGAGCAAAAGTACAAAAATGGGGACTTTGTCATTTTTTTCCAAATTTCACAAATCACTCCGCGCGCGCTCTGCAGCTAGGCCCTAACTCCCCTCTGCCACCATGGATTTGCTTCAAACCTCTTGCAAAGTAAAGTATATATAGCCAGCAGTGCGCCCAGACCCCGAAACCCACCCACAAACACCAGGAAGCCCCCCAAACAGGCCCCCGAAAACGCTACAAAGAGCAAAATGTCAGAAATAGCAAAAAAAAATCGGCGTGGATTTTGTCCCAACCACTTCTACCCGGTATTAGACCTTCCCAGGAATGCCCCAAGACCCGCCAACCCACCCGCCAAAAAGCATAACACCCCCAAACAGGCCAAAAGCAACATCTCCTACTTACAATATTTCTCGGCCTTCGGTCCAAACGCGCTGCGTAGCTAGGCCATAAGTCGGGGTTGCCACCACGGATTTCCTGAAAAGCAAATGCAATCAAGATTAGAGTGTCCCAGCAGTGCTGACAGACCCCGAAACTCACCCACAAACAGACGGAACCCCCCCCTAAGAGCACCTCAAAGGCAAGCAAGTCAGCAAAAACACTAAAAAATTTGCGCCTCGGATTTGGTCCAAACCACTTTTATCCGGTATTAGAGCTTCCCAACAATGGTCCCAAAGCCGTCAACTCACCTGCAAAGAGGTAGAACAACACCCCCACAAGTGCTGAGTCTTTCTTCATTGGGCGTAAACCAGCCCTCTGCTTTGATGGAAATAGGAGTCTGGAGGAGGAGGATAGAGGAGCATGTTCTTCTGAACTTGTGAACCTGAGGAATGCAGACTGCGGCACCTTCAAATCAATTAGCAAACAAGTGAAGACAGTTCAGCTGATGGGCTTGTGTTTGTGATTATCTGATTAAAGTTTGAAATATATTAACTGTGCACAACAAAGAAAGACAGACACACAGGAATAAAAGTGAATAAGGACGAAAAAGAAAGTTATTGATTCGTTGTCTCATTTTCAGGGCTCGGTATCACGGTCCAGAAATAAGAATAAGGCTTCGTCATCATACTCTGCGAATTCAGGCAGGGTGAGCTCAGTGTCACCTGACAGAGTAGAAATTCCCTCATCTATGTTGCTGGCCACCTCGTCTTCATCCGGCGCGCTTTCTCGTACTCTGAAATCTGGTGGTATGAGGTGCTGATTCATCTTGATCATTGTTAACCTCTCCACATTTTTGGGCAAGAGGCGGCTCCGTTTGGAAGTTACAATGCCACCAGCAGCACTGAAAACACGTTCAGAAGACACGCTTGCGAGTGGGCAAGACAAGTAGTTTAAAGCCAGGTTGGTGAGCTGTGGCCACAATTCTTTTTTCCCATGCCAATACGCCAATGGGTCAGCATTAACATAGACCTCTGTTGAGTCATTCAGATAGTCCTTCACCATCGACTCAAGGTCCTCATCCAAGGTTCCTCCACTTTGCTTAGCTGTTGCTGTGCCTCTGACCTTTTTAGAACCAAACCCAAGCCGAGCTAGCCAATCCTCTTCAGCCTCCAATGTTTCTGTTGTGTCTGGTGCAGATGATCCGGTTGCCGGTGTCTTTAACGGCTGAGAGGTCACTTGTGCCACAGCCACAGGTGCAGAAGTGGATTGTTTTGACTGGGGATGGCCTGCTGATGCTGATGTACTGCCATTTCCTTCAATTTTCTGCCGTTCTCTTTCAAACCTCTTGGCTGACAAGGCTAGCCAATGTTTGTACTTTGGAACATGTTCATCATCAAAAGGAAAGAATGCTTGGCCTGCCAGCGCCTTTAGTGTAGAGTGGATCCAGAATAGTAGCACAAATGTAATGCTGTTCTGAGTGGATCATTTTAAGACGTTCATCACCTTGTAGGAGCTCTAATAATTTCTCAGCCAGAACAAAAGAGTCTTGGTTTTTTACATCTTTTTCAAACACAGAACACACCTCCTTCAGTTGGTGCTCCAGCATGTACAACAATGGGATAGCTTTTCCCAAATTACAGTCCTCCTTGCTGACTGCACGCGTGAAGAACTCAAAAGGACGAAGCATGCGTGTCAGGCTTTGAACTATGTTCCATTGCGCCGCACCCATCCTCAGGTCCTCCTGAGCTGTACCCTCTGTTAAGAAATATTGATCGAGTACCGTATACTGCTCATACAGACGCTCAAGCATGTAGAAGGTTGAGTTCCAACGTGTTACCACCTCCTGGATGATTGATTTCACTGGCATTTCACTGGCTCCTCAGCTGCTTCCGGGCCTTAAAAGAATGGCTGAAATGGTTGCACATTTTTCGGCAGGTGTCCAATACTCTGTACGCTGCACTGTCTTTATTACCCAAGAATTTTTGGACAACCAGGTTTATACAGTGCGCCAAACACGGCACTCTGAAATACTGACCCAGCCTCATGGCCTTAACTATATTGGCGCCATTGTCCGTGGAAACATAACCAACCTGGCGTTTTTTTGGGGACAGCCACTTAAGGACCTTTGTGTTAAAGACATCCAAAATGTTTTCTGCTGTGTGACGTTTCTCCAAACCAAACATGGCTAGTGTTGCATGTTTCCGAGCAGCTTTAAAAACAATGTCCGCGTCAACACCTGCGTTTAGCTTTGCTTTAGCCCCTGAAAAAGAGACCCAGTGTGCAGTGATGCACATGTAATCAGCGCCTGCGCCACTGGTCCACATGACTGTTGTCAGATGTATAGTGTGAACAGCACTCTTCTGCAAAGCTGCCCCAATCACCTTCAGAACATCTTCATGTAGTGCTGGAACCGCAACTCGGGCAAAATAGAACCGGCTAGGAACCTTCCATTTAGGGCAGAGCGCTGCCACTAATTCTAGAAAACCAACCCCTTCTACAAAAGAAAAAGGGAGAAGGTCCAGAGCTAGCATTTTAGCCAGCTTAGTGTTATACAGACGCGTCAGTGGGTGGTTGCGTTCATATTGCGCTTCTGTAAACAACATCTTTTTAATGTTGCCCTGGACCAAGGATTTACGGGATGATGATGATATCTTCGACCCACTTACGCTCGCTGATGAACTTTTCCGCATTGATGTCTCACTCTCTCCCACACTCTTAGTGTGGCTCACATGGGGTGTGCTGCTGACAGGGGTACTGGGTGTAAGTGAAGTGTTTGAATCGTCTTCTTCCTCCTCGTCATCATCAGATGAAAAATCAACGTTTTCATTACGTGCAATTCGGGCTTCCTTGACCGCCTCTAGGTGCGCAAACCATTGGACAGGGTGCGCTCTCCTAAGATGACCTCTCTGGCCTCCGGTACCATAGTTGGTACCAAACTTACCACGACTAACTCGAAGCTTACAAATGCTACAAATGGCTACGTTTTCCATTCTTGGGGAAACACTAAAGAAGTCCCAAACTGGAGACTTGAAATGTCTTTGGGGGCCGTAGGAGGCGGCGATACTGGTGGTGGTGGTCCTGCTGCTAATGCCAGATGAAGTGGAGGATGTGGATTGCCGAACTTCAGTACGTTTTGCACTTTCACCACCACTAATTGAGGTCGAGGTGGATGGAAGTCCCTTCTTGCGAGGAAGAAATATGGAAGCGGTAGGTGTTGGTGTACTAGTTAACTCCAAATCCAATGATTGTTGTGTTTCCATTGACTCCTCGTCGACATCATCATCACGCTCAGCAGCTTCTCGGGATAGGGTCAAAATGTCTCTTTGCTGCATGCCCGCTGGGGCTGCAGTGACCTTTATGATGACTGGGTCGTCATCGTGAGAGGCTTCATCAGCAGCAGTATGCGTCACTTCTTGTTGAGCCTCATCACACTCCATAGCTATGAGTTTTTCGACGATCTTCCTTTTACGCTTAGGTATCTTTGTCAGATCATGGTGTGCCTCACTCTCAGGCTGCCGTGGTGGTACCCAATCGTCATCCAGATCATCAGTAGGAGGTAGGCTTGAAGAAGATGTAGACACCCCCCTCGATCTTTTCCTTGCTAGGGATGTGGAAGACAATGAATGATCATCAGGAGGAGTGGCTTCCTCAAATGATACCTCGGTCTGATTGTCAATTTCCTGATGTGCCCCTACTTCGGGAGGAACAACTATTGTGGGCACTTGTGACCCTCCAAGCACCTCTGCTTGCGCATCTCCTTGTGCTGCCTCTCCTTCCACATGTACTTGGGCTTGTACTACTTGCACATGTTGTTGTTGCGGCTGTGGTTGTTCAACACTTGTCAGATGAGTTACAGCAACCTTAGTTGATTCAGGGACATTGCTGCTACTTTCTTGCGATGGGCCAACATCACTGGTCGATGGTGATTGGAGAAGTACACTGACTGCCTCTGAAGCAGTCAAGGGCTTTGACTTAAGATGGCGTGGTGGTGGAGGCACTGAACCCAATGGAGCGGGGGTGCTGCTCCCAGCTTGGTCCCCAGCAGATCCTGCTGCTGCAGGCGTACTTTTTTTTTTGCTCCCAAAAAACGTGGCGGTTGGCACACCAGCCTCCTTGGTAACTTGCTTCTTCTGCTCCTTACTAGCAACTTTCTTGCTAGAGGAGCTACGGAGACCTTTTTTTGGGGCCATCTTCTTCAGAGCAGGTCAGACAGCAGGCCGCAGTTGCACGAATTGTAGAGTTGTCTGAGGCCAGACATGACGTGGCGTGATGTTATGCTGCTCACACACACCGCTGCAGGACTTCTTCCTGGCACTGGTGGTTCTCTTGAGTCTTGTGCACCTAAAAACAATGGAAGACAGAGGAACATCAGTTCAGTTATACACCCCAAAAAAATCGCCAAAAAAAACAGAAAAATCAGCACAATCCCATTCCATCCATGCCCTCCATGATGTTTAAGTTCAAGACACCCCACAGAAAGACTAGGCCCATGCTAGACTCAAATACCCTGGTGAAAAGGCCACAAATACAGCCCCCAAAAACGAAAATCACTGAAAAATCTGCACAATCCCATTCCATCCATGCCCTCCATGATGTTTAAATTCAAGACACCCCACAGAAAGACTAGGGCCATGCAAGACTCACTACCCCTGGGCATAAAGGTTGAAAAGTAGGCAAAATGGTTGCAGGCCTAACAACAATGCCTGCATTCAAAATGGCCACTTGCCTCCCTGCAAATGGCCAGGGCCTGTAGCAGCACTCAAAATGGCCCCCAGCCACATGGCCTGTCCCTCCCCATGAACACCCCCAAAAATCGAAAAACACTGAAAAATCAGCACAATCCCACTCCATCCATGCCATCCATGATGTTTAAGTTCAAGACACCCAACAAAAAGACTAGGCCCAAGCTAGACTCAATACCCCTGGTGAAAAGGCCACAAGTACAGCCCCCAAAAACGAAAATCACTGAAAAATCAGCACAATCCCATTCCATCCATGCCCTCCATGATGTTTAAATTCAAGACAACCCACAGAAAGACTAGGCCCATGCAAGACTCACTACCCCTGGGCATAAAGGTTGAAAAGTAGGCAAAATGGTTGTAGGCCTAACAACAATGCCTACATTCAAAATGGCCACTTGCCTCCCTGCACATGGCCAGGGCCTGTAGCAGCACTCAAAATGGCCCCCAGCCACATGGCCTGTCCCTCCCCATGAACACCCCCAAAAATCGAAAAACACTGCAAAATCAGCACAATCCCATTCCATCCATGCCATCCATGATGTTTAAGTTCAAGACACCCAACAAAAAGACTAGGCCCATGCTAGACTCAATACCCCTGGAAGACAATGAATGATCATCAGGAGGAGTGGCTTCCTCAAATGATACCTCGGTCTGATTGTCAATTTCCTGATGTGCCCCTACTTCGGGAGGAACAACTATTGTGGGCACTTGTGACCCTCCATGCACCTCTGCTTGCGCATCTCCTTGTGCTGCCTCTCCTTCCACATGTACTTGGGCTTGTACTACTTGCACATGTTGTTGTTACGGCTGTGGTTGTTCAACACTTGTCAGATGAGTTACAGCAACCTGTGTTGATTCAGGGACATTGCTGCTACTTTCTTGCGATGAGCCAACATCACTGGTCGATGGTGATTGGAGAAGTACACTGACTGCCTCTGAAGCAGTCAAGGGCTTTGACTTAAGATGGCGTGGTGGTGGAGGCACTGAACCCAATGGAGCGGGGGTGCTGCTCCCAGCTTGGTCCCCAGCAGATCCTGCTGCTGCAGGCGTATTTTTTTTTTTGCTCCCAAAAAACGTGGCGGTTGGCACACCAGCCTCCTTGGTAACTTGCTTCTTCTGCTCCTTACTAGCAACTTTCTTGCTAGAGGAGCTACGGAGACCTTTTTTTGGGGCCATCTTCTTCAGAGCAGGTCAGACAGCAGGCCGCAGTTGCACGAATTGTAGAGTTGTCTGAGGCCAGACGTGACGTGGCGTGATGTTATGCTGCTCACACACACCGCTGCAGGACTTCTTCCTGGCACTGGTGGTTCTCTTGAGTCTTGTGCACCTAAAAACAATGGAAGACAGAGGAACATCAGTTCAGTTATACACCCCAAAAAAATCGCCAAAAAAAACAGAAAAATCAGCACAATCCCATTCCATCCATGCCCTCCATGATGTTTCAGTTCAAGACACCCCACAGAAAGACTAGGCCCATGCTAGACTCAAATACCCCTGGTGAAAAGGCCACAAGTACAGCCCCCAAAAACGAAAATCACTGAAAAATCTGCACAATCCCATTCCATCCATGCCCTCCATGATGTTTAAATTCAAGACACCCCACAGAAAGACTAGGGCCATGCAAGACTCACTACCCCTGGGCATAAAGGTTGGAAAGTAGGCAAAATGGTTGCAGGCCTAACAACAATGCCTGCATTCAAAATGGCCACTTGCCTCCCTGCACATGGCCAGGGCCTGTAGCAGCACTCAAAATGGCCCCCAGCCACATGGCCTGTCCCTCCCCATGAACACCCCCAAAAATCGAAAAACACTGAAAAATCAGCACAATCCCACTCCATCCATGCCATCCATGATGTTTAAGTTCAAGACACCCAACAAAAAGACTAGGCCCATGCTAGACTCAAATACCCCTGGTGAAAAGGCCACAAGTACAGCCCCCAAAAACGAAAATCACTGAAAAATCTGCACAATCCCATTCCATCCATGCCCTCCATGATGTTTAAATTCAAGACACCCCACAGAAAGACTAGGGCCATGCAAGACTCACTACCCCTGGGCATAAAGGTTGAAAAGTAGGCAAAATGGTTGCAGGCCTAACAACAATGCCTGCATTCAAAATGGCCACTTGCCTCCCTGCACATGGCCAGGGCCTGTAGCAGCACTCAAAATGGCCCCCAGCCACATGGCCTGTCCCTCCCCATGAACACCCCCAAAAATCGAAAAACACTGAAAAATCAGCACAATCCCACTCCATCCATGCCATCCATGATGTTTAAGTTCAAGACACCCAACAAAAAGACTAGGCCCATGCTAGACTCAATACCCCTGGTGAAAAGGCCACAAGTACAGCCCCCAAAAACGAAAATCACTGAAAAATCAGCACAATCCCATTCCATCCATGCCCTCCATGATGTTTAAATTCAAGACAACCCACAGAAAGACTAGGCCCATGCAAGACTCACTACCCCTGGGCATAAAGGTTGAAAAGTAGGCAAAATGGTTGTAGGCCTAACAACAATGCCTACATTCAAAATGGCCACTTGCCTCCCTGCACATGGCCAGGGCCTGTAGCAGCACTCAAAATGGCCCCCAGCCACATGGCCTGTCCCTCCCCATGAACACCCCCAAAAATCGAAAAACACTGCAAAATCAGCACAATCCCATTCCATCCATGCCATCCATGATGTTTAAGTTCAAGACACCCAACAAAAAGACTAGGCCCATGCTAGACTCAATACCCCTGAAAGACAATGAATGATCATCAGGAGGAGTGGCTTCCTCAAATGATACCTCGGTCTGATTGTCAATTTCCTGATGTGCCCCTACTTCGGGAGGAACAACTATTGTGGGCACTTGTGACCCTCCATGCACCTCTGCTTGCGCATCTCCTTGTGCTGCCTCTCCTTCCACATGTACTTGGGCTTGTACTACTTGCACATGTTGTTGTTGCGGCTGTGGTTATTCAACACTTGTCAGATGAGTTACAGCAACCTGTGTTGATTCAGGGACATTGCTGCTACTTTCTTGCGATGAGCCAACATCACTGGTCGATGATGATTGGAGAAGTACACTGACTGCCTCTGAAGCACTCAAGGGCTTTGACTTAAGATGGCGTGGTGGTGGAGGCACTGAACCCAATGGAGCGGGGGTGCTGCTCCCAGCTTGGTCCCCAGCAGATCCTGCTGCTGCAGGCGTACTTTTTTTTTTGCTCCCAAAAAACGTGGCGGTTGGCACACCAGCCTCCTTGGTAACTTGCTTCTTCTGCTCCTTACTAGCAACTTTCTTGCTAGAGGAGCTACGGAGACCTTTTTTTGGGGCCATCTTCTTCAGAGCAGGTCAGACAGCAGGCCGCAGTTGCACGAATTGTAGAGTTGTCTGAGGCCAGACGTGACGTGGCGTGATGTTATGCTGCTCACACACACCGCTGCAGGACTTCTTCCTGGCACTGGTGGTTCTCTTGAGTCTTGTGCACCTAAAAACAATGGAAGACAGAGGAACATCAGTTCAGTTATACACCCCAAAAAAATCGCCAAACAAACCAGAAAAATCAGCACAATCCCATTCCATCCATGCCCTCCATGATGTTTAAGTTCAAGACACCCCACAGAAAGACTAGGCCCATGCTAGACTCAAATACCCCTGGTGAAAAGGCCACAAGTACAACCCCCAAAAACGAAAATCACTGAAAAATCTGCACAATCCCATTCCATCCATGCCTTCCATGATGTTTAAATTCAAGACACCCCACAGAAAGACTAGGGCCATGCAAGACTCACTACCCCTGGGCATAAAGGTTGAAAAGTAGGCAAAATGGTTGCAGGCCTAACAACAATGCCTGCATTCAAAATGGCCACTTGCCTCCCTGCACATGGCCAGGGCCTGTAGCAGCACTCAAAATGGCCCCCAGCCACATGGCCTGTCCCTCCCCATGAACACCCCCAAAAATCGAAAAACACTGAAAAATCAGCACAATCCCACTCCATCCATGCCATCCATGATGTTTAAGTTCAAGACACCCCACAAAAAGACTAGGCCCATGCTAGACTCAATACCCCTGGTGAAAAGGCCACAAGTACAGCCCCCAAAAACGAAAATCACTGAAAAATCAGCACAATCCCATTCCATCCATGCCCTCCATGATGTTTAAATTCAAGACAACCCACAGAAAGACTAGGCCCATGCAAGACTCACTACCCCTGGGCATAAAGGTTGAAAAGTAGGCAAAATGGTTGCAGGCCTAACAACAATGCCTACATTCAAAATGGCTACTTGCCTCCGAGCACATGGCCAGGGCCTGTAGCAGCACTCAAAATGGCCCCCAGCCACATGGCCTGTCCCTCCCCATGAACACCCCCAAAAATCGAAAAACACTGCAAAATCAGCACAATCCCATTCCATCCATGCCCTCCATGATGTTTAAGTTCAAGACACCCCACAGAAAGACTAGGCCCATGCAAGACTCAATACCCCTGGTGAAAAGGCCACAAGTACAGCCCCAAAAAACGAAAATCACTGAAAAATCAGCACAATCCCATTCCATCCATGCCCTCCATGATGTTTAAGTTCAAGACACCCCACAGAAAGACTAAGCCCATGCTAGACTCAAATACCCCTGGTGAAAAGGCCACAAGTACAGCCCCCAAAAACGAAAATCACTGAAAAATCTGCACAATCCCATTCCATCCATGCCCTCCATGATGTTTAAATTCAAGACACCCCACAGAAAGACTAGGCCCATGCAAGACTCACTACCCCTGGGCATAAAGGTTGAAAAGTAGGCAAAATGGTTGCAGGCCTAACAACAATGCCTGCATTCAAAATGGCCACTTGCCTCCCAGCACATGGCCAGGGCCTGTAGCAGCACTCAAAATGGCCCCCAGCCACATGGCCTGTCCCTCCCCATGAACACCCCCAAAAATCGAAAAACACTGAAAAATCAGCACAATCCCATTCCATCCATGCCATCCATGATGTTTAAGTTCAAGACACCCAACACAAAGACTAGGCCCATGCTAGACTCAATACCCCTGGTGAAAAAGCCACAAGTACAGCCCCAAAAACGAAAATCACTGAAAAATCAGCACAATCCCATTCCATCCATGCCCTCCATGATGTTTAAATTCAAGACAACCTACATAAAGACTAGGCCCATGCAAGACTCACTACCCCTGGGCATAAAGGTTGAAAAGTAGGCAAAATGGTTGCAGGCCTAACAACAATGCCTACATTCAAAATGGCCACTTGCCTCCCAGCACATGGCCAGGGCCTGTAGTAGCACTCAAAATGGCCCCCAGCCACATGGCCTGTCCCTCCCCATGAACACCCCCAAAAATCGAAAAATACTGCAAAATCAGCACAATCCCATTCCATCCATGCCCTCCATGATGTTTAAGTTCAAGACACCCCACAGAAAGACTAAGCCCATGCTAGACTCAAATACCCCTGGTGAAAAGGCCACAAGTACAGCCCCCAAAAACGAAAATCACTGAAAAATCTGCACAATCCCATTCCATCCACTCCCTCCATGAAGTTTAAATTCAAGACACCCCACAGAAAGATTAGGCCCATGCAAGACTCACTACCCCTGGGCATAAAGGTTGAAAAGTAGGCAAAATGGTTGCAGGCCTAACAACAATGCCTGCATTCAAAATGGCCACTTGCCTCCCAGCACATGGCCAGGGCCTGTAGCAGCACTCAAAATGGCCCCCAGCCACATGGCCTGTCCCTCCCCATGAACACCCCCAAAAATTGAAAAACACTGAAAAATCAGCACAATGCCATTCCATCCATGCCATCCATGATGTTTAAGTTCAAGACACCCAACAAAAAGACTAGGCCCATGCTAGACTCAATACCCCTGGTGAAAAGGCCACAAGTACAGCCCCCAAAAACGAAAATCACTGAAAAATCAGCACAATCCCATTCCATCCATGCCCTCCATGATGTTTAAATTCAAGACAACCCACAGAAAGACTAGGCCCATGCAAGACTCACTACCCCTGGGCATAAAGGTTGAAAAGTAGGCAAAATGGTTGTAGGCCTAACAACAATGCCTACATTCAAAATGGCCATTTGCCTCCCTGCACATGGCCAGGGCCTGTAGCAGCACTCAAAATGGCCCCCAGCCACATGGCCTGTCCCTCCCCATGAACACCCCCAACAATCGAAAATCATTGAAAAATCAGTACAATCCCATTCCATCCATGCCCTCCATGATGTTTAAGTTCAAGACACCCCACAAAAAGACTAGGCCCATGCTAGACTCAATGCCCCTGGTGAAAAGGCCACAAGTACAGCCCCAAAAAACGAAAATAACTGAAAAATCAGCACAATCCCATTCCATCTATGCCCTCCATGATGTTTAAGTTCAAGACACCCCACAGAAAGACTAGGCCCATGCTAGACTCAAATACCCCTGGTGAAAAGGCCACAAGTACAGCCCCAAAAAACGAAAATCACTGAAAAATCTGCACAATCCCAATCCATCCATGCCCTCCATGATGTTTAAGTTCAAGACACCCCACAGAAAGACTCAGTCCACCCACCACTGAGTACCCCTGGGCAAAAGGCCCCAAAACAGCCCAAAAATCGAAAATTCCAAAATTGTAGTTGCAGCAACTGTAATGCCCCAAACAAACTTACTTGTAAAATTTCTAATCCAAAAGTTATCCAAAGAAAGTCAAAAAGGCCTCAAATCCAAATATCCAGCAGCATCCACAAAAAGTAATCCTTCCAGCTCCAGATCCAAATGAAAAGTGTCCAGGAGATGGACAAAGCACTGGGAGGAGCCTGCTGGACAGGAACAGGAAGTTGAAGACTGTGGGGCACTTCCTTCCTCCCACCCCCCTCCCCCCCTCCCCAAAATGGACTCCTCGCTAAAAAAGTGCAGGCAAATGTCAACCTAAGGAGTTATTCAGATAAAAATCATCATTTCAAGAAGGTTTATGCTGCTTGCTGGTGGATTTCTTGTGCAGAATTGCAAATTTTATATTTTCGCGTGTGCGAGATTGTTGCTGCTCGCCGCATCTCAAAGCTCGCAATTGCGAAGTACCGCGAGACGTGATCTCGGCGTACTCTCGTTGACAAACGCTCGCTGCAAAAGTTGGCAAGCCGCGATTACATAATCGCGCTTGCCAAATTCCCGCGGGATCCCGCAGCAAGATCCAAAATGGCGCGCCACAAAATTATATCACCAAGAAAAAAAAAATCCGCTGCTTGCGAATTTGAGGATTTTGCGGGAAATTCGGAAATCTCGCGGATTGCGAATTTACCGAAAATCCGCAAAATCCGCGAGCGTAACGGATTTTCCACCCATACTTACCTTTGACAAATGCCAGGTGTACTGAGGTCAGGGAGGATGAGGTCAGTGACTGTGACCAGTACGATCCCAAACGTTAAGTTGGAAGTGATACTGTTGGTACCTGGACTGGAAATTGAAGGCGTACTGACACTCACAATTCCTAATCCCCCTTACCTAAGAAAGATACGTGATTAAATCCTGGATAGACTGATTTTTCCTACATTTGGTCCTGACAAAGCGGTTGTCCTTCGCATGGAACTTTTGGATTATGTGCTATGTGCAGTTGGAGCAAATATCATCATTGATTATTAAAGACTTTTGTAAATAGCTGTTGAACTTACCTAGAGCCGAGTGGAAGAAGAAGAAATTTAGGGACTTCCCTTAGAGGACGGAGAAGGGTTAGGGTTATCTGATGTTGATGTAAATAAAGAACTAAAAGGGGATTTCTGCTTTCATGTGTGGTTGGATAACTTTCAAGAGCCAAGAAAGAGACTTTGTGTTGTTGCTGAAAACGAACCACACTGTTCTGAGACCATGGAGGCTGGGAACCCGACTTGTAGGGCTAAGTGTATTGTAGGCACACTTATAGGTGGAGTGATATTCTTTATATTCTTAGTAGTTATAGTTTCCTATTTAGCACCACAAGAGCAGGCAGTGGAGGTCGAGGGAACCCCTACACCTACCACTCCTAGCCAGAAAGAGGTCAAAATAGGAGCCGAGAAAGCTTTGCTAGTAGAAGAGAGTCGTAGGTTACATGCAGATCTGTGGAAAGGCAATTTTGGGCAAAATGCTTATGCAAGGTTGTTGTATGAATACATTGATGCGATGGATGTGAAAGATTGCTATGTGTGTATGCAACTGCCGGCTTCAGTAGACAAGGGTATTAGATACCATCACCTTCCATAGACATATGGAATTTCACGTAGTTTACTGCTTAGCATATTTTATGGGCGAAATCATTTTGAGTATTTCTTTTTGAATTATGATGCTGTGCTTCCGGAAGTCCATGCTTATAAACACCTGAATAAGTTTGATTATTATAAGTCAGAGGACAGACTTGGATATTTTTTCATTCCAACACAAGAGTTAGACACCTCATATGCTCACCGACACAATTTGACATGCTTGTTATCAGGGATGGAGAAGAAGTTCATAGAACAAGTGGAAGATAGATACAAAAAGCAAAAACAGCTGCAAGATTCAGGGCAAGGTAAAGTTGACTGGACGGATGAGGAGAAGTTGCACAAGATAAAGGGAAGTTATTGTCCGATAGCTTTAGATGAGGTGCAGAAAGGGAAGATTTGCCTTCACAGACCACAGACGTATTATGAAAATGTGTATGTGGGTCACACAACCTGTGAACACACTTTCACATTGGAGTATTACGCAAAGGATTTCCTGAAGAGTATGGTACAACTGATCCCCACTGTGTACTTTGTCTGTGGGAAAAATGCGTATGTGCGGTTGCCGGAGAAGTGGTATGGAACATGTTATCTGGTGATTATTTTTCTCAAGATATACCATACTGAGGACTTTGCTCTCTTGGAGGGTGGACACCAGACGAGGGTGAAGCGGGGAGAGAGTGCTGGTGCAATAATAGGTGAAGTGTTTGGAGCAGCGATACCAATGTTGGGAGTGATTTTGAATGACGTGAAAATACGGCGGTTGGCAACTGTGGTGGATGAACTGTCAATGAGTACAGCTAAGTCATTAGTGTTGGTTGAGGGTGAGATGTTGTCGATAAGGACAATGGTTTTACAGAACCGTCTTGCCCTAGACGTCCTTCTAGCAAAAGAGGGAGGAGTCTGTAAACTTTTGAAGGTTCAGGAATGTTGCACGTATATTCCAGACAACTCCAAGGATGTGAAAAAATATATACGTAACATTACTGCCATTCATTATGAACTTGAGGACTTGACGCAAGAGAACGTGTGGGAGAAAGTCGGCAAGGGATTTGGAAATGTTGGAAACTGGTTTGAAAATCTGGGAAGGAGTTTCCTTGGATACGTATTGAAACCCCTCATCATCGTAGTGGCATGTGTGATTGGATTGTGGGGTTTGATGAGACTGTACAAGTGGTATAGGTCAACTAGGTTGGCAAGGTCGATGAGGGTGCAAGAGCAAAGAATGGAGAGACTGCAGGACAGTCAATATCGGAGCCTGAGAGCGTTGGAGATGCTCAAGCGAGGGAAGGTAGCTACAAGTTCTGTTTAGCTTGGTTCCTATCCTGACTGATGTTGGGGTTGATGGTGATGACACAGGTCATCAAAGGGGGGAACTGAGAGAGCGCTAAGCTGAAGAAAAAGTCGTAGGGTGCATCATATTCACGAGTAGTCAGCACCCACATACATAGAGGACTTATTAATTGTGTTTAAATTTAACGTAGGGCTAAGAATGAATGTGTTAGAAATATGCTTAGAGCAACGTAAAGTGTTTTGAAAAGCATTAATGCCATACTAACCTAGGAATGTCGTTTGCAGTGAAGAATTACTCTAATTAAGAGATGTTCAATAGATCATCATTGTATTAGTTGCTTTATTAAAAATTCACTATTGTACTCCTTTAACGTGATAGAATTGCTTAAGTTAGAAAATGTATTTTTGCTTTAAGGATGAAGGCCTAAAGAACGAAATGTATTGCTCGTGTTAGGATGTGATACACATATACGTGCAGAGGCCTAGTTCATGAAAATCGTGTAGGCCTGATTGAAAATGCTTTGCTTGACAATAAACCATAGAAATGTTTTTGAGAAAGCTGCTTTCAGTTAAAGTCAATTGCAACATTATGAAATTGTGGGCCGATTCACATGCGTTCCTTTGCAGGTGCAGGACTAAGTAGAGATTGCAGAAGAAGGGCCCATTGTGTATGAGTGTTAGGATGGTAGACTCAGACGTGGAGGAGTGACTGAGGAATTTAGGGAAGCAACCTGAAGCGAAGAAGAGTCTGGGACCCAAGGACGTTTTAACGGACAAGGATGGAGAGATGCCATGGTGGAAAATTCTGAAAACCAACACCTCCGAGAGGGGCGTACATTAGGGCGTGTCGTCCGTATTGTGGGTTTTTTGTATTAGGGACAGCACCCCGTGGGTAAGGCAGAGCAGATGCGCATGAGGGCGAGAGGAAGTGGTTGATCAGGCAGAGAGCTTTGCTATGAGGGAGCAATTCTGAGACTAAGGTCCGATGAAAGTGAGTGTACTTCTTTGGAAGTCACCACGGCTGACACCTTTGTTAGGAGGGAACATTGTTGAGTAGGGATGTCACTTAGTATAGTGTAGGGACAGATTAATTTGGGTTTTATTCCTTTTCAAAAGCATACTAAAACTCAGGTCATAGCAATTCTTGTTAGCCTGATGATTCTGGAACTAATTCTTGTATTGTTTCTTAGCCGACTGAGACTTTTCTGTAGGATTTTGTTTGTATTAGTGCCTGTTTATCTCCTGAACCTTTTGCTGAGATGTTTATACATCCAATTGTTTTTGGCTTTGTAATAAATCTTTGAACTTGGTCCTTAGTCGGTGGTTCTTTGGGGGAAGAAAAGGGAAATCATTGAAACCAATTGACTAATTGTTTAACCGCATCGCTGCTGCGGTGATTTTTCCCCTATGCGGCTTTTTTTCAAAAGCTGCGTTAGATGACGAGCTCAGCTCGTCATCCGCACATGCCCCCCGTGGCTGATGACGAGCTCAGCTCGTCATCAGCATCGAAGGGGTTAAATAGATTGCCTATTTCACTCTATGACAGGTAAAAAGGTCTAGTCGACCTGTGACGGCATTCTGGAGAATGCTATGCTAATTCTAGAGAACTAATCCCGCCTTTCCAGTTGCCCGCTTAAGCAAAAATGAACATACATTTAGGGCTCCCGGTTTTTAGTACTTATTATTATACCAATCTGTATCTATCCATAATTGTTTTTTAGTCATTTTATCTGTACTCATCCACGTATATTTTGTTCGCAGAGCAAAGGTGTAGCAGCAGATGTGGTCCCACATTTATTTAAACTGACAATGCACACTTTGCTCCAGGTTGTTATAGAGTTACATTATTTATATGGTAATAAAATGAATAACTGCCAGACTCATCGGAAAAACCTAATATGGTACAGGCACTTGCAGGCATTGAGCCTCATTCTGATTTGTTGGTGGAGTGAAAGTCACTAAACCTGTTCAATGTTTGCTGATGATGCTTGTTTGATCATGAATGTCAAAGAAAGATCATACAACATTCGCCATTCCTGCCTCTTAGAATGACAGAATGCACATCACTTACCTTTCTTTGTGTAATATTGTGCATTTCCGGGTATATTTATAAGCCCCTTGTGCTGCCGGTGCGGTACGCCAATTGTTTTGACGCATCGTCGGCGCAGAGTGGTGCTTCATATTTACAAGGCCATGTAAAGTCACCCTGCGTGGCTTTCTGTGCCTTGTAAATACTGCCTCTTTTTACGCACCACTTTACGTGAAAGGGGCATGCCATGGGTGTTCCCATGCAACACCCATGGATTCTGCCGTATTCCACTATTTACAACATTTCGTCAAGCTGGGAATGTGTCAGAATCCTACGCCTCCTCACGAGTAAGTAGGCGCAACAAAGAAATACTTATATTTCTCCTCATTTTTTCCTCTTTCTGCAGCACACATAAAAAGAGGAAAACACCTCATGTGACTGTTTTTGGGCAGGAAGGTGTCCCTCCTGCACAAAAACAATCTCTCCTAAATGTAGACACTCTTTCGCCATGGCGCAAGGGTGCCTGCATTGGTGCATGAAGGTCAATTGTGCGCCAGCAAAGGGATGCAACATTTTGTTGTAAATATGATGCATCCCTGTGCTTTTAAAGTGATGCAGTGCTGCGCAACCAAATGGCTTGCGGTGGTCAGTTGCAAATATAAACTTAGACATGCCTCTCTCACCATCCAGACTGCTGTGATGGTCGAGAGCTCGGGCTCTCGGGGCCCCATCCTTTCTGGCCACTCTTAAACAATGTGCACTAATGTCAGTTTGGCCTAGCCATAACCTTCTTAAAAAGCCTTGCAGATAACATTCAGAATCAAAGTAAAGGCTGATGGGGCTGGGGAAGCAAGCGTCCCAGAGTGTCCATGGCAAGTTAATAGCAATAATTAAAACAAATTCTTCACTTTCAATCTAAGTGCTCAGAAGGTACTCAAAACTCAACGAATGGGTGCCAGCTCAGGGAAAAAGCAAATGGGCCCTATTACAAACACTTAACTTAAATCACTCCTATTATTCTGTGTGGATATCTGGATTTCCTTTAATAAACATTTTTTTTAACTTAAAAGAAATCACTCTTATAAACTTACTTTGCAGAGGGCCTCGCACTTTTAAGGATATTTCCTCTGCTACTTTTGGTTTTGTGCCCCCTGTTCTAATAAAGCTACACAAGGAAGGGTATGTTTTTCAGTACTTTCCAGTTTGCATAAATAATTACAGACAGAGGAACACATTGTTTTCCATTTGTATTTATGCTTAAAATTTTGCATAAATGCAAAAACAGAAGTTGTACATACAATATAACAGACCCAGAATTGTCTCATTAGAGGGATTCATGTACCATGGTGATCCTACCTAATGCCAAAAATTGCCTCTTAAATGACATTTTGCCAGGATTTTCATCCTTATGCCAAGAATTACCTCCATGTTCCAGTGCCAAAATTTTTTTAAATGGTACAGCACTGCATCCCAGCACCTGCATTTTCCCATGGATGCCTCTATGCCAAACATTACTTCCAGTATGCTAGTGCCACCATTTTGTCACAGGTGTTTTGTATGCCAGTACCAAGTATTACTGTTAACATGCAACTTACCTACGCCTTACACAGAACCACCTCTCCTTCAGAAAATAACTTAAAACTTGGATATTCGATGAGTAAAGTACCCCACTCCCCCAAGCGCCTTGAGACCCTCTGGGTGAGTAGTGCGCTATACAAATTTTAAACTTGAACTTGAACTTTTTGACATTTTAAGAATTGCCCCCAACATGCCAGCACCAGCATTTAGCCATTCGTGTCTCTATCCAACCCCAGCGCCGGAAACAACGACATCACACCCTCGCAAGACCTCTGCGACTCACTCGCCTCCTTCTTCCAACGCAAGATCGCCGACATACACAACAGCTTCAACGCACCAACCACGCACCCAACCACCGAAACAAGGCCCCCCCACCACCACCCTCTGCAACTGGACCCCGGTCAGCACCGAAGACACCACCCGCACGATGAACACCATCCACTCCGGATCCCCTACCGACCCCTGCCCCCACCACGTCTTCAACAAGGCCGGCTCCATCATCGCAGCCCAACTCGGAACATCATCAACATCTCCTTCAACACCGCCACCTTTCCGCAGAGCTGGAAGCATGCCGAGCTCAGCGCTCTCCTGAAGAAACCGACAGCGGACCCCACCGTTCTCAAGAACTTCCGCCCCATCTCGCTCCACCCTTTTCCTGCCAAAGTCATCGAGAAGACCGTCAACATACAGCTTGCCGCCTTCCTCGAGACGAACGGATCCCTTGACCCCTCACAGTCCGGTTTCCGAGCCAACCACAGCACCGAGACCGCCCTCATCGCAGCACCGACGACATCAGATCCCTGCTTGACAACGGGAAAACAGCTGCCCTCATCCTCCTGGACCCCTCTGCAGTATTCAACACAGTCTGCCACCGCACTCTAATACAGCGCCTCAGCAACATCGGAATCCAAAGGAATGCACTGGAGTGGATCACCTCGTTCCTCGCCGGAAGAACCCAGTGAGTCCGCCTCCCCCCGTTCCGATCCGCGGCCACCGAAGTCATCTGCGGCGTACCTCAAGGTTCCTCGCTCAGCCCCACCCTCTTCAATGTCTACATGAGCCCCCTCGCAAACATCGCACGCCAACACAACCTTAACATCATCTCATATGCCGACGACACCCATCTGATCCTCTCCCTCACCAACGTCCCGGCCATCGCCAGAGCCAGCCTACACGTGGGAATGAAGGACGTCGCCGAATGGATGAAGAGCAGCCACCTGAAGCTGAACTCAGACAAGACAGAAGTCCTCATCCTGGGATCATCCCCCACCGCCTGGGACGACTCCTGGTGGCCCCCCGCCCTGGGCACCACCCCAAGTCAACGGACCACGCACGAAACCTGGGCTTCATCCTGGACTCCGCCCTCTCAATGACCAGACAAGTCAACGCCGTATCGTCATCCTGTTTCAACACCATGCGCATGCTTCGATAGATCTTCCTCTGGATCCCCACAGAAACCAGGAAGGCGGTCACCCAGGCACTCGTCACCAGCCAAATGTACTACGGGAACACCCTCTACGCGGGAACCACAGCCAAACTACAGAAAAGACTTCAAAAATACAGAACGCCTCTGCACGACTCGTCCTGGACATCCCTCGCCACAACCACATCTCCGCCCACCTGAGAGACCTGCACTGGCTCCCCGTCAGCAAGAGGATCACGTTCAGACTCCTCACCCACGCACACAAAGCTCTCCACGACCTTGGCCCCAAGTACCCAAGTACAAGCGTCTCTTCAATGCTCGTTTGAGTCCCCCTGAGGCGGAAGCCGGGTGTGGACATTTTAATTTTTAAAACTGTATCTTTGTATTTGACTGATCTTAAAACTGTGTGTGGACTGTAAAATACTCACTTGTACTCTATCCCCGGTCCCCGCACAGCCGAGCCAACGCTGTCGCGGTAGGCAATCCAAGCACCCTCAAACCTTTTCGCCACTTTGGCGAGCGCCGAGGCCACGCCCCCTCACCGAGGCCACGCCCCTTTTCCAGCGCGCTATATAGACGCTGATTACAAGCGTCTCTTCAATGCTCGTTTGAGTCCCCCTGAGGCGGAAGCCGGGTGTGGACATTTTAATTTTTAAAACTGTATCTTTGTATTTGACTGATCTTAAAACTGTGTTTGGACTGTAAAATACTCACTTGTACTCTATCCCGGGTCCCCGCACAGCCGAGCCAACGCTGTCACGGTAGGCAATCCAAGCACCCTCAAACCTTTTCGCCACTTTGGCGAGGCCACGTCCCCTCACTCGCGCTTGATTTTAAATTGCGGATTTCATTCAGGATCTTTGTTCCCTACCTCCTCTACCTCCTGGGCCGCTCTCAGCTGAGTGTTGACGCTGAGAGCTGATCCCGGGGAGGCGAGGGCTGTTTAGCGGCCATATTGGGTGTAGGCGCGCCCTCGCGCTCTAGTCACTATAAAAGAGTCCCCTGTGGCTCCGCGCAGCGGACGCGGCAGCGGATGCGCCGGATGCCCGCCGGAGTCACGCCAGAGTCCAGCCCGTCTGCGCCCGTCCGCGCTGAGGACGGGCTGGACGGCTGGGCCCTGGACTATGATAAAATGTCATCCCCTTCTTGTAGCTATTCTCTTCGCGATATGTTGGCCCTTAAACCTTGTAAAAAACACTGTTCTCATATCTATGAACCTGATGATCTCTCGCTCCCACTCTCTTGTGGCTGCTATCTTTCGCTAGGACCCCCCAACCCTGTTTCCATCTACCCTACCTCTGAACACCCTATCACATCTACTTCTAGTACAGTAGAAGTAGAGGGCATCTTGGTTAACGCCCGCTCCCTTATCAAGAACAAGATTATGTTTAAGGAGATGGTACTGGACAGAACGCCCACCCTAGTGTTTGTGACCGAAACCTGGGCTAAGGACTCCTCCGACCCTGATCTAATAGAGGCTGTCCCGGAAGGCTACTGCCTGGCCAGACTTGATAGACAGGGACGAGTTGGAGGGGGGATAGCGATCCTTTACAAAGATCACCTTCAATGCCATACTGTACCCCTGATTGATTTTCCTGATAGTTTCCAAGCTCTTTATTTTTCTATAAAGGAAGAGCAACGTCCCTTTTTTAACGGTATCTTAATTTACCATCCTCCCGGCTCGAGAACCCACTTTACGCACCATCTTCTTCAATCTCTTGAACCTCATTTTGGCCAAGATAATTTTTCCATCATGGGTGATTTTAACTACCATCTAGAGCGGCATGACCTCTCTGACACCTCCTGTCTCACTGAGGCCCTTGAATCTTGTGGGCTTACGCAACGTGTCACCGGAGCCACTCACCGTGCAGGACACACCCTGGATGGCATCTTTTCCAATGACCCCCGCTTGATTATCAAGGATACGATCCATCTTTCCTGGTCCGACCATCTGGCGGTCCATTTTCTTCTGATTCACCAACGGGTGAACTCCCGTAAATTGGGGAATCATATTATGGAGACCACTAGAAATTTCAGGAATATCAATAGCAACTCCTTCGTGCCCTGGGCTGCAAGCCTTGCTACCACTGGCCTACATAGCGTACAGACCGCAGTCGCTCACTTCGAACAGGTCACTACCGAGGCCCTGAATCAACTAGCCCCAGAACAATCCCGACGCCGCGCTAGAAAGAGACCGTCCGCCCCCTGGTACTCCGAATCTCTTAGGCTTCTTAGGCAAGAAGTGAGGAGAAAGGAGAGGTTATGGCACGCTAGTTGGGACTTCAAAAACAAGGAAGCTCATCGACTTCTTGTTAAAAAATACAAGGCTGAAATTTTGCAGGCCAAACAAGAATACTTTGTGACCGCGACTTCCTCGCTCTCCTGAAGGACTGGGTTCTGTAGGACCCAGCGGTGCCAGGGCACAACACCTGAAACCTTCGTGGGTAACCTGCTCCGGCGTACGAATGACAGAGACACGGGACACTTCCTTCGGCGTCAAAGATTCAAGGTTTATTTACTGCAGGGAATACAGTAGTCACGACAAGCAACACACGTGCAACTTGGGGAGACTGCTTCAAATTGGTTCTGTGAATCGCTCCTTTTATACAGTTTTTACCCATAAGACAACATGGTACACAAAGGTTTACCACCCGGTTCCCACCATCATCCCCCAGAGGGGTCGCTTTGGTCACTTTGAAACACATGAAGTCCGGATCATAAGTGCGGAAACATTTGGCGGTTCCCAACTGTAAAAACCCATCTTCCCAACATTAGTGCATTCCAATCGGTAATAAACAGATCGAAGTAGGAACAAGAACAGGTGTAGAGGAAGACGGAGACAGTGGGGAATCGGAAAGGGTGTAAAAGGGAAGGCATCGAGAAACACGAGATACGGGCATCAAAGGAACGTGCCTAATGAGATGCACGGCTGAGACAATAAGTCCGTGCAGTAAGATGAGCCTCGAGCGGCGCCATCTGACACTTACAAAGAACATGTGTCTTCCGCAAATATCTTGGGAGTCCCAGGGTCGCGACGCGGACAACGTCCGTTCGCTGGCTACTTGAGGGCAAGAGACAAAATGGATGCCGTATCTAAGATGGAACCCGTGGGTACAGATGGAAATACCCACGTAACAGACGAACGGTTTAGGTTAGCGCAGCGAAACTGCGCACACTCATTAAACTCGTCATTTGCGGTTCATAGATACCAGACTCGACCATATTCGTGCGAGTCGAATGCACCACTTACAATTGTCACGGAACCTCAGACGCTCCTTTTGCCCTCATGTAGGCAAGCACTAGTCGGAATCATATTCGATATTCATCAGACCATCGAGATGTTGCTGTAGCATAGCTCTGTCCAATCGAGTCCCATTGGTAACAGGCGGCTGTCTCATACACGCTGTAGCACAGAGGCCACATAAGGCAGGACCACACTGCACACAAAGGCAACACGTGAACAGGAACACCACAACGACTCCGATGATCATCAGAATCTTCCAACCCCAAGTCGACATCAGGCCCCAAAACCATCCAAGTAGCGTCCAATCCCCTACTTCCACGTGTATGGATTCGGAGATTTTATGCAACCTCGAGATGGCTTGATAAACAGTTGGAGCATTATCTGGAATAAAAATGCAGCAGCTCGAATGGATCACCTTACATACCCCACCTCGATCTGCTAAGATGACATCTAAAACCATACGGTTTTGTAACGTCATAAGTCTATCCGCCTGAAGTTCTGTGGTGATATTACCAAGGGCACTGGCAGTAATATTAGCTGTCGATTCTACCACTCGAGTCAACTGTCTCAGGTTCCTACTATTAACCATAGGTCCCCAAAACGGGAGGAAACCCTTGAAAAAGTCTCCTGCCTCTTGACCGGCAGTATCCTCTTCGCTAATTACGCCTCGCACAACTCTAGTCTTATGATAATCGGCATCTACAGTGAACGTCGGAGGCAACAGATTTGCAATGAAGCATGAGCCCATGAAGTCAGCGGGCAACCATGCATATGCACGATCATAGCAGATAAAGTATGTACCCTTGGCAGCCAGAAACACAGGGGACGAGACCATCGGCAGTATGTAATTTTCAATGCAAGCACTTGCTCCAAGTCGGGCTTGCGATCTTCGACCACGACCCATGAGACAAAAATTACCAGTGTGGGGTACGACCCATATTGGAGGCGAGCTTTTAAGCTGCTTTTCGCTAGTGAACGCACTATATTCACCTCTACTTAGGACCCTATAGGCTTGTACCTCTTCTTCGGGAATAAGCGAGGGATCATAGATATCACTATCTAAATCCTCTATTGCTATTGACAAAGGTTTTTGATACGAGGTAGGACCAGAGTAGGGGGAACGTGGTTCTCGAATGGGGTGGAAACCCAGTGCGCTTCGAAACATTGTTTGAAATGCTCGAGCTGACCCTTGGGAGCTATATGGTAACACCAGATATGGAATTCCCTTATCCGTAGTATGTGGCATCAACCCACACACCCAACAATTAGTAGTGTTAACCACTAACTGATGCTGATGAAGGAGCTGAATAAAGGAATTGTTGCGGAATTCTACACGTCTAGCCTGCTCATGTTCCGGTAACATATGAAAGGAATGAGGAGAAACGGTAGAGGTAAGGTTAGGGTCAGAAGTAGGAGTAGGTGTAGCGGAAGGTAAGAAGTAAGACATCGTGTAATACACCCCACCTGCCAATAATGCAGAAGCAGTCAAAAATAATACAAACAGTTGGAATATAAAACATTTGGTACGACTGAGTTGCTGCAGCTTGAATCTATGAGCCTGAGCTCCTTCCAAATCGTTCAGCTTCGAGAATGCCATTCCCTACGACCGTCCGCAACGTTTCTTGACGCACTTCGTTCTGTGTAGCAATAGTCAATCCCTAGGAGTTCCCAGGAACCGACGGCCTTTAACCTAGCGTCAAGACCTACTATCCAGAAGGAAGTACGCGCGCGGCCCTACGGCCTTTAATGCACAATATATATATATATATATACAAAAACAAAGTCTCTCTGCTGTGGAAGCAAAAAGTATAAGGAATGAAGCTCAGTGTGTATATACAAGAATAATCACAGCAATATGAATGTTCAAACTGGTCGTGGAAAACGAGATAATGCAATTATCAAAGACCAGAACAGGATCTTTTATTAGTCTTTAGTGCGGGATCGTAGAAAGTATCGCGTTTTCCCAGGACGTGTCTGCTCGTCGAACAAAGGATCCGTTGAAGAGACAGCGTCCTGCTGATCAGTTGAGTGTTCTGGTCTCGAGTCTTTTGATGACAATTGTTCAACAGAGTCTTTCTGCTGTGCTGAGGATTCTCCAACAGGCTGCGCGTCGCTGAAAGGTCAAAACGCTGGCAATCCTTCGGTTTCAGTTGATGCAATGCCTCTCCTTACCCACGGGTCTGCCGACAAAGGGATAGGGACCTTTTTGGTATGGGTGGCATGCACCCAATTCTTACGTCCCTCGAGACGAACAGCAGTCCTCGTGGCCAGGAGCACCTGGTAGGGTCCAGTAAACCTCGGGTCCAGGTTATTCTTGCGTGAAAAATTTCTTGTCACCACCCAATCTCCGGGCTGGAGCTGGTTGCCTGGACCCTCCGTCTGCGTCGGCAATGCGTCGTAAACCTGTTGGTGAATTAACCTCAGTTTAGCAGTCAAGTCATGTAGATAATCGATCAACATTGGATACTCAAGATCAGAGAACATTCCTGGCCTAGGAACCCCCCACACATTCGCAGGACGGCCGAACACTATTTCATAGGGGCTAAGCCCTACTCGGGAGTGTACAGTCGCCCTAGTTGACAGCAGTGCTAAAGGTAAAGCGTCAGGCCACGAAAGACCAGTCGTAGCCTGAATCTTCGCTAACTTTAGTTTAAGGGTGCCGTTGTACCCTTCAACCAAACCAGCTGATTGAGGATGATTGGCGCTATGGAATTTCTGATTAATTCCAAGGCCCTTACACACACTCTTCATCACACTACCCACGAACTCACTTCCGTTATCTGACCACACAACTCTAGGCATTCCGTACCGAGGAAAATATTCCTTCAGTAGGATTTTCGCAGTAGACAAAGCAGTATTGTCTTTGAGAGGATAGGCCTCGATCCATCGGGAGAATGCGCAAACCACAACTAAAACGTATTTCAGGTTATTGCATCGCTCCATATGGATGAAGTCCAATTGAATCACCTCAAAGGGACATGAAGGGGGAGCAAAACTGCCAGGAGGAGTTGGGGTTCCTTTGCCAGGATTGTACATCATACACACCATACAATTCTTCACCAGACGTTCAGCACATTTCGTGATACCATCATTCTTCCACACAGGAGACAACAACTTACAAATACCTTTCGAGCTAATATGTGCTAACCCATGCGCCATTGTCACAACGGCCAGCACATACGCATCAGGCAACAACCATCTTTTCTGATCTGACAAATCAATCCAACAACCACTCGCATCCAACTTTCCCGTGCTTTCTTTCCACTTCATCTTTTCAGTCTCGGTGGCCTCATTCTGAATTTCTTTCACACTTTCGATAGTGTCCTCACACATGCTCGATTCTGTAGGCCACCTAACCGAACTCGTCACATACATCCGAGTGTTAAGGTTCCGGGCAGTCTCCTTGGCGATCTCGTCTGCAAACGCATTACCACGACCAACATCATCCGTCACCTTACGATGCGCACTACATTTAACAATCGCTACTTGCTTAGGCAACGTCAGTGCATCCAAAAGATCATTCACAAGTTGGCCATGCTGAATCTTCGTACCATGCGACGTCAAGAAACCTCTCTCTCTCCACAATCGTCCAAAACTATGTGCGACACCAAATGCATATTGGCTGTCGGTAAACACATTCACACGTTTCCCTTTGGCTAACACGCACGCTCTAGTGAGAGCGATCAATTCTGCAGCTTGGGCAGAATTCTGATTCAACCTTGCAGTCTCAACAACAGTATTCAACGTTACAACAGCATAGGCGGTAGTCACATCGCCATTCGGCAACTTAAAACATGACCCATCCACATACAGTGTACCGTCCGGATCTTCCAATGGGGTGTTTTTAAGGTCCACTCGACCTTTTGTTTCTTCCTCTGTCCTCAAGTAGCAGTCATGCTCTGCTACTTCATCTGACTCTGTGCTAATTGGTAAAAATCAGCACAATCCCACTCCATCCATGCCATCCATGATGTTTAAGTTCAAGACACCCCACAAAAAGACTAGGCCCATGCTAGACTCAATACCCCTGGTGAAAAGGCCACAAGTACAGCCCCCAAAAACGAAAATCACTGAAAAATCAGCACAATCCCATTCCATCCATGCCCTCCATGATGTTTAAATTCAAGACAACCCACAGAAAGACTAGGCCCATGCAAGACTCACTACCCCTGGGCATAAAGGTTGAAAAGTAGGCAAAATGGTTGCAGGCCTAACAACAATGCCTACATTCAAAATGGCTACTTGCCTCCCAGCACATTGCCAGGGCCTGTAGCAGCACTCAAAATGGCCCCCAGCCACATGGCCTGTCCCTCCCCATGAACACCCCCAAAAATCGAAAAACACTGCAAAATCAGCACAATCCCATTCCATCCATGCCCTCCATGATGTTTAAGTTCAAGACACCCCACAGAAAGACTAGGCCCATGCAAGACTCAATACCCCTGGTGAAAAGGCCACAAGTACAGCCCCAAAAAACGAAAATCACTGAAAAATCTGCACAATCCCATTCCATCCATGCCCTCCATGATGTTTAAGTTCAAGACACCCCACAGAAAGACTAAGCCCATGCTAGACTCAAATACCCCTCGTGAAAAGGCCACAAGTACAGCCCCCAAAAACGAAAATCACTGAAAAATCTGCACAATCCCATTCCATCCATGCCCTCCATGATGTTTAAATTCAAGACACCCCACAGAAAGACTAGGCCCATGCAAGACTCACTACCCCTGGGCATAAAGGTTGAAAAGTAGGCAAAATGGTTGCAGGCCTAACAACAATGCCTGCATTCAAAATGGCCACTTGCCTCCCAGCACATGGCCAGGGCCTGTAGCAGCACTCAAAATGGCCCCCAGCCACATGGCCTGTCCCTCCCCATGAACACCCCCAAAAATCGAAAAACACTGAAAAATCAGCACAATCCCATTCCATCCATGCCATCCATGATGTTTAAGTTCAAGACACCCAACAAAAAGACTAGGCCCATGCTAGACTCAATACCCCTGGTGAAAAGGCCACAAGTACAGCCCCAAAAACGAAAATCACTGAAAAATCAGCACAATCCCATTCCATCCATGCCCTCCATGATGTTTAAATTCAAGACAACCTACATAAAGACTAGGCCCATGCAAGACTCACTACCCCTGGGCATAAAGGTTGAAAAGTAGGCAAAATGGTTGCAGGCCTAACAACAATGCCTACATTCAAAATGGCCACTTGCCTCCCAGCACATGGCCAGGGCCTGTAGCAGCACTCAAAATGGCCCCCAGCCACATGGCCTGTCCCTCCCCATGAACACCCCCATAAATCGAAAAATACTGCAAAATCAGCACAATCCCATTCCATCCATGCCCTCCATGATGTTTAAGTTCAAGACACCCCACAGAAAGACTAAGCCCATGCTAGACTCAAATACCCCTGGTGAAAAGGCCACAAGTACAGCCCCCAAAAACGAAAATCACAGAAAAATCTGCACAATCCCATTCCATCCACGCCCTCCATGAAGTTTAAATTCAAGACACCCCACAGAAAGATTAGGCCCATGCAAGACTCACTACCCCTGGGCATAAAGGTTGAAAAGTAGGCAAAATGGTTGCAGGCCTAACAACAATGCCTGCATTCAAAATGGCCACTTGCCTCCCAGCACATGGCCAGGGCCTGTAGCAGCACTCAAAATGGCCCCCAGCCACATGGCCTGTCCCTCCCCATGAACACCCCCAAAAATTGAAAAACACTGAAAAATCAGCACAATGCCATTCCATCCATGCCATCCATGATGTTTAAGTTCAAGACACCCAACAAAAAGACTAGGCCCATGCTAGACTCAATACCCCTGGTGAAAAGGCCACAAGTACAGCCCCCAAAAACGAAAATCACTGAAAAATCAGCACAATCCCATTCCATCCATGCCCTCCATGATGTTTAAATTCAAGACAACCCACAGAAAGACTAGGCCCATGCAAGACTCACTACCCCTGGGCATAAAGGTTGAAAAGTAGGCAAAATGGTTGTAGGCCTAACAACAATGCCTACATTCAAAATGGCCATTTGCCTCCCTGCACATGGCCAGGGCCTGTAGCAGCACTCAAAATGGCCCCCAGCCACATGGCCTGTCCCTCCCCATGAACACCCCCAACAATCGAAAATCACTGAAAAATCAGTACAATCCCATTCCATCCATGCCCTCCATGATGTTTAAGTTCAAGACACCCCACAAAAAGACTAGGCCCATGCTAGACTCAATACCCCTGGTGAAAAGGCCACAAGTACAGCCCCAAAAAACGAAAATAACTGAAAAATCAGCACAATCCCATTCCATCTATGCCCTCCATGATGTTTAAGTTCAAGACACCCCACAGAAAGACTAGGCCCATGCTAGACTCAAATACCCCTGGTGAAAAGGCCACAAGTACAGCCCCAAAAAACGAAAATCACGGAAAAATCTGCACAATCCCAATCCATCCATGCCCTCCATGATGTTTAAGTTCAAGACACCCCACAGAAAGACTCAGTCCACCCACCACTGAGTACCCCTGGGCAAAAGGCCCCAAAACAGCCCAAAAATCGAAAATTCCAAAATTGTAGTTGCAGCAACTGTAATGCCCCAAACAAACTTACTTGTAAAATTTCTAATCCAAAAGTGATCCAAAGAAAGTCAAAAAGGCCTCAAATCCAAATATCCAGCAGCATCCACAAAAAGTAATCCTTCCAGCTCCAGATCCAAATGAAAAGTGACCAGGAGATGGACAAAGCACTGGGAGGAGCCTGCTGGACAGGAACAGGAAGTTGAAGACTGTGGGGCACTTCCTTCCTCCCACCCCTCTCCCCCCCTCCCCAAAATGGACTCCTCGCTAAAAAAGTGCAGGCAAATGTCAACCTAAGGAGTTATTCAGATAAAAATCATCATTTCAAGAAGGTTTATGCTGCTTGCTGGTGGATTTCTTGTGCAGAATTGCAAATTTTATATTTTCGCGTGTGCGAGATTGTTGCTGCTCGCCGCATCTCAAAGCTCGCAATTGCGAAGTACCGCGAGACGTGATCTCGGCGTACTCTCGTTGACAAACGCTCGCTGCAAAAGTTGGCATGCCGCGATTACATAATCGCGCTTGCCAAATTCCCGCGGGATCCCGCAGCAAGATCCAAAATGGCGCGCCACAATATTATATCACCAAGAAAAAAAAAATCCGCTGCTTGCGAATTTGAGGATTTTGCGGGAAATTCGGAAATCTCGCGGATTGCGAATTTACCGAAAATCCGCAAAATCCGCGAGCGTAACGGATTTTCCACCCATACTTACCTTTGACAAATGCCAGGTGTACTGAGGTCAGGGAGGATGAGGTCAGTGACTGTGACCAGTACGATCCCAAACGTTAAGTTGGAAGTGATACTGTTGGTACCTGGACTGGAAATTGAAGGCGTACTGACACTCACAATTCCTATTCCCCTTTACCTAAGAAAGATACGTGATTAAATCCTGGATAGACTGATTTTTCCTACATTTGGTCCTGACAAAGCGGTTGTCCTTCGCATGGAACTTTTGGATTATGTGCTATGTGCAGTTGGAGCAAATATCATCATTGATTATTAAAGACTTTTGTAAATAGCTGTTGAACTTACCTAGAGCCGAGTGGAAGAAGAAGAAATTTAGGGACTTCCCTTAGAGGACGGAGAAGGGTTAGGGTTATCTGATAACTTTCAAGAGCCAAGAAAGAGACTTTGTGTTGTTGCTGAAAACGAACCACACTGTTCTGAGACCATGGAGGCTGGGAACCCGACTTGTAGGGCTAAGTGTATTGTAGGCACACTTATAGGTGGAGTGATATTCTTTATATTCTTAGTAGTTATAGTTTCCTATTTAGCACCACAAGAGCAGGCAGTGGAGGTCGAGGGAACCCCTACACCTACCACTCCTAGCCAGAAAGAGGTCAAAATAGGAGCCGAGAAAGCTTTGCTAGTAGAAGAGAGTCGTAGGTTACATGCAGATCTGTGGAAAGGCAATTTTGGGCAAAATGCTTATGCAAGGTTGTTGTATGAATACATTGATGCGATGGATGTGAAAGATTGCTATGTGTGTATGCAACTGCCGGCTTCAGTAGACAAGGGTATTAGATACCATCACCTTCCATAGACATATGGAATTTCACGTAGTTTACTGCTTAGCATATTTTATGGGCGAAATCATTTTGAGTATTTCTTTTTGAATTATGATGCTGTGCTTCCGGAAGTCCATGCTTATAAACACCTGAATAAGTTTGATTATTATAAGTCAGAGGACAGACTTGGATATTTTTTCATTCCAACACAAGAGTTAGACACCTCATATGCTCACCGACACAATTTGACATGCTTGTTATCAGGGATGTAGAAGAAGTTCATATAACAAGTGGAAGATAGATACAAAAAGCAAAAACAGCTGCAAGATTCAGGGCAAGGTAAAGTTGACTGGACGGATGAGGAGAAGTTGCACAAGATAAAGGGAAGTTATTGTCCGATAGCTTTAGATGAGGTGCAGAAAGGGAAGATTTGCCTTCACAGACCACAGACGTATTATGAAAATGTGTATGTGGGTCACACAACCTGTGAACACACTTTCACATTGGAGTATTACGCAAAGGATTTCCTGAAGAGTGTGGTACAACTGATCCCCACTGTGTACTTTGTCTGTGGGAAAAATGCGTATGTGCGGTTGCCGGAGAAGTGGTATGGAACATGTTATCTGGTGATTATTTTTCTCAAGATATACCATACTGAGGACTTTGCTCTCTTGGAGGGTGGACACCAGACGAGGGTGAAGCGGGGAGAGAGTGCTGGTGCAATAATAGGTGAAGTGTTTGGAGCAGCGATACCAATGTTGGGAGTGATTTTGAATGACGTGAAAATACGGCGGTTGGCAACTGTGGTGGATGAACTGTCAATGAGTACAGCTAAGTCATTAGTGTTGGTTGAGGGTGAGATGTTGTCGATAAGGACAATGGTTTTACAGAACCGTCTTGCCCTAGACGTCCTTCTAGCAAAAGAGGGAGGAGTCTGTAAACTTTTGAAGGTTCAGGAATGTTGCACGTATATTCCAGACAACTCCAAGGATGTGAAAAAATATATACGTAACATTACTGCCATTCATTATGAACTTGAGGACTTGACGCAAGAGAACGTGTGGGAGAAAGTCGGCAAGGGATTTGGAAATGTTGGAAACTGGTTTGAAAATCTGGGAAGGAGTTTCCTTGGATACGTATTGAAACCCCTCATCATCGTAGTGGCATGTGTGATTGGATTGTGGGGTTTGATGAGACTGTACAAGTGGTATAGGTCAACTAGGTTGGCAAGGTCGATGAGGGTGCAAGAGCAAAGAATGGAGAGACTGCAGGACAGTCAATATCGGAGCCTGAGAGCGTTGGAGATGCTCAAGCGAGGGAAGGTAGCTACAAGTTCTGTTTAGCTTGGTTCCTATCCTGACTGATGTTGGGGTTGATGGTGATGACACAGGTCATCAAAGGGGGGAACTGAGAGAGCGCTAAGCTGAAGAAAAAGTCGTAGGGTGCATCATATTCACGAGTAGTCAGCACCCACATACATAGAGGACTTATTAATTGTGTTTAAATTTAACGTAGGGCTAAGAATGAATGTGTTAGAAATATGCTTAGAGCAACGTAAAGTGTTTTGAAAAGCATTAATGCCATACTAACCTAGGAATGTCGTTTGCAGTGAAGAATTACTCTAATTAAGAGATGTTCAATAGATCATCATTGTATTAGTTGCTTTATTAAAAATTCACTATTGTACTCCTTTAACGTGATAGAATTGCTTAAGTTAGAAAATGTATTTTTGCTTTAAGGATGAAGGCCTAAAGAACAAAATGTATTGCTCGTGTTAGGATGTGATACACATATACGTGCAGAGGCCTAGTTCATGAAAATCGTGTAGGCCTGATTGAAAATGCTTTGCTTGACAATAAACCATAGAAATGTTTTTGAGAAAGCTGCTTTCAGTTAAAGTCAATTGCAACATTATGAAATTGTGGGCCGATTCACATGCGTTCCTTTGCAGGTGCAGGACTAAGTAGAGATTGCAGAAGAAGGGCCCATTGTGTATGAGTGTTAGGATGGTAGACTCAGACGTGGAGGAGTGACTGAGGAATTTAGGGAAGCAACCTGAAGCGAAGAAGAGTCTGGGACCCAAGGACGTTTTAACGGACAAGGATGGAGAGATGCCATGGTGGAAAATTCTGAAAACCAACACCTCCGAGAGGGGCGTACATTAGGGCGTGTCGTCCGTATTGTGGGTTTTTTGTATTAGGGACAGCACCCCGTGGGTAAGGCAGAGCAGATGCGCATGAGGGCGAGAGGAAGCGGTTGATCAGGCAGAGAGCTTTGCTATGAGGGAGCAATTCTGAGACTAAGGTCCGATGAAAGTGAGTGTACTTCTTTGGAAGTCACCACGGCTGACACCTTTGTTAGGAGGGAACATTGTTGAGTAGGGATGTCACTTAGTATAGTGTAGGGACAGATTAATTTGGGTTTTACTCCTTTTCAAAAGCATACTAAAACTCAGGTCATAGCAATTCTTGTTAGCCTGATGATTCTGGAACTAATTCTTGTATTGTTTCTTAGCCGACTGAGACTTTTCTGTAGGATTTTGTTTGTATTAGTGCCTGTTTATCTCCTGAACCTTTTGCTGAGATGTTTATACATCCAATTGTTTTTGGCTTTGTAATAAATCTTTGAACTTGGTCCTTAGTCGGTGGTTCTTTGGGGGAAGAAAAGGGAAATCATTGAAACCAATTGACTAATTGTTTAACCGCATCGCTGCTGCGGTGATTTTTCCCCTATGCGGCTTTTTTTCAAAAGCTGCGTTAGATGACGAGCTCAGCTCGTCATCCGCACATGCCCCCCGTGGCTGATGACGAGCTCAGCTCGTCATCAGCATCGAAGGGGTTAAATAGATTGCCTATTTCACTCTATGACAGGTAAAAATGTCTAGTCGACCTGTGACGGCATTCTGGAGAATGCTATGCTAATTCTAGAGAACTAATCCCGCCTTTCCAGTTGCCCGCTTAAGCAAAAATGAACATACATTTAGGGCTCCCGGTTTTTAGTACTTATTATTATACCAATCTGTATCTATCCATAATTGTTTTTTAGTCATTTTATCTGTACTCATCCACGTATATTTTGTTCGCAGAGCAAAGGTGTAGCAGCAGATGTGGTCCCACATTTATTTAAACTGACAATGCACACTTTGCTCCAGGTTGTTATAGAGTTACATTATTTATATGGTAATAAAATGAATAACTGCCAGACTCATCGGAAAAACCTAATATGGTACAGGCACTTGCAGGCATTGAGCCTCATTCTGATTTGTTGGTGGAGTGAAAGTCACTAAACCTGCTCAATGTTTGCTGATGATGCTTGTTTGATCATGAATGTCAAAGAAAGATCATACAACATTCGCCATTCCTGCCTCTTAGAATGCCAGAATGCACATCACTTACCTTTCTTTGTGTAATATTGTGCATTTCCGGGTATATTTATAAGCCCCTTGTGCTGCCGGTGCGGTACGCCAATTGTTTTGACGCATCGTCGGCGCAGAGTGGTGCTTCATATTTACAAGGCCATGTAAAGTCACCCTGCGTGGCTTTCTGTGCCTTGTAAATACTGCCCCTTTTTACGCACCACTTTACGTGAAAGGGGCATGCCATGGGTGTTCCCATGCAACACCCATGGATTCTGCCGTATTCCACCATTTACAACATTTCGTCAAGCTGGGAATGTGTCAGAATCCTACGCCTCCTCACGAGTAAGTAGGCGCAACAAAGAAATACTTATATTTCTCCTCATTTTTTCCTCTTTCTGCAGCACACATAAAAAGAGGAAAACACCTCATGTGACTGTTTTTGGGCAGGAAGGTGTCCCTCCTGCACAAAAACAATCTCTCCTAAATGTAGACACTCTTTCGCCATGGCGCAAGGGTGCCTGCATTGGTGCATGAAGGTCAATTGTGCGCCAGCAAAGGGATGCAACATTTTGTTGTAAATATGATGCATCCCTGTGCTTTTAAAGTGATGCAGTGCTGCGCAACCAAATGGCTTGCGGTGGTCAGTTGCAAATATAAACTTAGACATGCCTCTCTCACCATCCAGACTGCTGTGATGGTCGAGAGCTCGGGCTCTCGGGGCCCCATCCTTTCTGGCCACTCTTAAACAATGTGCACTAATGTCAGTTTGGCCTAGCCATAACCTTCTTAAAAAGCCTTGCAGATAACATTCAGAATCAAAGTAAAGGCTGATGGGGCTGGGGAAGCAAGCGTCCCAGAGTGTCCATGGCAAGTTAATAGCAATAATTAAAACAAATTCTTCACTTTCAATCTAAGTGCTCAGAAGGTACTCAAAACTCAACGAATGGGTGCCAGCTCAGGGAAAAAGCAAATGGGCCCTATTACAAACACTTAACTTAAATCACTCCTATTATTCTGTGTGGATATCTGGATTTCCTTTAATAAACATTTTTTTTAACTTAAAAAAAATCACTCTTATAAACTTACTTTGCAGAGGGCCTCGCACTTTTAAGGATATTTCCTCTGCTACTTTTGGTTTTGTGCCCCCTGTTCTAATAAAGCTACACAAGGAAGGGTATGTTTTTCAGTACTTTCCAGTTTGCATAAATAATTACAGACAGAGGAACACATTGTTTTCCATTTGTATTTATGCTTAAAATTTTGCATAAATGCAAAAACAGAAGTTGTACATACAATATAACAGACCCAGAATTGTCTCATTAGAGGGATTCATGTACCATGGTGATCCTACCTAATGCCAAAAATTGCCTCTTAAATGACATTTTGCCAGGATTTTCATCCTTATGCCAAGAATTACCTCCATGTTCCAGTGCCAAAAAATGTTTAAATGGTACAGCACTGCATCCCAGCACCTGCATTTTCCCATGGATGCCTCTATGCCAAACATTACTTCCAGTATGCTAGCGCCACCATTTTGTCACAGGTGTTTTGTATGCCAGTACCAAGTATTACTGTTAACATGCAACTTACCTACGCCTTACACAGAACCACCTCTCCTTCAGAAAATAACTTAAAACTTGGATATTCGATGAGTAAAGTACCCCACTCCCCCAAGCGCCTTGAGACCCTCTGGGTGAGTAGTGCGCTATACAAATTTTAAACTTGAACTTGAACTTTTTGACATTTTAAGAATTGCCCCCAACATGCCAGCACCAGCATTTAGCCATTCGTGTCTCTATCCAACCCCAGCGCCGGAAACAACGACATCACACCCTCGCAAGACCTCTGCGACTCACTCGCCTCCTTCTTCCAACGCAAGATCGCCGACATACACAACAGCTTCAACGCACCAACCATGCACCCAACCACCGAAACAAGGCCCCCCCACCACCACCCTCTGCAACTGGACCCCGGTCAGCACCGAAGACACCACCGGCACGATGAACACCATCCACTCCGGATCCCCTACCGACCCCTGCCCCCACCACGTCTTCAACAAGGCCGGCTCCATCATCGCAGCCCAACTCGGAACATCATCAACATCTCCTTCAACACCGCCACCTTTCCGCAGAGCTGGAAGCATGCCGAGCTCAGCGCTCTCCTGAAGAAACCGACAGCGGACCCCACCGTTCTCAAGAACTTCCGCCCCATCTCGCTCCACCCTTTTCCTGCCAAAGTCATCGAGAAGACCGTCAACATACAGCTTGCCGCCTTCCTCGAGACGAACGGATCCCTTGACCCCTCACAGTCCGGTTTCCGAGCCAACCACAGCACCGAGACCGCCCTCATCGCAGCACCGACGACATCAGATCCCTGCTTGACAACGGGAAAACAGCTGCCCTCATCCTCCTGGACCCCTCTGCAGTATTCAACACAGTCTGCCACCGCACTCTAATACAGCGCCTCAGCAACATCGGAATCCAAAGGAATGCACTGGAGTGGATCACCTCGTTCCTCGCCGGAAGAACCCAGTGAGTCCGCCTCCCCCGTTCCGATCCGCGGCCACCGAAGTCATCTGCGGCGTACCTCAAGGTTCCTCGCTCAGCCCCACCCTCTTCAATGTCTACATGAGCCCCCTCGCAAACATCGCACGCCAACACAACCTTAACATCATCTCATATGCCGACGACACCCATCTGATCCTCTCCCTCACCAACGTCCCGGCCATCGCCAGAGCCAGCCTACACGTGGGAATGAAGGACGTCGCCGAATGGATGAAGAGCAGCCACCTGAAGCTGAACTCAGACAAGACAGAAGTCCTCATCCTGGGATCATCCCCCACCGCCTGGGACGACTCCTGGTGGCCCCCCGCCCTGGGCACCACCCCAAGCCAACGGACCACGCACGAAACCTGGGCTTCATCCTGGACTCCGCCCTCTCAATGACCAGACAAGTCAACGCCGTATCGTCATCCTGTTTCAACACCATGCGCATGCTTCGATAGATCTTCCTCTGGATCCCCACAGAAACCAGGAAGGCGGTCACCCAGGCACTCGTCACCAGCCAAATGTACTACGGGAACACCCTCTACGCGGGAACCACAGCCAAACTACAGAAAAGACTTCAAAAATACAGAACGCCTCTGCACGACTCGTCCTGGACATCCCTCGCCACAACCACATCTCCGCCCACCTGAGAGACCTGCACTGGCTCCCCGTCAGCAAGAGGATCACGTTCAGACTCCTCACCCACGCACACAAAGCTCTCCACGACCTTGGCCCCAAGTACCCAAGTACAAGCGTCTCTTCAATGCTCGTTTGAGTCCCCCTGAGGCGGAAGCCGGGTGTGGACATTTTAATTTTTAAAACTGTATCTTTGTATTTGACTGATCTTAAAACTGTGTGTGGACTGTAAAATACTCACTTGTACTCTATCCCGGGTCCCCGCACAGCCGAGCCAACGCTGTCGCGGTAGGCAATCCAAGCACCCTCAAACCTTTTCGCCACTTTGGCGAGCGCCGAGGCCACGCCCCCTCACTGAGGCCACGCCCCTTTTCCAGCGCGCTATATAGACGCTGATTACAAGCGTCTCTTCAATGCTCGTTTGAGTCCCCCTGAGGCGGAAGCCGGGTGTGGACATTTTAATTTTTAAAACTGTATCTTTGTATTTGACTGATCTTAAAACTGTGTTTGGACTGTAAAATACTCACTTGTACTCTATCCCGGGTCCCCGCACAGCCGAGCCAACGCTGTCGCGGTAGGCAATCCACGCACCCTCAAACCTTTTCGCCACTTTGGCGAGGCCACGTCCCCTCACTCGCGCTTGATTTTAAATTGCGGATTTCATTCAGGATCTTTGTTCCCTACCTCCTCTACCTCCTGGGCCGCTCTCAGCTGAGTGTTGACGCTGAGAGCTGATCCCGGGGAGGCGAGGGCTGTTTAGCGGCCATATTGGGTGTAGGCGTGCCCTCGCGCTCTAGTCACTATAAAAGAGTCCCCTGTGGCTCCGCGCAGCGGACGCGGCAGCGGATGCGCCGGATGCCCGCCGGAGTCACGCCAGAGTCCAGCCCGTCTGCGCCCGTCCGCGCTGAGGACGGGCTGGACGGCTGGGCCCTGGACTATGATAAAATGTCATCCCCTTCTTGTAGCTATTCTCTTCGCGATATGTTGGCCCTTAAACCTTGTAAAAAACACTGTTCTCATATCTATGAACCTGATGATCTCTCGCTCCCACTCTCTTGTGGCTGCTATCTTTCGCTAGGACCCCCCAACCCTGTTTCCATCTACCCTACCTCTGAACACCCTATCACATCTACTTCTAGTACAGTAGAAGTAGAGGGCATCTTGGTTAACGCCCGCTCCCTTATCAAGAACAAGATTATGTTTAAGGAGATGGTACTGGACAGAACGCCCACCCTAGTGTTTGTGACCGAAACCTGGGCTAAGGACTCCTCCGACCCTGATCTAATAGAGGCTGTCCCGGAAGGCTACTGCCTGGCCAGACTTGATAGACAGGGACGAGTTGGAGGGGGGATAGCGATCCTTTACAAAGATCACCTTCAATGCCATACTGTACCCCTGATTGATTTTCTTGATAGTTTCCAAGCTCTTTATTTTTCTATAAAGGAAGAGCAACGTCCCTTTTTTAACGGTATCTTAATTTACCATCCTCCCGGCTCGAGAACCCACTTTACGCACCATCTTCTTCAATCTCTTGAACCTCATTTTGGCCAAGATAATTTTTCCATCATGGGTGATTTTAACTACCATCTAGAGCGGCATGACCTCTCTGACACCTCCTGTCTCACTGAGGCCCTTGAATCTTGTGGGCTTACGCAACGTGTCACCGGAGCCACTCACCGTGCAGGACACACCCTGGATGGCATCTTTTCCAATGACCCCCGCTTGATTATCAAGGATACGATCCATCTTTCCTGGTCCGACCATCTGGCGGTCCATTTTCTTCTGATTCACCAACGGGTGAACTCCCGTAAATTGGGGAATCATATTATGGAGACCACTAGAAATTTCAGGAATATCAATAGCAACTCCTTCGTGCCCTGGGCTGCAAGCCTTGCTACCACTGGCCTACATAGCGTACAGACCGCAGTCGCTCACTTCGAACAGGTCACTACCGAGGCCCTGAATCAACTAGCCCCAGAACAATCCCGACGCCGCGCTAGAAAGAGACCGTCCGCCCCCTGGTACTCCGAATCTCTTAGGCTTCTTAGGCAAGAAGTGAGGAGAAAGGAGAGGTTATGGCACGCTAGTTGGGACTTCAAAAACAAGGAAGCTCATCGACTTCTTGTTAAAAAATACAAGGCTGAAATTTTGCAGGCCAAACAAGAATACTTTGTGACCGCGACTTCCTCGCTCTCCTGAAGGACTGGGTTCTGTAGGACCCAGCGGTGCCAGGGCACAACACCTGAAACCTTTGTGGGTAACCTGCTCCGGCGTACGAATGACAGAGACACGGGACACTTCCTTCGGCGTCAAAGATTCAAGGTTTATTTACTGCAGGGAATACAGTAGTCATGACAAGCAACACACGTGCAACTTGGGGAGACTGCTTCAAATTGGTTCTGTGAATCGCTCCTTTTATACAGTTTTTACCCATAAGACAACATGGTACACAAAAGTTTACAACCCGGTTCCCACCATCATCCCCCAGAGGGGTCGCTTTGGTCACTTTGAAACACATGAAGTCCGGATCATAAGTGCGGAAACATTTGGCGGTTCCCAACTGTAAAAACCCATCTTCCCAACATTAGTGCATTCCAATCGGTAATAAACAGATCGAAGTAGGAACAAGAACAGGTGTAGAGGAAGACGGAGACAGTGGGGAATCGGAAAGGGTGTAAAAGGGGAGGCATCGAGAAACACGAGATACGGGCATCAAAGGAACGTGCCTAATGAGATGCACGGCTGAGACAATAAGTCCGTGCAGTAAGATGAGCCTCGAGCGGCGCCATCTGACACTTACAAAGAACATGTGTCTTCCGCAAATATCTTGGGAGTCCCAGGGTCGCGACGCGGACAACGTCCGTTCGCTGGCTACTTGAGGGCAAGAGACAAAATGGATGCCGTATCTAAGATGGAACCCGTGGGTACAGATGGAAATACCCACGTAACAGACGAACGGTTTAGGTTAGCGCAGCGAAACTGCGCACACTCATTAAACTCGTCATTTGCGGTTCATAGATACCAGACTCGACCATATTCGTGCGAGTCGAATGCACCACTTACAATTGTCACGGAACCTCAGACGCTCCTTTTGCCCTCATGTAGGCAAGCACTACTCGGAATCATATTCGATATTCATCAGACCATCGAGATGTTGCTGTAGCATAGCTCTGTCCAATCGAGTCCCATTGGTAACAGGCGGCTGTCTCATACACGCTGTAGCACAGAGGCCACATAAGGCAGGACCACACTGCACACAAAGGCAACACGTGAACAGGAACACCACAACGACTCCGATGATCATCAGAATCTTCCAACCCCAAGTCGACATCAGGCCCCAAAACCATCCAAGTAGCGTCCAATCCCCTACTTCCACGTGTATGGATTCGGAGATTTTATGCAACCTCGAGATGGGTTGATAAACAGTTGGAGCATTATCTGGAATAAAAATGCAGCAGCTCGAATGGATCACCTTACATACCCCACCTCGATCTGCTAAGATGACATCTAAAACCATACGGTTTTGTAACGTCATAAGTCTATCCGCCTGAAGTTCTGTGGTGATATTACCAAGGGCACTGGCAGTAATATTAGCTGTCGATTCTACCACTCGAGTCAACTGTCTCAGGTTCCTACTATTAACCATAGGTCCCCAAAACGGGAGGAAACCCTTGAAAAAGTCTCCTGCCTCTTGACCGGCAGTATCCTCTTCGCTAATTACGCCTCGCACAACTCTAGTCTTATGATAATCGGCATCTACAGTGAACGTCGGAGGCAACAGATTTGCAATGAAGCATGAGCCCATGAAGTCAGCGGGCAACCATGCATATGCACGATCATAGCAGATAAAGTATGTACCCTTGGCAGCCAGAAACACAGGGGACGAGACCATCGGCAGTATGTAATTTTCAATGCAAGCACTTGCTCCAAGTCGGGCTTGCGATCTTCGACCACGACCCATGAGACAAAAATTACCAGTGTGGGGTACGACCCATATTGGAGGCGAGCTTTTAAGCTGCTTTTCGCTAGTGAACACACTATATTCACCTCTACTTAGGACCCTATAGGCTTGTACCTCTTCTTCGGGAATAAGCGAGGGATCATAGATATCACTATCTAAATCCTCTATTGCTATTGACAAAGGTTTTTGATACGAGGTAGGACCAGAGTAGGGGGAACGTGGTTCTCGAATGGGGTGGAAACCCAGTGCGCTTCGAAACATTGTTTGAAATGCTCGAGCTGACCCTTGGGAGCTATATGGTAACACCAGATATGGAATTCCCTTATCCGTAGTATGTGGCATCAACCCACACACCCAACAATTAGTAGTGTTAACCACTAACTGATGCTGATGAAGGAGCTGAATAAAGGAATTGTTGCGGAATTCTACACGTCTAGCCTGCTCATGTTCCGGTAACATATGAAAGGAATGAGGAGAAACGGTAGAGGTAAGGTTAGGGTCAGAAGTAGGAGTAGGTGTAGCGGAAGGTAAGAAGTAAGACATCGTGTAATACACCCCACCTGCCAATAATGCAGAAGCAGTCAAAAACAATACAAACAGTTGGAATATAAAACATTTGGTACGACTGAGTTGCTGCAGCTTGAATCTATGAGCCTGAGCTCCTTCCAAATCGTTCAGCTTCGAGAATGCCATTCCCTACGACCGTCCGCAACGTTTCTTGACGCACTTCGTTCTGTGTAGCAATAGTCAATCCCTAGGAGTTCCCAGGAACCGACGGCCTTTAACCTAGCGTCAAGACCTACTATCCAGAAGGAAGTACGCGCGCGGCCCTACGGCCTTTAATGCACAATATATATATATATATATACAAAAACAAAGTCTCTCGGCTGTGGAATCAAAAAGTATAAGGAATGAAGCTCAGTGTGTATATACAAGAATAATCACAGCAAAATGAATGTTCAAACTGGTCGTGGAAAACGAGATAATGCAATTATCAAAGAACAGAACAGGATCTTTTATTAGTCTTTAGTGCGGGATCGTAGAAAGTATCGCGTTTTCCCAGGACGTGTCTGCTCGTCGAACAAAGGATCCGTTGAAGAGACAGCGTCCTGCTGATCAGTTGAGTGTTCTGGTCTCGAGTCTTTTGATGACAATTGTTCAACAGAGTCTTTCTGCTGTGCTGAGGATTCTCCAACAGGCTGCGCGTCGCTGAAAGGTACAAACGCTGGCAATCCTTCGGTTTCAGTTGATGCAATGCCTCTCCTTACCCACGGGTCTGCCGACAAAGGGATAGGGACCTTTTTGGTATGGGTGGCATGCACCCAATTCTTACGTCCCTCGAGACGAACAGCAGTCCTCGTGGCCAGGAGCACCTGGTAGGGTCCAGTAAACCTCGGGTCCAGGTTATTCTTGCGTGAAAAATTTCTTGTCACCACCCAATCTCCGGGCTGGAGCTGGTGGCCTGGACCCTCCGTCTGCGTCGGCAATGCGTCGTAAACCTGTTGGTGAATTAACCTCAGTTTAGCAGTCAAGTCATGTAGATAATCGATCAACATTGGATACTCAAGATCAGAGAACATTCCTGGCCTAGGAACCCCCCACACATTCGCAGGACGGCCGAACACTATTTCATAGGGGCTAAGCCCTACTCGGGAGTGTACAGTCGCCCTAGTTGACAGCAGTGCTAAAGGTAAAGCGTCAGGCCACGAAAGACCAGTCGTAGCCTGAATCTTCGCTAACTTTAGTTTAAGGGTGCCGTTGTACCCTTCAACCAAACCAGCTGATTGAGGATGATTGGCGCTATGGAATTTCTGATTAATTCCAAGGCCCTTACACACACTCTTCATCACACTACCCACGAACTCACTTCCGTTATCTGACCACACAACTCTAGGCATTCCGTACCGAGGAAAATATTCCTTCAGTAGGATTTTCACAGTAGACAAAGCAGTATTGTCTTTGAGAGGATAGGCCTCGATCCATCGGGAGAATGCGCAAACCACAACTAAAACGTATTTCAGGTTATTGCATCGCTCCATATGGATGAAGTCCAATTGAATCACCTCAAAGGGACATGAAGGGGGAGCAAAACTGCCAGGAGGAGTTGGGGTTCCTTTGCCAGGATTGTACATCATACACACCATACAATTCTTCACCAGACGTTCAGCACATTTCGTGATACCATCATTCTTCCACACAGGAGACAACAACTTACAAATACCTTTCGCGCTAATATGTGCTAACCCATGCGCCATTGTCACAACGGCCAGCACATACGCATCAGGCAACAACCATCTTTTCTGATCTGACAAATCAATCCAACAACCACTCGCATCCAACTTTCCCGTGCTTTCTTTCCACTTCATCTTTTCAGTCTCGGTGGCCTCATTCTGAATTTCTTTCACACTTTCGATAGTGTCCTCACACATGCTCGATTCTGTAGGCCACCTAACCGAACTCGTCACATACATCCGAGTGTTAAGGTTCCGGGCAGTCTCCTTGGCGATCTCGTCTGCAAACGCATTACCACGACCAACATCATCCGTCACCTTACGATGCGCACTACATTTAACAATCGCTACTTGCTTAGGCAACGTCAGTGCATCCAAAAGATCATTCACAAGTTGGCCATGCTGAATCTTCGTACCATGCGACGTCAAGAAACCTCTCTCTCTCCACAATCGTCCAAAACTATGTGCGACACCAAATGCATATTGGCTGTCGGTAAACACATTCACACGTTTCCCTTTGGCTAACACGCACGCTCTAGTGAGAGCGATCAATTCTGCAGCTTGGGCAGAATTCTGATTCAACCTTGCAGTCTCAACAACAGTATTCAATGTTACAACAGCATAGGCGGTAGTCACATCGCCATTCGGCAACTTAAAACATGACCCATCCACATACAGTGTACCGTCCGGATCTTCCAATGGGGTGTTTTTAAGGTCCACTCGACCTTTTGTTTCTTCCTCTGTCCTCAAGTAGCAGTCATGCTCTGCTACTTCATCTGACTCTGTGCTAATTGGTAACAAAGTTGCCGGGTTCAGAACATTACAACGTTTTATCTGAATATGACTTGCCAGCAACGTCAACTCGTACCCAGACAACCTCGCACTCGTCAAGTGCTGAGTTTTCGTACGATTCAAAAGAGTATCGACTGCATGCGGAACCATCACCGTAAGCATATTATCCATGACCAGTCCTGCTGATTGTCGGATGGAGACCGCAGCTGCCGCTGTTGCTCTCAAGCAACTCGGCAATGCTCTAGCTACTGGGTCCAAGGTCGAGGAAAAATATGCACATGGACGCTGTTTACCACCAAAAGGTTGCGTTAAGACACTCAAAGCACAACCTTCCCTCTCGTGAACATATAATGTAAACGGCTTACTGTAGTCGGGAGTACCCAACACAGGAGCCGAACACAATGAATCACGCAATTCAGAAAAACTTTTCTGACATTCTTCCGTCCATGGTAAAGGAGTTGAAACATCCTTGCACGTAAGAGCCACCAATGGTTTCGCTAGCAATGAAAAATTAGGTATCCATTGTCTGCAGTACGACGTGATACCTAGAAAGGCACGCACATCTCTTTGGGTTTCTGGCACAGCCATTCGCGCAATCGCTGCAATTCTCTCTGGGGTCAACCTCCTTCCCTCCTTTGACAACAAGTGACCTAGATAGGTTACTTCTTGACAACGATATTGGAGTTTAGAAGGGGACACCTTATGATTCAACTCACAGAGATGTTGCAGCAACGACACCGTAGCAATTTTGCAAATGTCCTGAGTATCAGCAGCCACCAATAAGTCGTCGACGTATTGGATTAAGGCCGCACCGACCGGCAACCTAAACGCATCTAGTTGACCCTTCAAGGCTTGACTGTAAATCGATGGACTTTCACAGTAGCCCTGAGGAGCGCGTTTGAACCGGAAGCTGCGTCCACCGAGAGAGAAACCGAAAAGGTCCCTGCTCTCCTCGGCAATCGGGATACTAAAGAACGCATTCTTTAAGTCAATTACCGAAAACCACGATGCAGAGGCCGGAATCAGAGTCAGTAATGCCGTGATGTCAGGCACAACAGGGAATTGAGGAACCACTATTTTATTCACCTCCCGTAAATCGATAACAAAATGATAAACAGGCGGTTTGGAAGGATCCGTACGTTTAAGAATGGGCAGCACAGGGCTGTTGCACACGTTTCCCCGAGTCTCTTCAATAACATCTTTCTCGATCAAATCATAAATGATCGCTAACAACGCTCGTTCACCATCAAGAGAGATACGATACTGGGGAATACGCGGCAATCGCACATTAGACTTCAACTGAACAACATAAGGGGAGATATCAAGTAGGCCCACGTCATTCGGACCCGTTGCCCACAAAGACGCAGGAAGAGAACTCAATTCCGGTGGAAGCTTATCAAGAGACAAATACATAGGAGAGACAACCCTTTCTCCTAACGTAAGCTTTACACCCGCAGGAGAACAATACAGAGTTGCATACAAACGTTTAAGCAAATCCAGGCCCAAAAGGTTTTCACCACAACCAGTAGTCAAAATTAACGGAGCCTGAAACTCACGTGGCCCAATTGTAAGGGGCAAAGGGCGCAAAACTGGATTGCTAACGGGGGCGCCAGAGAATCCAACGGAAACATTTGTTAAGCCAGACAAAGGTGCGCCAGGGAGTTTCGAATGCTTTATGGAACTTTTCGCTGCACCAGTGTCCAACAGAAAAGGCTCAACGACGCCCGATGTAGCAACTGCGACGTAAGGCCCTCTCTGATCAACCGGAACTGATACCACTCCCTCTCCTTGTATTTGGCTGTCCTAGTAATTACTGTCGTCAGTTCCCTGATCGACGTAATAATCATCTACATTATATTGCGCAGATCGTCCTTGCGATGATCCACGTTGATCAAAACAATTATTATTATTAGAGGAGTTATCGGAACGATCATTCTGAGCACCACGACCTCTACCACGTGATGCCTGCTGCGAACCACCACGACCTCCTCTAGATGAGTTACCACTATTACGTTCATTCAAAACAGGGCAATTGAATTTAATGTGTCCCTCCTGTCTACAATAAGCACATTGATTGTACCCTAACGACGATCTTTGGGAGGAGGAATCATTACGTGTTTGAGATCGGTTTGATTGCGACTGTGATCTATTCTGTTGAGATGCATTCTGATTTGAACGCGGAGGATATGCTTGTTGAAGCAACACTTTAGTCTTAAGCTCTTTCGTCTTTTTATCAGCGCGGTCATTCTCCTCTTTCTCTCTATTCTCATAATATTGTGCTGTAGCCAATATCTGAGCTGAGGTAGAAACGGCCCATGCACTTTCCGAATTCTTTAATTTATTGCTCAAATCGGGCAATAAGTTTGAAACAAATTTATCCACAAACAATCGCTGACCACCCTCGGTACCCATATCCTGTCCACTATGGTCAATGAATGCTTCCTCGAACCTCGTAAAGAAGTCGGAAACACTCTCGTCCTTCTTTTGCTTACAAGCTGACAATTTGTCCCAATTTACCCTCATGGCTGGCATAAGAGTTTTCATTAACGTTATTATTCGCTGAGGAAGAGCAGTAATCATCTGCTCAGGTTTAGCCCCACCAGTTTGTAACCCATCCGCCGCCACAATGGCAGCCCAATCACCACCTAATTCATTCGGATGATTTTCCTGCCGAATCTTAGCCCAAACAGGTTGCGGTACGACATTGCCGAACAACATATCAATATCGGCAAGATTCATTATCGTAGCGTCTACAAGCTGCGATAATTCTTTGTAATACCCTGTAGGATTTTTGCGAGGGTCAGGCAAAGATTGCTTCACCTGCAACACTTCTGAGCGTTTCCATGGGAGATGTATCCATACTCTCTGGAAATGCGCCAACGTCGCTGGATTAGCATTAGGATCAGCTGGCATCCACACCGGTGGCACTTCACGCATGGGAAACTGACCAGATTCATCTGGCAGTCTTTCAATATCCTCGATAAACAATGCATGAGGGATCGGAGCGAGGCGAAAAGATAGCAACCGCTCAACAGCACGTCAAACGTTGGTATCAACTATCAGTCCATTCGAGAACTGAAGCTGAAGATCAGACAAAGCGGTCAGCACCTCGTCCGGTGCATCGGCCGATATCTGGTCACGAAGAAACTTACACATTTCATCAAACACGTATCTTTGGGCTGGTACATTGAATTGACAAAACGTTTCGAGTACAACACGTGGCGGATTTCTAAGAGGGTTTACCATCCAACCCATCGCCATATTATATAGCGCAACACGTTCTCTGTTTCCAGGAAGCTGACTACGTCTCTGAGGACCATCGGAGCTAGCGGACCCATGAACAGGACCGAGCGAATGAAAGAAACTAGCTGCAAGAGGAGAATTACGAGAACGAGTAGAGGGAGAAGTATAGGACACAGGACTAACAAGTGAAGGAGTAGAAACAGTAGCAACAGCAGGAGTTAACAAAACAGGAGCAGCAGCGGGAGCAGGAGTATGTGGAAGCGGAGGAGCAGTAGGGATAGCAACAGGCAAAGGAGCAGGTACAGTCGGAAGAGCGGGTGCAGGTTGAGGAACAGGCGGGGGAAGAATAGGCGGAAGAATAGGTACGGCGGGAACCACAGGAGCTGCGGTACCCTGTACGTACGGAGGTGGCGACTTCATGAGATAAGACATTAAAGGATCCTCAACTGGCTCTTCCTTCTTTTCCGACTCCGTAGGCAAAGCGGGATAACATTTATCTACGGTCATACGCTGTAGTCTGTCAAACACTTCCTTATCCTTAACCTCCTTATCACGCTGAAATTGCTCTGCTTTCTTCACTATAGTAGCAACATTATCTCGCTGACTACGTTTAGTCTGTCTGATTTCTTTCTGTCGGGCTTCTTTACGCCACAACCGAAAGGCATCAAACATGGCCGGCCTTGATTTTCTTTCGAACAATTTAATCTCTAGATTATCTAAGATCGGGGCCTCGAAGCTACCATGAGGTGGCCAACGAAGGTCACCGTCCTTCTTCGTGTATTTAATCCAATAATCATTAAAAGTAATCGGACCTAGTCCATGTTTACTATATAGTTCATAAGTGGGAGTTCCAACCGGAGGTATCGGACACGAGTCCTCCAGTCGGGAATCCGTACCACAAGGTCTGAAACAACTAAACAAAGTACTGCGACCAGGCATCTTGCACACTAGCCGAGTTTCACAAACTTCAAGGGTTACGGGATTTACCAAGTCCCAGCAAAGAACAAAACCCTCGGTTTTTGGCGGCTGCAGTCGTCAAACAACACAACAAAGTACGCTAACAAAGTGTCATCGACAAAAACACTCTCACAGCGTCAACAACAAAAACACTCGCTAGAGTGTCAACAACCAAGGACTCTGGGAGCGACCCACAAATACTTAACTCAAAGATCAATGGCGTCACCAGGAAGGCCCGTCTATCGTCTCGTTCTACCAAGGTCTACGCCAGGCGCCAAAACAGGTCTACAGTCAGGGCAGCAGTCCGTCGCAGCCGTCAGGAGGCGGGAATCTTCGCGGGAAAAGGCTTCGGGCCACTTATTTCGACAACAGGATCGATGAAGTGGGGTGCACCTTCCCTCGGAGATTTCACACGAAGTTCCTCACGATCGTCGGGCTTGGACCGGTACCACTGATGCAGCCCCACGTTGGGCGCCAACTGAAGGACTGGGTTCTGTAGCACGCTAGTTGGGACTTCAAAAACAAGGAAGCTCATCGACTTCTTGTTAAAAAATACAAGGCTGAAATTTTGCAGGCCAAACAAGAATACTTTGTGACCGCGACTTCCTCGCTCTCCTGAAGGACTGGGTTCTGTAGGACCCAGCGGTGCCAGGGCACAACACCTGAAACCTTCGTGGGTAACCTGCTCCGGCGTACGAATGACAGAGACACGGGACACTTCCTTCGGCGTCAAAGATTCAAGGTTTATTTACTGCAGGGAATACAGTAGTCACGACAAGCAACACACGTGCAACTTGGGGAGACTGCTTCAAATTGGTTCTGTGAATCGCTCCTTTTATACAGTTTTTACCCATAAGACAACATGGTACACAAAAGTTTACAACCCGGTTCCCACCATCATCCCCCAGAGGGGTCGCTTTGGTCACTTTGAAACACATGAAGTCCGGATCATAAGTGCGGAAACATTTGGCGGTTCCCAACTGTAAAAACCCATCTTCCCAACATTAGTGCATTCCAATCGGTATTAAACAGATCGAAGTAGGAACAAGAACAGGTGTAGAGGAAGACGGAGACAGTGGGGAATCGGAAAGGGTGTAAAAGGGGAGGCATCGAGAAACACGAGATACGGGCATCAAAGGAACGTGCCTAATGAGATGCACGGCTGAGACAATAAGTCCGTGCAGTAAGATGAGCCTCGAGCGGCGCCATCTGACACTTACAAAGAACATGTGTCTTCCGCAAATATCTTGGGAGTCCCAGGGTCGCGACGCGGACAACGTCTGTTCGCTGGCTACTTGAGGGCAAGAGACAAAATGGATGCCGTATCTAAGATGGAACCCGTGGGTACAGATGGAAATACCCACGTAACAGACGAACGGTTTAGGTTAGCGCAGCGAAACTGCGCACACTCATTAAACTCGTCATTTGCGGTTCATAGATACCAGACTCGACCATATTCGTGCGAGTCGAATGCACCACTTACAATTGTCACGGAACCTCACTCCTCCCCGAAGGAACTTTTTAAAACTGTAGACTCCCTGGTCAGATTGCAAGTCCCTGACCCTGTCATCCCTTCGCAGGATCTCTGTAATAAGATCGCCTCCTTTTTCCATTCTAAAATACATAACATTCACCTAGCCCTTGAGGAACAAAGAGTTGTCCTTAGTGCATCTATACCCAGTGTGGAGACGAGTTCGACCATTAATGAACTCTCCCCTTCTTGCACTCTGGACACCTTTCCCCCGCTGACCTTGCAAGACCTTGAGCTTTTGTTAGCCAAGACTAAGTCTGGTTCACCTTTGGATACCTGCCCACTGAAGGTCATCAAACTGTGTAGGGAGACCCTTTTACCACCGCTGCTAGAGATAACGAATCTAGCTATTAGAGATGGCGTTTTCCCTGCAGAGTGGAAGAAGGCGGTAGTGAAACCCCTGCTGAAAAAGGCCTCTTTGGATCCGGGGGTCCTAAAAAACTTCCGGCCTATTTCCCTGCTCCCTGCTCCTGCTAAGATGCTTGAAACACATCTTAACAAGCATCTTGCTGCCTTTGTCGAAAGTTCGGGATGCTTAGACTCCTCCCAGCATGGATTCAGAAAAGAATTTAGCACCGAGTCATCCCTCACCATCGTGCTTGACAAGATCCGCACTTCAGTAGATGAGGGCCAGACCTCTCTCCTGGTCCTGCTAGATCTAACTGCGGCTTTCGACACCCTCTCCCCCTCAGTACTTACATCTCGGCTGAGGGAGGTGGGGGTGAAGAACGCAGCTCTGGATCTCTTGACCTCCTTCCTCACGGGGAGGGAACAAAGAGTCAAGCTTGGGGAGTTTCTATCTCCATCCCATCCTTTGCTATGTGGGGTTCCTCAAGGGTCGGCACTTAGCCCGACCCTCTTTAATATCTATGTTACCCCACTAGCCAAATTAATAAGATCATTCGGGATGGAGGTAGTCTCGTACGCAGACGACACTCAAATCCTCGTCTCTCTTCCCCGTTCAGATGACCTAATCGCCTCCAAGTTTAGATCCTGCATGGAGGCGGTTGGTCAATGGATGATCCGGAACTCTCTGAAACTGAATGGGGAGAAGACAGAGGTGATGGTGTTTGGGGGGAAAGAAAACATCTGGTCAGCCAATTGGTGGCCTGACTCCCTTGGAACTTGCCCTTCCCCCACATCCTCTGCTAAAAATCTCGGGGTGTTAATAGATCCCGCCCTTGACTTAGGCAACCAGGTGAGCAGAACTGTTTCCACCTGTTGGGGCTTGATCCACACTCTGCGCAGGGTCAGGAAATATCTCTCTCTCCAGGCAAGAAAACAAATAGCTGTTGCTCTTATCGGCTCGCGTTTGGACTATTGTAATGCGCTGTATGCTGGACTCAATAAAGGTCAGCTGCAGTGCTTACAGGTAGTCCAAAACGCCATAGCTAGATTTGTCCTGGACTTACCCAGACGCTCTTCGGCCACTGCAGCCAGGAAAACACTGCACTGGCTGCCGATGGAATATCGAATCCGGTTCAAGGTCCTTTGTATGACCTATAGAGCCATTGCTAAAAAGAGTGAAACTGGAATAGGATCCATCATCTTCCATTATGTCCCCCGAAGGAACTTGCGCTCCTCTGGTAAACTGCTTCTGACAGTCCCCCGTGTACGAAGAGCCAAGTGGGGAGGCAGAGCCTTCTCCACCCTTGCTCCTAAATGGTGGAACGAACTCCCTTTGGACTTGAGATCCCTCCCGTCCCTTCAGAACTTCCGCACTGCCTTAAAAACCCTTCTCTTCAAGCAAGCCTACGTCTAGGGTCCTAAGCTTTCTTGATCATTCTCTGATCTTCTGTTAGGCGCCTTGATACCTGCGGGTTATTGTTCTGCGCACTATAAATTATTTTTCAATTCAATTCAATACCTCAACAACCACCTCACTTTCTACACGCCCACCCGATCGACCAGCCTCACCCTCGCCACCGTACCACGCATCCGCAGAACCAATGCAGGAGGAAAATCCTTCTCCTACCAGGCGGCCAAGACATGGAACTCCCTCCCCATCCATCTGCGGCTGACCCAGGACCATCTCTCCTTCAGGAAGCAACTCAAGACCTGGCTTTTCGAGCAGTAAGGAATCCCCCCCCCCCCCCCCCAGCGCCTTGAGACCCTTCAGGGTGAGTAGCACGCTATACAAATTGTTTGATTGATTGATATCAGCCAATGTTTACCTTCAGTATACAGGGTCAATGGCAGGGTCAATGGCAGACTCTTGAGCATAACACCGTCTACTCACTCCTGCTCACTTACATTCATTTACTGACACTCATTCTCCCTCACCCACTCTCACTTATCCACGTTCACTCCATTTCCACTCATTCATTCTCACTCTCTTGCACCCGTTCTTACACTCACTCACACATTCTCGTTCATTTGCTCTCTATCACTCCGTCTCAATAATATTTTCTCACTCTCACTATTACTTGCTCATTCCCACTAATTCTTACTTATTGTCACTCACTTTGACTTAATAATTCTCACTCACGTTCACTTAACCTCATTCATTGCCATTCATACTCCCTGACACTTTCTAACACTCCTCACACATTCATAGTCATTCATTCTCACTCATGTGCTGTGACTCTTACTTTCACTTATTCTCACTCACTCTGAGTCACTCATGGTCACTTACTGAAATTCACCAATTCCACTCATTTTTACTCACTATATGTCACTCATTCTCACCCATTTTCATTCACACAGTCACACAGTCAAACATACACGCTCTCTCTCACACAAACCGACTCTGACTTGTGGCGATGCACACAAAAAACATTTAAAATATTATAATTTTTTTGCTTGCTTCAGCTGCCAGGGGAGGTCCCGTTCCAGCTCCTGTTGCTCCATTGTTCAATATACTAATAATGAATGAAATAATATTATATATTGTTACTATAGTAAATAATAGGCAGAAAACAAGGATGGTGGAACCCTAACTCCCGTAAGTGGAAGCCACCTACTTGTCATTAATAGTGATGTTTCCATATCTGAAGCCAGTGTTCTCAAAAGCAATGCCAGGTGTCTCAAGGGAAAAGCCAGGGGTCACAGATGAACCCCCTTGCGACCCCTAAATGACGGCCATCTCAATCTAAACTGAACTAACACATTTGTAAGTTAACATCGAATTAAAATAGCAGTAAAATTCCGCATCTTTTTGTTACAGTTTAACCTTATACCATTTAATAGGGACAAATTAATGTAAAAGCGTATTTGTACCACTACAGAATGAAAGCACATTTGTTTCACCATCTTCATGTTGTTCACATGTGCCTGCTCTGGCATACATTCCATGGGTATTGTTCTTGCACTCTCGGCAACTGCTGGGCCCTGGGCCTTTCTCTTGACAGATAATGAGTACACCGGATTTCCTCTGAAACCGGTTCAGCTACTTTCAGGACAAGCATGTCATACACCTACTATCTGCTTCTTCGCGCTGATTTATTGGAGTTAGCAGAAACATGTTCAGGATGTCAAAACATCAGTGAGCGCCATAAACCCGAGAGGAACAATGGAAATCAACACTAGCAACATATCTGAAATACTTTGAAAAAAATGTTTGGTTTCAGGCAAGAATTACATCTGCTTTCTTGCTTCGGCAATATTTAAACTTAGAAACATGTATTCACGAAGTTACTAAAATTGCCCTGTCTGCATAAATATACATTTGTTAAGTGAACTGCACAACTGCTTTATTTGAAAGTTTAAAATGTTTTTAAGACATATCTGAAGGCAAAACATGCATTCTAAATGTCATTTATTCTCCAAGTTTTACCATTCGGACAAGCGTGGTATTTTTAGGTCTCCGGTGCAGATAACTTAATTTTAACTGTCCGTGTGAGAGCTGTTCCTTCCAGTACATTCCATATACATAGAGTAGACTGTTGGTTAGCCTCTTGCTTATTATTGGGGTCAATCATGGCATCTATGGCAGAGCTATAACATGGACAGATGGCTCCTGCATAGTAAGCCATATCTAATCTATTTTTTATTGAGTTATATTTTATTTATTTATTTATTTATTTATTTTATTGAGTTATATTTTATTGAGTTTTATTGAGTTATTTTTTATTGAGCCATAGTGAGAAAATGCTTTTGCATAAAAGATGTGTTTCTTGCGAAAAATCAGCAACATCTAAAGTCCAATATAAATATAGGGATCATTTTTCGTACATGATTAAAGTATGACTTTCACATGCTGTTGACTGAGAAAACTGTCTTAGTTTTTTCAACTTGGAGGAAAATCATGTTTTGGGGTTCAAGGGCTGAGACAAAACCAATAGCAAAAACGGTTCCTTTTAGTGATGGTGTTGCACACATATTGACCTGTGGGCCGGCCTATATTTTCAGAATTTTTACCTCAAGTCATCCCAAAAACAGCTACTCCACATGTCCTTTAATGTATGTATCAAAAGGGTGTAAATGAGTGTCAGAGCAAGAGTAGGAGAAAAATCTGCTCACCCTGTCCCCTTACAGTTTCCCAAATTTTGTTTTAGAAACATGGGTCTCTTGTAGTAAACAATGTCTGGTTTGTTAGTCACTAAGTAGTTGAGAACCTTCCTATCCTTCATACAGGCTGATAGGCCAATGACATTTAAGGACCATATTGAAAGTGTTCTATTTTTGGACGAATTACTAAGATCCTCATACTTGGAAGAACAGTGAAGTTGGAAGTCGAGGTGTAGTTGTGCCCACCTTCAATGTGACCAAGAAAATAGTTTCTTTGATGCATTGTGATTATTCTCTTAGGGTCAGTGTACTAAAGATTTCTGTGGTTGAAAACCCAACAATACTTTGAAAAACACAGGGTTACCGACCTCTAATCCCTTTTAGATATGAACGAAACAACATTTTGTGATTGCACAAATGTTTTCTAAATTGCAAAATGCGTATAGAAATTATTACGGGATCACAATTTTGAAGGGTTGTCCTTCCAAATTGTGGTTTGGTAAACTGTGTATCAATGATTTGCAACCGTAATTTCGATTGCAAACCTTTGTTGGTTTACTGAATTTTAAGATGGATGGCAACTGATATGGAAAGGGGTAGGGTAGTGAATGGACTACAGGGCTGCGATATTCAGGTAATATGGTTTCTGATATTTACGTAAAATTACAGGAAAATTATGCGTAGTTACAGGAAACCAAATCTGTCATTTAACTCCATATTTTAGCACAACATGCATCCTAGGTTCAATATTTGACAGAGATGCATTTTGGGCAAAAACATTAGCTGAAGAACACAATTGTGTGGTTATTTGCGATGTTCCTGTGCTCTAGGGATATATATGTTTACTGCTAATAACAGTGTAATTATGTGACTGGTACAGCAGCTTAATTTAATGATTTTGAGTAACAAGTGTAAGAGAAATTCCCAACATTTTATGAATTATGGCATTTATTTATTTTTTGGTTTATATAGCGCAATAATCGACCCCCGAAGGGGTATCTCTGCGCTTAGAGCAGACTGTGAGGGTGTGAAACAACTCCAGCAGAGTTTAACAGGCGCAGAAAAGGGTGGTCTTATGCAGCTTCCTGAATTGCAGGTGATCTTGACACTGTCTCAAGGACAAGGGGAGCTCGTTCCAGTAATGAGGGCCGAAATGGGAAAGAGCTCTTCCTCCTAATCTGGCCTTTCTTACTCGAGGCACCACCAGAAGGTGTTTAGCACTCGAGCGGAGGGATCTTGATGGTACATAGGGCATGAATTTCTCAGAAAGATAGGATGGGCCCAAGTTAAGCAGTGCCTTATGAATAGTGCAGCAGATTTTAATCTGTAAATTGTACTTTAAATTTCGTCCAAGCCTACAGTGGATGCCCTGGGAATCATGGTGGCAACTTCGAGGGAGTGGGAACTTATCCAGGAGACCACTGTCAATCATCATTGAAGTTTTTCATAATTGACCCTTTTTAGGTCTCGCTGGCGTTGCAGCGCGAAGCGCTGCCGCCAATGAGACTTATAGCTGCAGTGTTTGCCTCCAAGGGAGACAGACCTGGAGACAGACCTGTGCACGAGCTGATTCTAGTATGGGCACGAGCCGATTCAGGTCTATGAACGCGCTTCACAGTGGATCGGCTTGTGCGCGTTAATTAATGCGGAGCACGTCAGGCACCCAAGTAACAATTATCACAGCATGAGACCCCCACTTATCACAGCATGTCAACAGGCGCCCCAGGCTGCTGGAGCACTCCACTATAATGAATGCGCAGTTGAGTGCTCCAGCAGCGTGGGGCGCCTCTCGGCATGCTGTGATAATTATTACTTTGGGGCCTCATGCTGTGATAATTTGTCTCTCCCCACCCTGACTCCGAACTCGCTGTTAATTTTGTTTTATTAAATAATGCAGCCCACGCCAATGCTTGTACCCTATTCTCCAGTTCCAGGCAGGGCGCTCAGCCTGCCATCTATTTTGGATCAGGTTACTGCTTTCACTTTCGCGGCTATTATTATAAAGAGCATTGCATTGTTTTTTTGTGACGCTACTTCGTTTTTATGTCGTTTGCAAATTGCATACGATAGTCACCTCACTATTTTCCTTAGGACTCGTGACCTGAATATACCACAAAGGGAATTTAATTTAAGATGTGAATATTATTTGGTTTATAGCAACATTGCTTAATGCCTTATCTGGATAGATCCACTAAATGTGAGGTGTTGTAACACAGTAATTTAGAAGATTTATTTGAGATCGGGCTGCTTGGGTGTATCCTCCCCCGCCGCCGCCCTCGCCTTAAGAACAGAGCACTGCTCAGGGCGAGATCTACTATTTACAATCTGCCTGCCTGCGCCAGCTCTGCTGCGTCACTTCTGCCCACCCGGGCCTCGCTGTGGATCTGCGGCTATGCCCGCGGGAGGAGAGCAGCCGCCGCGTGAGGTAAATACAGGTAGGCGGCGAAAGTTGTGCGGTCTCTGCGGGGCACGAGAGACCTGGGGCGGACACAGGACTGGGAGGGCCCAGCCTACGGGCAGTGTTGGGTGGTTCAGGCGCTCCGGTACCGCTCAGGCCAGCACTGCCCCTCTTCCTTAAATCCACAGATAAGGTCCGCCTAGGAGCCACTGTTGTTCTTCAGGCCTGCCCTGCCTGCCACTGAGTTGCCCCTGCTTAAGCTGGGCTCACGATGGCGATACCCAAGAGCCAGGCACCGTGCTCTAGCAGGGGGAGGCGTGGAAGTTTAAGTACCAGGCATGGGTTCGAGCTCTTTCTGGCAGTAGGGACAGATCCAGGGGTCCGTGCAAACGTCCAACTTAACCCCGGTGAGTGCATAGCATGACACTATGCACATTAGCAGACACTGTCACCATCCCTGAACCGGTTGCTTTTCAGCCACTTTCGCTATTGAGTTATTTTGGTACCATAAACATGAGCGGGTGTAACCTGGATCATTGAGTGGGAGACTCATATCTTCTGTCTAAAAGTGTCAAATACGTCATAGTGTTGTTTTTAATGTAATATCATGTGATCTGTTTCTGTTACATTATGCAGTGTTATGAGAGCTGCTAAAACCATACTTTCTATCACAATGAGATACCCTATGGATTGTACTTGTTTTTTTGTGCATATAATCCAATGTGCTGTCAGCGCAAATGCATGCCCTCCTCCCGTGGCACAGTCCTTGTATGCTATTTGTGTTTTTATTTTCTGAATGTCTGTATCCCGACACTCTGCTCCTAGGGTGCACAGGAATGCTCGACTTCCTATGGACACACATGGGCACCCCTCTCGCTTATAGCAGGATTTCTCTCTCCTCCCCTCCCTAAATAGCTCGAGCTTGGCCCACGCATCCAGGCTTCCTTCCAACAGTAAGTTTTAGAAATCCCCTTAAGGAAATGAACAGTTCACTCGAGCACGTGTTTCCTCTCTTGTACACATTTACACAGACATTCTTTCTCTCAAACACTGTCACAAATGTTTTCCCAAACTGTGTCACACTCTGACACTAATTCTCTCACACATGGTTCTCTCGGGCACGAGCTCTCTCTCTCTCTCTCTCTCTCACACCCACTCACACAAACTCTCTCTCGCACACGCACATTCTCTCTCTCTCTCTCTCTCTCTCTCACACACACTCTCTCACACACACACTCACTCTCGCTCACACACACTCTCGCTCTCTCACACACACACACAAACACACACACACCCCCCCACACACACACACACACACATTCTCTCTCTCTCTCACCCACACTCTCACTCTCTCACTCCAACTCTCACTTGCTCTCTCACACTCTCACTCGCTCTCTCACACACACACACTCTCACACACATTCTAAATCTGTGTTTCGTCCAACGGTTCAGAGCCCCATCCCTGGGGGTGCACAACCCCACTATCCCTTGCCGTGTTGCAAATTCCGCTGTACATGCGGTGACCGCACAGGTTGCTGCATCCAGACTGACTTCTTGAGTCTCTGCACCCGCCGGTACTTCACAGCCAACAGGTTCTTATGTCTGGTTGTCAGTGCCGCGGGTACAGCTTTTCTTTCATCAACCGCTTCTAAAACTCCCAAATCACTTGCAACTTTGTTACACTTGCAGCAATTAAAGCGCACAACCCCCGCGATGCTGTTGTGCCCACCCTGTGCCAGGAGGAGCCTCTGACTGCATATGAAGCTCTGACTGCCGCTGGAAGACCTCTTGTAGTGTGTCTGTGTTTCACTGAGTATTAACATGTAGATTATATAAAAAATAATGGATTATATAGCAAATCTCTAATGATGGGAAAATCGTTATGGCCGCACAATCGCATAGTTCCAGTGGCCCTATCTATACCCCAGGAGCTCAATTACCGTCAATAGTGCCCCTCCATCTCTCCATCATTCTTGCAACTTTTTTGCATATCATTTTCATGCATCTCTTTGCTCCATGTTGTAATTTGTCAGATTTCCTTCGCTACTTCTTTGGTTTTCTCCACAATGAGTCATTGAAACGTTCCACAGTTGCGCTCCCTAAACTCAGATGGTTTTTAGGACGAGCCTGGGCAGTGCATGCGCTGCTCTATGAGGTATGCTGTATTAAGGTAGGGACTTGAAGATCCGCCCACTCTCTGCCCACATTTTTCATTGCCTTGTGTCATTGTCCGCTGTAAACTCGGGCTGTTCATTGGTCAAAAGGCTTAGTAGTCTCTCCTTAGTACCACCTTGTCTCATTTTGTTACCTCCCATGGCGACAACCCCTGTTACGTGTGTTGTTGCTCAGTAGGCTTTAATTACAGCCTCCGAGCACTATTTTCTCAAATAGCTTTATCCTGCCTGCTGTTGGAGGCAGGACACACTCTCTCCTAACGCTTTTGTACGCATTTGCAATGCAATAAGCCTTGCCTTTGCAAGAAATAAGCTATTGACATTGTAAATGACAATGCCTTTTATTTATCTGTTTTAAAAACAACACCTAAAAAAATGCTTTGTTATTTATAATGCCAATAGCTCAAACTCTCATAAATGAGAGACCTATTGCATTGCAAATGCTTGTTTTAAAAGCAGCCCCATTTCTTATAAGAAAATCGGGTTTCTTTGAAACATATGTTTTCCATTGTGAAATGTAATGACAGGAATGGTGGTCTCCTATCACTTGCAGGCCACCATGCCTCTTTTGCAGCCATTCACAGAGGATTCCAAATTGCGACCTGACTAATGTATAATAATTAAGCATATTTTTCTGTGAACTCCCTTCAGTTCTTTATTTACGGACCAACTAATTGTTGAATAGGTTAGATCCAAAAGTAAAATACTGGTTCTAAAGAATCAGTGCACGATGTACAACCACTTTTTGTGACTAGTATATAAGTAAATGTGGTCCCAAGTTCTCATACAAACGTGTCTGCACGGCAGTTTCACTTTGTTCAACGAGGGGATATCTGTAGTCACGTTTTTGTTTTAGATACAGAAAATGAAATTTTAGTAGCTATTGTATCAGTAGGGCACTGGCGGATGCTACGTACTTTAGTCAGGTATCTCATATTTCCTTCATGTGCGTGCACACTGTTTTTTAGATGGCCCTTTCTACAGGGTCACCCCCAAATATTTTGCCTTCTTCATTCCTTTTTTCTGACCTTGTTTTTGTTGGGTTTAGGACTCTGGGCACTTTATCACTGATAACCAGTGCTAAAGTGCATGAGCTCTCTACTTAAACATGGTTACACTGGCTTATCCACAATTTACTTATAAGTCCTTAGTAAAGTACACTATATGTGCCCAGAGTCTGTAAATTAAATGCTACCAGTATACCTGTTGCACTGATTTGTGCCACCCACTCAGTAGCCCTTTAAACATGGGTCAGGCTTTCCCTTGTGGAGCCTGTTTGAGCAGTTTTAAACTGACATTTCGACCCGGGAAACAAACCTACTTGCCAGGCCCAAACCTTCTTTTTTGTTACATGTAAGTCACCCCTAAGGTAGGCCCGAGGAGGACCTGTGGGCCGGGTACAGTGTATTTAAAAGGTGGCAATATACTTGTGAATTTACATGAACTGGTAGTGAAAAACAGCTACATTCGTCTTTCACTACTGCCAGGCATTTACTATCACAGGATAACATGGGGATTGCCTTAAAACATCTTTTACGCATAATTTTCATTGAGAGATGATAGAAAAATTGGAGTTGGGTGTCTCTGGGCTCACAATTTAAAAACACATCTTTTAGTACTTTTAGTAAAGTTGGTTTTTAAATTGAAGGTCTGAAAATGCCACTTTTAGAACATTGGCATTTTCTTACTTTAACTATTCTGCGCATCTGCCTGCCTCTGAATACACATCTGGGTTAGAAAGGCAGCTGAGCTTTGTGCATTCCATCTAGACAGTCACACAAAGGGAGCTGGGGTTTGACATTTTCATTCTGATGGCCCATCACAAGGTTGATCTCCCTCCCTGAGGTAGATTGGGAGGGAGGAGCTGACACTGCCTGTCCCCATACAAAGAGCTGCATCACCTGAGGTTACGTGGTTTTCGACTTCGCTTCGCATCTAGCTGCCATTTTGTGTTTACCCGCCATTTTGTGTTGCCTCACTCAGGCAGCACGGCGGACATGGTGAACGCGATGTTTTTGCTTTTGCAGCTGCTACGTGTCCTTCCCGATTAGGAAGTAACCTCTGCCTACGTTTACGAAACCGATGTCATGGTCTCCCGAGTATAGTAAATCCATGTTAGACTGATTAATCCATGTCTTACTCCACTGTTTGGGTCCCACCATTCTTTTCAACTTTATCTTGTTTAACTGACCTTCGCTATTCTCTTCGTGTGTTCTCCTGTTACATAGACTGTTTCTTTGAAGTATTCAACATGTACCACCACCTGCAAATTGAATTACGGATGCTAGTGTTGATTAACTAGTGGGAGGGAGAACACACAGGGCTGTGCTTAGCTGCAGTTAATAAATCTGCTTTTCTACGCCCAACAGAGTGTCACGTGTCTCTGTCAGCCAAAGCAGGTGAACCCGGAGATCCTAGGCGTGCCCTGCGCCGCCTGGCCCATAAGGTCAGGTTCTCCAAACCCTGTAGTGTGTCTGGAGCCAGGGAAAGAAAGGCAGGGACCTTTTGATGTTCAATGGCCTCTTTGATGTCTCCCCCACTTCAAAGGCATAGTTGGGTGTAAGTACTGTATCCATGACAATCCAAATCAGAACTCTACTGGAACCAAGGACATTCCGCTTTGAAGAAGAGCTGCTGTGCTGCAGGATAGATTGGCACTTTGCTACTTGCTCTGATATGTTGGCCTGCTGCCTGCTTATTGCTGTGCTGTAGGAGGGACTTGCGCTTTCCAACTTGCTATTCTGAGTTGGCCTGATGCTTCATGACTGGGAGTGAGATGAACTGGACCTGCACTTACATCCTTGAACCCAAGATTCTCCAAGGGCTTGCCTCCTGTTTTCAGAAGTCTCATAAACACAAAAGGCTTCCTGGAACTCTCCTGGTGCTTCAGGACTCTGCAGTCTATGGGTCCTTCCCTTGCCTGAGGTGCCCCCTCCAGTCCTGGACCTCAGGATTGGGTTTCTGTTGCTTTTCCTATATCAACGTTTATGTAGCAGTGGGATTACGCCTAAAGGAACCATCACATTTCCCTTTGATGCCGATGCAGCGGCTGCTCGATGGCAGCTGATCTGTAGCCGGTGTAGCTCGACGACGACGGAAAGAACGGCTCAACATTGGTGCAGTACTTGCATCATACAGAAGCTTCCATCGACATCGAAGAACGGCATCAATGCTCGCCTTCATCCATGGATCGACAGTGACTCGGCATCTCCTTGGCTCATCACCTTGGGTCCTCAACGTTGATGCTTTGCTCCACCCACTGTACTTTTTTAGTGGGACCTTTCTGTGTGGAGGTTGCCATCAATCGTGGTCAGCCTGAACTGTGGATCTGCACTGGTGACTCGTGACCTCAAGTAACCGTGATCACTAGTGACGGATATCTCATCCGCCGAAATATAAATCCCATGGGATATAATGGGATTTACATTTTGGTGGATGGGATATCCGTCATTGTTGTGATGGACTAACCTATCCGCAAAGATCTAAATCAGGCCCTAAATCTTAAAAAATGTAGGGGCATATTACCAAGCAATATCGATAATTATCGCTATTGCTTGGTTAGAAACAAAAATTTACCGCTGAGCTGCGGCGATTTTTATCTCAAATAAACCTTGGTATTACCAAGGTTTATCGCAAATGCGATAAAAATCAGCCGCAATGCATGAATATGGCTGAAAAGTCAGCGATATTCATGCATTACCGAGCTAATGCTCTTAGCCATGTTATCCACCTCCCATTGGATAACATGGCTAAGAACTGCTCAGGGCAGATGTTAGCTTTTGGAGATATTCGCTCTTAGTGCGAATATCTCCATAAGTTGTTAATAGGAGATAGCGATGTTAGTGACTGTTTCTAGTCGCTAACATCTTGGCACGCCCACTTTGCATGTCATTAGTGATAAATATCACTGACATGCAAAGTGGGGCCCAAGATGGTCGCTATCTCCTACTAGCTGTCGCTAACTGGTGTTAGCGACAGCTAGGTAATAGGGAGATAATTTTATCTCCACTTTCTTGGCTTTTAAAGCCAAAAAAGCGGAGAAAATCTCCCTTCATAATGTGCCCCGTAATATCTTGAGTTCTACTTATTAGATGATTTGTTTTTGTTTTAATCAGATACATATTCTCTTTGTCTCTAACTTGGTGTGGAGTATTTTTGTGGTGACTTGTTTGAGGTATTGTAATTAAAGTGTGCACACATACTTTGCACATTGCTTCTTAAGTTAAGCCTGACTGCTCAGTGCTTAGCTACTAGAGTGTGAGCACAGGTTCATTTAGGGTGTGTATCTGACTAACCCAGGCTCAAGTGCTGGTCCCTACTTGGATAGTGTGCATTCCTCTGTCAATTAAAGGTATAATTCTCAAACACTCCTTAAGCATAGTATGGCTTATCAATAGGTATTCTAAGGCACCCAGTACCTTAGAGTTAACTCACAATGCAAAAGAATGAATCCAATGGAGTAAGTAAGATGGGCTTATGCTTTAAGTGATGGTCTTGATTTGTCTTTGTCTTTTGAGTGGTCTTCTTCCCTTCATTTCCCATGTCTCTGCACCACAATATGTTTCTCTTTGGAATTCAGGGCACATACCAGGTTAAGTTCATGGGTGGGTGATCATAGTGTTATCCCCTCGTGATTTTATAGTATCCATAGTTGATGTTTTCTGCATTCGAAGAACTGTTACACTTAATGGGATCATAAAATTCTGTAGGTTAACATTTGACAGTTCACAGTATTAGAGCGGGTTGAAGTAAGCCAAATCTAATGTATTTTTTTCTTAAGTTTAGGCCATAGTGAGAGAATGCTTTTGCATAAAAGATGTGTTACTTGCAAAAAATCAGCAGCATAGGAAATCCTATGTCCAATATAAATATTGGGGTAATTTTCCTTACATGATTAAAGTATATGAGTTTCACATGCTGTTATGTCAGAAAACTGGCTAAGTGTGTCTTTAGTAAGTCACTTTCTTGAATTGGTGCTATTTGCCCGCAGTAATTTTCTGGCAGTAAGAATTCCAAGTCTAGGCCTTTTGGAATAAACTTAGAGAGGAATCTCATCGTGTGATTTCCTTCCTCTGAATCAGGGACCCCAAAAATGTGTATAATGTTTCTCCTGCCTTTGCCTTCAAGGTTAATTACTTTCTTTTAGAGGGTCTATGTCCCAAATTAGAGACATCAAATACTTTAGATTTCAGAGCATCTAACCTTTTATTTCTTTTGTCAAGTTGGGTCTTGAATATGGCAAACTCATTGGGTACTGTCTTTAGTCCTCTTTTAGATCCAGCAGTTGAAATTCTGGTGTGTTGATCAATGTTTTAATGCACTTCAGTTGAGCCTTGAGCAGTGTGAATGTAGTCATGTTTGAGTCAGAGTCCCATTAGACATGTTAAGACTTCTTTTTTGTCAGTATTTCTCAAAATATTAGCCTAGAAGCCTTATTTCCTTGATTTGATTCACAAACTGCAAGTTTAATTTTGCCAATAGTAATTTCATGACTGTGGATATTGGAGAAGTCCTTTAAAAAATATGCTAGGTTCCCGTCGGTTAATGGTAGGAGATCAACGAAGTCCCGCTCCATAATCGTTTTGCTTTGTTATCCACTCTGGAAGACATTGATTGACCAAGAACGCAACACATAGGGGGGGCTGATCAAGTGAGGAGGGAACTTCCTTTGCCTATGGATGTCTCCATACGAGGGTTGGGGATTGGTCAAACTACTCCATGTGAGAGTCAGATAGTTAGAAATCTGTCCTCGGTATATCTTACCGAGGCCATGCAGCAGACTAATATTCATTCCAACTTTGTTGGTAATTCTGAACCCAGTCTTGATATGCGAGCATCATCTAGGATGATGGGGGAGATTCCTAGTGGAAATGTGTGCCCTTGGGACCTAGGAGGGGGAAAAGCTGAGGTACATACTAATGAGGCCTGCAAAATATTCTATTGGAACATCGCAGGCCTGTCCAACAAAGTTAATAACCCTGAATGGTTAACTTTTGTATAACATTTTTCCATAGTTTGTCTACAAAAAACCTGGTCAGACAAGGAATACCACATTATTGGCTTCAGATCCTTTTTTACACCGGCAGTTAGCATTGGGCACGGGCATAGTAAAGGGGGCCTGTGTACATACATCTCCAATATGGCAGGGGTATGTAATATAAAACTTATAAGTGAGTGTAACTACTATCAAATTTTATTACTTAACAAGATAGGTGGTCATGGTTTAGTGTTAATTCATTTTTATAATAACATTCCCAAACCTCAGACTATAAGTGTGCTCAAGAACCTACGTAATATCTTGGGTAGCTTGGACGACGAAATTTCTGGCGATATGTGTATAATTTGGGGTGGTGATTTTAATTGTTTCCTGTGCCAGTATAGCCAATGGGGTATATGTGGTCTAGGTAAAAAGGAGGAAGATCAATCTGCCCATTTTTCTCACTGTGTTTTGGAGGACCTGTTAAATTACATTTTGTTTCAGTTTGACCTGGGATATGCAAATGAATTGTGTACTTTAACTGTACCTTTTAAGCCCACGTTCAACGGTAGGGGATGTAACTCTATAGTTGACTACATCCTAGTATCAAGTAGATACCAATGTAAAGTTTAGTCCTTTACAACACATGACTTCTTAATGAGTGATCATTATCCTGTTAGCATGTCTTTTGAATTGGAGGGGACAGATAAAACCAATAATCAAGAGAAGACAAACTACGGGGCAGATTTATATTAACTGGCGCATCCCCAGGGATGCGCCAGTTAACATGTGCCACAGTGCGCCACAGCTCCGCCAGCCATGGTGCGCTGCATTTATAATGCGGCGCACCATGGTGCAAAAACGGCACAGATGCGTCACGCATCTGTGCCGGAAATGTGGCGCATTGCTGGAGTTGCGTCGCAAGCGCGACGCAGCTCCAGCAAGGCTCGGGGGTGCCCCATTTTAACAATGCTGCGTCAAGACCTACGCCTGCTTCAAGCAGGCGCAGGCTTTTGACGCAGCATTGGCTTAAAAGTGACTGACTGAAATCTCATAGATTTCACTCAGCCACTTTTGCGAGGCACACCTGCCCCGGAACGCCCACCCTGTGCCGGAACGCCCACAAGCGGCGCAGGGCTTTACAACGTGACGCATCTGCCTACATGCGTCACGTTGTAAATCGTTCGTAGGGATGCGCCACGTTTATGCCGCCTTGCGTGACGCAACAGCGGCGTAAACGTGGCGCAAGGGCCTCATAAATCTGCCCCTATGACTTTAAGATCAATCTTGCTAGTAGTAATGGATACTCCCTGAAGTGGGCAAAAGTAGATCCCGTGGTCTTTATAACTAATCTGATAAACATTACCCGGGATGATTTTGAAATCTGTTTGACTGAGGGTAATGAGCATAAAGAGGTTTTAAATGCTTTCCGTAATATTTCAGGCGAGGCTCGAAAATTACTGACAAGGGAGCGGAAAAAGATTTCGAATAAGCCAAAGAGATGGTTTGATAAAAATTGTAGCAAAGCCCATACCCTCTTGAATAAGGCTTTGCATAGCCCTAACAGATCTAAAGAGGAAATAAGACAGGCAAGATATTCCTATCGACAGGCCTTAAAAAGTAGAAAGATTCAATTCAAGACAGAAGCATGGGAGACACAAGGCTTGTTTGAGAAAAGATAACTACGCCTTCTGGAAAGGAGTCAATACCCCATTCTTTACACAGACGGATATAGATAAGATAGATATTGCCATTTCCGAGGATAAGTTGGTCAAATTCTTTGCAGGGCTCTATAATGATGATCCTATGGGGCAAAATGAGACACCCTTATTGGTAGCGATCACCAACGATAGTGTGCAGAAGGAAGTATTCCCCATAGATATTAGCATCTCTATTGAGTAGGTCACTAAGCCCTTAAAAGAGAGTGCCTCTGGTAAAGCGCCAGGACCGGATGGCGTCCCTGTGGACGTGTAATAAAAGCAATATTGAATGATGGGCCCCTCTACTTACTAATGTTTTAAACAGATGTAGTTGTTATGGTTTTATCTCCACATGGTCAGATGCTATAGTGATCCCGATTTTTAAAAAGGGAGACAGAAACAAATCAAGTTGCTACCACCCTATCTCCCTGCTAGACTCCCTTCTGAAAGTAGTGGGGAGGGTGATTCTTAATAGACTGCAATCTTGGGCAGAAGAGACAGGTCTCCTATCAAAGCTACAATATGGCTTCCGAGCAGGGTTGGGTACGGTTGAACAAGGTCTGAATTTAACGTTGATTATAAGTAAATACACGGTTGCTACGGAGGGGAAACTTTTTCTCTCATTCATTGAGTTCAGCGTTCGATTGTGTTAATCATGAAACATTGTGGAGAGTTCATAAAGATATGGAAATTGACCCATCCTTGCTTTTATTTATTAAAGAACTGTATGGGAGGCAGGAGCCAGGATCCGCTGTGGAAGGCAGGGGGAATGCTCGGCCAAATTTCTTACGAACAGTCACCAACTTCGTTAATTTTATGCATGACAGGGGCTTAAAAGTTAATATTAGTAAAACCTTTACTTTGAGTTGTTGGAAAAAATCAAAGAAAAAATGTGACATCTTTATTAACAACAGTAGTGTAGGAAGTACAGATAAGTTCTCCTATTTGGGTATCACGTTTGATCGGTCTGGGTCCTGGACTGCGGCAATGCAGGCAAGAAAACTGATGTTCATTAGAGCCCTTGGCTCAAGGAAAGTAGGCTGTAGACCTGTCCCAGAGCTACTAGCTATTTAGAAAGCAAAATGAATGCCCACAGCGACTTATTCAGAAAAGGGGGTGGTGATGGACAGAGTATCTGAATTAAGCAGAACACTCGTACCCAGTCATCAGATCAGGGCTTGATCCATCACTGTTTTTTAGCTCACTGCACCATCCCAGCTCAGAACCTGGCTACATGCAAATTAGTCTGTCCCTGGCCCAGTGCATCATGGGAACAGGGCAGACCAAACTACCAAGCCAATTCTTTAACTGGAAAGGAAACAAGCTTCCGGGGACCGGTTTCTGGCATTACAGTCGTCTTCGGCCCGGCTTGCTTGAATCCTGATGGTGCAGTGAGCAAGGGACTCATGTCTGAGCATACCCTTCCACGCTTATGGTGGACAAAACGATTCAGAAAAGGGGGTGGTGATGGACAGAGTATCTTAATTAAGCAGAACACTCGTACCCAGTCAACAGATCAGGGCTTGATCCATCACCGTTTTTTAGCTCACTGCACCATCCCAGCTCAGAACCTGGCTACATGCAAATTAGTCTGTCCCTGGCCCAGTGCATCATGGGAACAGGGCAGACCAAACTACCAAACTTTTGCCTTCACCCCTCCTGTTTTCAGAATATGTTTTTTTGCCGTTTAGGACTTTGTGCACTTTACTACTGCTAATCAGTGCTAAAGAACTTGTGCTGTCTGCTTTAAACATTGGCAAAATGTGCTTAAACCAATTAACACATTTAACTTACTTGTATAACGCTAGTGAAGAGGTATTATATTAACAAAGGGCCTGTTAATTAAATACTCCTCATTGGCCTGCAGCAGTGATTGTGCTGACCACTTAAGAAGCACTTTCAAATCTGTGTCAAACCTGCCATTGCAGGCTGCATGCAGTTTTAAAGTGTCATTTTGTCCTGGCAAAATAAATCTTTTGAAACACACAAAAGGTGATGGAGGACTGCTTGTAATTTGTCTAACCACTAGCCATCACTCGGGGTAACATCCCAACACATCATCCTTTTGCTCACCATGCCACCTCAGTTTGGAACCAGCCATATTGAAATCAGTCTTGATCCTGCTCCTCATGTGTTCTGTGCTCGCTTTCCAGCTAGCCTGGCTGATGAAGGGTGATACCCTGAATCTGGCCCCAGGATGTTTGTTTTCCGGTCCAGGGAGGAGCTGGCCTGACTGTTCCCATGGGGAGAATGTTCAAGAGAGATTTGCACATGGCTGGGTCTAAACTAGAATGGTGTGGCCAGCAAAATAGCAATGGATTATACTCAGATCTGTAACTGAGGATGAATGTCAGCATTCCATCCATTATCTTTTTGTGTTGGAAAATAAGCCTTTTTACCAAGTCAAAACCTTTCTTTTAATACGCATAAGACACCCCTAGGGTAGGACCTAAACAGCCCAGAGAGTTGCTTCTAAAGGGTTGGACATGTACTTTTAAGATTTACATGTCCTGTTGGTGGAAAACTCTCAAATTCGTTTTTCACAATTTCAAAGCCTACCTCTTCTATAGGATAACAGTGGTTTGCCTTATTACACTTACTCAGTGATAACATTTAATTGGGAGCAGGTAGGGAGGATACGAAAGTCATGTTTGGTGTCTGAGGAATTGTAATGTAATAGCCACATTAATGGTAAAGTCAGATTTTAAGTCACATTTCCCAAAATGCCACTTTTAAAAAGTTTGCATTTTCTTGTCCTAACCATTTGGTGCCTGCTGCCTATTCCTGGGTCACATAACTAAGAATAGTTGGCAGTTGCTCTTTGTGTATTGCTCCCAGACAGCCACACCATAGAGGGATAGGTGTTGGCAGAATGGGCAGTCTCAGGGTTGATGGGTGTTGGGGAGAGGAGCTGTCACCTACCACACTTGCACTTCATAGGCACTAGCCCAATAATCCCTTAAAGGACTTCACACTAGCCTAATGTGCCTCCGGACTGGATGGGAATAGGGCAGGGACGCAGGAAGTTCCAGGCACTTCTGTAGGGGAAAACCCCAGAAGCTTCTCCCACTTTAAATTGGGCACCAGGTTTAAATAGAGGACCCTCTGGCTTATGTTATGTTATGTTATGTGATCCTGTATAGCGCATGGCTACCCCAGCAATGGGGCGTCCCAGCGCTTGCGGACATGCCAGAAGCTAGTACGGCAGAGGAAGTGCTAGATGGATGCAAACAGCCAGGTTTTTATAAGTTTTAGGAATTGCAGGTGATTTGAAGTGGCCCGAGCTTTAGGGGGGATAGAATTCCAAAGCTTAGGGGCCAAATACTTGAAGGAACGGCCACCGGCTCTGCTCCTCTGAATCCTGACAGTACGAGCTAGAGAGATGTCCGCAGAGCGGAGTGCACGCGTGGGAGTGTAAAAAGAGCACAATCCCTGCAGAGTTTGGGGGCCAGCATTATACAGGATTTTGTGGGTGAGGCAAAGAGTCTTGAATTGAATGCGTTGTTGTATTGGAAGCCAATGTAATCGTCGGAGAAAGGGGGACGTGTGGCAAGTTTTGGGTAGGCCCGTGACCGTTGGTTTCGAGTAGAGGAAAATCGGAGGACTGGTTCCAAGACAGGGACTCCTACACACTACTGCTTGATACTGTCTTGGAACCAGTCCTCCGATTTTCCTCTTCTCAAAACCAATGGTCACGGGCCCAGCTGGATCGGAATTATCACCAGCAGTGCGACCTTCTGGTTTTTATACAGCCATTAGAGCCCTGAGGATTCACAATAAGCGATGAAACACGTGTCGGCTGGCTGTTTGACACAATAAAGGACTCCAATGGACCACTCTCCCTCTGGAGCTTCCGAGTTATTTCTGTCATTTTGCTGTGTTGTACTATTTGCATACCTGCCTACATAATACATGTTTTACTGTTGTCTGAGTGCATTGGGTACACCCACAATCTCCATTGGGTAGCTTAGTCTACTATAAACCGAGTGGTTCAGAACGCTTATCTACTCACCCATCTGCACCACCTAACGATAGCCCCCCTTGTGTACACAGTGCGTTCACTTAGGCTGTGCACCCAGATACTTCTGACTAAAAGCCCTGTGGAACTCTGTTGTAAGACTGGACCTAATTTTACTGTGTGGTAATTCAACACTGGAAACTTGCATGAGGCTTTGGCTGCAGTAGGATCACTGAAATAATATTGAGCCCATTATTATCGAGTTACAAAAATATCGATGACAAAATATCGAGGGACAAAATATCGAGTTTCTTCATACAGGTAAGTACAAAAATATTGACTCTAAAATATCGACTGTAAATAATATAGACTGTCAAAATATCGTTTTTTTTATATGTCTTTAAATTAAGTTAAAACTAATATAATAATAAATATATTTAATATAAACTTAGTTAAAATGATTAAATAAATGTAATAATAATAAATAATTAATGTAAATTACAAAAATATATAACAAAAATAATAAATATATATATATATATATAAATACATATTATTAACTAAACATATATAATATTTTTACCGTAGCATAGCAAAATGGTTAAAATTTATTGTAACAACTATAGTAAATTCAACAGTAGAAAAACGCAGGATAGCGTAGGGGTAAGAAATACTATTCCCACTCCAGTGGGTGCAACAGTAGGGAAAACGTTGGATAGCGTAGGGGGAAAAATTACTATTCCCACTCCAGTGGGTGCAACAGTAGGGAAAGCGCTGGATAGCGTAGAGGTAAAAATTACTATTCCCACTCCTGTGGGTGCAACAGTAGGGAAAGCGATGGATAGCATAGGGGTTAAAATTACTATTCCCACTCCAGTGGGTGCAAGAGTAGGGAAAGCGTTGGATAGCGTAGGGGTAAAAATTACTATTCCCACTCCAGTGGGTGCAACAGTAGGGAAAGCGTTGGATAGCGTACGGGTAAAAATTACTATTCCCACTCCAGTGGGTGCAACAGTAGGGAAAGTGCTGGATAGCGTAGAGGTAAAAATTACTATTCCCACTCCAAAGATTGTAACAGTAGGGAAAGCTCTGGATAGCTTAGGGGTAAAAATTACTATTCCCACTCCAAAGAGTGCAACAGTAGGGAAAACATTGGAGAGCGTAGGGGTTAAAATTACTATTCCCACTCCAGTGGGTGCAACAGTAGGGAAAGCGTTGGATAGCGTAGGGGTAAAAATTACTATTCCCACTCCAGTGGGGGCAACAGTAGGGAAAGCGTTGGATAGAGTAGGGGTTAAAATTACTATTCCCACTCCAGTGGGTGCAACAGTAGGGAAAGCGCTGGATAGCGTAGTAGTTAAAATGACTATTAATTAATTAACAATTAACAATTTTAATTAATTTACACATTAATTATTTATTATTAAATTACTTCCCACCCTATCCCCCTATAAACTCACAACCCACTACAGAAAATAATTTACTAAATATTAATTCTTTTTCAATTAAATATGTATAATTAATTACCAATTATATTTTAATTAATTACCAATGAATAATTAATTAACAATTATTATTAATTTACATAATTAATTATTTATTATTAAATTACTTCCCACCTTATCCCCCTATAAACCCACAACCCGCTACAGAAAATAATTTACTGAATATTAATTATTTATCAATTAAATATTTATAATGAATTACCAATTATATTTTAATTAATTAGCAATTAATAATTAATTAACAATTATTATTAATTTACATAATTAATTAATTATAATAAAATTACTTCCCACCTTATTCCCCTATAAACCAACAACCCGCTACAGAAATTAATTTACTAAAAATTAATTATTAATCAATTATTATTTTTTACCAATTATATTTTAATTATTTACCAATTAATAATTAATTAACAATGATTATTAATTTACATAATTAATTAATTATAATTAAATTACTTCCCACCCTATTCCCCTATAAACCCACAACCCGCTACAGATTTATATTACACAATTATTAAAAAATATTAAAAACTACCTTATTTTCGATTTTTTTTGGTCTATATTCTATCTAGTCGATATTATGTCTAGTCTATATTTTTGATTCGATATTTTAGCTATTAATATCGATATTACTCGATATTTTTGTAGTCTATATTATGTCTGGTCGATATTTTGGCTAGTCTATATTTTTTACTCAATATTTTGTCCAAACGATATTTTGGATTCAATATTATGTCTGTTTACCGCTGCAGTAGCATCCACGTCTCTCTCTGAATCTCTTTCTGGCAGGGTGAACATACAATGCTGTCCCATTGCCAGATCTTTACCCATCCTTGCCTCCTTTACACTTTGACCCCCCCCCCTCACACCCTTCTACACCAAGAGGTCCATGCATGCATTTACTCCTCCTCGGAGCAATGGGTACATGAACAATTTAAACCTCATGGTGTGGTTTTACAATTGGAAAATTGTCCCACACTGTAACTCCTCTTCCAGAGGTTACCATGTAGTTTGATGGTGGTACAGCAGATTTACTGCACAGCAACAGTGTTTTCACAGTGCTGTCCAATTAATATTTACTGCTTTGGTGGACACTAATTTAGATGTGTAATCTACTAACAGCAACACAGACTGCTCTGCCAGAGACAACAATTCAAATGGCCCAAAATATCTAGAGCCAGTGTAGTCCACAGTTCTTCCAGAATTTCTACTGACAAAAGAGGAACAGAGCAGTCACTAGGATACTATCATTGCTGCCCCAAAGGGCATGATACTTCACAATAGCCTGCACTGCGTGATCAGCCCCTGGCCAGCAATACCACTGTCTTTCTTAAGACTTAGTGGGATTCCTTCCTCAATGCCCCTTACCGACTAGGGGTCAGACGTACGACCATTTTGACTGGTCACAAACAGAGAATCAGGTTATTTGCAACCACTAAAATGGCTTGTGTAATGTAACAACCCTATTTTGCAAGTCAGTAACCTACTACCATCTCCCAACATAGGGTTTGCAAGATGCTATTAGGAAGGGGCATGCCAAGGGCGTCCCTTCCCAATAGTGAGTCACAAGGGCACGTACAATTGTTTTGGACCAGAATGTGGTCGGAAAAAACTTGCAGTTTACTGCCTACTTCCAGTAGGTGGTAAGGCAGTCGCAAACAGGAAGGCATCCCCAGTGGAACCCTTCCACTTTGTGATTTGCAGCTAAAATGTTTTGTAGGAGCAGGCTGTTGTCCCCCAGAACACTGCTTACTCTTAAAAATGAATTTTGCTTTTTGAAATGCATACCATTTTCCTTTAAGGAAAATGGGCTGCTTTAAAAAACAAAGTTGCTTTATTTGAAAGCAAACACAGACATGTTGCTAGACCTATGTTATTGTCCATTCTCAATGGGAAACATCCATTACAACGCAGTCATTACATCGTACTGCTTTTACAATGCAACTGTTCCAACGCGACTGGCTTTACATCTCATGCCATTACAACGCATGCCATTACAATGCATGTCACAACAACGCATGCCATTACAACACATACAATTACAACGCATGCCATTACAACGCATTATAAGGTAAGTAATGGTGATTTTGTAGTTTTAGAGTGTGTGTGGGTCTTGGGGTAAACATAGTAATTTTTACCCCTACGCTATCCAACACTTTCCCTACTGTGCACACACTAGAGTGGGAATAGTAATTTTTACCCCTACACTATCCATCAGTTACCGTACTGTTGCCCTAAAAGTATTATACGTTGTAAGGTTATGCATTGTAATGGCATGCGTTGTAATGGAATGCATTGTAATGGTAGTTTTAAAAAAAGCGTGGTAATGGAATGCATTGTAAAATCATGCAATGTAATGGTAGTTGTGATGTAAAAACTGCGATGTAAAAGCATGCCTTGTAATTGTTAGCATTGTAACATAATATATTCTTCCCAATGGGTCGTAAATTGGGATGGAATTGAATATTGATGAGGCAGGTCATTTCCGACCCCATTGGGAATCACTAAGGGCTCGATTCCGATCCGGTAAAAAAAATCCCCCGTACGAATCATATTAGTAGCCGAATCCGTACGACTCGTAAACACACCGTACGACCCGGCGAGTACGATCCGGACCGGGTGATCAGGACTCTATTCGTACGGTCCGAGTCAGGTAAGGGTGATTCGTACGGAAAAGCGCTCAATCACATACACACCGTACGCCACGTACCCCCCATGATCGCCGGGGTACGCGCCGTACCCCTGTGATCATGTGGGGCACGCGCCGTACACCCAGCGTACACGGGGTACGCACTGTACACCCACAGTACATGGGGTATGGTGCGTATTCCATGTACGCTGGGTATACGCCACGTACTCCCCATGATCGCAGGGTTACGGCGCGTACCCCGGCGATCATGGGGGGTACGCGGCGTCCCCGAGGGGGGGGCCTTCTGTACTTGTTTCGGCCCGAACTATGCGTTTACGGCTGTTTCCAGCTCCCGTAAAAAAAAGGGTTGTACGTTGTGTACCCGACACGAATCGTACTTGCTGGGTCGTAAAAACCAGCCGCGACCCATTGCGACATCACGTACAGCGGGTTCCGAGTGAGACTCGTACGGATATTTTAGTCGTACGGAGTCCTGTACGACTCGTACGGTCTTTGGCTCCTGGTACGGATCGTACTTCGTTGTACGTACGGGGACGTGTATGGGTACGATTCGTACGGGGAAAATTGCTCCGTACGACGATTCGGAGCGCATTTTACCGGATCGGAATCGATGCCTAAATGTGTCTGAGACATATTGGTACATTTCATTTTTCAAGTCCCTATTTGTGAGCTGCAAAACAATCGCACTTAGTACTAGCAAAATGAAATGGTTGTACATCAGGCCCTAGATTGACTATTTTGCCCCCATCTCTTCAGGTGAACCTGGCCTTCTTTGTCTAATGAAAGCACCGTCATCCAAACTCAAATAATTTCTGAAATTCCAAAACAGTTTGTCTTACTCATTTCATGCTCCATAACGAACTTTCGACAGCAAATTCTACGACCTTGCAAGATACTTTATTGTGGTCTCTAGCTTGACTCCATAATTCCTTCTATTTGTTGACTCCTCTCCCCAGTTCACACAAGAGGGTTCTTGGATGCTTCACTCCCCTTGCACTGTCTACCGTGACAGACAATCTGCTGCTTTGTTTGGGTCCTCAGGATTTAATCCTTGTTGCTGGTGTTAAACCCCATCTCCTTTGTCCTCCAATAAAGAGGCATAGGCTTCCTAGTTCCAACATTCAGGGGTATATTGAGTAGGATCACAGAAACAACACCATCAAGACAGTTGAGTGTGGACAACGACTAACTAGCAACTTTGGAATCCCCCCACAAAAAAACTTTAAGGGAGATAGTGTTGTTCTGTTCATGGAGAGAGAAAGCAGACTGCATGAGGCAAAGAAGACATATCATAACAGCTAATAACTACAGTTCTATTATTATTATTTTTTTAATGGACACTGATTCAACACTTTGTTTCTCTTAAGGATGAACTGTCCAAGAGATTCAAGCGGAGACTTAAGTTCTGCCTAAGTATCTTTAAATCATTATCGAAGTCTTAGGATCCATGGAGTGACAGAAACAGAGATAGGACAAAAAACCTTATCTGAACTCTTGGTTAAGTGATTGCTTGACTTGCTTTGAGCAGAGTAACTTATGGATGTGTGCAAATTTCATGTTTGCCACTATTTTATCTTTGTTCTCTTATTCTAAGCAATTGTGTGCATTATATCTGTTACATAGAAAGCAGAATATAATCCACCGAGGGATCTATTAACTCATATCAGTCCAGATCTAAACATTGCGCCATTTCATTTTCATTGTTACCATTTAAACTAAACTTTTGTATTCATAGTAGAATTCCACCTTGGTTAGATCAAGGAAAGGTAACTGTATCTCCCATTCGTAAGGATTCTGCAATTTACATAGATAGTGAATTTGATATAGTCAGCAAAATTCTGTTACAGTGGACAATACATGTATTCTAGGGGAGGTATCTGAATGACCTGTCAGTCAGGGCAGGAATTTTGCATTGCTCATTATTAAGGAATGGTCATGCCATGTGTTAGACCTGACATCCTTGGCATAGTATTCCGCCAAACATTTTACTTTCACTCCCTGATTTATGCTGAACCCGGTTTTGTTGGCATTAGGACTCTGTGCACTTTACACCTGCTAACCTGTGCTGAAGTGCTCTCTCCTTAAAACATGGTGAAATAAGTCTACACCTAATTTAGAACACCCTGGACTTATGGAAGATTCAGAAGAAGGATTGCCCAACTGCCAGAAGGACTGAAAGGCTTTTTAAGGGACTGCCTTGCTGCCTGAAGAAGGAAGACTGGACTGGACCTGAATGCCTTGAACCCAGACTGCAAGGGTCTGTCGGCTACCCTCCTAAGTGAGCTACATGTACAAAGCAAGTTCCCGAGCCTCCCTGCAAGTGCCAGCTGACCAGCTGCATCTGAACCTGCCTGGATCTGCCTAGACCTGCCTTAGCTCTACTGCTGACCTCTGATGAAGGGACCCTGATCCCCAAGAGGTGCCTCCTGCCAGGTTCAAGACTTTTGGCTGGCGTAGGTGATAGCTCATCCTGGAAAAAAGGGTGAAACTCATGCAGTTTGAACTTCTTGCAAAAGCAAACAAGCCCTTTTGTGTTGAAACTGTGGTCTGTGACAACTGCTAATGCAAAGGTCCTGTGAGACACATTCTTTGGTCCAACAGTGACTGTCTGTGACAATCAGGATCACAACACCTGTACTTTATTTGTAACGATCAACTAATATGAGGCTCCAGCGATGACTGACTCTGGGAGCTACAGCACCAATCATCTATATATTTTTTTAATTTATTTTATTTTATTTTAGTGTTTTATAGAGCGCAAACTTGACCCGTTAGGGTATCAGAGCGCTTTACAGAGTCAGAGAGTCATACAATAGGCAGGATATCACAAGAGTTCTGTAAATTAGGGGGGAGGGAGTGCTGGATACCAGAGGGATGGGAGAATACAAGGATAACATTACAATTACAACTGCTGAGGACAGACCCACGGTTTGTTGGTGGGGCGAGGTCGCAGGATGAAGGCAGCAGTCTTTGAGGTGGTTGTGGAACAGGTTTAGCCAAGGAATTTACCCAATGAGGAAGGATTTAGCCTCCTTTTTGAAGCGTGCCAGAGAGGGGATTCTTCTGATGGCGGTTGGGAAGGAGTTCCATATTCTTTATGCAGCCCCAGCGAACGCACGCTTATAGTTTTTTTTTTTATAGCGAGAAAACTGGAGTAGGAGGGCACTGGCCAATCGTTAATTTCTACTTCCTCTGGATATCACAAGTTTCTGTGCACGATACACAGGGTAGTTTGAGTGTAGGGCCTTGTGCATTATGCATGCCAGTTTGCGATGAATTCTAGCCTTGAGAGGAAGCCAGTTCAATGCTTTCAGATGAGGAGTGATTTGATCAAATTTCCTTGTGCCGGGAGATCTTGGGTAAACCAGAGAGGGAAGGACAGCCATATTCCAGCCTAGAATAACTAAAGATTGGACTGCAAGTTTTAGGTAGGGAGAGTCAAGAAAGGGTTTCAATTTCCATAGGTAGCTCAGGTGGAATCTGGCAGATTAGGCCATTGAGTTGATGTGGTCTTGCATGTTTAGGTTATAATCCAAGGTAATTCCCAGAGATTTGGCCAAGTCCACAATGGTCGGGGGACAGTTTAAGGCTGTGATAGCTTTAATCCATGTCTGGATCTCAGTGTTGCTTTCGGGCGGGGAAATTAGGAGGAACTCAGTTTTCTTAGCATTGAGTTTGAGTTGGTTGGAGGAGAACCATTGGACAGTCAGCTTCAGGGCCTCATTCAAGGTGAGGATCTCCTCAAGAGATGAGATTTTTATGTAAATCTGAGTGTAATCAGCGTACATATGGTAGGAGATAGTTGCAGTGCGAAGGACTTCGGCAAAGGGTTCTAAATAGAGGTTGAAAAGGGTGGGGGACAACGTTGATCCTTGAGGGACTCCCATTGTGACCAAGGAGAGAGCGGACAGGTTGCCATTGATTAGGAATCTCTGAGATCAATTTTGGAGGTAGGAACTAAACCAGTAGAGGACTGTGCCATCTAATCCCATCCTAAGTTTGAGGCGTTCAAGTAGCATTTTGTGGGTGACCGTGTCGAAGGCCGAGGATAGATCTAGGAGGATAAGGAGACAGGTTTTGTCTTGGTCAAAGGCTTGTAGGGCACCATCGACGATGTGGAGCATGGTGGTTTCAGTGCTGTGTTCAGGTCAGAAACCAGATTGTCAGTCATCGAGTAGATGGAAGTTGTTGATGTGGTGACTTAGCTGTAGTTGCACACAATTCTCCAGCACTTTAGCCAAGAGAGGAATGTTGGAAATTGCTCTAAAATTGGCTGTGGAGGCTGGATCCAGCAACAGCTTTTTCAGAATGGGGAGGACTTGGCCCACTTTTGGAGTCTGGGATGGATCCCTGCCAGAGAGAGTTGTTGATTATCGCAGTCCAGCTAGGAATAATGGAATGGGCAGCGGTCGCAAGACAGTTTGAAGGGAGCGGGTCGTTGAAATGGTTGTTCGGGTTTAAGGTGGAAAGGGTGTTGGCGACAGAGTCTTCATCGTAGAGTGAGATATCAGTCCAGTGTGCTAGATTCTAAAGTAAGGACTGTGGAGGCAGGGGGGGGTGAGGCGGAAGGTCAGAGGTCAGTAGAGGGAGTGAGGCAGCACTAAGTACTTTACCTAAGGTTTTGATTTTGTTTGCGAAAAACAAGGAGAATTCCTTGGATGAGATGAGAGACTTGGGGTTTTCTTTCACTGTTTTGGTCAATTTGTTTGATTGGTGTTTGACCAGCTCAAAGAGTTTGCGTGGTCTGTTCTGGGCATTTCCTAGTTCCGCTCTGACGAACTCTTTTGTTGAGTTAAGGATGTTCTTGTTGTATGTATTTCTGGCCTGGCGGAGAAGTTTTAGATGAGCGGTGAGGGGTGCTGTCTCCAGATTCTTTCGGCTTGTCGGAGGGATCTCCTCTTGTCGTTAAGGGAACCAGTGAACCATGGGTTTCTATCTTTGACTTGAGTTCTTTTTAGTTTAAGAGGGGCTAGGTCATCCAGAATGTTCAGCATCGTTGCAGAGTAGTGATCATTGAGGTCACTGACCGATGTGATATGTGGGGGGGGATGGGCGGATTTGCAGCGGATCTCAAGTTCCTTGTGGTCCAGGTTCTTGGTGTCTCTGACCCAGTGTTTAGGAAGCACCGGTTGTGGTGCCCTTGTCTTGTGGGTGCCAGGTAGAAGGAAGGCGATGGCGTGGTGGTCAGACCAGTCACAGGGGTCTATAGAGATAAGCTTGACGGTTGCCTCCTTAAAGATAATCCAGTCAAGAGTGGCCCCTTTCAAATGGGTTGGGAGTGAGCAAGCTTGGGTCAGGGCTTGATCGGCCAGGAGGTCTTTAATGGCGTTGACATGAGAATCCTTGAGATCGTTCCAGTGCAGGTTGAAATCCCAGAGGAAAATGTCTTTGGTGTTGGGGGAGCTCTAGCTGTGATAATTTCTATGAGGTGGTCAGTGAAGGGGTCGATCATGCCTGTGGGGTGGTAAAAGATGTGCAGGTTGCATAGTTGGATGGTGTTACTGCAGATTGAGAGGGCTAGATATTCGCAGGAATCAGTAGTATCCGCCAGAAGCTCTGTGACAAGGAGGTTAGAGCGATAGATGCAGGCGATGCCACCACCTTTCTTGTTATGGGGTCTGTGTAGCCTAGCTATATTAAAGTTGCGGGGGACTATGAGGTCAAGGCATGGGGATGAGGAATCATTAACCCATGATTCTGTTAGAATAGCTAAGTCAGAGTTATTGTTCAGAATGAGAGCAGCAACATCTGCGGCATGCTTTACTGCCTCGGCAGTTAATTAAGAGACCAGTCAGGGAGGGGAGGAAGGTTGTGTTGGGAGTCGGGGCAGACAGGTGTGCAGGCGCTACATTCCTGCCGATCACCCTTCTGTTTCAGAGAGGAGCTGATCTGCAGGGGTTGATAGTGACCATGCAGATGGGGTGTGTAGCACTCACGTCTGATAGACAAGGAGTGATTGGGGCGGCATTATGGTCCTGGAGAATGTCATGGATTTTCTTTTCAGTGAGGTCTAGCAGATTTGTTGTGACAAGGGAACGGTTGTAGGAGAGGTCGAGGTCAAGGGTTTCCTCCTCCGATAGGCAGCTGGGTGCTTACGAAGGAGAAAATGCCTCAAGGATGTCGGTAGTGGGCGTTTGGGAGCTCTGGGATGGGAGGGGAAGAGGAATTCAGCTGAGGCTTGAGGCTAACGAAGGAGAGTTCGGCGTGGTGAAGGAGGTTCGTTAGATTTAGGATGGAGGAGTTGATGCTCTGAATAATTTGGTGGCTATGGAGTGCAGAGTGCGGATATCTGTGGAGGGGTGGGAGGGTTAGGATGGACTGTGTTAGGGGTCATAGAAGGGGTGGATTGAGTGTTAGCGGGGCTGGCTTGACCTGCAATAGCAAAAGTTGTTGGAGGCGTACTGATCTTAGAGTCCGAGTGGGGAGCATGAATGGAAGAGACCAAAGGTCCCAGGTCGATTTCGTTTGGGAGGGTGGTAGGAGGGCTGAGGGGGTTAAGGTGTGCTGTGTTGGAAACCGTGGATTCCGTGTGGGGAACATGAAGGGAGGGGATCAAGGGTCACAGGTCAATTGCGTTGGGGAGACTGGTAGGAGGACTGAGGGGATTAGGGTGTGCTGTTTTGGAAATAGTGGGGACCGTGGAGGGAGATAGAGGGGAGCAGACCCGAGGTCTTGTGGTAGAAGTGTTAGCAAGGCGGGTAGATGAGAAGGGGGGTTAGGGGGAACTGTGTTGGAGGCTCTTAGAGAGGTGACTTGTGGGAAGTTAGTCAGGTTGGGCAAGAGGGTCAGAGGAACGTCAGGAGGGGTGTTGGTCGTCTTCCGGGTGACCAGGCCAGTAGATGAGTTGGGGGGGGAGTTAGGAGGAACTGTGTTGGAGACTCTTGGAGAGGTGGCTTGGGGGAAGTTAGTCATGTTGGGCTGGGGGGTCGAATTAAAGTCAGTACAGGTGTTGGTTGTCTTCCCAGTGTCATGCACATGGTTTCAGAGAATGGTAAAGAGATCTGCAAATTTATCAAGGTTTTTGGTTGAAGCTTGGATCAATACAATGCCGCTTTTGTAGAGGGTGATGGTGAGGTCAGCTCGCTGGGTTGCTGAGGGCACTATTGTGAGCTTAGTGCCGTAGGGAATGTTCCTGGATGAGCGTACATTGAGGAGTAGCGAAAAGGTATTGCGCAAGGTGGGGATTCTTCTGGAATAGAAAACGAGGTCGTTGATGACAGTGCCTTTATCTGCACAGAAACGTAGGTCAGAGATCAGTGACTTGGGATGGTTTTTCAGGGTGAGGTTTTTGAAGGCTTTTGTCGCGGTTTTGGAGAGATTAGGGGGGGTAAACCAGGGTGTATGAGTTTGCCCCAGAGGCAGTCAGACCAGGACCAACCATGTTGGCTAGGTTTGGGCACACTCGGGGAGACCTGGATCAGTAAGCAGCAGTTATTATGACCATGGTCATAAGGATGGTGAAATTTTATAGGAGATAATGGACTGGCCGGGTTGTGGGTGAGAGTTCCTAAGAAACAGCTTTCTTTGTGGATTGTTACAGATTTTTTGTAGATTGATATAGTCGGTCGGTGCCACTTCAAGATGGCCGCCACCTGAGCAAAAAAAAGGCCCTAGTTTGTAGTGATTGTGGAGTCCTCTTTCTGTTGCAACTGACTGAGGACAAGCCTGGTTGGGCTCCAGTTAAGGGTCCTTGTTTGTTTTTAAGGAGGTGATGCTTATTCCGCCGATCACACCAAAAGCCTCTTCCTCACGGCCCCCACCAATGCAAGCTGAACACTTTGCAACACACTGGAGAAGGTAACTATTCAGTGGGGCTGAATTGGTCACTGTATCAGGCCTACACTCCACCGTGGTTGACATTAACTTGTTACCTTCCCCTGGTCTAGAGCAACCAGATAACTGCGGGTGGCAATTTCTGCTTTATAATGCTATTTTCGCTAAACAACTTAGAATACAGTATCTCCTGTTCTACTGATTGGATTTGTATTGTTCTAGTATGTTTTTATTTATTAAAATGTAATCTATATTTTCTATTACTATTGGTGTGCTGCTGAAATACTTTCACACATTGCCTCTATGTTAAGCCTAAAAGCTTAAGGTTAATTTAGGGACTTTTTGTGGTTAACGCTGATAAGGATTGTGGTTGTTGTCGAAGTGGGGCTTCCACCCACCTAACCTTTGTTTTTCATAGGCATACTTTCTCTGTATCAATGTCATGGTTACACAAAATGTGTAAGCCCAGGGATAAGGAAGAACAGAAAGGTAAGCTTCCCCAACAACTGGGATAGTCTCTCTGATGTTCCAGGGTCAGAGTAGGAGAGTGGTTCAAACCATCCTCTGACCCATCCTGCTCTTGGGAAGATAGGAGGTCAGGATCAGTCAGGTACAGATGAGGATGTCCCTTTTCCACCACATGGGTTCAGACAGCCCCACAATCATACTTTTCAGAGTCTTGTTGAATGTCTCAACAAGCCTCATCAGGTTCTGAGGGTGAACTTATAAGTTACCCCACATTCATCCCAAATTGACTTTATGTATACAGAATGAAGTTTGTGCCACTGTCAAACACCACTTTTGTGGAGAACCTCACCTGGGTAAAAGCCCCCACCAGGGAATAGCCACTGCAGTCAAAGTCCTAGAAGGTATGACCTCTGGATATCTAGTACCATGATCCACCTTAACAAAGTCAAATCTGTTACCTAAGGCAGTTTTGGGTTGCAGGGGTCCACAAATGTTGATGCCCACTCTTTCAAAGGGGATGCCAACAACAGGTAAGGCAACCAGGGGATCCTTGAGCTTCTTCCCTAACTGCCCCCTGACCTGGCAGGTGAGACATGACCTGCAGAATGCATCTGAGGATGTCTTCATCTAGTGCCAGTAAAAGTGGAAGCAAACCTAGCAAAGGTCTGCCAGGGGTATATCATGAGCTAGGCCTTATACGAATGCTCTGTATCACCAAAACATAAATTGCCCCAGGCTGGGGAACCTTAGGCTTACTATAAAAGAGATCATTTTCCCAGTAGATAAGGTGAGCTCCAGAGATGTCACCAGCCGCTTTGGCCTCAGCCTGCTGCCTCGGGCCCTCTAGTGCTGGGTACTCTCTCTGAGCTCTACAGAACATTTGAACGTGCTATTAAGCAAGCTCAGGCAGGTAGCACACAGTTGCAATATTCTCCCCTGTAGGGTCGAGTGCAGAACCCTCAGCCTCCTCTGGGACATTTCAGGGCCTGATTACCCAAACCCCTTGCCATTCCTCTTTTAGGCAGCTGCCTGGGCCTTTTTGCAAGGCTCCATGTCTCCTTGACTCCCCTTTCAGGGTGCCATGGACCTTGTAGTCAAGCCCACCCTCTGAGGTAACCTTAGCATTCCAGTTTGACTATGGGCTCCTCTTCCTTCCGTACAGTGTGTTCCAAGTCATGTCCTGCAGACAAACAGCCCCCTCACTCTTTCTTCTATAGGGCACCCTCGTCTCCTTTTGCTGATCTTGTTTTTTTTTGCGTTAGGATTATGTGCACTTTACCATTGCTAACCAGAGCTCAATCCCTAAAACATGGTACCATTGGCTCACACCAAATTGGCACATTTTAGATTAGCAATAGGTCCCCAGTAAAGTGGTTCTGCATCTACCCAGGGCCATTAATTTAGATGCTACTAGCAGGCCTGCAGCAGTGATTGTGCCACCCACTTAATTAGACATTTCAAACACGTCTCAGACCTGCCATTGCAGCCTGTGTGTGTAGGTCTACACTGCCATTATGACCTGGTAAAATAAACCTTTTGTCAGCCTAGATCTTCCTTTTAATACATATATGTCACACATAGGGCAGACAATAAACACCCCATAATGCAGGGTGTAGTGTATTTAAAAACTTGGGCATGTACTTTAAACTTTTACCTGTCGTAGTACTAAAAGAAACTCTCAAATGTGTTATTCACTAATGCAAGGCCTATCTCTCAGGCCTATCTCTCAGATACGATAACATTGGCTTACCTTATTACATTTGATAAAAGATAACTTTCAACTGGGAGCAGGGAGAAAAATTGAGTTTGTTGTCTAAAGAACTATAAGTTTAAACCCTCATTAACGGTAAAGTCAGATTTTAAGTAACAGTTATGAAAATGCCTCTTTTAGAAAGTCGGAATTTTATTGTCTCAACCAGTTGGTACCTACAGCCTGGATCCTGGGTCACTTGACTAGGTTTAGCTGACAGTTGGTCTTTGTCTATTGCTTCCAGACAGTTTGACTAAAGGGTAGTAGGTGTTGGCAGGATGGGCAATCTTGGACTTGATGAGGGATAGAATCTGTCACTTACCACACTTGCACATCACAAAGGCTCTGCCTGAGAACACTAACACTAGTCATTTGTGCCCGCAGGCAAAGTGGGGCCTGGGCAGGGAGGTGAAACATTCTAAACACTTCTGGGGGTAGAAACCTCCAGAATCTTCTCATAGCTCAAAGCTGTCACTAAGCATATCTACTGGACCCTCAGATCCAACTCTTCAGCACACCTCTGGACCTGTGGAAGACTCAGAAGGAGTGTTGTGCTGTTCTACAAGGACTGCTGCTCTGCTGTCTTGCTGTGCTGTTGCCTGAGTAAAAATGACAGAACCTGCACCTTGATCCCAGGACCACCAGAGCGACTCCAAGGGCTGATTTGTTGGCCTTCTGATCAGAGCCTCAGAGACAGAAAAAGCTCCAACCACCTTGAACCCGGCACCTGAACTCTGTCTGCTATGAGTCTTGCCCTCCGGTTGGCGTCACCATAGTCCTGGGTGCCTGGAAGTGGGCCTGAATGGTGCTCTGCCAGCCCAGCTGTGGTCCAAGCAGTACTGACACAGCGCGATGCATCACCTTGCACCTCTGCATCAGATCCGCCACTGTGTAACACATCCCCGGCACAGGACCCTGTAACTCTTCGGAACCACTTCTGCATGACACCTCCTCAAAGCAGGACCTCGCATTGCTGCAACTACTCGGAACTGCCGCTAAGCCACTCACCCTTGACGCAGGACCTCACATTGCAGCCTCACTGCTCCCCAGAATCGCCACTGCGCTACTCATCCTTGATGGAAAATCTTGCATCGCATATTGCAGCCCCCAGGAACCACTGCTGCACGATTCATCCTTAAAACAGGATCTTACAAGCACCGCAACTAGGAGTTAACGTATTTTGTTTAGAGGGCCTAACTTGGATTTTGTATGTGGCCCACGCTCCATTGCTGTTGGCCTGAACTTGAGACTTTGTCCCAGTCCGGCGCAACCAGCCAGATAACCACACTTGACTCTTTGTGCTTCAGGGCACTATTTTCGCTTATATCATTAAAATTGCAAATCTCCTGTTCTACTGATTGGGTTTTTGTCATTTGTATGTGTAATAATGTATTTAATGTCTCTATTTTTCTAAATTGGCATCAGGTTATTCTTGTGCTGTGTCTTCACTTTATTACTTTTTGAAGTGCTGCATAAATACTTTGCATATTTCCTCTAAGTTAAGCCTGACTGCTGTTGTGCCAAGCTACCAGAGGGTTAAGCACAGGTTAATTTATGGTTTGCTTGTGACTTCACCATGACAGAAAGTGTGGCTTCTGCTTGAGTAGGGTTTCACTCCCCCAACCAGAAACCCCATTTCCTGCACCTCCCTATTAGGTGCCTTATTGGATGTTCTGGTGCTAACCCAGAGGTCTGCGTTCTTTGCAAGCTGCCTGCAGTCAGTTAGCTTGCTGTCAATCTGGGTGTTGGTGCAACGTTGTAAAGCAAGTACTGAGCATGTGCTCTCTCAAAATTAGATTTTACAGCCTATTAAAATCACTCACTGTACTGCCCCTCACTCACCCACTCAGTGCCTTGCTGGAGAAGTCTAAGAAATCCACCAAGACTAGTTTAGCAACTTCTGGCTGTTCCTGACCTGACAAGGTATTTCTCATGGGTCAGCCCAAACTTGAAGAATAACATGGACTTCATGAAAACATATCTCCTCTGACCCACACCTCTACACAGGCTTCCCCTCCAATCCTCCTCTGCGACCTTGTACCCACTCAGGGATACCTCATAGGTAGAAAGCCATTTGTCTGTGCCATCCCCCACTACATAGCTAGGCACCAGGTTTTGGGGTACACAGATCCTCACCTCTCCATGAGACACTGGATTGCTGCCACCATTGCTGTCAATTCTGCTTCTTGCTTAGCTTTAAGGTCCACCTCCTTCAGACTCCTCTTTCCAGGGCTAGCGTTTTCTTCTCGAGGCCCCTCTTTGCAGCTGCCTCCTCCATTCTGAGTTGAAACAGCAGCAGCCTGAACTCCCTTTCGGCCTTCCTGTCCACCTCTTTGTCAGGGGACTGTTTGTGGGAGAACACACTGCTCCCTGCCCTGGCACGGGGCTAAATTCCAGTGGACAGGTTGACCTCCTCCTACTTAGGCTGCTGCAGCTCAGGTTCTGTGGCCTGGCTCTCCTCCTCTTCCTCTAAGTCCATCTTCTCCTCCTCAGCAATATCCTCTTTCTGCTCCTCTGGGGTGGGCTACTTCCTTTAGACTTCCACAAAGACTCTGAGGGGTACCTGGAATCTACCTTTGCGACAGTCTTCTCCACATTCAGCCCACTCTCCTTACAAAATGTATGCAGCTCTGCCTTGCTGAGGTTACGGTGTTAATCAGCTCCATCTTCATGTAAGCAAAAAGGAGGAGAGGTAATTTACATTTGTAAAAAGGAAGAAGCAGCCAAATCAAAAAACTGAGGAAACTATTTTAAAAAAAACGATGTCAGATTAGTTCTCTAATTTTAGTATTACAAAAAATAACTGAGTAGCACTGGACAAATACAAGTATTTTATCCAACCACTGAGCACCAATGTAGCAAATTAGGTTTTTAGTTGAGGGGGGTGTGAACCCTTCTCAAGCAACAACCACTATCCTTGTCAGGGTGACCCAAAACATTCACTAAATTAACCTGTGCTTATCCCTCTGGTACCTTGGCAAAAAAGAAGTCCGGATTACATTAGAGGCAAAGAATAAAATATGTATGCATCACACAAACAGTAATAAAGTGAAAACACAACACTAGAAAAATACCACACCAATTTAGAAACATATTGAATGCATAGAACCAAAGAAATACTATTTCAAACTTTTAGGTAAGTACAGTGCCTGAAAGCACAAAGCTACATTCGCAGACATCTGATCGTCCTAAACCGGGGAAAATCCCAAGTTTAAAGATGCCCATGATGGAGCTTGGACTGGGGACAGGGACCAGGTTTTTCCAGCTGAAAAAGTTACCTTCATAAAGTCTGGTATGAAGAGTCTGATTCTCAGTGGAGGAGGATTAAAGGAGTAGGGAAATCTTTGTGGTTGGTCGTCGCTGTAGTGCAAAGAGCAGGCTGGGCATCACGGATGGTCCTCGCTATAGTGCAAAATCCAGTCAGGCGCAGTGTACAGTCATTGATGGAGCTTCGTGTTGGCAGTCACTGCAGGCTGTCATTGTTTTAGTTTCAAGTGCAGATCTTGCAAGGTCCGTTCAGGTTTGCAAAGAGACCAAAAACTTCAGGATTCCTCCCTTTTTTTCACAGGAAATCAACTGATGCTGGCCAAGGGCCCAGACGGGGGCCACGCTTGGTTAGAACTTGAAGTCATCTACCTGACCCTTGGAGTCACTTCAGCAGTCCTGGGGTCAAACAGCAATGCAGGTCTCAAACAGTAGAGCAGTCCCATGAGGGCACAAGGCAAGCTTCAAGCAGCAGGGCTGTCATCTGGTAGCAGCAGAGCAGTCCTCTGAGGTACAAAGAGGGCCTCAAGCAGCAGGCAAGTCCTCTGAAGCAGAATGCAACTCTTCTGGGGGTACTCAGTAGGTCCAGGAGTGAACCGAAGAGTTTGTCGTCCGATGGTCCAATATTTAGGCAGTGGCTTCATGTTCATGGCTGCTCCTGATAAAATTCAAATTGTTTTTATTGGAGGAAGCCACAATAAAATACATGTTCACATCTATAATCACTTCATGGACATCCACCTAAATTATCATACTTTTGGTGCCTAATGGATGACGTTTTTGGTCGGATAAATGAAGCTGTGACAAATAATGTGGAGAAATGTTGAAAAACACAAACTTGCTTGGGTCCAGTAAAGAGAAATATACTCTTCATGCAGAAAATATGCACCCTACTCTCCCATTCTGTATTTATTACAGAAATGGTCTCTCAGTTTGTAGTAATTGAACTGAAAAATGTTTAACCAGTTTACTGAAAACATGAATAGTGTTTCCGCTAAACGCAGATAGACTCTGAGATACACAACGTGAATTTTTAAAGTATGAATTTTTAAAGTATTTGTTCATCCCTTGTGGAATCCTGGTACGAAATACTCTACAGAATTGTAGATGGGTAGCAGTGAATTATGGGGATGTTTTTCACAGAGGGGTTCTGAGTAAGATCAAATAGACAATAAGAAATAAGCTTGAGTTGTCTCTGATGTCACTCAGAACCCTGTGGTGATTCATTTTTTACCCATCTATAATTTTATGTATGACTCCAAAAATCAACTACCCTTCCTTTTAGCCACTTCCTATAGACAGAGGAGTAATGGAGCAGCCAAAACAAGGCCTCTCCTCCTTGTGCTAAATTGAAAAAAAAATGCATGGCTTCCTGCCACCCACCCCACCACTGTGCCTCCCCTTCCTTTTCCTCTAGACGCCTTGGTTTCCTGTATTTCCGCTTTGCTCTAACAGGCTCTCTTGGAGCCCGACCAGACCAGACTGGAATTCCTTTGTGATGTTGCAACAGTGGATAATAAATTCTAGTATCCACTGTTACGTCACACCAGTGACTTACTGGATGTAGAACCCAGTCACTCTTTCCCAGCCGCACTCCCCTTTCCTAGCAGGCCAGCATGGCTTCATTTCTCCTCTCTGTGGGGTCTTCGGGAAAAGGAAGGGAGTAGGAAGATGAAACCACCAACCACTATTCCACTGCCGCGCTCGGGTCTCTGGAGTGCTGGGCGAGGCAGTGGAACAGAGAGGAATCAAGCACTTTCCCTAGTGACGTCACAACAGCGGTTAACCACTTGACATCACCGCTGTGACTAACTGGATTTTTATACTGTTGTTCACGAGAAAGGCCTCCTATGGAAGCCATATACAACAAAAGGGCATTGTTACTCAACCTAATGGTAGTCGTTTCATCTAACTCTGAAGTATTACAAGTTGAGAAAACTATCCGTGATTCAAATCTGTGACCTTTAGGTCAAACATGGATTCGCAGAGAGAAAGGTTTATCCACTGAATCACAAACGGAGACAGAAAAGTACACGATTAACACACAACCTCTATTGCAGCAACGACGAACACATGAACGTGACAAAACATTCTTTCAAATTTCTACTCTAATTTATTTGTCATCCACTCCAACAAAATATACTCAATTTTATGAAGTGTTTAGCCAAACAATTTAGTAAATTAGTAAAAACTATTTTAAAAGATATAAATAAGATTAATAATGATTATAATACCATGTTTTTTGGAAAGCAATTTCCACTTCAATGTGAAGAAAAGACATTGCTACTGAACTTAATCTAAGTGACGCCTGTTAGTCTGAAGTTTCTGGTCTGTTATGGGAAGTTGACTCCCAGGAGGTTTGGCAAAGTAGCTTGCATTCTAATGAAATCATGTTTTTGGAAAACCGTATCTTTCATCTAGTCATTAATTTCTTGGCAGAACACAATAAAATAGTTTAACTTACAGAAATAAAGTAAAAGTACTGTAAACAAGTGGATGGAAGTGAGCACTGCACCGCTCACGAACATAATCTCGTTTTACCTTAAAAATCAAGCATTGGCAAAGTCACACGAGTTGGCTAATTATTTCACGTGCAAGGGTTCTTTCTAGTAAATATTGTATGTTGTGTGAAATAGCTGGATGCGCAACTTGACAACATACGGACTGGCAGCTGTATACACTTTGGGGCATATTTACAATAACTGGTGCATCCCTGCAAATCAGCAGGGATACGCAAGTTATTGTGCGCCACAGCTCTGCCATCATGAATGCGCCGCATTTACACACCATGGGGCAAAAACGGCACAGATGCGTGACGCATCTGTGCCATAAAAGTGACGCATTGCTGGCGTTGCGTCGCAAGTGCGACGCAGCTCCAGCAATGCTCTGGGGGCCCTATCTAGTTAATGCTGCGTCAATCCTTACGCCTGCTTCAGGCAGGCGCAGGGGTTTGACGCAGCATGGCCTTAAAAGTGACTGAGTGAAATCTAGTAGATTTCACTCAGCCACTTTTCGGAGGCATTCCTAGACTGGAACCCCCCTGCATGCACAGGAACGCCTACATGTGGCGCAGGGCATTACAACGTGCGCATCTCCCAGATGCGTCACGTTGTAAGTACCCCCGCACCATGGAGCAGGATTTGCGCCGCCGCTGCGTCACAAAAGTGACGCAACAGTTGCATAAATGAGGCGCAAGGGGCTTGTATATCTACCCCATAGACCGTACCAAGAGACACGTAAACAGGCGGCCATTGGATGGGTAGATAGGAGCATGTTTGTGGGTAGACGGTTGCACCGTTGAATGCATGAGTCTGAAATTGGATGAAGGTTTTTTTCTGGAAACTAGGCGGCCGCAGGCGGCTGTAAAATAACGTTAGCCAGAATTGCATCTTTGATGTGCTTATGAAGGTGAATATTCATCAATCTAAACATGTAGGCTGCATAAGAAAATAATTTTGCAACCTTTTTCGGAACGCGAAAAAGTCAACTCGGTTGAACATCGACAAAGCATTGTTGACCGGGAGAGTACACCTGGCTCAAGTAGAGATACATGGACCAGCTTACTCTGCGTAAACTGGTCGTTTGCGGCCTTTTGACGTTATATTGACACGGGGCTGCTCACCTAACTTACTTGCAACATTTGGATTGGGTTCAGTTTGAGGTATTTTACAGAGGCACTGATTATAGTTGCAATGTCTTTGTGGACCCCACTACTATGAAATGCTCTACAACCCCAGTCCCGAGTCCCGGCGTCGGGACTGGGGTTGTGGGCAAATAACTTAACATCCCTGCGACTAAAAACACACTGTGACCTTATGTCATGTACTCTGGTGCTCGTCTAAAGCGCTCCGATGCCTTTGGACGAAGTTCGCCATAGACAAGATTGCAAAAAAAGGTGCTACAGCTAACACAAAAACAGATATTTTTTAAGTAGGAAACCATTTAAAAAAATGTTAATTCTTGGGCCGGTTGTTTTTCTCTCGGTATGGGCCACTCTCTCTTTGTTCTTTTCTTATCTTATCAAGAATTTATACAGCGCACGTTCACACAAGGGTTTCATGGCTCTAACCGATATACTCTTGGAAACTACCACTCAAAGGCTGAAGTCGCCTAAACTGAAGGAGAGTGAGACAGGAGCGGATTTCTAAGGTGAGGGAGTTCCACAGTTTAGTGGCAAGCGTTGCAAACCTGCGTCCTCCCTTACATTGGAATTTATAACGAGGGACGGTCAAGAGGATTTGTGAGGCAGAACGCAGGTTGCGCGGAGGAGTATACTTGGGCAAAAGTTCTTGAATGAATTTGGGGCTGCGTGTGTGGAGGGACTTAAACGTCATGCAAGCAGGTTTAAAGAGTGTGCGTGGTGTAATAGGAAGCCAATGGAGTTGCTTCAACAACGGTCTTGCAGATTGCCAGCGCGGGAGACGATAAATGAGTCTGGCTGCCTGATTTTGAGCCATCTGAAGGCGTTTACTGAGGGCAGCCCGAAGGCCGAGGTAGATGGCGTTGGCATGGTCTAGGTGTGATAGCACCAAGGCCATCACAACCTTGGTCAAAGCGGGCTGGGTGAGCAGCCGGCTGATCTTCTTTATTTTCCAGAGCTGGAAGAAACACGATGATACCACTGAGTTGACTTGAGGTTTTAGTGATAATTCTTCATCAATACGTACCCCTAGGCTTTTGACAGAGCTGGATGGGTTAGGGGGAAGGCCCAGATTGGGATGCCAATAATGTGGTCCCCAGAGGAGCATACTTTTACCAAAAAGAACCAGTTCTGTCTTCTCTGGATTCAGTTTCAATTGGTTGCTGTCGATCCACTGGCCTATAAAGAGCATGGTGGACTGAAATTGATGGACAGATTCTGGGGAGTTATCGATAGTAAAAGTGAGTTGCAGATCGTCTGCGTAATTAAAAGTAGTGACTTTAAAAGTTTTTAGGGAGTGAAACAAGGGAAGCATATAAATGTTAAACAAGATTGGTGATAAAGAAGAGCCCTGGGGGACCCCACAGGTTGTGTAAAGTTTAGAGGATGAGAAAGGCGGCAGGCTGACTGCTTGCGAACGGTCACGAAGAAAGGACCTAATCCACTCGTGCGCAGGGCCGCAGATGCCGGCTAGTCTGACACGGTCGAGAAGGATGTCATGGTCGACAGTGACAGACGCAGCCGACAGATCGAGCAAGACTAGTGCCTGAGCAGTGCCCAAGTCTGCGTTATGGCGTAAGGAGACTAGGACTGCTGTAATGACCGCTTCAGTTGAATGAGCCGGACGAAATCCGGCTTGTGCAGAGTCCAAGATGTCGAACTGTTCAATAAAGCTGGATATTGAGATGTTACGTGGGCTTCCAATACTTTGGCCAGATATGGCAGCAGAGAGATTGGCCTGTAGTTCGATAGAATAGTGAATTCCACGCCTGATTTTTTTTGCAGGGGCATCACCACAGCCTCCTTAAATGAGTTAGGTACCACACCTTGAGTCAGAGAGGAGTTAAAAAGACCCAGTATGGGAGAAGGAAAGGCAGTAATTACATTTTTTAAGACATGAGGGAGGCAGCAATCTCGTGGGGAGCCCGACTTGATTCTAGCCATGAGAGCAAGCAAGGACGGAGCGTCCAAAAGGGGGAAGTGATCAAGGGAAGGTTTGCTGGGAATGTAAGTGAAATCAGGGGGGGCAGGAAAGGTAACTGGGATGCTAAACTTAATAAGTGTAATTTTATCCAGGAAGTACTGGTTTAGGGTATTACAAAATTCTTGTGTAGCTATAAGTTTGGGCTGAGTTCTTGCAGGATTTGAAAGCTTATCGACGATGGAAAAAATCTCCTTTGATTTATTATTGGACATTTCAATTGGATTAGAGAAAAATTCTGATTTTGCTAGAAAAATGGCCTTCATGTAGGCAGAACGGGGAGCTACATAGTCGGTCTTTCCGAGAGAGTCATAGTTCGTTCTCCACTCATGCTCCTTTTGACGAATAATTCGTTTTTTTGCCCTAAGGTCTGGAGAGAACCACTTGTGAGCGTCGGATTGGCGCAGGGTCTTTAGTTTATTCAGTGGGGCGTATATGTCGCTTGCTTTAGTGAGCCATTCAGAAATATTAGCTGCAGATTGTTTAAGATCAGTATTACATGCCCCAAAAAGGCTGGCGTGTCGGGAGAGCCCCACTTCCTAATAAAGCCTTCTCTGGTGTCTAAATTTACTGTGGGTTTAGGAACGGAGATGTGAAATTGGATCAGAAAATGGTCAGACCATATGCATGGAGAGATAGTACGGGGTGAGATGCTAAGATTGGAACTCCACATCTGATCCAACGTGTGCCCTTTAGTGTGGGTCGCAGTATTGATATGATAGCAAAAGTTGAGCCCTGTAAGAAGATCCATGAGCTCACTTGCCAAAGGGCCACCAGACACACTATTGAGCCAGTAGTTAAAGTCACCGATAAGTAGAATCTTAGTATGGTTAGTAACTAGTGTGGCCAGCTGGTCACACAGAGAGAATGGAAACGTGGGCATGCTCTGAGGAGGCCTATAGAGTAATACACAGATAAGTGGGCTCACCATGGAGTTGAGTCTAATAACCATATTGTCGACTGCGGGGAGGTCGAAGGACATTAATTTGGAAAATGCGAGATGTTTATTGATGATGGCAGCTACTCCCCCACCCGTTTTACCTGGTGCCCGATCTACCTGTAGGATGTAGTAGCTGTCAGGGAGTGCTGCTAATCTGGGGATGAATCAATGTTGAGCCACATCTCCGTAAGAAGGAGATTGTCTGGCTTTTGACAGGCAAGTAAGAGAAAGATATCCAATTGATGTTTTACTAATGATCTAGTATTGAGATAGAAAATTGTTAATTGTTGAGTTTCAGCTGGGGTAGATTTAGGTCGTGTAAGTCTATTGCACGGATCTGCTAAAGGTTGAAAAAATGTCTAATTGTGTAAGATCTCTAACAGTGGATGAACAGAGGGGGCCAGCGGTGCTACGAATGTTTGACAGGCATTCAGATGAATAAGTCAACGGTAATGCAGAGCAAATGGCCCCTAGCCCTGTCCTGGTGCGGACGGGCGCAGAAGGGCTTGCCTTTGGCGCGCCATCGGCGTGTCCGCTGCGCGGCCGGGGGGGTGCACATTTTATGCTAATAGGAGCTGGTGTAATGAGAGCTTCAGAGCTAACCCTGGGCTACCCCCAAGATGGCGGATCCCCTGCCAATCCCTGTGACAGCGCCCAATCCGCTGCACGGGGGAGCAGGTCGTGAAAGGAGGACAGGGAGGGTAGGTGCCCAAAAGTGCAAGTTCAATATTCTATTTAAAAGCACAACAATTTAAAATTTAAAACAAACACACGTTGCTCCCGGCTTCCGCCTCAGGAGTTTTCCGGCAGTCTATCAATAATGTTGACATGATACAGTGTCCTTGGGCTTAAAAATAATGATTAAACATGCTTTGACAAAGCTAATACGCCTGCGTTTTTATAAGGGAAGACTATTTTCTTCAGTGAGTGAGTGTGTGAACTAAGAGTGAGTTAATTAGTAGAATGAGTAATTGATGGATTGATGAGGGAGGGACTGGATGAATCTGTGGGTGAGTGAGTAAGATGTGTGGGTGGATAACTGCTCAGTATGCACATGAATGAAAGAATAAATTATCAATTAAAGGACCTGAATTGATGAATGGACAATGGCTACCATGAGAAATAAAAGCAGAAATTCCAGAAGTAATGCAACCCTTGCTGGTACATTCTGCAAGAAAGTCAAGCACTGGTAGCCATAAATCATGCGTGATGCAAATCCTCAGGTCTCTTCATACCTGCAAGGATGGCACAGCTTGGGCTTGAGGTTTGAGAATTGCTACATGAAGACTGAGACAAAAACACATAGACAAAAATCACAAATATATCTTCACCACACATGCTTTTCGTTGTAAAGTCAAGTATGGTAAAGTCATATTAATAGTAAAAATTGAACAGGTAAGTATAAAAGTCATGTATGGTAAAGGCATATGTGTGGTTAAATTTAAACAGGTAAGAATAGCCCACATACAAATATATGGGCTATACTTACCTGTTAATGCCATATGCCCTTATCATACATGATTTTTCAATGAAAAGCATGTGTTGTAAAGGCATATTTGTGGTAAAGATTTTGCTTGGTAAAGGCATGTGTGATGAAGACGGATGCGCTGTAAGGATAGCGTGGTAAAGGCATGCGTGCTAATGGCTTGTGTGATTCTATCATACAAACTTCAGATCTTTGTTAAATATACATGGCTGGATGGAGTTGGAATAATGAAATATCTGAAGACAAATTCAAAGTGGGAGTTCATTGGGAAATATCAAAAGGAGATAAACAATTCATTAGAGAAATTAGAAGATGAAATAAAATTGAGAAAACAGAGGAAATATGCCATGATGTGTATGATCTAGGTCGCATCCTCACATTTGGCAGATGTTTTGATAACTTATATCGAGAAAGTAAGAAAGAATACCCAAACAGCTAAATTCAATGTAAGAATACTGTCTCTGATAGGGTTTCTGAAACAATTTGGGACAGTGACACCCACGGACCGGAGATGGGAGTACTTATGAAAAAGAGTGCAAAGGATCGGCTTGTTAGATGAATTGTGCCTCCTGTACGTGGGGCAAAAGATTACTCATTAACGTGGAAATGGAGGAGAAATGCAAGGTGATATGGAGGATCCAGAGGAAGAGGTGCCAGTGCAGAAGACAAGAGATCAAAAACCACCCCAAAGGCGACGTGGCTTGGCGGTGGCGACAATGGACGCCTGTTAGCGGAGCTCTGTGGCGATTTGGGAGGATTGTTAATTCAGAGCCGCATACCTCTCGGAATTGGAGTCAGTTGCAGCATGAAGTCTTAGGACTCCAGAAACGTGGTTCGCAAGGGAGGTCAATGGAAAATTGTTGTTTCACACAGAATCGCGCCCGCCATTTTGTCTAACTGCCGCTCAGTTTCTCTCAGACACACAGAGCGGCGTTTATTGTTTCTGATACCATAAATGCTGACTGAAACATCCATTTTTAGAATGAATTACAATGCAACTACAATATTGCAGATTTTACTATTTCTTACCGATTTCCTGTGCTACTACTCATCTGTATTTTATACAATGACTGATTTGGTTGCTTGGCTCAAATTTTTCATTACTATGTAGCTTTGGGCGCGTTTTTTCCCTTATAAGCTTCATAACTGTTTCTCTTAATGCAGCAGTTTTGAATATCTTTACTCTGACCATGTCTTATATCATTATAAAAGAGCCTAATTGAGGTTGCTTTCACTTGTTTATGGGGAGAACGAAGTCTATACATCGCACACCCATCACTTCTTCTCCATCATTACCTCTGGAGGATTATAACCTCTTTAATATCCTTCAGGCAGGGATGGAGGACTCTGCCTGTAATACGTTACCTCCTTCAGTAGAAACCATGTCATCATCATCAAGTATTCCACTTTCAAATGCCAAACATGCATCTAAAGGAATTACCTCCTCTTTGCTTGTATCTGGAAAATGCATAAAAAAGACCCTCCTTTGCCTGTCACTTCTCTTCCACCTACCTCCATGGATTTGCCACTTGAGGAGATTCAAGCCATTCAACCAGATATAGAGGAATCTAATAAATGTCTTCAAAATCTAGAAGATAAATGATCATGCATGGAGAATAAATTAGAACAAATGGAACAACATATAGACTATATATATGGTTTGGCAGAAAGTTTAGAAGGTCCAGATCCTTTCTTGTTCTTTAAGTCTTTTCTTCCAAAGATTCTTGACCTCCCAGGCAATCAAGTACTAAATATTCAAAGAGCTCATCACTTGGGTGGTGATCCTCGTGCTTCAACTTCATCTACCAAACCAAGAGGTGTTATAATCTACTTTCTGGAATTTTCTGACTTAATGAAAGTCATTTAAAGCCAAATTCAGGGGTGAAGTTTCCTGGCATGAGCAGTTGTCATCAAGAAGCCGTGACGGAGGAAGAGGGCAGCCCGGGGACGCCGCAGCTCATGTAAGGCATTTTAATACTTTATATCATGTTTTTTAAGATTGTATAATAATTGTTAATAGGGCGGGTGGGAGGCAGGTGGCACGTAGCAGAGCTACGAGGAGTGTGCAGAGTTTGTTTTAAACTCCGTGGTGCTCCACGTACCTCCACTATGCCCACTATGCCCAGGGATATTACAAGGATGATTATTTAGTAGTTGGTGAAGATTGTAACATAGTTTTTGACCCCATCATTTACCGAAATTCTAAATCTACATTCCTTCTTTCCCACATGCACTCTCAATTTACATCTGCTATTCAACAAAGATCTTTAGTGGATGCTTATGGATTATGTAAGCTCATGCTTTTAGACTACACATTATTCTCCCCTGAACATCTTTCCCAATCTCGACTGGACTATCTGTTCCTTTCTACATTGCTTACACAGGTGAACAGCCATGACAACACGGGGATTACCCCGCACTGCCATTACAATGCAGGAATTACAAAGAAAGTTGTTACAACGACTTTCGCTGGAGGGTGCTCTTGGATAGGGAATAGTTTAATTTTCTATCCAACTCCTTCCCAACTGTCAACGTGGGCTGGAGTTGGAATAGAAAATTAAACTATTCCACTATCCAGCGCCCTCCAGAGAAAGTCGTTGCAATGACTTTCGTTGTAATTCCTGCCTTGTAATGGCACGCGTGGTAATACCACGAGTTGTCATGTCACACAACCCTTACACAATATATTACTAATTCCAGTATAGTATCCATACTAATTTCGGATCATGCACTAGTCATTTTGGACTTGGATCTTTTTCCATCTACTCGAGGTACTAGAAGGTGAAGATTTATTAATTCCCTTTTATTAGACCCCAACTTTACTCAAAGTTTTGAGTCCTTTGCAATACCTTTTTTCTTGAGAATGAGTACTTGACCATCTCTTTTCAGATTATATGGTACACTTTTAAAGCTACCTCGATGGATTTTATTATCTCCTTTGTATCTCATAAAAAGAAAGCATTGCTCAATCAATTGAAATCACTTACATCTACTTGGAGAGTAAAACAAGTGGCATTGTGAGGAAGTAGTGAAAGCCAATAAAAAACTTACAGGAATCCCATCCGGGACCCCTGAGAAGGGGTCGTGGTCATCGCACCGACAGGAGAGGAGATGTTGAAGAGACCCCAGACGGTTACCGTGCTTCATTGCAGCGCCAACGCCACCCTTAAGGAGCTTCCTTATTAAAGAAGAATCCATTGTTTTACCATGATCTCTTATAGTACCAAGAGCTCCCTCGTGTGCATTTAGTCTCGTGCCTCTCCTGTGAATACCAATTATTGGAAAGAATCCGGATTGTACGGTCCTACTGATATCACATGGTTAGCTGCTTGCTTCACCCATCTCAGGGGTCACAGACAGGATTCCTGTAAGTTTTTTATTGACTTTAACTTCTTCACGTTGCCACTTGTTTTCCTCTCCAAGCAGCGTCAGCCCCTCCCAGGTATCCCAATATTGACCAGTCCTGAGGAGACCTGACATCCCAATACGGGTTGAAACTTCGTCGACAACTATAAAGAGGCAGACTTTCCACAATAGTTGCTTATAATCTACAACTATTGTATTCCTACCGTTTACAATTAATTAGGTTGCCTCTTTTTGAAACCCAATGTAAACTAGAAACCTCCGGTTTTTTATACACTATCACTTAGCACTTTAGTGTTATAGGTTCTTCTTTACTCACTTGGGACACACTCTCACATTGTTACTATTTGTATGTATTTAATGCTGTTGATACTGTGTACAATTTATGTATGAATACTTACATAAAAAATGCAAATTGAAAATGATATTCTCTACGTGTGTATGTAGCCTCCTTCTTATACATCCCACACACCACCCAAACATTGCCATTTTGCCTAAACCATATCATAAGGAATACATATTTATCCACAGGAGCCGTTGTTGTTTTCATAAGTTTTGAAAACAATGCAGCAGATTTTAAAATGAATTATTTTGCGAATAGGTAGCCAGTGAAGTTTGTGTAGCAGGGGAAGTGAGGGAGCACGATAAGGTGCACTGGTTACCTAACGAGTAGCTGTGTTCTGTACCACCTGAAGACTTTGCAGGGCAGATTCCTTGGCGGAGATCAGCAAAGCATTGCTGAAATCCAAAGGACTAAGTACCAGGGAATGGATCAGGGCTTTATGTGTAGATGCAGGGAGGAAATGGAAGACCTTTCTAAGGAGGCTAAGGGCATGAAATCAAGCTCTTTTTGGTATGTTTAGGTCATTATCTATTAGTACCCCAAGATTTTTAATTACTGCCTTGGGAGATGGTGCTGGAACTAATTCTTCTGGCCACCAGTGAGGAGACCAGCTGGTGACAGCATCCTTGAAAAGCATTATTTCCGTCTTTCCTGCGTTCAACTGCTAGAAATTACTGCTCATCCAAGATGTTACAGCTTTCAAACCTTCCGCGAACATGCTTTGGATGTTAGGAGTATTATACTTGTAAGAAAGAAGAAGTTGAGTGTCGTCCGCGTAGGAGATCGGGGTAAACCTGATCTTCCTAAGGAGTGCTGAAAGGGGGCGACGTACACATTAAACAAATATGGACTCAAACAGGAGCCCTGTGGTGCCCCTTTGGTTACTGGGGTAGTCTTGGAATTAAATGGGCCAATAATCACTGTTTGGGTCCTGTCTTTGAGAATTTCCTGTAGCCAGTCCAAAGCTGAATTCTGGATGCCCATAGAGCGCAATCTGTCCAGCAGGATCTGATGTGAGATGGTGTCAAATGCTGCGGACAGGTCAAGCAGTATGAGAATTACTGCTTACCTAGCGTACGCCAGCACACGAATGTCATCTGTTACATTAACCAGGGCTAGTTCAGTACTATGCCTGAGGCGGAATCCTGACTTAGAAAGGTCCAGACAGTTGGAAGTATCTATAAATGCAGAAAGATGGATGTTAATGTGCTTTTCCAGCAATTTGCTATAAAGCGGAAGCAGTGAAACGGGGCAGTAGTTGGTTATTTTGGTGGGAGACAATTTAGGATTTTTCCTGATGGGCATGATTTGAGCATCCTTCCATTCTTTAGAAAGTTTACCATCTTTGATAGAGCAGTTAAGGATAGAGCAGAGAGGCTCTGCCAATTGGACTGCAAGTTTTTTAGCAGTTTTACCAGGAATTAGATCTTTAGAAGAACCTGATTAGGCAGATTTTAGAAGAGGAACAGTATCCTGGATGGTAAGCAAAGGAAATTATTTTAAAGTGAACTGTCTTGAATAACCTGGGGCAGGGTCAATCATCAGATTATTATTGATGTTGGTAATGGAGGATGTTATCTTATTATAAATATCCTCTATTTTTTGTGAAAAATGATCAGCTATATTGTCACAGAGTAATTGAGTAGGTTCTGTGAGAAGTTGGCCTGATATATGATGCTCACTAGTTCTACTGATCACCTTGTATCAGTCCAAACAACCCTTATGGTGATTGGTTGTAAGTCAACCTTATAGACCAGCTATCCTAATGGTAGCATAGACAAAGCAGTCTTAGGCTAAACTCTTTTGGCATGTGAAGCCAGCTGTTTTACCACATATAACCCCTTGAATACCAAATGAAAGGATTTCACACAGGTTGTTATGAAAATAAACAAGATACTCATTAACTAACATACACCTCTGAACTCTTTATGAGGTCAGAGGGCTAAGCATATGACAAGACACTTAGGAAAAATACGTTAAGTTGCACAAGTTACAATGTTGCCCTAGGGGCGCAACAAACCATATACTAAGTGAATGGTATAAGGAAATCGATGGAAGGAATGGAGCTGTCCAGAGGCTGTAGGATCACTGGGACTACACTACCCTAACCTTAGGTAAGTAATAGGAGGCCCACGGAACACATGTGCAGAGTGTGAACTCACACGCAAGATGCGTACAAAAGTCAATGGACAGTACAAATTACGAAAAGGTAAGTAAAAGACAGTTCCGACTAGCTAGGACTAAAACGACTGGAAATCTGGACACTGGGAGAGTCAATCTACCCTTGAGCACCGAAATGCTCTTGTGACCTCACCCACGGGCTGCGGGTGCATAGGTGTGAAAGTGTGTCGGGTTTCCGCGTTGAAGTCTATGGAGCCTTCAAGAAAGATGCTGCAGGTGACCAGGAGGAAGCTGTCCGGACTGATCCAAGGGTGGATCAAGGAAGATGAAGACCTGAAAGCAGAGGGGACAATGTTCAAAGTCACTAGCCAGTGACTGGAGTGTAACCAGGAAGGAACCAGATGATGTTGTAGCGATCAGGTGAAGAGTGGACGCTTGACTCTGCAGCCACGTGGACCAGGAGGCGTCTTCAATGAACAGGATGGAGGCACAAGCTGTCCCACGCAAGCTCTCGCTGTCAGCAGTGTTGGTTCCGGATTCAGCATCAACAGGCCTTGGCAAAGGCAACCCACGCGGTGAGTGGAAAAGGCGGCTGGTGCGGACCTGGAGGGTCCGGGGTACTTCTATTTCATAGGGAAGCAAGGGCCAGTCTGGAGCAACCAGACCAGCGGTGTTGATGTCGTGGATCGTCGTCTAGGAGGCCACTAGCCAGCCGGCAAATGACCAGACAACGTTCGAGCAGCAATCAAGCAGAAGGGCCCCACGCAGATCTCATGGAGGCTGGAGGGCTGATCTTCGGTACAGGACCTGCTCGGGGCTGGGGCTTCTCAATTCCCAAAGCACTTACTCAAGGATGCCTTGGAAGTCATGCTGGAAGCCAAGTGCAGTTTCTTCAAGATGGCCGGTCACACGTGTCTCGTCGCACCCATGGATCTCAGCTGTGCTGCAGATGAAGGTAGAGGTCGGAGAGGTCTTGGAATCCGGGTCTCGTCGGGCTCTGAACTCTGGATCCTCGAGGGAAGACGACAAAGTGAAGCCACTGGACGCTTGATAGTGCCTGCTTGTGCAGGGTGGTCACTCCTTAGCCACAAGGGAGATTTCTTCAGTCTTCTGTGGAGCAGAACGTTGAAGTCCAGAGTTTCTTCTTGTAGAGTTTCAAATCAGGATTAATCTAATCTGGAATGTGACCAGCTCCTACCTTTATTCCGCTAAAGGGGGCTGTACTATCACTAGGTCCCTCCTATGGGTGGGACCAGGAAGGGGGGTGGTTACACCCCCTATCCTTTGTCCGGTTTCACACTAGAGCTGGGGCTGGAGTGCCCCAGCAACTGGTTTGAGCCGGAGTTTGCACAGGACACCTTGTGTGCCCCGGGCATGTCTCATTCCTTTCAGGCCTGTCCTACCCAATACACAAAATCCTGCCTGGGGTGGTGCTAGCACCTCCCAAGGCAGGAAACCCTTTGTCCAAGCCTCCCTCGCTGGAAGGACTCCCAGCAGCAGGAGGTCAGACTTGTGTCTGTGGTGGCAGCATCCATTTTGTGATGCTGAGGCTCGAGTTAACTTTAACCGGGATTCGCAGTTACATACATGTCGTGTCCCTCTAGAAGGGTGGAATGCTACCCCACGTCGCCAGAATTGGTGAAGGGGTAGTATTCCAATTCGTATGACACCTTACTCAACATGTTTTGATAATGCTATACCAAAGTTAGCAATAACCATGAGGATTATAATGCACTTAAGAGTATATGGTATAGCGTTATCATGGAAACAGCTAAAGGACTTGGTTCCGAAAGCTGCAGACAGGCTCAGCTCATGCTAGAGCTCCATCTCACATAATTCCAAGCACTCTGCCTCCAGGATTGTTAAGAATTTATACAGCGCACGTTCACCCAAGGGTTTCATGGCTCTAACCGATATATTCTGGGAAACTACCACTGAAAGGCTGAAGGAGGACTAAGCCAATGCATGGACAAACAACCATGTCTTGAGAAGTAGCCTAAACTGAAGGAGAGTGAGACAGGAGCGGATTTCTAAGGTGAGGGAGTTCCACAGTTTAGTGGCAAGCGTTGCAACCCTGCGTCCTCCCTTACGTTGGAATTTATAACGAGGGACGGTCAAGAGGATTTGTGATGCAGAATGCAGGTAGCGCGGAGGAGTATACTTGGGCAAAAGTTCTTGAATGAATTTGAGGCTGCGTGTGTGCAGGGACTTAAACGTCATGCAAGCAGGTTTAAAGAGTGTGCGCTGTGTAATAGGAAGCCAATGGAGTTGCTTCAACAACGGTCTTGCAGATTGCGAGCGCGGGAGACGATAAATGAGTCTGGCTGCCTGATTTTGAGCCATCTGAAGGCGTTTACTGAGGGCAGCGGTAAGGCCCAGGCAGATGGCGTTTGCGTAGTCTAGGTGTGAAAGCACCAAGGCCATCACAACCTGGGTCAAAGCGGGCTGGGTGAGCATCCGGCTGATCTTCTTAATTTCCGGAGCTGGAAGAAACACGATGATACCACTGAGTTGACTCGTTTTAGTGATAATTCTTCATCAATCAGTACCCCTAGGCTTTTGACAGAGCTGGATGAGTTAGAGGGAAGGCCCAGATTGGGAGGCCAATAATGTGGTCTCCAGAGGAGCATACTTTTACCAAAAAGAACCAGTTCTGTCTTCTCTGGATTCAGTTTCAATTGGTTGCTGTTCATCCACTGGCATATAAAGAGCATGGTGGACTGAAATTGATGGACAGATTCTGGGGAGTCATCGATAGTAAAAGTGAGTTGCAGATCGTCTGCGTAATTAGAAGTAGTGACTTTAAAAGTATTTAGGGAGTGAAACAAGGGAAGCATATAAATGTTAAACAAGATGGGTGATAAAGAAGAGCCCCGGGGGACCCCACAGGTGGTGTAAAGTTTAGAGGATGAGAAAGGCGGCAGGCTGACTGCTTGCGAACGGTCACAAAGAAAGGACCTAATCCAGTCGTGCGCAGGGCTGCAGATGCCGGCTAGTATGACACGGTCGTGAAGGATGTCATGGTCGACCGTGTCAAACGCAGCCGACCGATCGAGCAAGACCAGTGCCTGAGGAGTGCCCAAGTCTGCGTTATGGCGTAAGGAGACCAGGACTGCTGTAATGACCGCTTCAGTTGAATGAGCCGGACGAAATCCGGCTTGTGCAGAGTCCAAGATGTTGAACTGTTCAATAAAGCTGGATATTGAGATGTTACGTGGGCTTCCAATACTTTGGCCAGATATGGCAGCAGACAGATTGGCCTGTAGTTCGATAGAATAGTGAATTCCACACCTGATTTTTTTTCGCAGGGGCATTACCACTGCCTCCTTAAATGAGTTAGGCACCACACCTTGAGTCAGAGAGGAGTTAAAAAGACCCAGTATGGGAGAAGGAAAGGCAGTAATTACATTTTTAAGACATGAGCAATCTCGTGGGGAGCCCGACTTGATTCTAGCCATGAGAGCAAGCAAGGACGGAGCGTCAAAAAGGGGGAAGTGATCAAGGGAAGGTTTGCTGGGAATGTAAGTGAAATCAGGGGGGGCAGGAAAGGTAACTGGGATACTAGACTTAATAAGTGTAATTTTATCCAGGAAGTACTGGTTGAGGGTATTACAAAATTCTTGTGTAGCTATAAGTTTGGGCTGAGTTCTTGCAGGATTCGAAAGCTTATCGACGATGGAAAAAATGTCCTTTGATTTATTATTGGACATTTCAATTGCATTAGAGAAAAATTCTGATTTTGCTAGAAAAATGGCATTCATGTAGGCAGAATGGGCAGCCACATAGTCGGTCTTTCCGAGAGAGTCATAGTTCGTTCTCCACTCATGCTCCTTTTGACGAACAATTCGTTTTTTTGCCCTAAGGTCTGGAGAGAACCACTTGTGAGCGTCGGATTGGCGCAGGGTCTTCAGTTTTTTCAGTGGGGCGTATATTTTGCTTGCTTTAGTGAGCCATTCAGAAATATTAGCTGCAGATTGGTTAAGATCAGTATTACATGCCCCAAAAAGGCTGGCGTGTCGAGAGAGCCCCACTTCCTAATAAAGCCTTCTCTGGTGTCTAAATTTACTGTGGGTTTAGAAACGGAGATGTGAAATTGGATCAGAAAATGGTCAGACCATATGCATGGAGAGATAATACTGGGTGAGATGCTAAGATTGGAACTCCACATCTGATCCAACGTGTGCCCTTTAGTGTGGGTCACAGTATTGATATGATGGCAAAAGTTGAGCCCTGTAAGAAGATCCATGAGCTCACTTGCCAAAGGGCCGACAGACACACTATTGAGCCAGTAGTTAAAGTCGCCGATAAGTAGAATCTTAGTATGGTTAGTGACTATTGTGGCCAGCTGGTCACACAGAGAGAACGGAAATGTGGGCATGCTCTGAGGAGGCCTATAGAGTAATACACAGATAAGTGGGCTCACCCTGGAGTTGAGTCTAATAACCATATTGTCGACTGCGGGGAGGTCGAAGGACATCAATTTGGAAAATGCGAGATATTTACTGATGATGGCAGCTACTCCCCCAACCGTTTTACCTGGTGCCCGATCTACCTGTAGGATGTAGTAGCTGTCAGGGAGTGCTGCTAATATATCTGGGGATGAATCAATGTTGAGCCATGTCTCCGTAAGAAGGAAAATGTCTGGCTTTTGACAGGCAAGTAGGAGAAAGATATCCAATTGATGTTTTACTAATGATCTAGTATTGAGTTAGAAAATTGTTAATTGTTGAGTTTCAGCTGGGGTAGAGCTGGGTCGTGTAAGTCTATTGCACGGATCTGCTAAAGGTTGAAAAAATGTCTAATTGTGTAAGATGTCTAACAGTGGATGAACAGAGGGGGCCAGCGGTGCTACGAATGTTGGACAGGCATTCAGATGAATAAGTCAACGGTAATGCAGAGGAAATGGCCCCAAGCCCCGGCCTGGTGCGGACGGGCGCAGAAGGGCTTGCCTTTGGCGTGTCCGCTGCGTGGCCGGTGGGGATGCACATTTTATGCTAATAGGAGCTGGTGTAATGAGAGCTGCAGCACCAACCCTGGGCTACCCCCAAGATGGCGGATGCCCTGCCAATCCCTGTGACAGCGCCCAATCGGCTGCACGGGGGGAGCAGGTTGTGAAAGGAGGACAGGGAGGGTAGGTGCCCAAAAGTGCAAGTTCAATATTCTATTTAAAAGCACAACAATTTAAAATTTAAAACAAACACACGTTGCTCCAGGCTTCCGCCTCAGGAGTGTACCGGCAGTCTATCAGTAATGCACGCGAGCTACAGTGCGCAACTTATATACTGGGTTTGGGGAGCAGGTGTATTGAGAGCTGCAGCGCCAACCCAGGGCTACCCCCAAGATGACAGATCCCCTGCCAATCCCGGTGACAGTGCCCAATCGGCTGCACAGTTAGAGCAGGTCGTGAAAGGAGGACAGGGAGGGTAGGTGCCTAAAAGTGCAAGTTCAATATTCTATTTAAAAGCACAACAATTTAAAATTTAAAACAAACACATGTTGCTCCCGGCTTCCGCCTCAGGAGTTTTCCGGAAGTCTATCAGTAAGGTTGACATGATACAGTGTCCTTGGGTTTAAAATTAATGATTAAACATGCTTTGACAAAGCTAATAAGCCTGCGTTTTTTTAAGGGAAGACCATTTTCTTCAGTGAGTGAGTGTGTGAACTAAGAGTGAGTTAATTAGCAGAATGAGTCATTGATGGATTGATGAGGGAGGGACTGGATGAATCTGTGAGTGAGTGAGTGAGTAAGATGCATGGGTGGATAACTGCTCAGTATGCACATGAATGAAATAATAAATTATCAATTAAAGGCCCTGAATTGATGAATGGACAATGGCTACCATGAGAAATAAAAGTAGAAATTCCAGAAGTAATGCAACCCTTGCCGGTACATTCTACAAGAAAGTCAAGCACTGGTAGCCATAAAACATGCGTGATGCAAATCCTCAGGTCTCTTCATACCTGCAAGGACGGCACAGCTTGAGCTTGAGGTTTGAGAATTGCTACATGAAGACAGAGACAAAAACACATAGAAAAAAATCACAAATATATCTTCACCACACATGCTTTTCGTTGTAGTCAAGTATGGTAAAGTCATATTAATAGTAAAAATTGAACAGGTTAGTATAAAAGTCATGTATGGTAAAGGCATATGTGTGGTAAAATTTAAACAGGTAAGTATAGCCCATATACAAATATATGGGCTATACTTACCTGTTAATGCCATATGCCCTTATCATACATGATTTTTCAATGAAAAGCATGTGTGGTAAAGGCATATTTGTGGTAAAGATTTTGCTTGGTAAATGCATGTGTGATAAAGACGGATGCGTTGTAAGGACAGCGTGGTAAAGGCATGCGTGCTAATGGCATGTGTGATTCTATCATACAAACTTCAGATCTTTGTTAAATATGCATGGCTGGATAGAGTTGGAATAATGAAATATCTGAAGACAAAATCAAAGTGGGAGTTCATTGGGAAATATCAAAAGGAGATAAACAATTCATTAGAGAAATTGGAAGAGGAAATAAAATTGAGAAAACAGAGGAAATATGCCATGATGTGTATGATCTAGGTCGCATCCTCACATTTGGCAGATGTTTTGATAACTTATATCGAGAAAGTAAGGAAGAATACCCAAACAGCTGAATTCAATGTAAGCATACTGTCTCTGATAGGGTTTCTGAAACTATTTGGGACAGTGACACCCACGGACCGGAGATGGGAGTACTTATGAAAAAGAGTGGAAAAGATCGGCTGGTTAGATGAACTGTGCCTCCTGTACATTGGGCAAAAGGTAACTCATTCATGTGGAAATGGAGGAGAAATGCAAGGTTGATGTGGAGGATCCAGAGGAAGAGGTGCCAGTGCAGAAGACAAGAGATAAAAACCACCCCAAAGGTGACGTGGCTTGGCGGTGGCGACAATGGACGCCTGTTAGCGGAGCTCTGTGGCGATTTGGGAGGGTTGTTGATTCAGAGCCGCATACCTCTCTGAATTGGAGTCCATTTCAGCATGAAGTCTTAGGACTCCAGAAACGTGGTTCGCATGGGAGGTCAATGGAAAATTGTTGTTTCACAGAGAATCGCGCCCGCCATTTTGTCTAACTGCCGCCCAGTTTCTCTCAGACACACAGAGCGGCGTTTATTGTTTCTGATACCATAAATGCTGACTGAGACATCCATTTTTAGAATGAATTACAATGCAACTACAATATTGCAGATTTTACTATTTCTTACCGATTTCCTGTGCTACTACTCATCTGTATTTTATACAATGACTGATTTGGTTGCTTGGCTCAAATTTTTCATTACTATGTAGCTTTGGGTGTGTTTTTCCCCTTTTAAGCTTCATATCTGTTTCTCTTAATGCAGCAGTTTTGAATATCTTTACTCTGACCATGTCTTATATCATTATAAAAGAGCCTAATTGAGGTTGCTTTCACTTGTTTATGGGGAGAACGAAGTCTATACATCGCACACCCATCACTTCTTCTCCATCATTACCTCTGGAGGATTATAACCTCTTTAACATCCTTCAGGCAGGGATGGAGGACTCTGCCTGTAATACGTTACCTCCTTCAGTAGAAACCATGTCATCATCATCAAATATTCCACTTTCAAATGCCAAACATGCATCTAAAGGAATTACCTCCTCTTCGCTTGTATCTGGAAAATGCATAAAAAAGACCCTCCTTTGCCTGTCACTTCTCTTCCACCTACCTCCATGGATTTGCCACTTGAGGAGATTCAAGCCATTCAACCAGATATAGAGGAATCTAATAAATGTCTTCAAAATCTAGAAGATAAATGGTCATGCATGGAGAATAAATTAGAACAAATGGAACAACATATAGACTCTTTTCAAGCCGTGGAGATCAAGGTTCCCCCTAAGCAATTGGAAATTACTCACCTCAAAAAGCAAGCGGAAAATATTGAAAATCAAAACAGTCGTATCAATTTACTTATATATGGTTTGGCAGAAAGTTTAGAAGGTCACGATCCTATCTTGTTCTTTAAGTCTTTTCTTCCAAAGATTCTTGACCTCCCAGGCAATCAAGTACTAAATATTCAAAGAGCTCATCACTTGGGTGGTGATCCTCGTGCTTCAACTTCCTCTACCAAACCAAGAGGTGTTATAATCTACTTTCTGGAATTTTCTGACTTATTGAAAGTCATTTAAAGCCAAATTCAGGGGTGAAGTTTCCTGGCATGAGCAGTTGTCATCAAGAAGCCGTGACGGAGGAAGAGGGCAGCCCGGGGACGCCGCAGCTCATCTAAGGCATTTTAATACTTTATATCATGTTTTTTAAGCTTGTATAATAATTGTTAATAGGGCGGGTGGGAGGCAGGTGGCACGTAGCAGAGCTACGAGGAGTGTGCAGAGTTTTTTTTAAACTCCGTGGTGCTCCACGTACCTCCACTATGCCCACTACGCCCAGGGATATTACAAGGATGATTATTTAGTAGTTGGTGAAGATTGTAACATAGTTTTTGACCCCATCATTTACCGAAATTCTAAATCTACATTCCTTCCTTCCCATATGCACTCTCAATTTACATCTGCTATTCAACAAAGATCTTTAGTGGGTGCTTATGGATTATGTAATCTCATGCTTTTAGACTACACATTCTTCTCCCCTGAACATCTTTCCCAATCTCGACTGGACTATCTGTTCCTTTCTACATTGCTTACATAGGTGAACAGCCATGACAACAAGGGGATTACCCCGCACTGCCATTACAATGCAGGAATTACAAAGAGAGTTGTTACAACGACTTTCGCTGGAGGGTGCTCTTGGATAGGGAATAGTTTAATTTTCTATCCAACTCCTTCCCTACTGTCAACGTGGGCTGGAGTTGGAATAGAAAATTAAACTATTCCACTATCCAGCGCCCTCCAGCGAAAGTCGTTGCAATGACTTTCGTTGTAATTCCTGCGTTGTAATGGCACGCGTGGTAATACCACGAGTTGTCATGTCATACAACCCTTACACAATATATTACTAATTCCAGTATAGTATCCATACTAATTTTGGATCATACACTAGTCATTTTGGACTTGGATCTTTTTCCACCTACTCGAGGTACTAGAAGGTGAAGATTTATTCATTCCCTTTTATTGGACCCCAACTTTACTCAAAGTTTTGAGTCCTTTGCAATACCTTTTTTCTTGAGAATGAGTACTTGACCATCTCTTTTCAGATTATATGGTACACTTTTATAGCTACCTCGATGGATTTCATTATCTCCTTTGTATCTCATAAAAAGAAAGCATTGCTCAATCAATTGAAATCACTTACAGCTACTTGGAGAGGAAAACAAGTGGCACCGTGAGGAAGTAGTGAAAGCCAATAAAAAACTTACAGGAATCCCATCCGGGACCCCTGAGAAGGGGTCGTGGTCATCGCACCGACAGGAGAGGAGATGTTGAAGAGACCCCAGACGGTTACCGTGCTTCATTGCAGCGCCAACGCCACCCTTAAGGAGCTTCCTTATTAAAGAAGAATCCATTGTTTTACCATGATCTCTTATAGTACCAAGAGCTCCCTTGTGTGCATTTAGTCTCTCGCCTCTCCTGTGAATACCAATTATTGGAAAGAATCCGGATTGTACGGTCCTACTGATATCACATGGTTAGCTGCTTGCTTCACCCTTCTCAGGGGTCACAGACGGGTTTCCTGTAAGTTTTATATTGGCTTTAACTTCTTCACGGTGCCACTTGTTTTCCTCTCCAAGCAGCGTCAGCCCCTCCCAGGTGTCCCAACATTGACCAGTCCTGAGGAGACCTGACATCCCAATACGGGTCGAAACGTCGTCGACAACTATAAAGAGGCAGACTTTCCACAATAGTTGCTTATACTCTCCAATTATTGTATTCCTACCGTTTACAATTAATTAGGTTGCCTCTTTTTGAAACCCAATGTAAACTAGAAACCTCCGGTTTTTTATACACTATTACTTAGCACTTTAGTGTTATAGGTTCTTCTTTACTCACTTGGGACACACTCTCACATTGTTACTATTTGTATGTATTTAATGCTGTTGATACTGTGTACAATTTATGAATGAATACTTACATAAAAAATGCAAATTGAAAATGATATTCTCTACGTGTGTATGTAGCCTCCTTCTTATACATCCCACACACCACCCAAACATTGCCATTTTGCCTAAACCATATCATAAGGAATACATATTTATCCACAGGAGCCGTTGTTGTTTTCATAAGTTTTGAAAACAAAGCAGCAGATTTTAAAATGAATTCTTTTGCGAATAGGTAGCCAGTGAAGTTTGTGTAGCAGGGGAAGTGAGGGAGCACGATAAGGTGCACTGGTTACCTAACGAGTAGCTGTGTTCTGTACCACCTGAAGACTTTGCAAGGCAGATTCCTTGGCGGAGATCAGCAAAGCATTGCTGAAATCCAAAGGACTAAGTACCAGGGAATGGATCAGGGCTTTACCTGTAGATGCAGGGAGGAAATGGAAGACCTTTCTAAGGAGGCTAAGGGCATGAAAGCAAGCTCTTTTTGGTATGTTTAGGTCATTATCTATTAGTACCCCAAGATTTTTAACTACTGCCTTGAGAGATGGTGCTGGAACTAATTCTTCTGGCCACCAGTGAGGAGACCAGCTGGTGACAGCATCCTTGAAAAGCATTATTTCCGTCTTTCCTGCGTTCAACTGCTAGAAATTACTGCTCATCCAAGATGTTACAGCTTTCATACCTTCCGCGAACATGCTTTGGATGTTAGGAGTATCATTCTTGTAAGAAAGAAGAAGTTGAGTGTCGTCCGCGTAGGAGATCGGGGTAAACCTGATCTTCCTAAGGAGTGCTGAAAGGGGGCGATGTACACATTAAACAAATATGGACTCAAACAGGAGCCCTGTGGTGCCCCTTTGGTTACTGGGGTAGTCTTGGAATTAAATGGGCCAATATTCACTGTTTGGATCCTGTCTTTGAGGAAGTCCTGTAGCCAATCCAAAGCTGAATTCTGGATGCCCATAGAGTGCAATCTGTCCAGCAGGATCTGATGTGAGATGGTGTCAAATGCTGCGGACAGGTCAAGCAGTATGAGAATTACTGCTTACCTAGCGTCCGCCAGCACACGAATGTCATCTGTTACATTAACCAGGGCTAGTTCAGTACTATGCCTGGGGCGGAATCCTGACTGAGAAAGGTCCAGACAGTTGGAAGTATCTATAAATGCAGAAAGATGGATGTTAATGTGCTTTTCCAGCAATTTGCTATAAAGGGGAAGCAGTGAAATGGGGCAGTAGTTGGTTATTTCGGTGGGAGACAATTTAGGATTTTTCCTGATGGGCATGATCTGAGCATCCTTCCATTCTTTAGAAAGTTTACCATCTTTGATAGAGCAGTTAAGGATAGAGCAGAGAGGCTCTGCCAATTGGACTGCAAGTTTTTTAACAGTTTTACCAGGAATTAGATCTTTAGAAGAACCTGATTAGGCAGATTTTAGAAGAGGAACAGTATCCTGGATGGTAAGCAAAGGAAATTATTTTAAAGTGAATTGTCTTGAATAACATGGGGCAGGGTCAATCATCAGATTATGATTGATGTTGGTAATGGAGGATGTTATCTTATTATAAATATCCTCTATTTTTTGTGAAAAATGATCAGCTATATTGTCACAGAGTAACTGAGTAGGTTCTGTGAGAAGTTGGCCTGATATATGATGCTCACTAGTTCTACTGATCACCTTGTATCAGTCCAAACAACCCTTATGGTGATTGGTTGTAAGTCAACCTTATAGACCAGCTATCCTAATGGTAGCATAGACAAAGCAGTCTTAGGCTAAACTCTTTTGGCATGTGAAGCCAGCTGTTTTACCACATATAACCCCTTGAATACCAAATGAAAGGATTTCACACAGGTTGTTATGAAAATAAACAAGATATTCATTAACTAACATACACCTCTGAACTCTTTATGAGGTCAGAGGGCTAAGCATATGACAAGACACTTAGGAAAAATACGTTAAGTTGCACAAGTTACAATGTTGCCCTAGGAGCGCAACAAACCATATACTAAGTAAATGGTATAAGGAAATCGATGGAAGGAATGGAGCTGTCCAGAGGCTGTAGGATCACTGGGACTACACTACCCTAACCTTAGGTAAGTAATAGGAGGCCCACGGAACGCATGTGCAGAGTGTGAACTCGCACGCGAGATGCGTACAAAAGTCAATGGACAGTACAAATTACGAAAAGGTAAGTAATAGACAGTTCCAACTAGCTAGGACTAAAACGACTGGAAATCTAGACACTGGGAGAGTCAATCTACCCTTGAGCACCGAAATGCACTTGTGACCTCACCCACGGGCTGCGGGTGCATAGGTGTGAAAGTGTGTCGGGTTTCCGCGTTGAAGTCTATGGAGCCTTGAAGAAAGATGCTGCAGGTGACCAGGAGGAAGCTGTCCGGACTGATCCAAGGGTGGATCAAGGAAGATGAAGACCTGAAAGCAGAGGGGACAATGTTCAAAGTCACTAGCCAGTGACTGGAGTGGAACCAGGAAGGAACCAGATGATGTTGTAGCGATCAGGTGAAGAGTGGACGCTTGACTCTGCAGCCACGTGGACCAGGAGGCGTCTTCGATGACCAGGATGGAGGCACAAGCTGTCCCACGCAAGCTCTCGCTGTCGGCAGTGTTGGTTCCGGATTCGGCATCAACAGGCCTTGGCAAAGGCAACCCACGCGGTGAGTGGAAAAGGCGGCTGGTGCAGACCAGGAGGGTCCGGGGTACTTCTATTTCATAGGGAAGCAAGGGCCAGTCTGGAGCAACCAGACCAGTGGTGTTGATGTCGTGGATAGTCATCTAGGAGGCCACTAGCCAGCCGGCAAATGACCAGCAATCAAGCAGAAGGGCCCCACGCAGATCTCATGGAGTCTGGAGGGCTGATCTTCAGTACAGGAGCTGCTCGGGGCTGGGGCTTCTCAATTCCCAAAGCACTTACTCAAGGATGCCTTGGAAGTCATGCTGGAAGCCAAGTGCAGTTTCTTCAAGATGGCCGGTCACACGTGTCTCGTCGCACCCACGGATCTCAGATGTGCTGCAGATGAAGGTAGAGGTCGGAGAGGTCTTGGAATCCGGGTCTGGTCGGGCTCTGAACTCTGGATCCTCGAGGGAAGACGACAAAGTGAAGCCACTGGACGCTTGATGGTGCCTGCTTGTGCAGGGTTGTCACTCCTTAGCCACAAGGGAGATTTCTTCAGTCTTCTGTGGAGCAGAACGTTGAAGTCCAGAGTTTCTTCTTGTAGAGTTTCAAATCAGGATTAATCTAATCTGGAATGGGACCAGCTCCTACCTTTATTCCGCTAAAGGGGGCTGTACTATCACTAGGTCCCTCCTATGGGTGGGACCAGGAAGGGGGGTGGTTACACCCCCTATCCTTTGTCCGGTTTCACACCAGAGCTGGGGCTGGAGTGCCCCATCAACTGGTTTGAGCCGGAGTATGCACAGGACACCTTGTGTGCCCCGGCATGTCTCATTCCTTTCAGGCCTGTCCTACCCAATACACAAAATCCTGTCTGGGGTGGTGCTAGCACCTCCCAAGGCAGGAAACCCTTTGTCCAAGCCTCCCTCGCTGGAAGCACTCCCAGCAGCAGGAGGTCAGACTTGTGTCTGTGGGGGCAGCATCCATTTTGTGATGCTGAGGCTCGAGTTAACTTTAACCGGGATTCGCAGTTACATACATGTCGTGTCCCTCTAGAAGGGTGGAATGCTACCCCCCGTCACCAGAATTGGTGAGGGGGTAGTATTCCAATTCGTATGACACCTTACTCGACATGTTTTGATAATGCTATACCAAAGTTAGCAATAACCACGAGGATTATAATGCACTTAAGAGTATATGGTATGCCGTTATCATGGAAACAGCTAAAGGACTTGGTTCTGAAAGCTGCAGACAGGCTCAGCTCATGCTAGAGCTCCATCTCACATAATTCCAAGCACTCTGCCTCCAGGATTGTTAAGGTCTGCCATAGTAGTGACTTATAGGAGTATATGTGTCCATTTTAGGGTTAGATATAGGTATACTATATCTATAGCAAAGGGTGATTGCACCACCTTGCCCCAGCTGATTGATCAGTCAGTTGTGTCAGATTTGGAAGGCCAGCTAGGGGTGGCATAATACATGCTGCAGCCCCTGGTAGGCCTTGGGTACACTTATGCCCTGGGTACCTATGGTACACTGTGCAAGGACATACAATAGTGGCCCAATACCAATTGGTAAATGCACCTAGGGTACATGGATGTCAATTTAGAGAGAGAACAGCTAGGCTGTGGTTCTGACGTTCAGGACGTGTTAAAGACATAACTGTCACTCCAAGTGTATTGTGGGAATGAACATCTAGACCGTCGAACTGCTAGGCGACTTCACGTAACGACGTGATTGGCATAGCGGCCATTTTATTTTATCGTACTTTTTCTTTTTCGTTTGGGACAGTTACCGAGTGAGCTGGACAAAAAGGTAACGTTTTCATTTAACATTTTACCTTATGAAACTTTTGTTTAGAAGCGTGGCTCCGTTTATGTTCTACACGAACAGTATAGAGTAGCGCTCACACTGGAAGTCGAAGCTATTGTATATACCGTTTATGTTTATGGTCTACACGAACAGTATGGAGTAACGCAAACTGGAAGTCCAAGCTATTGGGTACACAAGATTTATGTACATGTTTCCCAAACAACAGACTCGCATCACAAGATGGTTTATAATTTATCATATCTTCAATGGAAGTCGAGCTGCAAACATATCTCGCATGGAGACAGGATCGAAGGCAATCATCGATACACACCTCAAAACAGACACATGCGAGTCCTCACGGACATCTCCAACACTCAGCACTGCAGATATTCACCTCCTGTCGTTGCCTCAATTCGTTCCAGGTGAGGAAATAGGGAGGAAAAATCTTCGGTTTGCTTGTGGGTTTTTCTAATTGAATATTGTCGTGTAGGGTTGTTTATCTAGTCTTTTTTACCTCATCGCCAGTGTTTTAAAGATAATATTCAATCTTTAGTTGAATAGGTAATATTTATTAAAGACGAATAAAAATACAACCCTCACAAACTCCAATCAAGTCTCCAACTGCCAGAGAAGGTTTTAACAGAATCACACCAAATAGAATTAGAACATGAGCCACATCATGCATTACATACTGAACGCTCTGTGCAACATTATACATTACATGTTAAGTGTTCTCTGGAGACATTCTGAGATCAAGAATACACAACACAGTCATATTATACTTTCACTTTTAACTATCTCTCCTTCTGCTTCTCAATCATATAAACAGAAAACCTCTCTTTCGGACACTCAGATAAAAACAGAGGTATAGCTTTCTTTGGAATCTGACTTTCAGACCTTTTCTATTTCTGTTTGGAATACAATTTGCACAAAAATATGGAAAACTTCCAGGGCAGCTAATACTACTCATTGTTTTTCATCTACTATAGGTTTTTGTATACTCCTCTTTCCTTACATAAAATAAACACTACTCTTTCCTCTTCCTGGTGGACATGCAATGCTATTTCAGCAGATTTCAAACGTATTCTATTTGAATATTCCCATACCTATAACTTTTGGTTAAAGGTCTGGCAACAAATCAATAATATCATTCACACACAAACCCCTTTTCATTTTATTAATGTCTTCCTAGGTAGTGTAGCCGAAGATTGGGCTTTTCACTCAAGTAATTTTCACATTTTTGATTTACTTCTTGCAATTGCTTTTCAACAGATTACCAAGGCATGAAAGGATTGTACTAAGGTATCTTTCCAAGCCTGGTGGTATGGTGTATGTTACAATCACAGAGTAGATAGATAATTTGTTACTCCAGTGTTCTTCGCTAGCAAACAGGATCTCCTATGGTTACCCATCACTAATTTTCTAGATATGTTTGCAAATAAAACAGGTTTTCATGATCCTCGTATTGAAAAAGTGCCTAAACCCCCATTAATTATATTTTGTATTGAATTTATCATATTAAGCAATTGACTTTCTATTTCTTCTTACTCTCTGCTATTTAAATATTATTATACAGTGGTTATGTATAAGTTGGATATATATGATTGTCATTTTTTTTTCTATCCCTATTCCTTATCTAGTAATTTAAAATTTGTATATATATATGTATAGATTTTATCCTGTATGTATTTACAATGTATCCTTCTATTATAAATAAAATCCTTTCTTAACGCCTTAACCGCAGCAGCCATTCTCCCTCTGTGCGGGCGTTCTAATGGGTGGGCGGGGCTGCGACAGCCAACGGTCATTCGCAGCACTAGGGAGGGAGTGCTCCCATCGGTGCTGTGAATGAAGAAACCAGGGTACCATAGAACATGAGGAATTTATTTTTCTCAAATGCAAATTTCCTTGCCTGCCAATACTCTATTTATTTTCAAAGATTCACAAAGACAGAAACAATTCCCCATAAAGACCTATTGTGTCCTCCATAGGTAGACTTCTAGAGAACATCTTGAGTAATGTTGATCACTTTTTAAGGGCTTTTGTTGAGTCACTACTGTCATAGAAGCATGCCACCAAATATTTATTGAGGAGAATAGAAAGTAGCATGTGCAAGAAATATTATCTGCTGGTGACATTTTATATTCCCTGTAAGATCAATATGTTGCATTTCTCATAAAAATATGGTGATTGAAATCATTACATTTTACCTGGAAAATATTATTTTTATATTCAATGATATTATCTATGAAAAAACATGTGCACTGCGGTTAGCACCTGTATCACTCTTATCAATGCTAATGGGTTAGTGGGAAGAACAGGGGTCCATCGTGGTGGAGACTAGTCATAATATGAAATGTTTGGTAATTTGGCTGAGGTTTATAGAGGACTTGTTCATTATATGGAAAGGGTCTGATATGGTGGCTAGAATCTCTGTTAAAGTCTGGGTGAGAATACATTGTATCTAAAATTGACCTGTGAGATCTGCTGAAAGCAGCATACCTAATGCACTCAGTAGTCACTGGCAAACCTTGAAATGAATTATTCCATGTGGGGAGATGTTGAATTAGTACCACTGTGAATTTCCTAGAAATACAAAAATAAATTGTTGTCAGCTTTACCATGAGAGGATAACCAAAATGGGTTGTCAGCAGAGAAGTTTAGAGGGTCAACAGAAAGACCAGAGCTGCCACCCATTATGAGAGGGATATGGTTAATGGCAACATTAAAACAATGAGAGACATTTACTAACCACATACAACCAGAAATCACAGAACATACACACAATCCTTAATGTAACTGGGAAATATTGACCCGTGACAATGTGCAGGTCAATTTCATCATTGATAAGCCTAAGCCCCTAAATCACAGAAGTTCACTCAGAGATATGCTACATTCTGGTACACAATGACATTACTGACAAACAGACAGCATGTTTCTAAGTATAAATATTTTATTTGTATGTGTAATTTGTAAAATTTGTAAAAAAAAGTTAGAATATGAAGGAGTACCCAATTCCATTTGGATAAGATCACAGGGTCATAGAGCAGTTCCTCACCTGCAGCAATTAGTATGTCATTCATGTATTGACATGCACATTAACAAGAAGTATGCTGAAAGCATGATTCATTTGGTTACGAAAAAGTTCTTGGAGCATAAGAAGGCAATTAACAAAAAGGAGAGCCATTGCCCCCTGCTAATACGTAATGGACATTGGAGAGCCAAGACTTATGGCGCCCCTTGAGAGTTTTTACTGGCATTTTATTAAGTATATTGAAGTTTACTTTGCTGGATGATGTCATTAGTGATGTCATCAGTGTTGAAATTTGAGATGTCATGAGTGATGTCACTGAACATGTAATGAGTGATGTAATATGTGAAGTCATAAGCAGTGCATTGTAGTGGTGTATGTTATAATTAGCTCAGGTAACTATAACTGCTGAATTTCTATAGTTTTCTGTGTGTAAGACCTAAGCCTAGCTATGATGTACATGTAACATTTGGTGTTTCAGTGAATGTCTAAGGTTTTTTATTCTATTTCCTAACTAGAACTTTGATGTAACCTTTGTTTTTTTCTGTGAATTTCCATAGTTTTTTAAATGCTTTTTCCTAACTGTAATCTACATGTAACCTTTGCGTTTTAAGTGAATTTCAAGTTTTTTATAAATGTAAAATAGTATTTATTTAATTGGGCATGTGAGTGGGTGTGGGAGTGGCTGTGTTGGTCGGTGAGTGGGTGTGTTTTTTAGTTTTGTGGGCTTGTGTGGTTTTGTAGGAGTCTGAGTGGGTGTAAAGGTATATGAGTGGGTGTGTGAGTGGTTGTATTAGTTGTTTTGTCAGTCTGTGAGTGTGTGTGAGGGGCTGTGTGGGTCTGTGAGTGGGTATGTGAATGGTTTTGTGGGTCATCTGTTTTTTGGGTGAGTAAGTGGTTGTGTGGGCCTGTGAAGGGCTGTGTGAGTCTGAGTGGTGTTGCAGCTCTTTAGTTATGTTGGTGTGTAAGTGTGTGTGAATGGGTGTGTAATTGGGCTTCTGAGTCACTGTGTTGGTCTGTGAGTGTGTGAGTGGGTTTTTGGGTTTGTGAGTATGGGTGTGTGTGTTTGGCTGTGTGGGTCTGTAAATTGGTATGTGAGTATGTTTGTGGGTGTGTGAGTAGCTGTGTGGGTGTGAGAGTGGGTGTGTGAGTGGTTTTGTGTGTCTTTGAGTGGGTGTGTGAATGACTGTTTGGGTGTGTGAGTAGGTATGTGAATGGTTGCATGGGTGTGTAAGTGGGTGTGTGAGTGGGTGCATAATTGATTTGGTGAGTCTGTGAGTGGGTTTGTGTGTGAATGTATGGGTGTGTGAGTGGGTGTTGTCTATTTTTTTTTTTAATTGGGATCCAGATCCATCATGGAATCACCTGGGGAGGCTGCGCTGAGCACGGCAGTGCATCTACGGATTCTTGCACACAAAAAACATGTTTGGGCAATGAGGGATCACTCACAGACCCTTTCATCAGTTCCATGGGATCAGAATCCCTCTATCATGAACACCTATATCCTATTTCTGTTGTACAACCTCTCAATGCAAAAAATGGCAGCTGCAACTTTCTTTCAGGGTGCTACCAGCCAAGCATGGCACTGCTGTTGGCACATAGATCCATGGATTCCTGCGTCGCTCTGCATCTGTAGATATACATTAAACATTTTTCTTTACAACTCCAAAATTACTGAACAGATTTACACCAAATTCCAAAAGCACTCCTTCTGAACAAATGTAGTGGGAGCACCCTTTTTCTCAGCCCTCACTTGACGAATCACCCTCACGCTTTCCAGGCAGCAGGTGACGTGAGTGGTAAACTAGTTTTTGAAAATATCATGAAGATTCATCAAACAGCACCAAGGTTATTAGCAAAAGAAAAAAATGCTCTTCCTTTGGAAACAAGGTCCTAACTATACCTACCTTCTGTCAACTGCCAGTAGGGAATATATCTATCTATCTATGTCTCTAGCTATATATATATTCACTGACAAAACAACCAAAGATAACAGGGATGTTATAGTTATGAAACAGAACAGGGTTTTGTAAAGTGAAATCTGAGCTTAAGTATAATGTACCTGTAACCTTTCTTTTTTTTCAGTGAATTGTTTTTTTTTAACATTATTTCCTAACTATAACGTCCCTGTAACCTTTGTTTCTTTCAGTGAATTTCTAAGGTTTTTTAAAATTTATTTCCAAAATATAACGTCCCTGTACAAATAATAAAAATAAATCTTTAGATCCCACTGTACGTCCACGGGTCCGCAAACATAGTTTGACAGGACTACTACTCAATGGTTTTTAATTCCAATCTTTCAATCATGTGGGCTAAATCAATCCACAATCCAGAATCAGTGAATTTGCACAAAAAAATTTCTGAAATTATTTTAAATATGTATATCCCTCCATTTTTATTAATGACATCAGTGTGAACATATGTATATATATAACTACATGTGTGGTGTCCTATATCAGTCTTTCAAGGAAGTTACTAATTTTACAAATTACGCATTCCCAAAACCTGTTGAAGATGAGGAGGAAGATAAACCACCTCCCAGAAAACAAAGTGTTGTGTGAAATCACTTTACAATACGTTAAGGAGAAAAGAAGGTTTAGGCCACTTATGTGTAGTGAAATATTTGCGGTAAGCAGTCATACATAGGCACTTCAAAGAAGTATTCACAAGTGACTAGTTCCATTTGGAAGTGCTTAAAGATCATTCACAAGTGGCTCTACAACCGCATGATGGAGGAGAAAGTGGGTGGAGAAGGACACTGCACCGCTAAACCAGCCTTGAGAGAACAATTATCACCTACAGTCATCACTCTATCAGCTGCCTGTGAAGAACTAAGTGACATTGTTATTCACTGTGAGAAGTGCCAAATGCTTGTCGCCATACAAAATTCTTCTGTGAGTGCATTCTTGAATACAATAAAGAAGCATTTCTGTACGTTTTTTTTTTGCTTCCATTTACAACTGAACTATTTTTGAAGAGTTAAGCCAGTTGCGTCTTTGTATTTCCCTTACCTTATCCCTTTTACTACTCTGTTTACATTTTGGGTAAAAAACAGTGTGCCAGTGTGCCCCTGGGTGTCTTATTTGATGCATTAGTGTGCCTGTGTCTGCATTAGTGTATGCCTGGGGGTGTTAGTGTCTACATTGGTATGTCCTTGATGGTGTCAGTGTATGTGTCAGTGTGTGCCTGGTTATCTTTTTGCATACATTAGAGTTTGACACTTTGAAACCTTGTCCACCATTCAGTTCATTTGACTGAAAATGTGAGAGAAGTAAGGGAGCACCTTGGACTGATTGCTACACAGATAATAGATAAGACAGTAAGCCATTGGCCTGTTGGTGTTGTCCTCAATTGTTATTGTCTGTTGTGTTCAATGCCTCTATTGGTCATCCTAGGTTACACACTTCTCCCAGGGAATTGTATCTAGACATTCTTGGGCAGTTCTGTCACCATATGGTCACAGCAGGTAATTCAGACCAAGTACAGCTATTGTACCTCCACCATCCTTTCTTATGTTACCAGGAGAGCCTTCTGTTGAGGAATGGCTTGATTGTTTTGAAAATTATCTGCTTGCATTAGTTGGGGCCAGGTTTCCGGCCTTAAGAAAAAAAAATTGTTGTTAGGATCTTTGGGTGAAGAAGGCCACATGTTTTCAAATACCTGCCGTCTGTAGGAAATGCACAAGGAGGTCCTATGGAGGATGTCCACAAGGAAGCAGTATTACTATTAGAAAGCAGATTTGCAAAGCAAGTTAATTTGGTGATGGGCCGTCACAAATTTTTCACACAGCCACAATGCACCAATGAGTCTGCTAAATGTCAATTCGGTCCAATGACTGAAGAAATTATCAGGGATCAGTTATTTGGAGAGTGTAACAGTAATAAAATACAAGAGAGATTGTGGGCAGCAAGCAATCCCACATTCAGAGCTGCAATTTTTATTGGCAACGTTGTAGAGGAATCTGAAAAATGCATGCTTGAAATGAAGATTACAAAGTAATTAATGTTGCAATATTGGGTGATGATACAGAAAGTGTCGATGTAATAAAGAATAAAATGTAAGCGGCTAGAAGTAGCATTCCCAGAAACAATAGTTGAAAGGAATATAGAAAAACACAAGTTAGATTTGGATCTCGTGTCTGCCACAGTTGTGGTAGTAGTCATCACACGTCGGATTCCAAACAGTGCTTTTGCTGTTGGTAAGGAGCTTCGTAAGTGTGTCAAGAAGGGTCATCTGACACACCTATGTAAGTCAATTGAGAAGAAAGTTGCAATGGTAGGAGAAGAACCATCAGGATACAGAGTTCTGAAGGTACAACATGAGAGTAATGTGGAAGTAGAAGATAATGAAAGTGGGAGAATAAGTCCAAAGGCTGTTTTCTATATCAATGGAAGGAGGGTGTCCTTGATGGTGGACACTGGTTTACTATATTTAATCGTGCTACACGTGTTATTTAATGCTATGTGGTCAGGAGAAGGGGTTGGTGTCTGAGTTTGTTTCGAAATGATATTAGGAAGCGGACATAGGTGCCATTGGATTCATGTCTGCACAAATCAAATACGCTAGAAAGCTGACGATGCTAGGAGGATTTCCATGGAAGCAAGAGGAAAACTGAAAGAAATTATTCAACAACTTCTAGATGATAAAGAAATAGAACCTGTTGAGGAAGCAGAGTGGTTATCTCCCATAGTCATTACCAAGAAGGCCGATGGATCACTAAAGTTTTGTATTGGCTTGCGCAGCTTAAATGAGAATGTTGTCATGGACAACTTTCCATTGCCAAACGTTAATGAATTAATTCTAATGCTGTCTGGTGGAAGAATTTTTTCTAAAGTTGAATTGAGGAGTACATATCATCAAGTGAAATGTGATGTGCATTCCAAACATCTCACGTCTTTTATAACAAATGAGAGCATGTTTAATTTCTGTAGACTTCCTTTTGGGTTGTGCTCCACTGTGAGTATGTTCCAGTGTCAAATGTACTTTCGGGACTTGACAAGGACATTGGGTTTCAAGATTTATATCTTGGTGTTTGGGGGAATTGTTGAGGAGTATAAACAGATATTGAGTGAGGTATTGACCTGCATTGAAATGTGAACAGACAAATGTGCATTTCTTATGCAAGAGGTAGAGTACTTAGAATATCTGGTAACAAGGGAAGGAGTGAAGCCAAAAGTGAGTTTGGTAAGTGCCATAATGAATGCTCAGGTACCACATGATAGGGAAATGCTTAGATCCTTCATGGTATTAGGGGAGTATTACTCCAAATTTGTACAATATTTTGCTCACAAAACAGAACCGTCAAGAGAATTGTTGAGGAAAGGGAAAAGTTAATTTGGGGTGAAAAGCAACAAACTGCCTTTTTCACTGGTCAAGTATGGCATTGCACATGCCAATGTGCTGTCACCCTTTGAAAGTGGTGCACAAACAATTATCTCTGTTGATGCCAGTGATGTGAGGATATGGGCAATCCTGGCACAACTACATGGCAAGGAAGAAAAGACAAAAGCTTTGCATCAATGGAAGCAGAACACAACTACTCTGTCATTGAGCATGAGGCATTGGCATGAGTGTTTTTGTGGGCTATTGTGCTTCTTTAACAAACATGTCATACACCACTTCCTAAAGCCTTGGGTCCAGGAGGTATGAAGAACTGTTCAGGAAGGTTAGCAAGATTAGCAGTTAGATTGCAAGAGTGACTGCAGAGTGGAATATGTTCCTAGTTGTCAAAATATGTAGCTGATTGTCTGTCCTGGTTGCCGGATAGAGCAGCTGAGGTCAGTGAGTTGACCAAAGAGGAAATTGTTGCCAGTTTGGATTATGCAACAGAGGACTTTGGAAACTGAATTCCAAAGACAGATTGGGTCAAGGTGATGGAACAGGATACCTCTTTAAAACAGGTAGTGGAGTTAGTCAAAGAGAGTGTGAGTAGAGAGAATAACTTACCTGATGGAGTGACGCCTTCCCTTAAGATTGTTGATGAATTATCAGTAATTGATGATGGTGTGATTGTGAGGAAAATTTATTTGTGCTACACGTTGACCTTCACAAAAGGTTGATCAATTTGGCGCATGAGGAACACTCGGGGCAAACATTGCCCATCAAAAGATTGACAGAAAGATATTGGTGGCCCCTCAAGGACAGTCAAGGTAAATAAGGGGTGGAAAGGTGTGAAGCCTGCAAAGAATCTAAAAAATGCCTTAGAGTGGGTTTATGTAATACACGGGATGAAAATCTTGTATCAGAAGCAAGATATGTCTGGCAGAAGGTATGTCTGGATTTTATTAGACCTTTCGGGGTCCTTAAAGAATAAGGGAAATTTGCGGCAATTTTAGGGGATGCAAAATGAAAGTGGGTGGATGTTGTGTCAATAAAAGGGGTCATCACATCGTCCAAAATTCAAGGGTTAAGTGAAAAATCTAGAAGGGAAAGGATTCATTCTGTACTACTGACAGAAAATGGCTCCCAATATCACTAAAGATGAAGAGTTTCCCGGAAACTCCAGGTGGGAGACACATATGTTCCTCGCTGTATAAACCACAAGGAAATGGGCTTGTTGAAAGGATTAACAGACTGGTTGAGGGCACAATATAATTAGCATATATTGCATGGTGGTTAAGTACATGTTGTGGGCATATTCCACAACTGCAATCAACAAGACGGAAAGAACTCCCTTTGAAATGATCTGAGGTAAATCACCTGGGACGAAATTGGTACCTTCATGGAGGTGAGGTATCAAATAAGAATTTGAAGATTCGGTGTTCTGATGCTAAAGTGGAAAAACATTTTTATTAATGTGGGAGATTGGGTGAAGGTCAAGCCTGGTGGCAGGTAAAGTGTCTGAACAAATTCAGGGGGCCTTCAGAGTTAAGGCTGTTGAAGACAATTGGATCAAATTAGAAAATGGCTAGACATGGAACCTCACGCATATTGCCCTGTACTAAGCATGGGCGTAAAATCCGTTCCGCTCACGGAATTTGCTGATTTTCGGGAAATTTGCAATCCGCGAATTCTCGCGAATTTCCTGAAAATTCGCAAATTTGCACGCAGCGGATTTTTTTGCTTGGTGATACAATATTGCGGCGCGCGGCGTTCACTTACCGCCATTCAGCGTTTGCAGAGTTGTTTTTCTCCATGTTTTGCGTGTGCTGCGCCATTTTGGATCTTGCTGCGGGATCCCGGGGGAGTTTGTCGACCGTGATTACGTCATTGCGGCTTGCCACCTTGCACAGCGAGAGTTTGTCAGCGCAAGTACATCATAAAGGCCCGTGAAGACGCATCGCGGGAGTAAACAATTGCGAACATGTAGATGCGGCGGGCAGCAACAATCTCGCATTTGCGAAATTGCTAAATTTGCAATTCTGCACAAGAAATCCACCAGCAGACAACATAAACCTTCTGAAAATGATGATTTTTATCAGAATAACTCCTCAGGTTGACATTTGCCTGCACTTTTTTTTGCAAGGAGTCCATTTGGGGGGGGGGGGGAGGAAGGAGGTGCCCCACAGTCTCCAACTTCCTGTTCCTGTCCAGCAGGCTCCTCCCAGTGCTTTGTTCATGTCCTGGTCACTTTGATTTAGAACTTGACCTGGAAGGATTACTTTTTGTGGATGCTGCTGGATATTTGGATTTGAGGCCTTTTTGACTTTCTTTGGATCACTTTTGGATTAGAAATTTCACAAGTAAGTTGATGTTGTTTGTTTGGGGGCATGGATGGCATTGGATTGGGGTGATTTTTGTGTGTTTTTCGATTTTTTGGCTGTTGTTGGGGCCTTTTGCCCAGGGGTACTCAGTGGTGCATGGACTGAGTCTTTCTGTGGGGTCTCTTTAATGTAAACATCATGGAGGGCATGGATGGCATTGGATTGTGGTGATTTTTGTGTGTTTTTTTTATTTTTGGGGTGTTGATGGGGCCTTTTGCCCAGGGGTACTCAGTGGTGCATGGACTGAGTCTTTCTGTGCGGTCTCTTTAATGTAAACATCATGGAGGGCATGGATGGCATTGGATTGTGGTGATTTTTGTGTGTTTTTCGATTTTTTGGGGTGTTGATGGGGCCTGTCCATGTGGGTGGGGGCCATTTTTTGAGGCCTGGTCCAGGCAGGGCCTGGCCATGTGGTGGGGGTCTAGGGGCCATTTTGAAGCCAGGCAGTGTGCTTTGTTGTGCCATATGTCTGCACCCAGTCTGCCATGCTTTCATCCATTATGCCCAGGGGTACTCAGTGGTGCATGGACTGAGTCTTTCTGTGGGGTCTCTTTAATGTAAACATCATTGAGGGCATGGATGGCATTGGATTGTGGCGATTTTTGTGTGTTTTTCGATTTTTTGGGGTGTTGATGGGGCCTGTCCATGTGGGTGGGGGCCATTTTGAGGACTGGTACAGGCAGGGCGCGGCCTTGTGGTGGGGGTCTAGGGGCCATTTTGAAGCCAGGCAGTGTGCTTTGTTGTGCCATAGGCCTGAACCCAGTCTGACATGCTTTCATGCATTATGCCCAGGGGTACTCTGTCAGTGGTGCATTTTATTGGTCTTTCCTTTTTGGGGGGTGGGTATAATAAAAATGCTTACTTGCAAACTCTTAATTGAAGCGCTACATATGAAACATTTATTTAACTGATGTTCCTCTGGCTTTGTTTGCGTTTAGATGCAGAAAGACGAATCATCAGCCTCATCATTCCTCATCAGTGCCAGGAACAAGTCCTGCTGTGTTGTGTGCAGCACAACGTCACGTGAGGCCACAGACAACTCTGTAACTTGTGCAACTGCGGCCTGCTGTTCTGACATCTGAAGAAGATGGCCCCAAAAAAAGCTGCCCATAGCTCCTCTAGCAAGAATGTTTGCCAGTAAGGAGCAGAAGAAGCAAGTGGTGCCACTTACCAAGGAGACTGGTGTGCCGCCCGCCGCATTTTTTGGGAAAAAAAGTACGCCTGCAGCAGCAGCGGGGTCTGCTGGGGACCAAGCTGGGAGCAGCACCTCCGCTCCATTGGACTCAGTGCCACCACCACCACGCCAACTTAAGTCCAAGCCCTTGAGTGCTGCAGAGGCAGCCAGCATAGTTGTTCAATCACCATCGACCAGTGATGTTGGCTCATCGCAAGAAAGTAGCAGCATCCCTCAATCAACACAGGTTGTTGTAACTCATCTGACAAGTGTTCAACAACCACAGCCGCAACAACAACCACATGTGCAAGTACAAGCCCAAGTACATGTGGAAGGAGAGGCGGCGCAAGGAGATGCGCAAGCAGAGGTGCATGGAGCTGCACAAGTGCCCACAATAGTTGTTCCTCCCAAAGTACGGGCACATCAGGAAATCGACATTCAAGCCGAGGTATCATTTGAGGAAGCCACTCCTCCTGATCATTCATTGTCTTCCAGATCCCTAGCAAGGAAAAGATCAAGGATGGTGTCTACATCTTCTTCAAGCCCCCTTCCTTCTGATGATATGGATGAAAATTGGGAACCACCACGTCCGTCTGAGAGTGAGGCACACCATGATCTGACAAAGGTAACTAAGCGTAAAAGGAAGGTCCCCGAAAGTCTCATAGTTATGGAGTGTGATGATGACGCTGAACAAGAAGTGGCGTATACTCCTGCTGATGAAGACTCTCACGACGACGACGCAGTCCTCATACACGTCACACCAGCCTCAGCGGGCATGCAGCAAACAGACATTTTAACCCTATCCCGAAATGCTGCTGAGCATGATGTTGGTGACATGGCAATGGGACCACCACCAATGCAGTTAACTAGTACACCACCACCTACCGCGTCCATATTTTCTCGCCAGAAGGGACCTCCATCCACCTCGACCTCTATTTCCTCAATTAGTGGTGCTGTAAGTGCACAACGTAGTAAATTTCGGCAACACACATCCTCCACTTCATCTGGCATTAGCATTCCCAGTATCGATTCCTCCGCCCCCACAGACATTTGAATTCCGCAGTTTGGGACTTCTTTAGTGTTAGCTCAACAAGGGAAAACATAGCCATATGTACCATTTGTAAGCTTCGAGTTAGTTGAGGTAAGCTTGGTACCAACTATGGTACCGGAGGCTAGAGAGGTCATCTTGAGAGACAGCACACTGTCAAATGGCATGCGCACCTAAGGAGATCAAGGCAGCCCGAATTGCAAGTCAACAAATTGTATCTGTTGATGTTTCATCTGATGATGACGAGGAGGAAGAAGCGTCAAACATTTCTTCACTTACACCCAGTACCCCTGTCAGCAGCACACCCCCTGCAAGATATATGAGTGTGGGAGAGAGTGAGACACCAATGCGAAAAATTTCATCATCACCGAGCGTAACTGGGTCGAAGAAGTCCTCATCATCCCGTAAAATCATGGTCCAGCCCACCATTAGAAGCATGTTGTTTACAGATGCGCCATTTGAACGCAACCACCCAATGACGCATCGTATAAAACTAAGCTGGCTAAAATGCTAGCACTGGACCTTCTCCCTTTTTCTTTTGTGGAAGTGGTGGGTTTTCTTGAATTTGTGGCAACGCTATGCCCTAAATGGAAGGTTCCTAGCTGGTTCTATTTTGCCAGAGTTGCGGTTCCAGCACTACATGAAGATGTGCTGGAGGTGATTGGGGCAGCTTTGCAGAAGAGTGCTGTTCACACTATACATCTGACAACAGACATGTCGACCAGTTGCCAAGCCGTTGAATACATGTGCATCACTGCACACTGGGTCTCTTTTTCAGGGGTTAAAGCAAAGCTAAACGTAGGTGTTGACCCGGACATAGTTTTTAAAGCTGCTCAGAAACATGCAACACTAGCCATGTTTGCCATGGAGAAAAGTCATACAGGAGAAAACATTTTGCATGAGTTTAACACAAAGGTCTTTCAATGGCTGTCCCCAAGAAAACACATGATTGGTTGTGTTTCCACGGACAATGGCGCCAATGCGGTTAAGGCCATGGATAAGGGTAACTATTTCAGAGTGCCGTGTTTGGCGCACTGTATAAACCTGGTTGTTAAAAAATTCTTGAGTGAAGAAAGTCCAGTGTGCGAGTTACTGACCACCTGCCAAAGAATGTGCACACATTTCAACCATTCTTTTAAGGCCCGGAAGCAGCTGAGGTGCCTGCAACATGAACGTAAACTGCCAGTGAAAGCACTCATCCAGGAGGTGGTAACATGTTGGAACTCAACCTTCTACATGCTTGAGCTTCTGTATGAGCAGTATGCGGTAGTCAATCAGTATTTCTTTATACTGGGTACACCTATGATGGTCTTGAGGATACAGGTGGAGCAATGGAAGCTAGTTAAAAGCCTGACAGACATGCTTCGTCCTTTTGAGGTCTTCACGCATGCATTCTGAAAACTGAAAACGCTGTTGTTCCCTAAATAGAGTCCCTCCTTTTCTGTCCTCAGATCTTCATAATTATTATAGCGCGGGGATGCCCTCGGGTCACCAGGCGCTTTACAAATCGTTAAAATAAATAAATAAATAAAATTCAGCAAGGAGGACTGTAATTTGGGAAAACCTATCCCATTGTTGCTCATGCTAGAGCACCAAATGAAGGCGGTGTCTTCTACGTTTCAAAAAGATGAAAAGCAAGAAGCATTTGAGTTGGCGGAGAAGTTATTACAGCGCCTACTTTGCGATGAACGTCTTCAAAAGATCCACACAGAACAGCATTACATTTGTGCTACTATTCTGGATCCACGGTACAAAAATGGCAGTGGCAGGCAGAGTATTCTTTCCTTTTGATGACGCAGGTGTTACAAAGTACAAACTTTGGCTAGCTGTGTCAGCCACTCGGTTTGAAAGAGAACGGCAGTAAATTGAAGGAAAAGGCAGTACATCAGCATCAGCAGGCCATCCGGAGTCAAAGAAATCCACTTCTGCATCTGTGGCTGTGGCAGAAGTGAGTGATTTTCCCTCTCAGCCGTTAAAGACAACAGCAACCGTATCATCTGCACCAGACACAACAGTAACATTGTGTTAAGAAGAGGATTGGCTATCTCAGCTTGGGTTTGCTTCTCAAAAGGTCCCAGAAAAAAGTAAGCAAAGTGGAGGAACCGTGGAGAACCTTGAGTCGATGGTGCAGGACTATCTGAATGACTCAACAGAGGTCTATGTTAATGATAACCCATTGGCGTATTGGCATGGGAAAAGAGATGTGTGGCCAGAGATCACCAACCTGGCTATAAGTTACTTGTCTTGCCTACTCGCAAGTGTGTTTCTGAACGTGTTTTCAGTGCTGCTGGTGGCATTGTAATTTCCAAAAGGACCCGCATCTTGCCCAAAAATGTGGAGAGGTTAACAATGATCAAGATGAATCAGCACCTCATACCACTAGATTACAAAATACGAGAATGCACGCAGGAAGAAGACGAGGAGGACACCAACTTTGATGATGGAAGTTCTTCTCTGTTAACTGACCTACTCCCTTCTAAATTCGCAGAGTTTGAGGACAAGCTCTTCTTCCATGAAACCGAGCCCTGAAAATGAGTCAATGAATCACTAACTTTCTTTTTCGTCCTTATTCACTTTTATTCCTGTGAGTCTGTCTTTCTTTGTTTTGCAAAATCTATATAATAAAAAACTTTAATCACCTAATCACAAAAACAAGCCCATCAGCAGAACTGTCTTCACTTATTTGCTTATTGAATTGAAGGTGCAGCAGTCTGCATTCCTCAGGTTCACAAGTTCACAAGAACATGCGCCTCTATCCTCCTCCTCCAGACTCCTATTTCCCTCAAAGCAGATGGCTGGATTACGCCCAATGAAGAAAGACTCTGCACTTGTGGGGGTGTTCTACTTATTTGCGGGTGAGTTGACGGGTCTGGGGCATTGCTGTGAAGGTCTAATACCGGAATCAAGTGTCTTGGACCAAATCCATGGTGAATTTTTTTTGCGTTTTTGCTCACTTGCCTGTCTTTGGGGTGCTTCCAGGTTTTTGCGGGTGGGTTTTGGGGTCTCTGAGCACTGCTGGCACAGTCCAATGTTGATTGCAATTGTTTTTCAGGAAATTCGTGGTGGAAAAGGGGAGTTAGGGCCTAGCTGCACAGCGCCTTTGGACAGAATTGAAGGTAGGCCCATTTTTGCTTTTTGCCTGTTTGGGGGTGTTGTGCTTTTTTGCGGGTGGGTTGGTGGGTCTTGGGGCATTGCTGGGAAGGTCTAGTACCGGAAAGAAGTGTTTCGGAGAAAATCCATGAGGAAAATGTTTTTGCATTTTCTGATATTGCGCTCAATTTAGCGTTTTCGGGGGCCTGTTTGAGGGACTTCCTGTTGTTTGTGGGTGGGTTTTGGGGTCTTGGAGCAACGCTGGGTATGGGTAGTTTTGATTGCAAGTGGTTTGAAGAAAATCCATGGTGGCAAAGGGGAGTTAGGGCCTAGCTGCAGAGCGCGCGTGGAGTGATTTTGGAAATTTGCCTGAAAATGTCTAAGTCCCCATTTCTGTAGTTTTGCTTTTTGGCTGTTTGGGGGTCTTCTACTTCTTTCTGCCTGGGTTGACGGGTCCACGGCTATTGCTGGGAATGTCTAATACAAGTGATAAAAGTGGTTTGGACAAAATCGGAGGCGAAATTCTTTTGCCGTTTTTGCTGACTTGCTTGGCTTTGAGGTGCTGTTTGGGTAGTTCCAGGTGTTTGTGGGTGGGTTTTGGGGTCTGGGAGCACTGCTGGCACAGTCTAATGTTGATTGCATTTGTTTTTCAGGAAATCCATGGTGGAAAAGGGGAGTTGGGGCCTAGCTGCACAGCGCATTTGGACTGAATTGTGGCTTTTCCCGGGTTTTGCCTTTTGGCTTGTTGGGGGGGGGGGTTAAACTTGTTTTCTTCAGGGTTGACAGTTCTGGGGCCATTGCTGGGGAAAAAGTTTTTGCATTTTCTGAGATTTCGCTCACTCTACCGTTTTCGGGGGGCTGTTTGTGGGGGTTCCTGGTGTATGTGGGGGGTTTGTGAGTCTTGGAGAAATGCTGGGTATGGATACTTTTGCTTGCTTGCAAGTGGTTTGAATACAATCCATGGTGGGTAAGGGGGGATTTGGGCCTACTTTACTTTCAAAGTACGTTTTGTCACCAATTTCTACCAGGCCTCGTTTTTTGAGATCTGATTGGGGGTCTTCTACATTTTTACGACTGGGTTTAGTAAGGGTCTGGGAGCACTGCTGGGAAGGTCTAATTTTGTTCTAAAACACAGTTTACAGTACACCTAGCTTGAGGGGAAAGATCCGCCAAATTAATTCGCCCATACTTTTTTATCCTTCAAAAGGAGATTCAGACAGAGTACGCACTTTCAAAAATATTGTACTGTCTATTAGGAAACTCAAAGTGTGACTTTTTGCACTACACAGCGTACATACCTTATATTTATTTGTCAGTGGTGTTCTAATATCACTTCCTGTTTTTCCATCAATAATTACAGGCCGGGTTTCAGCCTGTGCAATGGGAAAAAAAGGATGAAGTCAGGCTTCACATTAGCGAGCCGCAATTCAGCATCCGCCAGGCAGGCAGTGGACAGGGTGTCTTCTGGTCACCAACATTGATGGACGGAGCGTCAGATGGAATGGAGGAGTACCGCTAATAAGATGAATGGTTGGATGCATGCAAATTACCAAATTCAACAGGACAACTACAACAACATACAGATACAGTATCCGTTCTTTTTTAATTATCTTTTAAGTAATGTTATTGCTGTAAACTTCTATGAGTGTGACTGCATTTCTTTGATCTCTGCTTCTAAATTCATCCCTACAGCCATTGTATAGGTTTTACTTCTGCTATTTTTCAGACCTAATTTAATGTACGAAGTGTTTCTCTGAGTGCAGAGATAGGCAAGTGAAAACGCATAATTATTACTGCAGCCCTGTACTGTCGCATTCTTTCATTCACGGTTGTCGAAAGTACTACTTACTTTTCAGTAACGTGCATGCACTTCCTTCGTGTCACTTAAAAGATTTATGGATAGATTTGTACCCAAAGATTTGTTTATCTTCAATTATTGTTTGTCCATGCTGTGCTTTTTTTTTCTTCTCTCAAAAAAACTTTCCCAAAAAACCCTGTTTCCATCCATTTTCCAAACCCTAACCCTCTTCCCCCGGGCTGAGTGGTTTTGATTGATGTGTGACTAAATGACAGGAATAATTCCACACACTTGCTGATGAGGATAAGGTCATAGCAACAGGCTGGTGAAGGAATCCGAGGATATATTCTTACTCAGCTTGACACTGAGTCACTATTGGCAAATAAAAGCAGATTTTTATGTGCGCCATCAACTTGATTGGTCATCAAGAACATCCTCCTCCTAGACGTGGCAAATTATTACGCTGCTGTGTCCTTCACCTTCAGTACTATTTCTTGTAGTAGTAGCCAATGTCAAAGAAATTCAACGCAAGTACTAGTTATACTTTCACTACTTTACCATTTGTTAGGCTATATTGTGGCACTGTTCTAGTGTACTGTCACCTGCTATATTCTCTATCGTACCGTTCTAATGCTACGGTAAGGACAAACAAGGTTTCATTTTCTTTTTTTTCAGATGCTGCAACTGCCACTCTGTAACACCACAAGTACCACCGCAATGATGACATTTCATCCGCCCAGGATTGCCAACCTTTTCGCCATTTCCTATGCAGCCAGCCCTCTGCCTAGCCCTATTTCCAAACACAAATTACAGGTAAGATAAGCGTTTGGGGGGAGGTAGTATAATGGAGTATTAGGAGAGACGAGAGACTGACGGTGCTAGGACTATTGAATTCACTTACTCTGTGAGAGGCACTTAGTTTTGAAAACATTTGGGCAATTAATACTTACACAACTTGAATCAAGATGCCACTTAAGTTTCAGGAAAACAAACTTACTGTTAAACCCCCACCCACCAGCCTCAAAAGCAGTAAAAAACACGTATACTAAGATAAAGTTTAAAGTATATTTAGATATCCCTAACATAAATAATCTCCCGCAAGACTCAACCCACCCCCCCTCCCGAACCCCAACGAATGTCCGTGAAAACTAAGTCCAAAAAAGTAGAAAACCCAACTCCCAATTCCCACCCCCCAGAAGTCTTTAAAAAAGGGGCAAGGGACAGTCTCCTCCTACTGCTGGCTGCTGTTGACTTTTTGGGCCAGGTCGGCATGCTCCTTGCGGAGGGTCTCGAGCAGGGTTTTGGTGTTGAGGAGCTCCTGCTCGACGTAGGACACCCTAAGTGAAAGGCGGTGCACGCGTGCCTTGCACCTGCTGTGGGGGGCAGCTGATTTCTTTGCTGCTCAGCGGTGGCGGGTGGCTGCGGTACCCCGGCTCCGTACCACTGGAGACCTGCTGCGCTGACTGGCTGACCCAGGGAGCATGGAGGAGGATGCAGGTGTCGCCGTGGATGTTGTCGACGTACTCTGCATGTTCTCCTCCTCCTGGGCCACCAGCCGCCGATATTCGGCGACAGTGGCCTCCAGCCTCCATTGCCAGGCCCTTTTAGCCAGCTCCTTCTGTGTTGGTTTGAAAGGAGCATCTATATGAAGAAACAAAGACATAGTCTGTAACCAATGCTCTTTAAGATTTACACAAAATGATTCAGCAGAAAGTTGTGTCACAGTAGAACTAGCAAACTTGCAAGCACAGTACATAACTATTGTGGCCAGTATCTATCTAACCTCCCACTTCTTCATCCTTGCTCTATCATTAGTGGGAGTTTAAGGAATATGACAGTACACCAGTCTTATTCTTCTTCTTCTCTCTTGTTTAGCAAAATTGGTACGTTAACTTCTGCAAGCCGGCATAATGCCAGCGCAGTCAACTTGCACCCGAGAAAAACAGATGCCCGCCATGATGAGTGAGACAGACTTGCGTTACTGTACCAGTCCAGTACATGCAGGTGGTGATGCTCTTACTTTTCTATTACGGGTGGCACTGAGAATACTCTGTTACAAGGTCTACTGCTTAATTAATTGAACTTTCACCCTACAGTGCCAATGAATACTAGAAAAGGAAAATGAAGAAGATAAATAATCTGATTATCTATCACTGCACATGGTATGTATTTGCTTACTTTTGGGATGACTTTAGGTGCTTTGCTTTTTATTGAGTGAACAGTGATACATCCACACATGAATGACCGAGTTCTACTAAACTTATTGACAGAGGTAGTGAGTGGCCATCATAATCGCCGGATATATGCTGTGCTTTCAATACAAACTACTGCTACTATTCATGGTAGTATTCTGACAAAATTACAACTTCTTTTCCTTGCCTTTCCTACACTGGGACGGACATGCAGGTGCGGTGTTACATGCTCTTCAAAGTAACACTTAGTTCATCCAGTGACCGTCTACTCTCTCTAGATACACATATGCTATCTAATAGTACCATGATCCAGGCATCCATCCATTCAAACTATATGTCAATCATTCTTCTTCATGTCTCACATTTTGACAAACCTTACGTTTTCTCACTGGAAAACAACCTTTTCATTTTATTTGGGAAACCGCAAGCCATACATCCGTGCTTGACTTGCATTTGAATTTCAACCAAAGCATATATTGCGCACACATACAGTTTCTGTTTCACCCACCCAGGCTGTTCTCCTTCCACCCATCCTTGCTTCATCCTTCACCCAGCCATGCATCATATTCCTTCCCAGCCACCTCGGGCACCAATGAAACACGTATTATTATTCTTTGTCAGTCATCATTACTTTTAACTTGCTCGTCCTTCCACACTTACTTACACCCTTCTTTCGCTTTTCGTTCATCCCATCCATCAAGTTCATCCCAGATCTGATTTGGATTCTCGAAAAAAAATTCACAGCTGAATTGAAGTAAATTTAGAGGAGGCTACTACCTGGTTGATAAAAAACTTTGTTCTAAATTTGAAAGTCTGCTTAACAGTATAGTAACTTAACTGTAGAACATATATACTACACCTGTGCAGAGAGCAGACTATGCAGTCTGCAATGTCAATAAGTAAGGAATATAAGAGCTTACCACTGCCCGCCACTACCGTGGCAACCCGCACAGCAGTTTCGTCCGGCACTTGCACCGCCTTCTCCCCAGAAGTCTCCTCCTCCACCTCCGCGCTGGGCCCAGAACCAGATGTTCCACCTACAAAGTACATTCAAGAATGTTATATGTCATAAACATACACCACTCACTAGTATTTTGTCTAGGAATGAAGAAATGTGAATACAGAAACCAATCCAAGCAACTGGAGACCACCCCCACCCACTACGCCGGCCGCACGCTCGACCCCATCTTCTCCTCCAGCAAGGACATTGCCTTCAGCCACGCCACCGGACTCCACTGGACGGACCACAGCTGCGTCCACTTCAGCTTCAGAAGGACTACGATCCACCACCGCCCACAACAAGTCCCCCGCAGATGCTGGAACAAAATCACAGCCGATCAGCTCGCCACATCCCTGAGACAGAACCCTCCCGCCAGCTCAACGAACCCCAACCAAGCCGCCAACAACCTCACGAGGTGGATCAGCAACAGCGCAGGCGACCTCGCCCCACTGAAGACCCCCCACGCCAGACCAGGCATCAAAAAAGCATCATAGTTTACCGATGAACTCAAGAGCTCCAAGAACAGCCGAGCCCTTGAGAAAGCCTGGCGCAGAGACCCTACTACAGACAACATGACCACCCTCAAGCTCTCCAATCGAAAACACCACCAGCTGATCCACGCCACCAAGAAAACCGCATTTAAGGAACAACTCGACAACAACGCCCACAACAGCAAGGAACTCTTCAACATCGTCAAAGAGCTCTCGAACCCCAGCGCTGGAGACAATGACATCACCCCATCGCAAGAACTCTGCAACGCTCACCTCGTTCTTCCACAACAAGATCGCAGACATACACAACAGTTTCAGCACACAGCCGACGCACCCTACGACCGCACCAACGGCCCCCACTACCACCATCCACGCCTGGACCCCGGTCAACACCGAAGACACCATCCGCACGATGAACTCCATCCACTCCGGATCTCCAACCGACCCCTGCCCTCACCACGTCTTCAACAAGGCCGACTCCGTCATCGCACCACACCTGCAGGACATCATCAATGCCTCCTTCGACACTGCCACCTTCCCAGAGAGCTGGAAGCACGCCGAACTCAGCGCCCTACTGAAGAAACCATCAGCGGACCCTACCGAACTCAAAAATTACCGACCCATCTCGCTCCTTCCTTTTCCTGCCAAAGTCATTGAGAAGACCGTCAAGAGACAGCAGGCCGCCTTCCTCGAGACGAATGGATCCCTCGACCACCCACAGTCAGGCTTCCGGGCCAACCACAGCACCGAGACCGCCCTCATCTCAGCCACCGACGACATCAGATCCCTGCTCGACAACGGAGAAACAGCGGCCCTCATCCTCCTGGACCTCTCCGCGGCGTTCGGCACGGTCTGCCACCACACCCTAGTACAACGCCTCAGCAACATCGGGATCCAAGAGAAGGCACTGGAGTGGATCATCTCCTTCCTCGCCGGAAGAACCAAGAGAGTCCGCCTCCCCCCGTTCAGATCCGAGGCCACCGAAGTCATCTGCGGCGTACCCCAAGGATCATCACTCAGCCCCATGCTGTTCAACATCTACATGAGCCCCCTTGCGGCCATCGCACGCCAACACAACCTCAACATCATCTCCTACTCTGACGACACCCAGCTGATCCTCTCCCGCACCAACGACCCCGCCACCGCCAGAACCAACCTACACGAAGAGATGAAAGATGTAGCAGAGTGGATGATGAACAGCCGCCTGAAACTGAACTCTGATAAGACGGAAGTCCTCATCCTGGGATCTTCGCCCTCCGCCTGGGATGGCTCCTGGTGGCCCCGGGCCCTGGGCAGCGCATCCAAACCGAAAGACCACGCACGCAACCTGGGCTTCATCCTGGACTCCTCACTCTCCATGACCAAACAAGTCAACGCCGTCTCCTCGTCATGCTTCAACATCCTCCGCATGCTACGTAAGATCTTCCGGTGGAACCACACCGAAACCAGGAAGACGGTCACCCAGGCCCTCGTCACCAGCCGTCTGGACTACAGCAACTCCCTCTATGCCGGAACCACAGCCAAACTTCAGAAGAGACTCCAACGCATCCAGAACGCCTCAGCACGCCTCATCCTGGACATCCCCCAACACAGCCACATCGCCGAACACCTGAGAAACCTGCACTGGCTCCCCGCCAGCAAGAGAATCACGTTCCGACTCCTCACCCACGCACACAAAGCTCTCCACAACCAAGGCCCAAGATACCTCAATGACCGCCTGACCTTCTACACTCCCACCTGCCATCTACGATCGACCAGCCACGCCCTCGCCACCGTCCCCCGCATCCGAAGAGTCAAAACGGGAGGAAGATCCTTCTCCTACCTTGCTGCCAAGACGTGGAACTCCCTCCCCATCCACCTCCGCCTGACCCAAGACCACCTATCCTTCAGGAAGCAATTCAAGACCTGGCTGTTTGAGCGGTAGCGGACCCCCTTCCCCAGCGCCTTGAGACCCTACGGGTGAGTAGCGCGCTATACAAATGATTGATTCATTGATTGATTGATCCAATAATTTGTGACTGTCTACTCTAAAGTAAAAATGTCCCTTTTTCCAGGGAAGGGTGTTGTCTTGCTGCACTTTTTGGCATAACTGATGAATGCTTGCTTTTTAACACGCACCATTTTTCTCATAACAGACAGAAGCTTCACTTCTAAGAACAAATCATCATCACTAGGATGGAGTGACCAACGATTCAGCACCAAAAAGAAAAATTAAAGTTCAAACCAGGTGAGGGCTCAGCTCGCCCACAATAAATGTAATAAATCACTAAGCACTTTTCCATTTTTAATCAACCGTTTATGTTTTATGACAAGCTTGATTTTAATAAATATTTTTACTTTTAATAAAGCTTTAAAACTTAAATAGACTCTGTGGTTTTTGTCAAGAGTGAATGAGCAAGAGGTTTTGCAATTTGCAAGCATGAGTGCGTGCCTCTGACACTTCTGGACTCTGACTCCGTACACTGAGGTATGTGGAAAGTCTACCTGCACCTATTATAATTGATAAACAATGCACTATTTAGTGTCCATAGTTCTGTTTGTGCAGATTTGTCCCTGCAGCAGTAGTAGTATGGATTGTCCTCCTATCCAAACCAAAAGTAAAGTAGTATCTTATTTTTTCTTGGTGGTCATTCACCTTTTTATTGTTGGTAATTGTCAAAGCATAAACATTTAGAAGACTTGAAAAGACATTATGGACAATCCCAGAGGACTGCACTCAGTGCATAGAGCTATTGCTGACTAGAATGGGAGTTTTTTTTAACATCTTTTGCCAAATGTGCAATCTTAGTTAGCTACACAGACAGACTAATAAGAATAATCTAGTAATAACACAGGGAGTCATAGTAGAGGCAGGATAAGAATTTAGATACAGTCTACAAGAAGATCAAATGCGATTTAGAAAAAATCGAATGAGGAACGGTAGGAAAAAATAGGTACTCTATATTAAAATTAAAACTTACCGGGGCCAGCAAAGGAGCCCTTGCCTGACCGATCCTGGCCTTGAACAACAGCAGCAGCCAATAACCCCTCCTCCTCTGTCCTCTTGCCCCTGGGGGGAGCTGATGTACAACATGAAAGAAAGAAATACCCGAAAACATGGATGATTGTTGTCAACCAAATCAAACATTTCAAAAGAACAATAACAAAATATTTTGGCGAAATAGCAAATAGACAACTATTCCACAGGATATATTGACCTATCGCATGCGGTCTACTACGATATTAGTATTGCTTGATTTGCGGACCGTCGCCATGAAAAGTTATGCAACTCACTAAACAAACTACTAAAAAGGTTCGCCTAGGACTGGCAGGCAGCAGTCCGCAGAACGCGAAGTGACAGACAAACTCCATTGTGATTGCAGATCAGCGACAACACTAAAAAGTTTCCTACTACATTAACCAGTCATTTAAATACTCAAACTATCAATCCACCACCACTATTTCTTCTTATTGCCAGGTGTACAAAGGAAGGACTGGACTTGAGTCTGTAGGGGCAGATTTAAAAGCCCCTTCTGGCTCTTTTGCTCCATTGTTTTGTGACTTTTGTGAGGTAGCGGCAGAACAAAAGAGGCGCCATGGTGCGGCGTATATTAACAACGTGATGCATAATGGAGATGCATCACGTTGTAAAGCCCTGCGCCATCAGGGGGCGTTCCGGCACAAGGGAGGGCGTTCATGCACAGGAACGCATCCTAAAAGTGGCTGAGGAAAGTCTACAAGATTTCAATCAGTCACTTTTAGGACAATGATGCGTGATTCAAACCCTGTGCCTGCTTGAAGCAGACGTACGACTTGACGCAGCATTGGGGAGATAGGGCACCCCAGAGCATTGCTGGAGCTGCGCCATCGTTGCGACGCAACTCCAGCAATGCGCCGCCTTTACGGCACAGATGCGTAACACTTCGGTGACGTTTTGGGCCCATGGTGCACCACATTGTAAATACGGCGCACCATGGGTGGTGGTGGCGAGGCGCACAGTTACTGGCGCATCCCTGCTACTTTGCACTAATGCGCCAGTAATTGCAAATCTGCCCCTTAGTGTCTAGCATTACGCAGTTCTTTAAACTACACTCATACATAATTTCTCAGTTCAATGAAATGAACACAAAATCGAAAACAAATAATCATAGTAGCAACACTACTGAGAAGGAGAGCAGTGCATCTGAAATGCACAGAAGATTTTGAAATATAATTTACCTACAATGTAATCAGCAGCATTATTGCTCTTGGTAAAAAACAAAAATTTGCAATATAATAACACACAGAGCAGGAGAAAACAGAGTAGTGATGAAATAGCTACTACTACTCACCAAGCCCGGGGATCTCGATGCCGAGCAGGTCGAGCAAGTCGCGTTCCCGGTCCAGGAGATCCGTCCACCGGCGGGTGGCCTGGTTGTAGGTGCGCCGGACCCGAGAGTGTTGATACATGGCCTGGCACACCTTCTCCCACCGCTTCCGGCGCTCCAGGAGCCCGTAGCCGGTAGCGATCTTGCCGCCTGCCATGATGGTCCTGGGTAGGCGGCGCTGGACATAAAACACTAGTGCAGCCACCTCCTATGCGCTAAAGATCTCCCGGGCTGTGACTTGCTCCCCCCTCAAACGCCCACACGGAAGCCGGGCACGGGGTGCGGGACCCTTCCCCTTCTCAGGCTGCTTCCCGGCTCCCTTTACCATGGTCTGAGCAGAAAGGAAGGTAAATAAGAAATAGGAAATAGAATAAGGAAGAAGCAAAGAAAAGAGTTTAAAAAAGTAGTTTAAAATTAACCAAAAGTAGCAGAAAACACAAAAATATAGAGCTAAAAAAATAGAGGGATAGATAATAAGTTAAATAGATAAAAAAAACTTCAAACAAGCAAAGGATGGCAGAGATTGAAAGAGGATACAGAAAGCATGCCCAGAACCATAGCAATAAATGAAAAACAAGATGGCCTCGCCCGTTCACGACCGCAAGGGTAAGTTCGCGCAAGATTTTCCTCGCGATCACACGCAAACTTGTACTAGCGAGCCGCACACTTTGCGAGATTACACATAGCGCCCGGAAACGGAAATACGTCACGCAAACAAGATGGCCGCGCCCATGTACGACCGCTACGGTAACTTCGCGCCGTTGCGCTACAAGTGGCTCGCTAAAACGCACAAAACCACGCAAACTAACACGCCGCAAAAAAGCAAATTGCATATTCGCACAAATTTGCGGCTTCCGAATACGATCTCGTGCAAATTCGCGCCCCGCGAATCCCGCGAAATTGCAGAAAAACAATTTTTGCAAAACTGAAAGCACTCAGCAGGTGCAAAAGTTCAATATTATCATTAGTAACCATTCCCTGTAGGGCTTCCTGAGGGCCCCCTCCAGAATTCAGTTGCTTACTTGCAACTATTCTATGACCCTGCTCTGACCCTCACAGCAGGCTCAGAGAATAGCTACAAGTATGCCACAAAGGTCCTGTTAAAAAAAATTACACTGCAACAGAAAGCAATTACAGATAAGGAAGCAGGTGCCAGACTGGAAGTTCAAATTCAGTGACACATTAATCAACCCCTAATTCATTCATGTCAGTTGAGGCAGGGCAGGTGTGCTAACAAATTTTGCAAAACTGAAAGCACTTAGCAGGTGCAAAAGTTCAAGCTCATCATTAATCAGGAAGCACTTACAGTTAAGGAAGCAGGTGCCAGCTTAAATTCAGTGACACATTAATCAGCCCCAAATTAATTCATGTCAGTTAAAGCAGGGCAGGTGTGTTTTTCCCCCCATAATCTACAGTGATGAACCAGAGGGTGGCAGTGATGTACCAGAGGGTGGCATGGGTGAACCAGAGGGTGACAGTGGTGAAACAGAGGGTGCTGTGATGAACCAGACGTAGAAACAACAAGTAAGTTTGCGTTTGCGAACTGATACAAAACCCTCGCGAACTGGCAGAAACCCTTGCGAACACAAAAAAAGAAAAAATTCGCAAATTTGCGAAAGTTTGCGAATTTTGCGCATTGCGAATTTGTGAATACGCAAATTCGCGAATCGCAAATTCGCAAAATTCACCCATACTTACCCTTTACTAGAGACAAGTAAGTGTTAACGAAAAGTCAACAGACAGGGGAGGTCTCATCCTGGTTATTGATGAATGACAGGGATTTTACATGTGGATAAAAGTGATGGCAGGTGTCACAAAGCTGCTAGTCCACTAGAGAGAAGAGATGAGCCAGTATTAAGGAATGGAGATGAGTCACAAGTCAGGAGGGAAGCAAGGGCAAAAAGCCTGCTAGCTTATTTGGTAGATTATGTTTGTGAGTAACATAATTTGCTCATTTTTTTCTTGTGTAAGTTTACTGGTTGTTGCATGTAAAGTGATACACACATGTTTTCAAATTATGTGGTTTACATGTGGGTTAGTCTCTGTTGTGTGGATGTTATGTCTGTTTTCTAGACATGACATGGTAAATGTAACCTTGTTCCTGTGTTGTGATATGTTTTTGTGTTGGTTAAGGAAGGGCGATGTATTGTAATGTACTCAGGCAGTCTCAGCTAGGCTGGGGCTGCAACTCATTATGATGTCTATGTATTCTGTTATGACGCGCTATTATTCTCAGGAGTTGATCTGGCAGTTGATTTTTTTTGTTTAAATATCTTTATTGGTATTTTCTGATTTTATCATAACTGGCGTTACAATTTTATACAACATTTCCAGATGTGCACCACAGAAATATAAAACACATGTGACGAATAGCAAAATATGGTACAATCGTATGAACGTATTACTGATATATTATTCTTGCTGATAGAAACATACATTGTGTGGGATACTTGCTGTAAGGTCCCAGTGTGCCATTGTTCACATGTATTGCTACATCATGATCTATAAATCGTAATCATGGTCAGTCACATTGTGGTCAGGACATATCCAATCAGAGCCAGCATCCCAATACCTGAAATATATGCAATCCTAACATAAAAAAATAGCCTTTTGTTCGGATTTCAACATCATTATATTAATAAATAACACATATTGGCAATATGAAGTAGGAAGCCACTTTTGGATACCAATTAGACCTGTTTTTGAACATATAATCAAAACTAAAACTTAGAATGCAAAAAACTGCCATCTATAAGGTATAAGTTAGGTCAATGTTCCATAATTGAGCGTGAAGGTGTGTTGTCAATACATCATTACCTAGTGGCTCGCTTAATCAGGGGGTTAAATTAATGCGTGTACCTACATATAACTGTAAACACAGCAGTGGGCACCTCCATACCCACAGGTGTGCAGAGTCTTGACAGTCGCTCATAAAGAACCAATCGACTTATGAATGTGTAATTTTCTTTGCGCCAAAGTGTAGCAGTTAAGTGCAATCATGTGGCAAGATACTATTGTGTCTGTTGCAGGTCAGTGGATTGTGCAACCTCATCCTCCACTGCTTCACTGCATTGATGGGCGGTGAGTATATTGTCCCAGCCCTGCGCAATCGGATAATTGTGGATCCTTGCCGTCTCCTGCCTGTGCAGCGGCATGCTCTCCGCCTGCACCCATATTGCAAGTTAGCATTTCCAGCTAGCCACCTCCGGTGGATCAGCATGTTTTCATGTTTTAGTTATTAGTCTTTTCGCAGTGATTAAATCCAAATCCTGGAATCTCAAGGTGACCTTATTGTTTTTTGATCTGGCATAAAGTCCTAGAAGGCATATCTCCCATGACAGTGGTAGAGGTGTGTTCGTGCATGAGGCAAGTGTTGTGACTACTTCCTTCCTGCCAATAATGTTGAAGGGATGCGCAAGCCCAGAGCATGTGAAATAGAACGGCATCTAGCTGCTGGCAGCGGGTGCATGCAGAAGTGGCGATATGGAAATATATGTTTATCTTGTCAGGTGAGAGATACTCCCTTTGGGTGTTGATCTGGCAGTTGATGGTGCAGCTGTGCCTTTCAAGACTGGTGTGTGGAGATTTACAGCTGCCTTAAAAAATATACTTATAGAGCAAGGTGTGATCAAGCTTTTTATAATTACAACAGTATGCCTGGGTGTATCAGTGTCTGAGAGGGTGTGTGAGTGTGTGTCTGAGTGCATGACAGGGACTGTGAGTGGGCATGTGAGTGTCTGCGTGAGTCTGTCAGTGGGTGTTTGAGTGTCTGAGTGGGTCTGTGAGTGTGTGTGTGGCACCTGGCCCTTTTTGCAAGGTTATCCCCAAAGGTTTTGTCTTCCTATTTACCTGACCTTCTTTATGTTGGCTTTAGGACTCTGCATACTTTTCCACTACTAACCAGTGCTAAAGTGCAAGTGCTCTCTCCGCTAAAACATGGTATGATTATTTTGCACCTGTTTGGCAAACTAGATTCACTTGCACGTCTCTTGTAAAGTGGTATATCACATACCCAAGGATTGTAAATTAAATGCTACTAGTGGGCCTGCTGCACTGCTTGTACCATCCCACAAGAGTAGCTTTTCAAACCTGTCTCAGGACTGTGAGGAAATATACATTTTATGGTCAAGAAATGTTCCCTAGCGTGTACCCCACCGTCTCCATGTACGAGCTTAAAGTGCATGTAACTTCCCTCCTGTGCCAGCTATGAAGACGCAAATACATTTGCGTCCAATGTTAACATGTCCTCTTTCAGATCCACCCTGAATGGGTCGGATATTCCGTTCCTAAGTAGGCCTTGCCACCGTCTTTGTATGGTGCACTTTCACGTATTTCTGGCTCTGTGCGAGCTAGGCCCTGTTTTCTGTCATCGAGCCTCTTTTCAAAATCATCTCTGCCTCCTGAAACTGCAATGTGGGATGCCCCCCCCGTGAACTCTGTCCTACTCCCTGCGAGGCGAGCGGAGCCTGGCTCGGCCTGCTTGCCTGCCAAAGACAGTATTTTACCTTCACGTTATCAGCATAGCCAAGCTCAGCTTCCCGAAAACACATTCCAGTCCAGCAGAATAGATAAACAACCCCTCAGCTGCAGAGCAAAGGGCCCGGCCTTTTTGTCTCCATGCAAGTAATTCATAGCTCCCGTTACCATGGTAGGCCCATGGCCCCCTCGCTTTACACACAGACACGTAGGCACATATGCACGCATTCATAGTCAGTATAGGATAGCCTCTGCCCAAGAGGCCTTTCCTTCTAGATAATATGGTTCCCAAACATCAGATATCAGATATGATATAGGAACGAGTTGATCTGACATGCCAGACTTCTGTCTCTTTCCTCTAGTGTAAATGTCAAGTCCCCTGCACCCTCCAGCTTCACGTCAATCACACGTCATGCAGCTGCGTGCGCATCCAGACCTCAGATTTCCGCTGACATTGCAAGATTCTGCTATGTACCCACCCACTTGTGACACCTTTTCTTATGACGTTTCTAGCACACACCTCTGTGTTCACGCCTAGTTCACGCCTTCTGATTACGTATTGCTAACACGTGTGTGCTCTTATCTTGTTTCTCTCAGCTGTTACGCCTTCTGTATTGATTTCCATTATGTGCTTTAAGTATAAAAGTTATGTATTGTCAATAAAGTATGCTCTATCCCTTCCTGAACCCCAGTGGTGTCAGGAACCCGATATCCGGTTCAAGAACCATTCCTTTTTAAGGAATAAAACCCCTAAGAACTCTAACACCACGGACTCTGCGTCTTTCTTTCCGATTGAGTTATTTTATAAGTACTTACCTGCATAGAAATTAGGACGGTAATTAAATATTTACCACATTAATTTGGCGCCCGAATAGGGACCCCTCCCCCACCCCACGCGCCGGTTGGTGCGTTGCAACCTTTGCCCCCTGCCATAGTCAAGACGGACAACTACGCGTACCCGCAGGATTTCCTGTATCTCCCTCAGGCCTACGGAGGTGACGGAGACTGCGATCAGCACCCAGACGAGGCGGTGAGGAGTGCGGAGGATCCCGACCAGAGCCTAGCCGAAAGAAGCAAGGTCCGAGGTGTCAAGAGGCCCACCAGTTCCGAAGTATTCACGTATCGAGTCGAGTCGAGTCCAGTCCGGTCCAGTCCAGTCGAGTTTTTCCGAGGCCTTCTGTTCCGTGCTTCCCGGTGAGTACCGTTGCTGGGGACGCATCTAGACGGGTGCATTATTATGTATCCGGTAAAGACGGGTTTGGGTACACAAACACGGTCTGCACTGTTTTAGACAGTGTATCTGTACTGTTTAGCAGTATATAAAGTATTCAAGGTTTCGTTTTTTGTTCTCGTTTTCTGGAGTTCAAGGGTAGTCCATATGTGTTCAAAATGTTTCATGTGATTAATGTCGTGGTATGAGTGACTGTTTGATGTACATTACTGTGTTTTTGTATAACTAGCTGTGTTCAGTGTAAGTAACAAGTATCGAGTGTCCAGTACCAAGTAACAAGATGCCGTTTTTCAATAAATTAAGGCAGATAGGAACTAGGAAAGGGATTCTAGAGGAAGAAATTCCTGTCCCCCCTAGGGACACTCCTGGAAATTTTATGTACCACAAGCATGGCCTAGATGCCATATTGTACCTAGACTTATGGGCTGATTATACCAAGCACCTAGAAGAGAGACACAGGTGGCCTGTTACTGGGACATGGGATGCCGAGTGCATCATGAGAGTAGAGGAAGCGCTATGGAAAAAGAAAGCCAGACAATCCCAGAAAGATGCCATAGAATTGTGGCGTAAAGAATCGCATAAACGTGCAGAAAAAGCATTCCGAAAAGCTGAAAAACATAGAGAAGAGTCGGATGAGGTCCGAGAAAACGAATTAGTTGCTGAAGGTATCCGAGTACAAGCAGAACAAGTAGACCGCATGCGAAACACTCTTGCCAATGGCATGTATTTAGTGGCCGAGGGTTTGCCTAAGGCCACTCCAGAAATACCGAAAGATCTGCCGCCACCATTGGTTCCGACTAAAGTAAGTCACAGGACCACCAAAGACATATTCCTTGCTTCCTATCTAGACGATGTAGCTCCCGCTTACACCAATCCACGTGCCCACGTACCGCCTACTGACGGTGGCGGTGGTGGCAACCCACTCCAAGACAATGCCCAGCCCGTACCGCAACAGAGTTCACCCGTTCGACATCCTGCTCCACCTGTTCCTCCACCACTTCCCACACCTAAGATTAATACACTGAATCCGTTTGGGCCTGATCCTGGTAAAAGACAAGTTCAGTTACACACACAGACTCCACAGACAAGTCATGCTCAAGCCTCCGCCTCAGGAGGTGCGACAGGAGGTTACCAGACCCCGCCACAAACACACAGATTAAACCTTAGGGACGTATTAAAGCAACGTACACCCCAAACACCAAGTTACGACATGCTTAAAGAACCCCTTCCAATTTGCAGATACGATCCAGTACCCGGTAAAGACGATAGGATGTTGTTAGCATCTCTACGCTTACGAAAAGTTACAGATTACTTAGTGTTATTCCCAGGAATGACTGAACACCTAGATAGAATATATCATTTTATCCAGACTGGGGAAGATCCTGAAAGTATTAAAGAGGCCCTGGCTCACCAGAAAGCTGACACTCAGGGTTGTATATTACGTTTCTTCATAAATTGTTTAATAAGAGAACGAGACAGGCCTGGAGTAGACAAAGACGAGATGGACGCACTAAACAAGTGGGGTCAGAATATAGCCGATGGAAACCATGATAAACAGAGTTGTATAGCAAGTATGTATAAAAGAATCAGAAAAGCAGTAATAGAAATACATGAAAGAAAGGAACAAGAAAAGGAAAGAGATAGCGACAGGAATGACTCCTTCGAGGAGGACGAACCAGAGGAATCTGACACGGCTAAAGAAATGATAGCGTATGTGGGAAAGGGAAATTACCTTAAGAAAGGCATTCGTCCAGAAAGCAAGAGAGTTTTCCTCTCTGGCATCTCAAAAACGAGTTCTCCTGAATATCTGTTTCAAGTTACCGATAAAATTCTTCAAGAACGAATGGGGTACCATGTACTCAATTCTATGGATGAACAAGAACTAGCCCGGTCAGCAGTACTATGGGCTGACAATCCTAGCACATATAATGATGATACAGTAGCACAGACATTTTTGAATCTTTCCCCAGACGAGCAGAAGTTAGCTGGTATGTACATGATTCAGCATCTCATCACGTTATACAGACATCAACATTCTGATCCAGGTCCCTTACCTGATACATTAGAAGCACTACTTATGAATAGATGGAGAGGCCTAAGTACCAAGTTAATTCAAATAATTCTAGAACAACGGCACAGATATAACGCTTTCTTAGGCCCACAATATGTTTCAGCCCCGCCCCCAGAAAGAAAAATGTTTCATTTTGACAGGCAGAATCCTTTACGAGAAGTACACCCAGTTATGAATGACGATAATACCCTAAGACGTGTATTTGTGTACACACCTTTAACAAAGTTGGAATTGTTAGAAATGAAGAAACTAGTACCCTGTCACGATAAAGACCCTGCAGGTTTTCACCGAGAAATTAAAGACATGTTACTCATGGGAGATTACACGTATACGGATATTATGAAATTGTTAAAAGTACTGCTGCCCACGGGCATTTACGAGAAACTCAAGGAAAAAGAATGGGAGGTGGGAGATAAAAAGATTATTTGGACTGAAATAGAAGACGAGGAAAAAGGTCGTACTCCAGGGCTAGGCCTTGGGGACAAAGCTAAAGCATTACCAGGTTTAATAGTACAGGTTTTGCCAAGATTACTGACAACTAAAAAGGAAGACTGGGACGCAATCTCAGCTTGTAAACAGAAACACGATGAAGATACTAGTGACTTCTATTCAAGATTCGAGAAATGTTTCATTATTAATAGTGGCCTGAAACCAGGTAGCGAGTCATACCCGCACCTTTTTGTAACAAAATTAGTCGAGAATTCTCTGACACAAGTTAAGAACCGTGTATATAAAGTCGAAAGTACATGGCAAGCAAATACGCCATCCCAGATGTTACAAATGTTACAATACCACCAGAACAGAATTAGAGAAGAACAAGATCACGAACAGAGACGTATGAAAGACACGAAAATGAAAATGCTAGTGGCCCAGTCGGTTCCAGCCGACGGTCAGAAAAAGGGTGTGACCCAGACAAGTAATTCAGCAGCTCCTGTCAAAGGGACATGCAACTATTGCAAACAACCAGGTCACTACGTAAACGAATGTCCAGTCCTGAAACACAATATATCAACAGGTAAAACTAAAGAAAGACCGCGTCAGCCTAGACAAGACCAGGTCCAACAACAGACTTCACAGAATATACAGCCTATGCATTCTCCACCACATACAATACAGACCGTAGCGGTATCACAGCCACAGCCCATTGCCGCGACGCAGCAAGTTTCGCAGCAGATGTACCAGTATGCCCAATCTGATTATCCCGATTATCAGCGATACACATGAAACAGCCTAGAGAGGGAGGTTGGCTTGCCTCTTATTGAGATTCCTGTAGATCAAGAGGGTCCTTATGTACATAGTCAAGTATTAGGAAAAGACAGAAAGTTTCTAATTGACACAGGGGCAAGTCGCACCACGATCAGTCACGACGAAGTTCCAGGGGCACCCCTCTCAGGCTCACAGAATGTTTCCCTTGGTTTTTCAGGACAGCCTATTGTAAATGAAGTATCGAAACCTGTCCCCCTGCTAGTAGGTCCATTATCACATGTTACAGACCTGTTACTCACGAAATCATGTCCAGAAAACTTGTTAGGTATCAAGACACTGAAGGCTCTAGGAGCAGTGATATGTTGTTCTCCCGAGGGAGTTAGACTTTTCCTACGTGACTTTAAGGGTCACTATGTATTACGAGAGTTTGATGTCAGATTGAAAAATGTACCGAAACACCTGTGGGCACAAGGCCCAACCGACGTAGGTTGTATGCACATTACACCATACCGCGTTACACTCAAACCATGAGTTGTTTTACCCCGAATCAGACAATACAAGTTACCACCCGATGCTGTAGTGGCTTTACTGGAAATCATTGAAGAGCTCATTGCCCAAGGAGTGGTCGTTGAAACCGACTCCAATATCTGTAATTCCCCTATCATTCCGATTCTTAAACGTACTGATCCCAATGCACCGCCAGTATATCGGCTGGTGATTGATTTACGAGAACTGAATAAATGCATTGTTCCACAGTATCCTGTGGTTCCCGACATCTCATCCTTATTGACTGCTATTGATTCAGAGGCGACGTTCTTTACTGTAATTGACCTCAAGAACGCCTTCTTCAGTGTACCCATTGATCCAGAGAGCCAATATCTCTTCGGATTCAGTTTAAATGGCCAAAGCTTCAAATTTTCACGCGCACCTCAAGGATTCACAGAAAGCCCCAGCATCTATAGCCAAGCACTGAAAAGACAACTTGACTGTATCCAAATGCCAGTTAACACTGCTTTACTACAGTACGTTGATGATCTGCTGATCACCGCACGAAGTGAACTCGAATGTGAACAAGCATCACTGACAGTTTTACATTTTTTGGCTGACAAGGGACACAAGGTGTCTCCTTCGAAGCTACAATTCTGTGTTCAGCAAGTGGTGTACCTTGGGCACTTGCTGTCCAAGTGGGGAAGACAGCTCACACCTGATCGAGTTCAGTTAATTGCACAGTTACCACAACCCAAGACACAAAAGGAAGTGCGGGCCTTTATAGGCCTCACCTCGTACTGCAGACAATGGATTCCTCAGTATGCATTTCTAGCTAAACCACTGATACAGTTGACAACACAGGAGGCAGCGACTTCGACTGTCCTCCCTTGGATTCAGGAACATACACAGGCTTTTGAGGAATTAAAGAAAGCCTTATGTCAAGCACCAGTTTTAGCGACACCATGTTACAGCAAACCTTTTACACTTTTTGTTACAGAACGTGATGGTACAGCGTTGTCTGTCCTCACACAAGATCAAGCAGGTTCACATAAGCCTTGCGCTTATTTTTCAAGTACATTAGATCCAGTGGCCCAGGCTCTGCCTGCGTGCTTAAAATCAGTTGCAGCGACAGCCCTAGCAATCAGACAAAGCGATTCAATAGTATTAGGACACCAATTGACAGTACAAGTTCCACATTCTGTAGAGGTCCTTCTAAACCGAACACAGACTCAACACCTGACTATAGCACGACTGACAGGTTATGAATTGACGCTGTTCCAGCCACACATAGAAATCAGATGCTGTAACATTCTAAATCCTGCCACATTGTTACCCTCGATTATGACAGATTCAGCCCCGCATGATTGTATAGAGATCATTAATGCAGTAACAAAGCCCCGACGAGACTTAACAGATGTTGCACTGACAAATCCAGACCTGACACTTTACGTGGACGGTTCATGTATGAGAACAAGCACAGGAGAATTAGTGGCCGCATATGCAGTGACCACTGAAACTGAAGTCAAAGAAACACACCGTATTGATACACTGTCCGCTCAAGCAGCAGAGCTTATCGCTCTGACCCGAGCCTGTATACTAGCCAAGAACAGAAATGTTAACATATACACAGATTCACGTTATGCTTTCGGAGTCGTACACGACTTCGGAGTGTTATGGCAAGAACGAGGTTTCTTGACCTCTCACGGTGCCAAGATCCAACACGGTCCCCTCATTCAAGCACTGTTAGAAGCAATACATCTGCCTTCAGGCATATCCATCATGAAGTGTAAAGCACATACTAAAGTTACAGACTCTATCTCCCAGGGTAACGACCTGGCAGACCAAACAGCAAAACATACCGCATTGACGCACACCCAGACAACTGATGTGACAAAGACAATAGCACCGACACATTGTATGACAGTTAGGGATCCCACACTAGATGTAATCGATATTCAGACACATGCTACTCCAGACGAAATCAAGAAATGGACTGAACTAGGAGGGATCCAGACAGATCAGGGATGGATGACGAAGGGAAAATCTACATGGTTTCTCCCCGACTCTATGGTTCAAGTCATAATAAATACAGCACATAGTCCAGCACACCTGGGAGAAAAAGCTATGTTAGACAGTTTACAGAATCTCTGGTACAACAAACATTTACGAGCAGCAGCAACACAGAAAGTGCGTACTTGCATGATCTGTTGTCAGTTCAATCCAGGTAAAAGCGTCCCTGTAGAGCAAGGTGGATTTCATCCTCCCGATCACCCTTTTGAAGTCCTCCAGATGGATTATATCCAGATGGAACGTTGTCGAGGATTCAAGTACGTCCTCGTAGTTGTTTGTGCACTTTCCCGTTGGACCGAAGCATATCCAGTCCCAGATTACACTGCCCCGACCACTGCCAAGCAGCTGGTTCGAGAATTCTTCCCACGGTACGGCTTGCCTCGTATCGTGTACTCAGATAACGGACAGCCATTCTCATCCGAGCTCATGAAGCAGGTTTCACTCCTGCTAGGATATCAGTGGAAATTCCATTGCGTCCGACATCCCGAGGCAGCTGGCCTTGTAGAGAGGCACAATCAGACACTGAAAACCCGTCTTGCTAAAATATGTAAAGAGAAAGGGGTCGACTGGATAGTCGCCCTGCCAGTTGCACTATTCTATATGAGAATGGTCCCACATTCGAGATCAGGACTATCCCCGTATGAGGTGGTCTTTGGCCGGCCACCAAATATGTGGGGGACGCCCATGCCTAAGAAAATAACCGATGTTGACTGTAATATGCTGACAGATTACCTTGCCTCCTTGATGTCTGCACTCCAATCATGTCGTTCACAGGTTGCCGCAGCCTTTCCCGACAACACTGATGTGAAGCCACAAGATGTCCATCCCGGAGATACTGTCCTGATACGCAATTTCGATAGGAGGAGTCCGCTGGAGCCCAGTTGGCAGGAGACGAAGCTCGTCCTTCTGACCACGAGGACTGCAATCAAGGTTGAGGGCCGTAAGGGATGGATTCATACGAGTCACATTAAAAAATGTAATGAACTGTTGCCAGAGACTGACTCTTCCACCCCCTCAAAGGACTGCCCAGATTCTAGTGACTCTAAACTTCCCATGGTAGAGAAAACTCCGCAAGAGGAGTATAAATTAAAGTTGCGGTCTAGCAAGTCAGACAGATTAATTGTTTAAGTCCTCCCCTAGGTGAATCGGTTAAATAGTTTCTGACATGTATCCCCTAGACCCCAATAGAGAGAGAGATAGAGAGAAACAGATCAAGAAGCAACGATATTGCAAATCTCTCAAAAGCTACTGTATTGTTACCTTATGGATTATGTTTTCTTTAAGTCTCACTATTATTGTCACAAGTATAATTTTGCATATCTATTTTCCTATTGCTACACGTGCACATTCTTCTTCTAATAACACTGCCGAGCATTCTTTTAGTGAGTTACCCCCTCACGAGTTGTCTTACCGACTTGCGCTGCGCAACAATACATTAATTAGTATGTTACATCACTCTCATCAGACCAGCAACGCTACTAATTGTTGGATATGTGGCCGACTCCCTCCCTACCAGAAATACAGGGGAGTTCTGCCCCTCTTCCCGTACCCGTTCACACACAATGGTTCATGTGGCGCCTGGTTTAGTTTGATTAATTCCTTAGATTCAAATTCCGTAGTTTATCAGGGTAACTGGGTATGGGGAAACCTGAACACAGTTTTGCATAGAATATGTTATCCTGACAAAGAGGGACTTCCCAAAAGGACAGGGACTGATCTAGAAAATGAAGTATATGGATTAGGAAATTTTACACTTAACCTCATGATTCTGAATGTTGAATCCGAAACCGAGCCAGACTTGCCCACTATGTCAGTACTACCAGTCAAAGGTGAATTATGTGTCAGAAAGAATGGTTCCATACACCTAGGTCATAGTAAATGTACTACTGTGGTCGAATTTAGTGATAAGGGCAAGTCCACATTCAAAGCTACACGTCATTCCTATTTCATTTGTGGTCAGACAGCATACATACGTTTGCCTCTAGATTGGGATGGGACCTGTTACATTGGATTCTTACTGCCACCTGTTTTCCTAGCTCCACCTGATTATCATAGAAATCCCCGCCTAGTTCACAGACCCAAAAGAGTTCTCCCAATTGTCGACTATACTGAGACAGCATGGGAACAGTACACAGATTTCAATAAAGGTTTCTTTCCCTATTTAGGAGCTATTTTTAATAGTAAGTCTATCCGTCACTTGACCAGAACTCTCGAAGCAGTAGTGAAAGAGACTACTTCCGCCCTAGGTAACTTGACTGAGGAACAGTCTGCTATGAGACTTGTCGTTCTTCAAAATCGTCTTGTTATTGACGTCATACTAGCCGATCGAGGAGGAGCCTGTAAGGTCCTCGGGTCAGCTTGCTGTGTTTTCATTCCAGATAATGCTCCGTCCGTATATAAGGCTATTACACGTCTCCATAAGATAGCTAGTCAGATACATCAGAATCCAGGCACTTGGACTTGGTCCGGTTGGCTCCGGACTACTATTTCAGCTTGGGGATGGAAAATACTGTCACTCCTTGGAACAATACTACTTATAGTATTCAGTTGCTGTCTATGTTTACAATGTGGGCCAGCGATTTGCGGCTTGTGCGCCACATCCTGCACTCCTCATTCAAGTCAACGTTCTAAATCCCGTGTGAAAAAGGATGAGCAGATGATGCTAACTACACAAATAAATGGATTAATGAAGATTGATATATCATGAAGGGTCCGTAGGGAACAAGGAGGGAATGAGGAAATATAAATGTTATGGTCAAGAAATGTTCCCTAGCGTGTACCCCACCGTCTCCATGTACGAGCTTAAAGTGCATGTAACTTCCCTCCTGTGCCAGCTATGAAGACGCAAATACATTTGCGTCCAATGTTAACATGTCCTCTTTCAGATCCACCCTGAATGGGTCGGATATTCCGTTCCTAAGTAGGCCTTGCCACCGTCTTTGTATGGTGCACTTTCACGTATTTCTGGCTCTGTGCGAGCTAGGCCCTGTTTTCTGTCATCGAGCCTCTTTTCAAAATCATCTCTGCCTCCTGAAACTGCAACGTGGGATGCCCCCCCCGTGAACTCTGTCCTACTCCCTGCGAGGCGAGCGGAGCCTGGCTCGGCCTGCTTGCCTGCCAAAGACAGTATTTTACCTTCACGTTATCAGCATAGCCAAGCTCAGCTTCCCGAAAACACATTCCAGTCCAGCAGAATAGATAAACAACCCCTCAGCTGCAGAGCAAAGGGCCCGGCCTTTTTGTCTCCATGCAAGTAATTCATAGCTCCCGTTACCATGGTAGGCCCATGGCCCCCTCGCTTTACACACAGACACGTAGGCACATATGCACGCATTCATAGTCAGTATAGGATAGCCTCTGCCCAAGAGACCTTTCCTTCTAGATAATATGGTTCCCAAACATCAGATATCAGATATGATATAGGAACGAGTTGATCTGACATGCCAGACTTCTGTCTCTTTCCTCTAGTGTAAATGTCAAGTCCCCTGCACCCTCCAGCTTCACGTCAATCACACGTCATGCAGCTGCGCGCGCATCCAGACCTCAGATTTCCGCTGACATTGCAAGATTCTGCTATGTACCCACCCACTTGTGACACCTTTTTCTATGACGTTTCTAGCACACACCTCTGTGTTCACGCCTAGTTCACGCCTTCTGATTACGTATTGCTAACACGTGTGTGCTCTTATCTTGTTTCTCTCAGCTGTTAAGCCTTCTGTATTGATTTCCATTATGTGCTTTAAGTATAAAAGTTATGTATTGTCAATAAAGTATGCTCTATCCCTTCCTGAACCCCAGTGGTGTCAGGAACCCGATATCCGGTTCAAGAACCATTCCTTTTTAAGGAATAAAACCCCTAAGAACTCTAACACCACGGACTCTGCGTCTTTCTTTCCGATTGAGTTATTTTATAAGTACTTACCTGCATAGAAATTAGGACGGTAATTAAATATTTACCACAACTGCGTACACAGTTTACTGACACTTTAACTTGGCATTTAAAGCTACTTGTCAAGCCTTAAATTCCCCTTTTATTACACAAAGCACATGCCTACGGTATGCCCTAGGTAGTCCAATGGGCAGGGTGCTGTGTAAGTATAAGGTAAGACATGTGCCTTTATGGTGTAGCATATCCTGGTAGTGACAGACAGCCTATTTTGTTTCTAACTGATGTGAGGCCTACTCCTCTCATAGGATATAATTGGAAATTCCCTTATATATGTTTAAATGGCAATTCCTGATCTGAAAGGAGTAGCCTTGCTATGTTTGGTATGTTTAAAATGGTAGTGATGTATCCTGCTTACTGGTGCAGTTGGACTTTACATTACATTTTTAGAAATGTCACTTTTAGAAAGTGGGCATTTATCTGTGCTTATGAGTCTTTATGCTTTGCAACCTGACTTCAATCCACATCTGGGCCTGTGTGATAGCAACAATTTGTGCATATTTTCCAGACAGCCACCACACAGAAAGGGCTGGGCATGGCTGGGATACAACTGCATTCATCTGCATGCTCGTGGTCTTTCTGGGCTGGGAGATGGAGTAGGCGTTCACAATTTACAGTTGTGTAGGCTGTTTAGCCCTCACACAAAGGGCTGATTTACCCCCTACTGATGCCTGGAACCAGCACTGAGTTCAAACGGATTGTTGCATACTTCTAAGGGTTCTTTTGAAGTCACCTCTTGATTAAAGACATTTTTGAGAATAAGTACAGGGGCTCTGACTTCATGATATTAGGCACCGCATAGGATTTGTAACCAGATGCTGCTGGCTCTACATGGTGCACATTGCTAGGGGACTGCTGTACTTCCAGGAGGAACCGCTACTTGGACTACTTTGCTTAGTTGTTCTGACCTGCAGCCTGCTAAACTATTAGATGGACTGCCACTCTTCTTCAAATAACTGTGTGGGCTGGCCTGATGCCTGCCTGCGCTTTGTGCGCCCAGTGCTCTCCATAGACTGGCTGACTTGCCCCTAGGTCCCTCTGTCATGGGTCTCTACCCTTTGGGAGTCCAGCAGCAGCAGGCTACATGAGGAGCTGTGGTCACCCACTCCCTATTCATTGAAACAGAGCACGGTGAGCTCTTCATTTTCCACCCCTTGATAAAGTCAGCATGCGCTGAGTGCTTGATGACATCCTGAGGAGCAGAGCCTTGTCTCCATTTGTGAGCACCATTTGCTTCACACGTATCTGTGGATTGGTGCTTCTCCTGAGTGGAGTGTCTGGGACTGGCATGTCCTGTTTATGATTCACTGTGCCACAGCAGGGTATGCACATGCTGAAGAGTCGCATTTGTCTCTGAGGCGCGTGCATTTCCTGGCAAACAAAAACACTGCATCCCTGTCAGCAGCCTGCTGGGCAGTGGAAGCAGACAACACACTATTTGTTCAATGTCACCTTCATGCTCCTCATGCATGCCTACATTGCTCTCCACATTGCAGGAATGGCATATCTGAACCACTAAATGAATTGGGGTTAGAGGAGCACTCTGCTTATAAACTCTGGTAATCTCACTTTTTTCGGTCTATTCAATAAAATGAATAGACCGAAAAAAGTGAGATTACTAGAGTTTATAAGCAGAGTGCTCCTCTAACCCCAATTCATTTTGAGATTCTGTCTACACGTAGTGAGCATCTAAACATGGCATACGAGCAAATTTCAAGCATGACAGATAATAGAGCCAAAACTCTAGCATACACGAGTGAACAAGCAGACAGCATTTATGCATTGATACAGGATGTCAAATCTTCAAATGTGCAAGGCAACACCATCATTCAGCAATTAAAGCAACTCGAATATTTAGCAAAACGTGAAGTGAATCAGAAGTTGCATGCATCAACCCTAGTGCAGTATCACAGGGTGAAGAGGATTCCACGCGGTTTAAGGATGTCAATTAAACCGATGCTGCATAGATTTCACCTAAATAAGGAGTTTATGGAGAGATGGTTTTCTATTCTTAATAAATGTTCTTTGGACTTGATCCTTCTACTGATTGAGGAATTGGCTAAAGTTATCCATGAACTTTCGAATGAGATAGACGAGATCAATCACAACCTGGAGTCTCGAATGGATAAAACAGACTGGGACAAATCATTGGAGGATTTAAATTCGAAACTTGAGAGATATTCTAAGGAGTTACAAGAAGGAAAGTTGAGAAAATTCAAAAGAGATACGTTGGATTATAAATTAAACGAAGTTTATACTTGGGTTAAAGTTTATGCCCAACGTAGAACCTTTCCAAAGAAAAAAGCAGCTACAACATCTGAAGAGAGTTTAGTCTCTGACAGTGAATTGAACACCAATAGACCTGCAGCTCAGACCCAAATAGTTGAAACTACAGCAAGTCAAACTCCAACTGATTCATCAAAAACACCTGGTACCAGCCAGTCTTTTTTAGCCTGGGGAGGGGATGCGAGTCAACCACCAGGGAAACAACAGAAAAAACCAGCAAGACAAGGAGAGGAGGTAGTAGGGGTTCGAACAAGAAGCACGAAATAAATTTGGTATTAAATATATCCAAAACTCAACTGACTAAAGACGAACTAAGAATTTTGAAACAAAGGCTTAGGGTTCGTCCCTACGTATGATACCAACAAACTTGAGAGTGAGGTAGCTTTTTACAAGTTCATGCGTGTTTTGAAACTCAGACATTTTTTCACCAACGTGGCACCACTTCAAACGGAAAAAGAAGAACCAGAATTTCTGGAATTTAAACTAAAATCTAAATTTCAAGCTCCGGTATCTCATAAAATCTTGGATGCGTTTGAAAACTCTGTCACTAATGATTTGGACAGTCTAAATTTGAGGAAATCGAAAAGAAAGAATCTATCAGTTTACGACAGGACAACCATCAAAGGACTTCAAGAAAATCAGAATATCTTCATACAAAAAGCTGACAAGGGAGGTGCCATAATAGTGATGGACAGAACAATGTACAATTCCAAAGTGAATGAACACGTATCAGATACCACAACCTATTTTGAACTGGAAAGACATCCAACAGTTGAACTACAAACTACCCTCAATGAAAGTTTGACCAAAGCATTGGAATTAGGACACATATCGACTACAACCAAACTATTTCTCACAGTTCAAAACCAGAGAAGACCGTCCCTCTACATGCTCCCGAAGGTGCATAAAAATTTTTTAGATCCACCTATGCACCCCATTGTGACCGGATGTGGTACTATTTTTGAACCACTCGGTCAGTATATTGACACATTTTTGCAGCCATTTGTTCAGAAATGGCCATCGTACATAAAGTACACCAATGATTTTCTTTTGACATTAAAAAGCATCAACATTACCAGTTCAACAATAATGTGTACAATTGACGTCAAGTCATTGTACACTTCTATTCCTCACCAAGCTGGATTGGAAGCCGTGGAGTGGGCCTTGCTACAACAAACATCGGTGAAAGCAGAGAAGGTATTCATTTTGGAACTTTTACATTTTTGTTTGTATCATAGTTATTTTCAATGGTCATCAAAGTTTTTTCTTCAACAGAATGGAACATCGATGGGATTTGCCGGGGCCCCGGCATATGCCAATACTTTTATGGCTAAATTTGAGGCTGATCACATTTATACCAACAAGTTCTGGAATGATCATGCAACCCTATACAGGAGGTTCATTGACGACATCTTTGTACTGTGGTCAGGAACTAAGCAAAGTCTGGAATCTGAAATTGAAAGACTAAACCAATGTTCAGAGCACATTGAATTCACACATGTGATCAGTGAAAAGGAACTACCATTCTTAGACGTTTTGATCAATATTCAAGATTCTCAGATAAGAACCACAGTACACAGAAAAGACAATTCGCTATTCTATCAAAGCTTTCATCCACAAAACCTCAAAAATAACTTACCAGTTTCTCAATACATGCCAATTAAAAGAATTTGTTCACATGATAATGAATTGGAAAAGAATCTCAATTTGCAAGAACAACGATACAAAGATAGGAGATACCCTGATGATGTTTTGAAGAAAGCAAGAGACAGGATAGAAGTTAACATTAGGGACAACCTTTTGATGCAAAAACCGAAGAAATCACAGGACAGACATGTGTTTGTATCCAAATTCTCTACCGCATCACAGAAACTAAAAACCATCATACACAAACATTGGGACCTTCTGAAGAATGAAGTTGACTTTAATGGGATTTTCACAAACAAGCCGATTTTTGCCTACAAGAGATCAAAAAATCTAAAAGAACTGCTTATGACCCCCATAAGAGACACAGAAGCAACTCATAGAGGCATGAAGAAATGCCAAAATTGCGTCCATTGTTCAAATGTGATTGAAGGGAAAGTGCTACATCGTCCTCAAACGGGTAAAGAACTGACTTTACAATACAACGGGGATTGTAACTCCAAGAATTTAATCTATTACATAAAGTGTCCCTGCGGGAAAATTTACACAGTAAAAACAGAAAGAAAACTCAAACCAAGGATTTCTGAACATAAGAGTACAATAAGAAACAAAAATGTCAAGAGTAATTTGGCCAAACACTGGAATGAAAATAACCACAGCATTGCCCAGATCAGGTTTTCGATTCTAGAGGTAGTAAGAACATACGAGGGGGTTGATCTGTCCAGATCCCTCCTCCATAGAGAAATTCACTGGATAAGATATCTTGTCACACAAGAACCCAAAGGTCTTAATGAGAAAATTGATTTATCATGTTTTCTATGATTCCTCTTTCGCCTTAATGCTGTACGAGATTGATGTCTGCATCTAACTGTATTTATCTGCATTTTGTTGTTTCATTATTCGACCAAATGGTAACATTTTTCTGTTCACTTTATTATCATTATTATTTTTCTTATTTTATTTTAAACACGTGTATAGTTATCATCTGTGTGAGATTTGGTTTTACTAGGGTCATTTTGCTCTTTAAATATGGCGTTCGTGGTTTAGTTGGTAGGTGTTTGTTTTTTAGTCCTTTTTCAATGTTGAACATTAGTTACCACTTTAAATAACTGGGTGTGGTTGATCCATGCTGTCGGCGGTTCCCATAGCGAGAGCGTTTAAACGAGAGAGGGAAATGGTTCGCATACTCAGGAGTTACTAGTGAGGTGAGCTTCTGGAATATTGGTGGTCGAGCCGATAAGTGTTTCAGGGTTATGGATCCCGGAGTAGAGCTGATGTTTTCTATGTATTTACAGGAGAAGAGGGACGACTGGGTGTGTTGGAGATTTTGGTTTGAGCACAGTGCTTTGAGTGTTCAAGGTAAGAGATTGTGTTAGCGTTTTGTGGTTTTTTTTGTCGGGTAGTGGACTTTACAATGAAAGAAAAGATGGTGGTTGTTTTAGTGTTTTACTTTCTTTTAGGAGAGGAGATTTCTGGTTCATTGCGACTTCAGTGATTTTGTCTTTTTGATTCTTTTCACACACACTGTGGTGTTGGTGAAGGGTATTTTATAAGTGAATGTTACCATACATTTTTTGCTTTGTAACATCTTTAAGATTCATGATGCCATGATGAGTTGAATGAATTTACTAACTGAAGGTCATATTCAGTTTCACAGGCCCCCGACGAAGAGCTCCATTGAGCTCGAAATGCATTGGGCATAACAAAGAAAAAGTCACCAGAAATGAAAGATTCGACATCTACTTATGTTTATATTGTATATATTGTGTGTTGAAATGTAATACCATACTTTGTGTTTATCAGTGTAAAACAAAAGCGTTTATTTGTTGTGGAAACATGTTATAAATACACTTACTGTTGAAATTCTATAAGCGTTGTTGTATTCATAAACGAGTAGCGGTTTTCCGCAAGTAGTAACAGTGCGCAGAGGTTAAGTGCTGTATACACTTAAGATAAGATATCTGAACCACTGCCTCTCATTCCACATACCCACCAGACACCTTTGCTCCACCCAACTCATCCTGGCCACCATCCCAGGGATCCACAAAACTAGAGCCGGTGGAAGATCTTTCTCGTCCTTCGCCGCTAAGACCTGGAACTTTTTGCCTTTACACCTCAGACAATCCCCATCACTAACCCAATTCAGGATTGATCTCAACACTTAGTTCTTCGACTGAACCCCGGTGGCCAGACAGCTCAGCAGCCCCTCCCACCCCCGTCAATGCCTTGAGACCCTTAAGGATGAGTTGCCATGCCATACTATCTCCTGATTAATTGATTGGGGCACAAGAGAGTGACTCAGGGCCCTGGGGAGTTTGGTAACCATCCAACGCTTCCTTTAGTGGGCAGCCCTGTTCTTTAGGCGAAAGACTGCAGTGGGTTGAGCATCTTCAACTCACGCTTGTGGGCAGCTGCATTTCACTAAGCTGCAAACGAGAAACAAAATGAGGTCTCCCCGCTGAGTCCGCATTGTGTGGGCCCTCCCCGCTTTGACATACCTTTGGGATCATGGATCACCAAGGTATGTCATGCACCATACTTGGGGGCACTTGCTCCCTGATTGTGCCTGAGGGGTTGAGCCCTCAACGGAGGCCCCTGCCGATTTAGATTCCGTATGCATTTCCCAATTCATGCCCTTATATAGGTACATTTCACATAGCCCTTATATAGTTATAGATATCCATTCCTTATTTAGCATAATCCATGCTACCCAAATACAGGCATGGATACTTCAATTCATTCATCTATGTCACAATGAGTTCTAGGAAAACCAGACGCTTAAGTCGTTAGGGGCTTCACCTTGCTTGGATATTGATTTCTCCAAGAACTCATTTATTGTGCATGAACATCTATTCCTTAGGGGATCATTCATGACGTTCATATGCCTGACTTTTACGTCAATACTGGCATTCCTAAACACCTTCAAGGTATTATTATACCTTCACTTGCTATGGAATAGCATGGTGCGGTTCGGTGCAGTTTGACTATCAACTTGCACGACGTAGCTTGACATAGCAAGTACCAAAGGAAGCCAACTCTCCAGCTGACGCACTGACTAGACGCTGTAATCATCCTGCCGAGAATCCAGCTCCAGTGCTTCTGACTCCCCTTGCGGGATGTTGGGAAATCGAGTCCCGGGAAAGAGATACCAACCTCTCTCATTCTAAGGTATGAAGCTGATTAGAACCTAGAGAAACCTTTGGCAATTCTTGGCAGAACTAAAACCTATGCTAAGGCAGCACGTACTTCTTCCCTCATACTAGACCTAGGTTAGGTACACTGGGGTAGGAGTACCAGTTGAGAATTTTAGCCTGTGTTATTTATGCATGTATTTTTATATGTCATAGCAACAGACAATGCTATTACAGTATTATTTTATATAACTTCACGCTGTACGCATTATACTTTGCATTCTGTCTAACGATTATAGCAGTTCATATCTCTTGCATGAGAGATAAGGGTATTTAATAAACCCTTTTTATTGAAACGCCCAGTCTATCTTTTTCTCTGCAACTCTGTGGAAATGAAGCATGCACTATTGAGTGAGTGAAATAGTTATCTATTGTTTCACGACTCTGAAGATATTGTTTTGATTCTAGGGGAAACAAAGTTGTCATGTTTATGCAGTTGTCAGAGACTAATCCCTTCTGGTTTATTCGAGAAAGTTTCTAGTGACCCCTGAGTGAGCTGGCACACACACAATTAAGTTTAATATACTAGATAGAGACATACTGACCTCAGTCCTATGTTGAATCTATAATGTATGTTATTCTAATGCGCAGAGCCTATTAGGGATATTGGAACTACACTGCAACACTACACCCACATTACATGTGGCCTTGAAAATGACCTGTATTTTTCCCACCCATTTATTTACTAATACCAGGGGTATCAGAAACTCTGGGAGTTTGGAAAATCAGAGCAATTTCAAAGTTGAGCCTAATAGTTCTTTTTGGAAATAAGCAATTGCCAGGAGTATTGGTAATTCTAGGTCTGATTCCCCCGTCAATTTCTCTTCTCTGACAGGTCTTCACATGGAGATTTCTGTCAGTTCTGGTCAATGTAATTAGGATGTTGAGCCCTCCAACCAACCTGGTGGTACATGATTCATCTTCAGACAAACTCCTCACCCATGTTTGATGTGGAATAAGTGGATGAGATCACAATTTTGGTCCTTTTAGATTCACTTTGTTAGATATTTCTACTAGTGAGAGAGAAAATGGATCAAGGTCCTGATGAAGACCTTTTGTATAGAAAAACATAGAAGACTGAGACATCTTGACTATCCTTTAGGGTGCAATGGAATCCCTCAATATTTTCAGTTACTTTTAGGTGAACCCAATAACCTACTGGCAGGGTCTACCCAAGATCATTTCTAATTCCCTTTTCTTTATCCCACTAACTATGTTAACTTGTCAAGGTACAATATAAAATGTTCAGTTTATTCTGCCACCTCGATTGGGATTATTATCCATCAAGGATATTTCACTGAAAACTCCATTACTATTAAGATGAGCTCTGCTGTGTTATAACACATCAAACAAAGGTGAGGAGCTGACCCTATGACAAACCCTCATTCCTCTGTCCTCATAAACTAACACCTTAGGGAATACTAACATAACATCTTGTAATTGACATGGACCAGGATAGACAGGGTCCCTTTCACTCTTCCTAGAGCAATTTTTGTTTTACTTCATGGAATATCTTATGTTCCAATGTGCCAAAAGAAACTTACTGTTCAAGCGGAATATGTACCTCATGTGTATTTCAATTACATGAAGGAAGCACGTCTTCCCTTATATCTGCTAACATGGATTCAGTACCCCTTATGGGTATATAATTCTGGCTGACAATCAAAGATATTGACTGTTTCAATGTGGTCCTAAACATAATGCAACATTTTGTCCTCTATTTTATTATTCAGAAGTAGGAGCCTGGATATCAGATAACAGTTGGCCACATCTTTTGATTCAGCGGATGATGTATTCAGCAGAAGTGTTCTTATTGTATTCTTTGGATGTCCAAGGACTGATCTGTGGTAGAAGGAGACATTTTTCATATTGGTCAGGACAAGGATAAGATAAAGAGGTACTCCTTGCTTATTTATGTCAAATATTGTTCATTCAAGATGTTGTTGTGATTTATTTTCTCAATGTGTTACTCTGAGAAGGAAAACAAGTCATCACATGCTTGTGCTGAGGCAGTTTAAGTATTTTTGGGAAGATTACGGATTGGTGATTTCATTACATTTCTTGGTTTGACTAGCTGGTTGTCAATTGTCATGGTGTATGGGAGAAATTGGTTGTCGGTTCAATGGGGGGGTGACCCCTGTTCAAACAACAGCCACAATCCTTGTCAGGGTGAACCACAAAAGTCGCTAAATTAGCCAGTGCTTAACCCTCTGTTAGTTTAGCACAAAAGTAGTCAGACTCACTTTAGCTGCAATGTGTAAAGTATTTATGCAGCACACAAACAGTAATAAAGTGTAAAAACCACACAGGAAAAATCCCACACCAATTTAGAAAAAAAATGGAGTAAATATTAATAAATTATTTAATACCAAAACGACAAAAAAAAATCAGTAGGTCTGGAATTACATTTTTGAAAGTTTATGGTAAAATGTACTGTGTAAAATATCAAGGTGCCAACTGTGGACAAGTCCAAAAATATGACTGACAGCGATGAAGCTGAGGCAGTTTCAAAAAGTGATTTCAGCCTGGTCAGAGCTTAACTTTGTACTTGAGGATAAAATTCATCAGGACAAGGGTACAGGCGGGGTTCGAGAAATGAGCATCATTGTTGACGAGCTGCTGGATATGGTTATGGTTAAGATTTCGTCATTCAGACATAGACACTTTTTTAGGCATTGAAAAGTTCCAACAGCACAAAGCTTGAGGCTGTAGCTGACGAGAGTTCTAGAATGCCAGATACTCTTTTGCCAAAGACCCATTGAACAGGATTTGCTTCTGAGGAGAAGAAAGTAGCAGAAGTTGCTAGGAAGACCGGCCAACTGACGATGTGTTGTGGGCAGATAGATCAGCAGGTTGGTCCTGGTCTTCTCTCGGATGTCAGGGCAGTTTTCAGCCAAAACCTTTCACGATTTCGGGATTTTGGCTATCTGGGCAGCTTTAACACCACAACCAACGGTCGTGGACTGGAAGGGTGCCACTTGGGAGATTGGGACTCACTAAGGCTGGGCCATAGTGTGAGTTCAAGATTGTAGGAGACATTTCTGTACTTGAGACTCTGATCAGGAGACCAGCCAAATTCCCCCTGGAGTCACTCAGGTAGAGCTATGTTCAAGTGATGAAACAGTGCAGGGCATTGAGGAACCAAGACAGGTTCCAAGCAGCAAAGGAGACCTTCCAGCAGCAGCAAAGCAGTCTTGTGGAGTACACAGCAGGCCACAGCAGCTGGTAGTCCTCTGAGATTCCTTCTGCTGTTCAGAAGAAGAACTGAAGAGTGGGTCTCAGGGTTCTATTTTTATACTTAGTGCCTTCTTTTAAATAGGAGAGGTTTCAAGAGAATTCCCTATGACGAGCTTGACGTTTCTTGACTCCCCTGCCCTGGCTCCAAACTGGGTGCATTAACAATGCAGGGGTGACAAGTCCTTTGTGTGAAGGCAGAGCACTTCCTATTCAGTTGGAAGTGGGGCTGAGCCAAGCTCCACCCGCATCTTGCCAGCTAATGACTCATCCAGGCACACCTAATCCCTCTATTGTGTGACTCTCTGGAAGAAATAAACAAAGTTTAACTGCCAACTACACCCAGCCATGTGAGCTAGGGCAGGCTGCAGGTGCCAAATGGCAAAGTCCAGGAACATTCCAGATTTCACAGTCTCTTATAGCCAACAAAAACAAATTTCAGCATAAAGGGAAGGGTTAAGACAACATGTTGGGGGAAGGTCACCTTAAGGCAGAGAGGTCTAACAGTGTAAAATGCCCTGCTTGCATGTTGCTCTCTTTATTGGTAACCCCTCGTGAGCCTTGAATTATATTATGTCAGCCCCGTCCTCTTTTGCCTTTCAATGGCTTTCCTCTGGTCTTTTATTGTTATTAATATGGAGCAAACCACATTTGATATCTCATCCACAGGCTTTTCAAGTACATTAAAACAATTACCTGCATGGTCCTAGTGAATTTGGCATAAAATGCATCAATAACAAAATTGTGAAGTATTTCCTGTGGATCAATGTTTCTTGAAAGATTCCTTGAATGATTTCTATGTTATAATGCTAATCACATTACCATCATGAGGATGTTAGCTCAATTAAACCTATAATTTCCAATCAACAGTGTGAGTAAAGAGTAATCATGATGTGTATTTTGATGTCCAGGTCTGATGTTTTGAAACTTTACACCTGGAGTATGACCTGCTTTTGTGTATGGGTTGGGATTCATTCTGTGACTCTTGAGAGTGTTTTCGACTACTACTTAAGCTTTTTTGGTGTAAATGGTGTGTCCACAAAGATGTTCAATTCTCCTGTGAGAAAGATCATTTGAGACAATTCTTGGTTGGCCAAGGCAAAGTTGGTAACTTCATATAAGGTTCCAGGTTCACATCATATTGTGGAAATAATGATCTGGACCTAGCATAACAAGCAGTTATATGATCAAAAGAGTGATAACAATGATAGTTTAAAGTCACGAGTGCAATGCTACTTCAGATCCACCAGCAAATGATTGCAACAGGGTCTGCTCTTTCTGGCACTTTTTCAATTGATCATTTCATTCTAGTATCTGAGAAGTTCAGTCAAAGTCAAATATCATTGTCAGTGAACCCTATTTCAGTTATGACTAACAAGTTTCAGCATGCTTCCTCAATCATTTTAATGATTTGAAAAAAATATTTGGATTGCACATCCATACCTGGATGACCTTCAGGGTGTATAATCAGTTCATAAGGAGAAGGATGGTGCACCAGAATGAAGTCAGTGAGCTTCCAATGTATTCCCCAAAAATATCCTTTGTTGCTTTTTCATTTTAAAATTTGGACATCAGCCAAAGTGTTTCGTTCTAATTGGATCTTCGTCAGGGCGTAAGTTGTAAGTAAGATGTGAAAGTACCACAGGCTTTCATGCGAATACAAATAGATGTTGACCCCGGTCCTCCGTATTCACCAGGAGGTTAGATCACAAGACACAAATCGCTTTAAATATTTCAAGGTCCAAAAAGACAAAATTACGGCCAACAATCCTCCGTAATCACCTCTGTAATCACCTTCGTAATCACCAGGAGGCTAAATACCAACAGCACAAATCACACGGGATAGTTTATGGTCCAAGGGCCAAAGTAGCAGCAAACAGTCCTTGTCAATGTCGATGGTCTCTGTTGTGGTCCTGCATCCGGACTTTCACCTTCATGGTGTCACAGGTTTTAGTAAGAAGGTTTCCCAGTGGTGTGCTCTTTGGCGATTTCCTGAGATAAGCTACGCTGTCATTTATCATTGTAAGTTAGTTATGTTTGTTCTAAAGACTTGGGGTATGTCTTGGAGTGATATTGGGGACCAGCTGTGATCACAGTGTTAGAGTTGGTATTATGCACACATTCAGGCCGATTCATCATCGGCATGTTTTGAGAGTCTGTAATAGCGAATAATAAGGAATCGCTATTACAGAGTCGCAAAACGGGATTCATGTAGGAATCGCAAAATAAATTGCGATTCCTACACATTCCTTATTTGCGATTAGCAAATTCCTAATCGCAAATAAGGAATAACTCCCCATTCAATCCTATGGGCCTAAAGGCCCATAGGAATGAATGGGGAGTTATTCCTTATTTGCGATTAGCAATTTGCTAATCGCAAATAAGGATGCGATTTCAAGGATGCTAGACACCCTGTAGCACCCCTGAAATGTAAATTAGACTCATGTTGCGCACACACATGTCCAAAGGACATGTGTGTGTGTAACATACAACTGAGAAAAATGCACAAAAGTGCATTTTTCTCAATTTTTCGCTATTTACCACTAAGTCAGACTTTGCGGTAAATAGCGGGAAGAAATAGCGAATTCACAACTTTTTATTGGGTCATGAATAGCATTTAAGGAATTGAGATTCCTTAAATGCGATCGCAATTTGAGAAATCGCATTTTTTTGCGATTTCTCAAATTGCGAGTACATGACCCAATGATGAATTTCAAATGCCATTTTTGCGGGTGCAAACGGCCGAATTCTGCGATTCCCACCGTTTGCGCCCGCAAAAATGCTTCATGAATCTAGCTGATTGTCTCGTTAGCAATTTTTCGTTGAAGGCAATATGCATTTTTGCTGTCTTCTGCAATTGCTTTAGTTAACTGCCAGCATAGGAAAACATGTAGTCAATTGGAATCTTGCACTTGTATAATAGCCATCTCCAATGCAGCCTATTTGTTTTACATATTCTTGTAGTGCCTTTCCGTATTTAATCAATTATTTGCACGATTCCCTTGGCACTAAACAATTTCCATATCATTCATTAATAGGTCTATAAACTCAAATTTAATAATCTTTTCATCCTTTTGCATTTGACAATTCTTTAATATCCTATTTTTTGTTACTATTTCAAACTTTGTTGTGCGTTTTGATCATATGGCATCAGATGGTGACCTTTTTTCTTGGAAATGGTATAGCTTGTGTTTTCCTGTTGTTTGGGACACATTTTTACAATGTCCAAATACACTTTCTTTTTTGCTTAATAAAATAAAACGTTCATTGGTATACACAGAAAGCCTTCTTAACTCCTGGTCCTAAACCCTTCTTAATTCATAGTGCTGCAACAAATCTTTGAAAGTTTCTGAGTGTTCTGTGCTGGTTTGCTGCTGCGTAATCTGTTAGGTAAGCTTGCTCCTGGGTAATGACTTACTACATGTGTATACATTCCTTGGATGCAGATTATGTCAAGATCTACATGGGCTCCAAGTATGTTTATTGCCGGAGGTAAATGCCACTTTGCCAGTGCCTGAAAAATTATTTTTGGAGGTGTCTGCGTTATCTTTCTAAGTGCTCCTAGTCTTCTACTAGTTTATACATGTCTGCACTGGAGCACTGAGTCCCACACAGAAACGGGTCTTGGAATTACCAAGCTCTAGGCAGCTGAGAACATTTTGTGATCATTGCTTCAAATGAAGCCGGTAGCGTGTGGAGGCTGTTTTAGAAAGGAACACATTTCTGGCTATCCATTCTACATGTGTAGAGGCGTGGAGTACATGGGCCACGTGTGGTGGATTGGCGTGGTAGCATTGGATTGGACTGTTGAGGTGAGCAATTTTAGTCTATGTTTGTTGGCATCTTTTGAGCCATCTTTGCATATTGCCAGTTCAACCGCTTATCAAGTTTGAAAGCGGGGGTGCGTGCCACAACCTGCGCGGGCACACATACCTGCATGGTGATGTGTGCAGCTCCCTGAGCTCTTCCCACGAACCTCTGTGACGCATATTTTTCTTCTCCGGACATTTTGATGCATGGACACACCGTGAACCACTCTGCACCAACGTGACACAGCGTGCCTCCATCCTGGGATTGCTAGGTTGCAGCATACAGGATCCGATGCCTTGTTTGTGTTTGCTTTGCCAACCAGTTCTCCATAAAGCTTATTTAACCCCATAGCTGCGGCGGCTATTCCGCCGCAGCGCTAAGGGGGAGGGGGGCCGCTCAGCGCTCCTGTACTCATGACGGAACCGCTCCGTCACCAGCCTCGGTGGGCTGTGCTTCTGACAGAGCGGTTCCGTCACGGCCCCGCCCGTGTAATAGAACGCGCCGCGCATGCACGAAATCTGTGCCGCGCAGGCGCGGTGAGCGGGTCATGACGGAACCGTTCCGTCACCAGGACAGCCCACTCGAGGCTCATGATGGAGCGGTTCCGTCACTTGCACACAACGGGTTAAACTGCAGCAGCGTCGCAGAGTGAAGTTCGGCATGAGCGGCTCTAGTCTCCTTGGTTTGTTTGTGGTCCACAAGACTATGTAGGTATTTTTCTTGCTTTCATCCTGCCACGTTGGCGTGCTTGGAGTCTTCAATTGCCATTTCACCTGCTGTTGGATTTATCTCGGCAGAGACTTTTGAATGCAAAGTGACATGTGCTACCTTTCCCTGGATCTATTGGCTGACGTAATATTTGTTTATTTTGGTTATACTGGCTGACATAGTTCCTCCTGCCAGAGTCCTGGGACTTGCTGTGATCACTATATGTAGTGAGCATGTCTTTGCTAATTTGGTGTGACATCGCTCACAGGAGGTCATAATTAATTCTCCCTTACATTAGGGATGTGCATGGGTTTCGGTATGAGTTACTTTCCCATAAAGTGTTACATATAGCCCCTACGCAGGGGTGGGTTTTGTGAGTTCTTCTTTTCTCTTTTAGCGTTACACGCAGCCTCTACACTGGGGTGAGTTCATGAGTGTGTTTCACAGGTACAGTTGTTTGTTTAGTAACCTTGACATGGGGTATGTTTATCGGGTCTTCTCCAATTAATGTAACAGGTAATCCTTTCACTGGGTTGGTTTTAGTCATGGGTTTATTCCCATTTACACTTGTTTGTTTAGTAACCCCTACGCGGGGTATGTTTTGGGGATTTCTCCAATCTACATTTAATGCAACCCTTACACTGAGTGGGTTTTGGGTTTATGGATACGGTTTCCGTACACAGGGTCTATATGCATAACTTATTGTTCCGTATTCATGTATAAAGTCTTATTGGACTTTATGGGTCACAGTTCCTAGTGTTTGTACCTCGTATGAGGGGTGGAAGTTTGGTTTTGAGCTCCTCTTTCACAGCAAATGTAAGTTTCCTTACGTGAGGAATCTTGTCTATGGATTTATTCCCTTTCAGAAGAGATTGATGTTTGTAAGGGATCTATTTTCTCTGTTTTAAATAGCTCTGACCCTCCCATGATGTTTGCTTTGTTTCACATCCTTGGGTTTTTTAACAATTTCTTGTATTTGTACATTTCTGTGTATAGTTCTTCTTTTGCAGTATTATTACTTTTTGTTTCTTTTAAAAGGAAAGGGATGTGTTATGCCCTGCATAGTTATTCTATTTTCCACATTTCAACCTTTCTTCCTGCTGCTCATCAAATGTGCATGTTTACTGTAGAATGTTGGGAATGCAGTGATGCATGGAATGTTGGGTGTCTGTTTGAGTGAGGAAGGACAGTTAGAGAGAGAGAGGCTGAGCAGCAGGCAGGCTGCTCCTGGTGGGGTTTGCTACTACAAAGGGTTTCCTACTACCTGGAACTAATGGCTTGACTACTGGCTAATCTACTTTTACTTCACCTGTTACCTGGACTACCTGTCTGCTGTACTTATATACCATCTGGATGTACAGCCTTACTAGCAGTAGAAGAGGAGACAAGGAGTCTGTTGGACCAGGGAGGTAAGGCGGCCAATATTTTACTAGATCTCAGTGCCGCGTTCAACACGGTTACCATGCCACCTTATTACATCGTCTGAGTGGCATGGGGGTATCGGGCGCGGCACTGACATGGCTGACCTCCTTCCTGGAAGAGCGCTTCTTTCAGGTCCTTGAGGGAGACATTGTTTCCACTAAACAGCCACTCCTGTGGGGGTGCCTCAGGGCTCTGCCCTGAGTCCCACCCTTTTTAATATTTACATGAGGTCACTGGCGGAGGTGGTCCGCCCCTTTGGCGTCAAAATTGTCACCTATGCAGACGACACCCAGCTCGTGGTATCACTATAAACCAGACTGGGGGGTCGTCTAGCACCCTGGGCCCCTGTTTGGAGGCGGTCACCAAATGGATGGAGCTCTCCTGTCTCCGACTTAACGGGGAAAAAACGGAAATCATGTTATTAGGGAACCCCGCACCCAACATCTTCCTCCCTCTGTGGCCGGATTGTATGGGACCTCTTCCTTCCCCTAAGACACAGATAAAGAGCCTGGGAGTCTGGTTGGACAGTTCCCTGGACTTTATGGTCCAGGCAACCAAGACCTCATCTACCTGTTACGGTTTGATGAGGATGCTTCGGAAAATACTCCCCCTTCTTCCGTTCCAGGTGAGGAGAGTCATGGTTCAGGCACTAATACTCTCCCGCCTGGACTACGGTAATGCTCTTTACCTGGGAGCTCCAAAGACCACAATTAATAAGCTTCAGGTCCCACAGAACTCTGCCGCAAGGCTGCTATATCAAATTCCACGGAGGCAATCTGTGAAGCGGGTCCTTAAGAAACTACACTGGTTGCCCATAACAGCTAGGATCCAGTTTAAAGCTATGTGCATTACACATAAAGCAATTTGGAAGACGGGTCCAACCATAATGCATCATTTGATCACCCCATACCTCCCCAACAGAGCCCTGCGCTCTAGCCAACTCCATCTGGCTACCTCAAACAAGATACACAGAGCTCGCTGGGGAGGTCGCTCATTCACATATAGGGGCCGATTATGATCGCGGACGGACTTGCGTCCGTCCGCGATCATTGAGGGAGGAGGGGACGTCCGCATGGGCTGCGGAGTCCCCTCCTGTGCGATTAGGATGTGACCGCCAGGGTGGCGGTCACATCCTCTATTTTTAAAATTGCGGCGGGTGCGGCTTCAAGCTGCACCCGCGGCAATGTTAAAAATGCACGCATTGCATTTGCATGCAGAAAGAGGAAGGCACCGCGCGGTGCCTGACGCTTTCTGCCTACAAATGCAGGGGGGTACCATAGGTACCCCCCATGTGCACCCCCCACCCCCCTTCATTTAGGGGGCCCGCAACGGGCCCCGCAGTGAAGTTACACATGCTTTTCCACGGCGGAAAAGCTGCAGCGGAAAAGCATGGTTGCAGGCACATACTAATCTGGAGGACGGTGTCTGAGAGACACTGTCACCAGATTAGTGCTTTTCCTCCGCGGTTGTAAGCCAACCGCGGAGGAAAAGCTGGGGACGGAAACCAGGACCCACCAGCCATCCTAATGTGGCGGTGGGTCTTTGGTGGGTCCGCTGCGGATTTTCTGCATCCTCCGGGCCGGCGGTGGCTTCCGCCGGCCCGGAGGATGTGTGGTAAATAAATATTTACCGTCGGAATTTCTATGCGGTAAAGTTCAATAAAATAACTCAATCGGAAATGAGAGGCAGAGTCCGTGGTATCTGAGTTATAAGGGTTTTATTCCATAAAATGGAATGGTTCGAACCATGGTATCATGTTCCTTTCACCATTAAGGATCAGGAAGGGATAGACAATACTTTATTAACAGAGCACAATATATATAGTTAATGCATACAATGGTGATGGATTCAGAAGGCGTAACAGCTGAGAGAAACGAGATAAGAACACATGTGCGTAACAGAAGGCGTGCACGAGGGCGTACACAGAGGTGTGTGCTAGAAACGTCACATGAAAGTGTCACAAGTGGGTGGATACATAGTGGAATCTTGCAATGTCAGCAGAAATCTGTAGCAAGGATGCGCGCGCAGCAGCATGACGTGTGACTGACGTGAGGCTGGAGGGTGCAGGGGACTTGACATTTAGCACTAGAGGAAAGAGACAGAAGTCTGGCATGTCAGATCGACTCGTTCCTAAATCATATCTGATATCTTGTGTTTGGGGAACTATATTATCTAGAAGGAAACGGTCTCTTGGGCAGAGGCTACTCTATACTGACTATTAATGCGTGCATATGTGACTACGTGTCTGCGTGTAATGCGGGGGCCATGGGCCTACCATGGTAACGGGAGCAATGAATTACTTGCATGGAGACAGAAAGGCCGGGCCCTTTGCTCTGCAGCCGGGGAATTGTTTATCTATTCTGCTAGACTGGAATGTGTTTTCGAGGAGCTGAGCTCGGCTATACTGATAACTTGAAGGCAAAATACTGTCTTTGGCAGGCAAGCAGGCCGAGCCGGGCACCGCTCGCCACGCAGGGAGTAGGACAGAGGTCAGGGATGTATGCCACGTTGCAGCTTTCAGGAGGCAGAGAGCAGAAAGGGCTCGATGGCAGAAATCAGGGCCTAGCTCTGCAGGGCTAGGAAAACGTGAAAGTGCACCATGAAAAGACGTTGGGAAGGCATACTTAGGAACTGAATTATCGATCCATTCATGGTGGATCTGAAAGAGGACATGTTAACGTTGGACGCAAATGTATTTGCGTCTTCATAACTGGTCGAGGAGGGAAGTTACATGCACTTTAAGCTCGTACATGGAGACGGTGGGGTTCACGTTAGGGGACATTTCTTGACCAAAAATTCAAATTACCTCATTCCCTCCTTGTCCCCTACGGACCCTTCATGATATATCAATCTTCATTAGTCCATCTATTTGTTCATATAACATCATTTGCTCTTCCTTTTTCAGGCGGGATTTAGAACGTGGACTTGGATGAGGAAAACATGATGTGGCGCACAAGCCGCAAATCGCTGGCCCACACTGTATACATAGGCAACAACTGAATACTATGAGAAGGGCTATTCCGAGGAAGGATAGGACTTTCCATCCCCAGGCTGATAACACGCTCCAGAACCAACCGGACCAAGTCCAGGTGCCTGGATTCTGGTGTATCTGACTTGCAATCTTATGGAGACGGGTTATGGCTCTATATACTGACGGTGCGTTTTCTGGAATGAAAACACAGCAACTCGATCCGATGACTCTACAGGCTCCGCCCCTATCGGCCAGGATGACGTCAAGAACAAGACGATTTTGAAGAACAACAAGTCTCATAGCAGACTGTTCCTCTGTTAAGTTGCCTAGGGCGGAAGTAGTTTCATTTACTACTGCTTCAAGGGTTCTGGTCAAGTGACGTATTGATTTGCTATTGAAGATAGCTCCTAAATAGGGAAAGAAACCTTTATTGAAATCTATGTATCGTTCCCATGCCGTTTCAGTATAGTCGACAATTGGGAGTTCTCTCTTGGGTCTATGAGGTACTAGACGGGAGTTCTTATGATAATCAGGTGGAGCTAGAAAAACAGGTGGCAGAAGGAATGCAATGTAACATGTCCCATCCCAATCTAGTGGCAAACGTATATAGGCTGTATGACCACAAATGAAATAGGAATGGCGGGTAGCTTTGAATGTAGACTTGCCTTTATCACTGAATTCGATTACAGTAGTACATTTACTATGACCTAGGTGTACTGAACCATTCTTTCTGACACATAATTCGCCTTTGACGGGTAACACTGACATAGAGGGTAAGTCTGGTCCTGTATCGGACTGGACATTCAGAATCATGAGGTTAAGTGTATAATTACCTAATCCATATACTTCATTTTCTAGATCGGTCCCTGTTCTTTGTGGAAGACCCTCCTTGTTAGGGTAACATGCTTTATGCATAACTGTGTTCAGATTTCCCCATACCCAATCGCCTTGGTAGACTATGGAATCAGAATCTAAGGAATTTATTAAACTAAACCAGGCACCACAGGAACCATTATGTGTGAACGGATACAGGAAGAGGGGCAGGACTCCCTTGTATTTCTGATAGGGAGGGAGTCGGCCACATATCCAACAATTGGTAGCATTGCTGGTCTGATGGGAATGATGTAACATACTGATAAAAGTATTGTTGCGCAGCGCAAGCCGGCAAGATAACTCGTGCGGGGGCAATTCACTGAAAGTATGCTCGACAGTGCTATTTGGAAAAAAATGTGCATGTATGGAAATAGGAAAGTACATGTGTAATAATAAACTTGCAGCAATAATCGTAAGACTCAGAAAAAACATAATCAATAATGTCACGATGCAGTGACTACGGAGAGATTTACAATATTCTCGTTTCTTGAGCTGTTTCTGTCTATCTCTCTCTCTATTGGGGTCTAACTTGTACATGTCAGGAACCTGTCTAACCACTTCACCTAGGGGAGGACTTAAACAATTAAACTGTCTGACTTGCTAGACCTTAATTTCAATCGATTCTCCTGCTGAGGAGTTTTCTCTACCAGGGGGAGTTTAGTATCAGTCTCGGGAATGGGGCAGGGCTGGGAGTCTGTCTTTGGCGGCAGTCCATGATATTTTTTTATATGACTCGAGTGGAGCCAGCCCTTGCGGCCCTCCACCTTCACTGCTGTCCTTGTAGTTAATAAAACAAGCTTCGGCTCCTGCCAGCGGGGCTCCAGCGGACTCCTCCTGTCGAAATTCCGAATAAAAACGTGATCACCAGGGACGATCTCGTGTGGCTTCACCTCGGTGTTGTCACCTGTGAACGACATGATTGTAGTGCAGACATCAAGGAAGCAAGGTAATCTGTCAGCATATTACAGTCAACATCTGTGATCTTACGAGGCAGAGGCGTCCCCCACATATTCGGGGGCCTACCAAAGACCACCTCGTACGGGGATAGCCCTGTTCTGGAGTGTGCGACCATTCTCATGTAAAACAATGCAACTGGCAAGGCGACTATCCAGTCTACCCCTTTCTCGGCACAAATCTTGGCAAGACGTGTTTTCAGTGTCTGATTGTGGCATTCCACGAGGCCTGCTGCCTCGGGATGTCGGACGCAGTGGAATTTCCACTGATATCCTAGCAGGAGTGATACCTGCTTCATTAGCTCGGACGAGAATGGCTGACCGTTATCTGAGTACACGACACGAGGCAAACCGTACCGTGGGAAGAATTCACGAACCAACTGTTTGGCAGTGGTCGGAGCAGTGTAATCTGGGACTGGATATGCTTCTGTCCAACGGGAAAGTGCACATACAACTACGAGGACATATTTGAATCCTCGACATCGTTCCATCTGGATATAATCCATCTGGAGGACTTCAAAAGAGTAATCGGGAGGATTGAATCCACCTTGCTCTACAGGAATGCTTTTGCCTGGGTTGAACTGACAACAGATCATGCAAGTACGCACTTTCTGCTTTGCTGCTGCTCGTAAATGTTTATTGTACCAGAGATTCTGTAAACTGTCTAACATGGCTTTTTCTCCTAAGTGTGCTGGACTGTGTGCGGTGTTAATCATAACTTGAACCATAGAGTCGGGGAGAAACCATGTGGCTTTTCCCTTCGTCATCCATCCCTGGTCTGTCTGGATCCCTCCTAGTTCAGTCCATTTCTTTATTTCGTCTGGAGTAGCATGTGTCTGTATGTCAATTACATCTAGTGCGGGATCCTTAACTGTCATGCAATGTGTCGGTGTCGGAACTATTGTCTTTGTCATATCAGCTGCATGTGTGTGAGTCAGAGCTGTGTGTTTCGCGGTTCGATCGGCCAGGTCGTTACCCTGGGAAATAGTATCTGTAACTTTAGTATGTGCTTTGCACTTCATGATAGCTATGGCTGATGGTAAATGTATTGCTTCTAATAATGCTTGAATGAGGGGACCATGCTGGATCTTGGTTCCGTGAGAGGTCAAGAAACCTCTTTCTTGCCAGAGTACACCGAAGTCGTGTACGACTCCAAATGCATAACGTGAATCTGTGTATATGTTAACATTCCTGTTCTTGGCTACTATACAGGCTCGAGTCAGAGCAATGAGCTCTGCAGCTTGAGCAGACAGTGTATCAATACGGTGTGTTTCTTTGACTTCAGTTTCAGTGGTCACTGCATATGCGGCCACTAATTCTCCTGTGCTTGTTCTCATACATGAACCATCCACGTAAAGTGTCAGGTCTGGGTTAGTCAGTGCAACATCTGTCAGGTCTCGTCGGGGCTTTGTTACTGCATTAATGATCTCTATACAGTCATGTGGAGCTGGATCTGTTGTGTTCGAGGGTAACAATGTGGCAGGATTGAGTATATTGCAGCGTCTGATTTCTATGTGGGGCTGGAACAATGTCAATTCATAACCTGTCAGTCTTGCTATTGTCAAGTGTTGAGTCTGTGTTCTGTTTAAAAGAACTTCCACAGAGTGTGGAACTTGTTCTGTCAGGGGATGTCCTAACACTATGGAATCACTTTGTCGGATTGCTAAAGCTGTCGCTGCAACTGATTTTAAGCACGCAGGCAGGGCCTGGGCTACTGGGTCTAATGTACTCGAAAAATAAGCACACGGCTTATGTGAACCTGCTTGGTCTTGTGTGAGGACAGATAATGCTGTGCCATCACGTTCTGTAACGAAAAGTGTAAAAGGTTTGCTGTAACATGGTGTTGCTAAAACTGGTGCTTGACATAATGCTTTCTTTAATTCATCAAAAACCTGTGTGTGTTCCTGAGTCCAAGGGAGGACAGTCGAAGTCGCTGCCTCCTGTGTTGTCAACTGTATGAGTGGCTTGGCTAGAAATGCGTACTGGGGAATCCATTGTCTGCAGTAAGAGGTGAGGCCAATGAAGGCCCGCACTTCCTTTTGTGTCTTGGGTTGCGGTAAGTGTGCAATTAACTGAATGCGGTTAGGTGTTAGCTGTCTCCCCCTCTTGGACAGCAAGTGCCCAAGGTACACCACTTGCTGAACACAGAATTGTAACTTTGAAGGGGACACCTTGTGTCCCTTGTCAGCCAAGAAATGTAAAACCGTCAGAGATGCTTGTTCACATTCAGGTTCGCTACGGGCGGTGATCTACAGATCATCAACGTACTGGAGTAGGGCAGTGTTAACTGGCATGTGAATACTGTCAAGTTGTCTTTTCAATGCTTGGCTGTAGATGCTGGGGCTTTCTGTGAATCCTTGAGGTGCGCGTGCAAATTTGAAGCTACGGCCATTTAAACAGAATCCGAAAAGATATTGGCTCTCCGGATCAATGGGGACACTGAAGAAGGCGTTCTTGAGGTCAATTACAGTAAAGAACGTCGCCTCTGAATCAATAGCAGTCAATAATGATGAGATGTCTGGGACCACAGGATACTGTGGTACAATGCATTTATTTAATTCTCGTAAATCACTCACCAACCGATAAACTGGAGGTGCATTCGGGTCAGTACGTTTAAGAATCGGAATGATAGGGGAATTACATAGATTGGAGTTGGTTTCTACAACCACTCCCTGTGCAATGAGCTCTTCAATGATTTCCAGTAAAGCCACTACAGCATCGGGTGGTAACTTGTATTGTCGGATTCGGGGTAGTACAACTCCTGGCTTGAGTGTAACTCGGTATGGTGTAATGTGCATACAACCTACATCAGTTGGGCCTTGCGCCCACAAATGTTCTGGTACATTTTTCAATCTGACATCAAAATCTCGTAATACATAGTGACCCTTAAAGTCACGCAAAAACAGTCTAACTCCTTCCGGAGAACAACATATCACAGCTCCTAGAGCTTTCAGTGTTTTGATACCTAACAAGTTTTCTGGACATGACTTCGTGAGCAATAGGTCTGTAGTACGTGACAATGGACCAACTGCTAGGGGAACAGGTTTCGATACTTCATTAACAATAGGCTGTCCTGAAAATCCAAGGGAAACATTCTGTGAGCCTGAGAGGGGTGCCCCTGGAACCTCGTCGTGACTTATTGTTGTTCGACTTGCCCCTGTGTCAATCAAAAACTTTCTATCTTTTCCTAATACTTGACTATGTACATAAGGACCCTCTTGATCTACAGGAACTTCAATGAGAGGCAAGCCAACCTCCCTCTCTAGGCTGTTTCATGAGTATCGCTGATAGTCGGGGTAATCAGATTGTGCGTACTGGTACATCTGCTGTGAAACTTGCTGTGTCGCGGCAATGGGCTGTGGATGTGGTACCGCTACTGTCTGTACTGTCTGCTGTGGAGCAGGCATAGGCTGCACGTTCTGTGGAATATGTTGCTGGACCTGATGTTGGACCTGGTCCTGTCTAGGCTGACGTGGTCTCTCTTTAGTTTTTCCGGTTGCTATATTGTGTTTCAGAACTGTACATTCGTTCACATAGTGACCTGGCTGTTTACAATAGTTGCATGTCCCTTTAACGGGAGCCGCCGTATTATTAGACTGTGTCATACCCCTTTTCTGACCGTCAGCTGGGACTGACTGAGCAACTAACATTTTCATTTTCGTATCTTTCATACGTCTCTGTTCATGATCTTGTTCTTCCCTAATTCTATTCTGGTGGTACTGTAACATTTGTAACATTTGGGACGGCGTATTTGCTTGCCATGTACTTTCCACTTTCAAAACACGGTTCTTAACGTGAGGCAGGGAATTCTCGACTAATTTTGATACAAAGAGGTGTGGGTATGACTCGCTACTTGTTTTCAGGCCACTGTTAATAATAAAACATTTCTCGAATCTAGAATAAAAATCACTAGTGTCTTCATCGTGTTTCTGCTTACAGGCTGATATTGCGTCCCAGTCTTCCTTTTTAGTTGTTAACAGTCTAGGCAAAACCTGTACTAATAAACTTGGTAATGCTTTAGCTTTATCCCCAAGGCCTAACCCCGCGGTATGACCATTTTCTTTGACTTCTAATGCAGCCCAATCAATTTTTGTGTCTCCCACCTCCCATTCTTTCTCCTTTAATTTCTCGTAAATGCCTGCAGGCAATAGTACCTTTAACATTTTCATAATATCTGAATACGTGTAATCGCCCATGAGTAACATATCTTTAATTTCTCGGTGAAAACCTGCAGGGTCTTTATCATGACTGGGCACTATTTTCTTCATTTCCAATAATTCCATTTTAGTGATGGGTGTGTATACGAATACACGTTCTAGTGTGTTATCGTCTTTTCTGACCGGATGTACTTCCCGTAAGGGATTCTGTCTGTCAAAGTAAAACATTTTTCTTTCTGAGGGTGGTGGAGCTGAAATAAACTGTGGTTTCAGGAAGGCACTATATTTGTGTCTATGTTCTAGAATTTCTTTAATTAAATCAGTACCTAGGCCTCTCCATCTATTCGAGAGTAGTTCTATTAATATATCTGGTAAGGGACCTGGATCAGAGTGTTGGCTTTTGAACAACGTAATGAGATGCTGAATCATGTATATACCAGCTAATTTTTGTTCATCTGGGCAAAGGTTCAAAAACGTCTGTGCTACTGTATCATCATTATAGGTACTAGAATTGTTAGCCCATTGTACTGCGGACTGGGCTAGTTCTTGTTCATCCATGGAATTGAGTACATGGTACCCCATTCGATCTTGAAGTATTTTATCGGTAGCCTGAAACATATGTTCAGGAGAACTCGGATTTGATATAGCAGAGAGAAAAAGTCTTTTGCTTTCTGGACGTATTGTTTTCTTAAGGTATCTTCCCTTACCTACATATGCTATCATCTCTTTGTCTGACTGTTGCGAGGTTTCTGCTAGATCCTCTATATCATCCTCCTCTTGCGAGGAAGTTGGATCGTCTAATTCAAGTTGTTCTTCAGGTGCTCGCTGGGCATGTATTTCTATTATTTCTTTACGGATCTTTCTAACCATATGATGTACACTGTTCTCCTTATCATGTTTACCCTCCGACATATTCTGGCTCCATCTAGTCAGTCTATTCATCTCACTTTGCGGAAAACCTGCCTCATCTTGTTCTCTTATTAAACAATTTACCAAAAATCGCATTATTAAACCTTTAGTCTCAACTTTCTGACGTGACATGGCTTCAGCAACAGACTCCGGTCCTTCTCCTGTTCTAATAAAAAACTACAATTTATCTAGATGTTCTGGCATTCCTGGTAGTAGTATCAAATAATCTGTAACGCGTCTCAAACGTATGGACGCTAACAACATGGGTCCTGACGTACCAGGCACTGGGTCATATCTGCAGTCTGTAAGTTCTCTTCTAAGTTGTTCGGCCGGTGCGCCTTTCGGTGTCCGAGCCTTTGCTAGATCTCTCATTGTCACTCGGTGTAACTGTGGGGGTGTTTGATAACCTCCTGTAGCACCTCCTGAAGCGGAGGCTTGAGCATAACCTGGCTGTAGGGTCGGTACCTGCTGTAGCTGGGTTGGATCCTGGACCACGCCAGTCCCAAAAGGATTTAATGGATGCAGTTGTTGAATACCGGGGGGAACAACGGGAACGAGTGCGGGTAGCGGACCTGGAGGGATCTGCTGTTGCGGACCTGGGGGCTGATGATCATGGGGTAGGTGGACGTCAGCAGGTGCAGGTGGTGCGGGTACATGGGCAGGTGTAGTAGTATATGTAGGAGCTACATCGTCTAAATAGGAAGAAATAAAAATGTCTGCTGCGGTCTTGTGACGTAATTTAGTCGGAACCAATGGAGGGGGCAGATCTTTTGGTATTTCCGGAGAGGCCTTAGGTAAACCCTCGGCCAAAAGAGGATACATACCATTCACAAGAGTGTTTCGTTGTAGGTCTACTTGTTCTGCTTTAACTCGTATTCCTTCTTCAACTAGTACGTTTTCTCGGGCTTTATCTGAATCTTCTCTATGTTTTTCTGCTTTTCTGAATTCTTTCTCTGTACGTCTATGCGATTCTTTACGCCACAATTCTATGGCCTCTTTCTGAGATTGTCTGGCCTTCTTTTTCCATAGCGCTTCTTCTACTCTCATGATGCAATCTGCATCCCATGTCCCTGTAACGGGCCATCTATATTTCTCGTCTAGATTCTTAGTATAATCGACCCATAAATCTAGATATAATATGGCATCTAAGCCGTGTTTATGGTACATAAAATTTCCTGGAGTGTCCCTAGGTGGGATAGGAATCGCTTCCTCTAGTATCCCTTTCCTGGTTCCTAACTGTCTTAACTTTGAAAACAATGGCATCTTGATATTTGGCACTTGACACTTACTCGAACTGGAACACAATTTTACACAGAAACACAGTAATGTATATCAAACAGTCACTCATACCACGACATTAATCACATAGAAACATTTGAACACATATTGACTATGCTTGAATTCTATAACGAAAACAAAATCGAACCGTTGAAGACACAAATTACTTGATATACTGCTAAACAGTACAGATACACTGCTAAAACAGTGCAGACCGGGTCTGTGTACCCAAACCCGTCTTGACCGGATACATAGTAATGCACCCGTCTAGATGCGTCCCCAGCAACGGTACTCACCGGGAAGCACGGAACGGAAGGCCTCGGAAACTCGTCTGGACTGGACCGGACTGGACTCGACTGACGTCACAGGCACGTCGGAACTGGTGGGCCTCTAGACACCTCGGACCTTGCTCTCTCGGATGGGCTCTGGTCGGGATCCTCCGCACTCCTCACCGCCTCGTCTGGATGCTGATCGCAGTCTCCGTCACCTCCGTAGGCCTGAGGGAGATACAGGAAATCCTGCGGGTACGCGTAATTGTCCGTCACGGCTGTGGCAGGGGGCGAAACCTGCGACGCACCTACCGGCGCGTGGGGTGGGGGAGGGGTCCCTGTTCGGGCACCAAATTAATGTGGTAAATAAATATTTACCGTCGGAATTTCTATGCGGTAAAGTTCAATAAAATAACTCAATCGGAAATGAGAGGCAGAGTCCGTGGTATCTGAGTTATAAGGGTTTTATTCCATAAAATGGAATGGTTCGAACCATGGTATCATGTTCCTTTCACCATTAAGGATCAGGAAGGGATAGACAATACTTTATTAACAGAGCACAATATATATAGTTAATGCATACAATGGTGATGGATACAGAAGGCGTAACAGCTGAGAGAAACGAGATAAGAACACATGTGCGTAACAGAAGGCGTGCACGAGGGCGTACACAGAGGTGTGTGCTAGAAACGTCACATGAAAGTGTCACAAGTGGGTGGATACATAGTGGAATCTTGCATTGTCAGCAGAAATCTGTAGCAAGGATGCGCGCGCAGCAGCATGACGTGTGACTGACGTGAGGCTGGAGGGTGCAGGGGACTTGACATTTAGCACTAGAGGAAAGAGACAGAAGTCTGGCATGTCAGATCGACTCGTTCCTAAATCATATCTGATATCTTGTGTTTGGGGAACTATATTATCTAGAAGGAAACGGTCTCTTGGGCAGAGGCTACTCTATACTGACTATTAATGCGTGCATATGTAACTACGTGTCTGCGTGTAATGCAGGGGCCATGGGCCTACCATGGTAACGGGAGCAATGAATTACTTGCATGGAGACAGAAAGGCCGGGCCCTTTGCTCTGCAGCCGGGGAATTGTTTATCTATTCTGCTAGACTGGAATGTGTTTTCGAGGAGCTGAGCTCGGCTATACTGATAACTTGAAGGCAAAATACTGTTTTTGGCAGGCAAGCAGGCCGAGCCGGGCACCGCTCGCCACGCAGGGAGTAGGACAGAGGTCAGGGATGTATCCCACGTTGCAGCTTTCAGGAGGCAGAGAGCAGAAAGGGCTCGATGGCAGAAATCAGGGCCTAGCTCTGCAGGGCTAGGAAAACGTGAAAGTGCACCATGAAAAGACGTTGGCAAGGCATACTTAGGAACTGAATTATCGATCCATTCATGGTGGATCTGAAAGAGGACATGTTAACGTTGGACGCAAATGTATTTGCGTCTTCATAACTGGTCGAGGAGGGAAGTTACATGCACTTTAAGCTCGTACATGGAGACGGTGGGGTTCACGTTAGGGGACATTTCTTGACCAAAAATTCAATATACCTCATATGCGGAAAATCCGCAATCATAATGAGCCCCTTAATGCTGTAAAGTTATGGAATGACCTTCCTCTCCTGCTTAGAAAGACTGATAATCTGCTGGCATTCAGGAAACTTTTAAAAACCCACCTATTTGGTAAAATCTGCTAGCACGTAATTCCTGTTTTTCTTCGGTTTCAGACAAAGCGCTGCGAGACCTCAGGGTAGCTTATGCGCTATATAAATGCAATTTTCATTTTATTCAATTTTCATTCCACTTGAACCAACTACAGATTAAATGTACATGTTATATCTACTTGGCTACCAGTGTCTACTTCTACCACAGAGTACAACGTAATCCTTGTAGCAATCATTTCATTATCCCTGGCCTCCACACTTGTCCCTGGAGGAGCTGCTTTGATATGTCCTCCCTTTCTTCACCTCTGGAGCAGACAAAATATCCCTGATATGTGTCTGTTAATTCTGGGGAAGGCGACATTGGCCCTCCAGTTCCTCTGTGAGAGTGCAGGAGCATCGCCCATCACATAAATTGCACCCAAAAGCCCCAGAGATAAAAAAAATAAATGGTAATATAGTAAAGGTATTACCATTTTATTTTTTATCCCCCCAAACCAAGGGTCAGAAGGGGGTGGGTAGTGCTTGCTGCATCAGCAGCAGGGAGGAGGGTGGGCTGCCTGAGCACTTTTCAAAGTTCCTTTGACAGTCCACCCAAAAACCTTTCAGGACGGAGCAGAATCCTGGCGTTCTGGAGGTGGATAGTCCAATTATGTGATAAAAATTTAAATCTTTTACAGTGCCAAAACTAGAAGATATATTATTTTGTTATGAGAAAACTTGTGTTTTACAATGTTAATACATTGTCTGTTAATGAAGAAATTTGGTGTGCGTTTAATAATTTAAATCAGGAGCAATGGTTTCTGTGAACAAGTGTATTATGATAAAATGTCCTGTGGTGTTCTCCCTTCTTTTACATACATTAGCATATAAAATAATATTAACATGTATACATTTTTACGTATTCTGTTTTATTAACCTCTCCCCTGTTGCTGTTGTGCATAATAATAGTTTAATAAAATATTACTTGCAATTTGGTCAGCTCTGTTGTCATCATAAAACAAATAATGCAATCGCCCTGTTGTGAAGTTGTTTTACTCTGTGTAGGGTGCGATTGTAGTGCTAAGGGTGGTTTGCCGCCTTTTTACTCTCACACCTCTTCCCGTTAACACTGTGACTGATTCAGCATGCATGACGTTCATGGCTACACATCTCATTTTCTCAGCTCAAACCGTGAACCTAAATTGTAAATTCCTTGTAGAACTAATTAATTTGGACAAAAATCAAAGACAAATAAAAGGAGCTGGTTTAATTTTCATTTGGTTTGTAATATCTTGGTCAGGTTCTGCGGACCTTATACTGTTTCTCTGTTCTTTTGATGGCTTTATTTACCTTTTACCATTTGTTATATAGTTTAATTATTTTTCTGTCTGAATTTACATTTATTAACAGTTTGGACTGCTTAAGGTGTCAAAAAGGAGTGTTAAAAGCAATGGTTGCTGCTGTCACTAAAACATGGTGGGGAGTGTGGGTGTGGGGGAATAATAAAAAAATACCTGCCGCTGCCGGATGCCGCCTCGATGATCATCTGCTCTAGCCACCTCGGTGCTCCTCTGCTCATCTTCCCACCCAATCCAGATGCTGCTGTCATGCTATTACACAGCATGAGAGAAGCGCTGGGATAAGTCAGAGAGGGCTGAAGTGCTGCTTAGTTAGGAACAGGGAGCCTGTGTCTGTTCTCCTGCCCAGCTGTGCAAGACTGCTGGGTTGGAGAAATATAAGTGCACATTTCCGTCTGGCTGTCCTAAGACGGCCGGCCAAACCAGTATGCACAATTATAGTGCACCAATCACTCCTCCCTAGGTGCTACTGATGCAGAGGATAGCGCCACCCCTCCCTAGTCTTGGTGGACTCGGCTGAGTTAGTGAAAAATAAAATGATGATAAAATAGTTTTATTATCATTTTATTTTTCATTTGCTACATTTCAGCAGTGGAGGAATGCTCCTTCACCATAATGAAAGAGCCACACCCTGTTAAAGGTTTGTACTATGCAACTGAAGGCCCACGTCAATCCCAATTATTGCCCTTAAGTAGTTTCTAGTCTCAAAGCTTTCAATATGTCTATGCCCCAGAGTACCTTTTATTAGTTGTTGCAGAAAATAGTGTGCCATTGTCGCATATTTTTTTAAAAAAATTATTTTTATCCATCATATAGCAATAGTTGGGAATTAGAGGTATCAGGTGCCCACTTTACTTATAAATGCCGACCTTCTGGGATTTCTCCTGGGTGAGCGAAACAGAAGCGTGGAGAATGCTCTTTTTCCCTGTTTCCTAAGTATTGTCAGGCTCTTTTTGTGTCCATTCCTCTTTAGTACAGGTTCTGGGGTGAGCTGGTCACTTTGACTACTCCTTCAAGTTCCCACTTAAAGTGTTTAATTGCATTGCTTTAAATCATTGGACAATTGCGTTGTTTATTGGTGTAATTTGACTATTGTTTATATAGTCATACCAAATTATCCAAAATTTGTGTGCGCTCCCCCTATTCCCACTCCTGTCCAGTTTATTTATTCTTTGGACAGAGGCCATCCACTCTTTGAATATTGGGGGCGAGTTTTTTATCCAGTTAATGCAAATCTCCCTTCTCGCTAGCAATATTAACACAAACATGATTTTTTGTTTATCTTTACTTATTTTGGTTTTAGTGTCGAGTTTCCAACTTTTCCCAAAAATATTCAAATCCATACTCACGTCCACTTGTACTCCCAATACCTTGGATACTGTTTTACCTATCTCTCTCCAGAATTCTTCCAGGTGGGGGTATTGGTAAAACATGTAGAGATCATCTGCACCCGGTTCCCCACATTTGGGGCAGCTTCTCTCACATTTTCACCTTTGAATTTTGACAGCTTCTTTGGAGTCCAATAAGCTATATGTGCTGTGAAGATATGATTTTTTCTCAAGGGGGCTGATTTTACTTTCTCCCAGCAAGTGTTCATTGAGTTTTGCCATTCATTTGTTATGTCGAGGTCTGGGAATACTTCTCCCCAGATCTTAATGGGGATATCATAGTACTCTTCCCCTCCATCGATTAGCACCCAGTACTAACATGTTACTTCTTTTTTAATATTTTTCTGTTCTTGCATTATATCCTATGCTGTTCCGTGCCCTCTTTTATATCTTTAAGGATTTTAATCCAACTGTTTAACTGATGGTACTTAAACCTTGAGATTTTTACATTGATTTTGCCATTCAGCGTTCCCCAGTCTATCACAGAGTTTAACATTATTAGCTCAATCCATTTTGTAATGTTGCTTTCTTTTAAAACACTTGCTAACTTATCCTGTAGACATTCAGGTGTTCCGAGCGAGTCCCATATAGGTGCATGTCTGCTATAATATGGAATTTTTAGTGTTCTTCTCATCTGGTACCAAAGTGAAGCCGCCGCCTTTAGGCTTTTTAGTCTAATTTTTTTTAAGTACTTGGGGTGGCCGTATTTATACAAGAAGTAACTTCCTTTCTTCTCTAGTACCGCTTTTAGGTGGCCGGGGTGCTGATCGTAGACAACTAGGGGTCCATTAGGATGACGGGCGGACTTTGCCCAATCGTCATCCCATCGTAAATCGGAACTGCCCGCCATAAGGGCGGGGGTCCCGGGGGTGCCATTAGGATGTGCCCGCCACAGTGGCAGGCACATCCTGTATTTTCAGCATTGTGGTGGCTGTGCTCTCTGCACCGCCCGCCACAATGTTGAAAATGCACTTTCACATTGTCATTTGCAAAGCGGCAGGCACCGCGCAGTGCCATCCCCTCTGCAAATGACAATGAAGGGGGTACCACAGGTACCCCCCATGTGCACCCCCACCTGCACTTCACTCTGAGGGCCCGCAGGGGGCCCCCAGAGTGAAGACTGCATGCCTCTCCGTGGCAGCAGCGCCGCCGTGGAAAGGCACTGCACACCTCACATCATAATATGTCTGGCGGTGTCTATTAGACACCGCCACCATATTATTCTTTCTCCGCCCCGGCCGCAAGGCGACCGGGACGGAAAAGTGGCGGGCGGTGTTTCCCTCCGTTGCGGTCCCCCCCGCCATTGTAATGTGGTGGGGGGAAAAGGGTTGCAGGCGGGCATTTATGTTGGGCGGATCGCCACCGCCACCATGACGGTGGCGATCCGCCCGACATCGTAATGGACCCCTTAGTAGTTTTCTAACATTTTTGAATTGGAATGCTCTGCAGTAGTTGAGGATATAGGGGGTGGCTATCCCTCCATGTACTTTTTTCCTTATTTTTTTCCAGGCTATTCTAGCCCCTTTTGCTGCCCAGATAAAACTGATTATATCCCCTTGGAGTTTTTTATTTGGTTGGGGTTGAAATCCAGTGGGATTGTACTAAATAGATATATAAATGTTGGCAGTGTGGCCATCTTTATTAATTTAGACCTTCCAATGAATGATAATGGGAGACCTACCCATACTTTCAGGAGCTTTTTTACTTGCTTATGCACTCTCTCAAAGTTTTGGTTTATGATTTCCTTAAGGTTTACTAGAATGACGATGCCCAGATATCTTATCTTCTCTTTTGTTCTAGGGTCTTTGTACTGAGTATTCCACTGTAGGATTTCGGTTTTAGTTTGATTTTCTAAGTAACGTGATACTACTTCATATTCCTGCATTATCCCTTGAATGTTGGGTAAGGAAATTTCCAGATTGCTTGTGAATATCATTAGGTTGTCTGCGAAAAGAGCAACCTTTTTCCCATCCATGGTGTTTAAATGGGATAATTCCTGCTTCCTTCCTTAATTTTTCTGCCAATGGTTTGATGTATAAATCAAACAACAGGGGCGACAAAGGACATCCCTGCCTTGTCCCTCTTTTTATTGCTATGTTGTCAGATAATACTCCATTTACTAGTACCTTTGCTGTTCGATTTTTGTATATTTGTTTTATAGCTTCTTGGAATGTCTTACCTAAGTCATATTTCGCTAGGGTGGTGGTTAAGAAGGTCCAGCTTACCCTATTGAATGCTTTGGCAGCATCTAGGGTCAAGACTGACAGTGGTATATCATATTGCGTTGCGATATCACTTGCAAGGACAAACTTGTGTGTCAATTCTTGTATGTGCAGTCCTTTAATAATGCCTTTTTGGTCTATGTGAACCACTGAGCCTGCAATCTCCCCAAGCCTTTTGGATAGAAATTGAGTGCACACCTTGTAGTCCGTATTTAGGAGAGATATTGGTCTGCAGGATTCAGTTCTTGTTGGATTTTTTCCGGGCTTTAGTATTAGGCTGATTGTTGCCTCATTCCAAGAACCTGGTAGTGATTGTTCTGCTAGAAATATATCGTTGAACAATTCCGTCATTGGAGTTACTAGTTCCTCGTTGGGATGATTATACAGCTCATTTGGAGCGAATCTCGGCCTGCCGCTTTACTTTTCTTCAAACTCTTTAGCACTCCCAGGACTTTTTCCTTGGTTATTTCTTTGTTAATCTTATCTCCCTGTTCTTGTGAAAGTTTTGGGAGGGCTATATTCCCCACAAATGTTGTACTTTTTCTTCCGTGGGTGGTTCTTCTTCGGTGTACAAGTTACCAAAGAATGCTACGAATTCCTTTCTGATTTCCTCCTCTTCTGTCGTGTATTTTTGGTCTCCCACCTGAATCTTTTCTATTCTATTTCTTGTTTCATCAGTTTTAAACTTCCACGCCAGTAACTTCCCACAGCCTTTTCCATACTCATAATAAGCTATTTTGCTCGTATCCCATTTGTCTTTTAAGATTGTTTCAAGGAAGTCTATCAGCTCCATCTTCTTCTTATCTCTCTCCTCTTTAAGTCTAGATTCCACTTTAAGGGTCGCAGATCTATTCATCTCATTCTCTAAGGTTGCTATTCCTTTTTCTAGTTCTCGGATCTTGTTTTTTCTAGTTTTGTTTTTGTGGGCCGCAAGACTGATTAATCTACCCCTAATATAAGCTTTTGTAAGCTTTCCACGCTATTTGCCTTCAAGTTCCTTTTTATTGATTTGAAAGAACTCTCTAGTTTCTTTTGACAAATTATCTAAGCTGCCAGTATCTAGGAAGATTCCCCTACCTACTGTGTATCTGCGTGTATGCAATTCTTCGCTACAATTCGGGTGTAACATGACAGCTTAGTGATCCGATAGATAAGCTGGTAAATGATCCACTTTCTGTGTTGCTTCTGATAATCTCTTGTCAATTAAAAAGTAATTTATCCTTGATGCCTGCCCCAACCTGATAATTTGCAGTGTGTATTGTCATGGAGATAGGCTTTGCCTTCACACTGTGTTAAGTTAGCATTAGCTTATTAGAGGTTTAAACACCATTTTTCCTTTCTGCTGCTTCTGCACACGGCAGATATTGTTATTAATGCTTTGAGCCTAGTAGAATATTTTGCTTCACACGGGAATAATATGTTTTTCCTATAGTATCAGTTTTGCTTGGTAAGCTATGTCTGAACAGTGAGAGCAGAGGCCTTCAAGGTTATTTCAACAAAGTGGTTGTTTTTCGGTCTGATCAGCGCACGTCCTAGACATAACATATATGCAGCTGTTGCCAAATCTGGTTTTGGCGCGTTTAATAATGCACTGAGCAAAGCATGCAAACACACTTGATGAACATTTGCATGCAGAGAACTGGTGTAAAAGATGATGTGATCCCTTTCTACTAAGACCAGAGGTATGGCGCCACTCTTCTAAAACCCAAAGAGACCTTCTTTAGATATAATATAATATACTAGCAGGGGAGGGTAAGACTGAGGTGTAATTTAGCCTTCTTCCCTTTAGAATTTTAACATGCTTTCTCCCTTTGTGTTTTATGGAATAGTAACTATGCTGGTAACCTTGTTGCTTATAATATGTTTGCTTGCATTAGCTAAGATACTGCGCCTGAGAACACGGTATTAGAAATAAATATTTAAAACTTGCACGTGTCTTCATTTACTCCTCATTTTGGACTAGTATGATAGTATCACGAAAGAGTGTTCATGTGATCCACGTTACCTGAGGTGTTCTAAGTTCATGTTCTGGGTTGTCTAATCATTGGGGGTGAGTAAGAACCAATTAGACACTGATTGCTAGTCTGGTAGGAGATTTTGGATACTAAGGTGAGTTTTGGCACACCCTAATTCACTGAGGTTCCAAGTCTCTATGCACAGTTCTGTGTGGGAGCAGAATCCCTGCGACATGGCGCTCAATCGTTGGTGGTCTTATTACATGACACTCGAGTAGTGCTTCATTTAGTCCTTAACCCCTTCGCTATTGTTTCCAGAAGACAGTGGTGTCGGACAAAACCTACCTATAGTCACATAGGTCTTTTCAAGCTTGAATCTTTACAAACGGTTTCCTTTTGAATTACTATCCAGTTGTGATACGTAGGTTTTAGATGTACCTCTTTCTTACTGTGTAAATATGGTTGGCGTCGACGTACCGCAGCATAGTCGAATTACGGTCCGCAATCATTTGCAGGCTTATAACGTCGGATTAGATGGCATGGCAGTTATTATGGTGGTGAGTGCGGAAGTAGCTTACCCTTTCGAGATTTTCTACTCATGGGCGAGCTTCCCTGCTGTAAACGCAGATACTGGTGTGTTCGACACTTATATACAATAAAATTTGACCAGTTGGAAGCAGTATTTCCTAACACGACTCCTGTTGAAAAACACAGGATTCTGAGAATTAGTTTGCCGAAAGACTTGATACCAGAGGCTGGTGACTGTGAATCTTGGAGTAAGATTTGTACGGCAGTATATACGAGGTGCTTCAGCACTCCGTCAATGACTGTCCTTCCCTCGGTCATTAAGCGTATTCAGGATGAGCACAGACCTGAGGCAGCTGTTGATTTGGGTATGCAGCTGTGCAGCAGTTTTGACGTAGTTCCCAATCTCGTACTTGCGATTGTCAAGGGAGTTGCGGTAAGCTTTCAGGTGTCTAATGCTTTGCAGGCTGTTCCCGATACCGATAAACTCTGTCAGTTACCGAGAATTATTACGGTGGCTTATAAGACAGTGGGCTGTAATAGTTTGGGTGTGAAGCCTTTCTCTACGAAAGAGAAAAAAACAACCCCAAGGGCAGATGTTGGAAACAGACGACCAGCCCAAGGCTAGAAATCAAAATTGGCCAAAAAAACAGAAACAGGGTAAACAACAGCAACAGAAACAGGTGTCACGTCCAGCATCACCAATGCCTGGACCTACAGAACGTGTTTATGACTTGCGCGATTGCGCAACGATAAAATCACATGATCTTTTTCAGGTTGCTGGAGGAGGAGGCAGAGGTCGCGGTGGCTAGCAGGGATGCGACCAGCCCCGCCCGAAAGACAGTAAAGGCAAGCAGGACGATTCGACATAGAAAAGACCCCAGTTTCAGAAGAAGAAAGTTGCCACTTTGACAGCGAGATATGCCACAGATAGTGAGAACGCAGCTTCGGAATCAGACATGGGCGCTGACGTTGTTGGACAGCGCAGCAGAAATTACCGTTGTGCGAGAGGCCCTGCGTCCACTACTGAAGGTGACAGCGACTGACCAATATGTTGTTGTGGAGACAGCTGACACCAGAAGAGCCCCCCTGATAGACTTTATAAAATCGTCCTTTTAATTGAAGGTGACATACAGCATACCATATAAGTGGTATTTTCGGAAAATCTTACAACTACCTATGACATTTTGTTAGTGGAGGGTGACTGGCCCCCACCTTTTGTTCTCGCTGCTCCGAGAGTAGAGGAGGTAATCCTCCCTAGTTTCGCGCACACAGTCTCGAAGGAGCATGTGCTGAATTTTGCAGAATAGTGGGCTAAGGCCCTTGCATCAGCTTTGTACCGTACACATTGTGGTTGGGATACATTTTCCCCACACCACGAGATTCCTTTACGGTCTCTGCCACAGCCTCAACCTCAATGTCCCATCCGACGTGAACCTAAGGCTTCCGTCGCGGAAATCCTTGAACAATTGGAATATCAAGGTGTTATTGAAACTTGTGTGTCATCGATGAATAACCCACTTTTTACTTTGACCAAGCCATACGGCTCGTACTGTTTGGTATTGGATTACCGGCATTTAAACTCGCATTGCCGTACCTATGCAGTACAGAATACCCACGGCTCTGCTTTAGTGGATGGTCTGGTGCGTAAACGGTTTAAAACCACACATATCCAACGTTTTTTTTGCCCACAATTTTGATGGTCTAAGTTCCTAATGGACCAGTATTACCTGTGGTGGCAAACAAAGCCAAATAAAACGGCTAGCGATGGGCTATAAGAATAGTCCAGACGAGTTTGCTGCTCTTATAGTCTCTCTCTTTGAGAGAGTCGACACTGATGCGTGTTCGTATGTGGATGACATATATCTCACAGACGATGAGCTTTGGGTGCATCTGTGTCACGTTGACCGCATAATTTGTAACTTTGTGGACTTTGGTTACAAATTCAACCTTGCAAAGTCTCACATTGCGGAGTATATAGTGTTGCTCCTGGGCTACGAGCTCAACAATGAAGGTCGAGGATTGGCTCCTAACTTCTTGGAAAAATGCGCACAGCTGCGCGATCCTACAACACTGAAGAAATTACAGTCCTTGCTTCGATTTTTTAATTTCGGGCGTACTTATATTCCCGAATATGCCCAGCGTATCAAGCCTTTGTATGCTTTGATACAACCTACTTTTACCAAATCTTGCTGGCTGCCAGAACATTCAGCCATTTTTCAATCTTTGCAGGCTGATCTCCTTGAATCTAAATTCTTACTGACTCGTGATAACCACACCAACCTGGTGATAAGAATCATCCCTGGGGCAGTGGGTGTCACTCACCTTACTTTTAATGAAGGAGACACAGTACCTATTGCTTACAAGTCACACTTGTACACTTCGGCAGAAATGCAGTTTTCCACGGTGGAAAAAGTTTTGACAGCAGTGCAAATGGCGATTCTTAAGGAACGTGCACTGTCGCAGGGAAAACGCATGTTGGTTGTTATCCCGTATCCTGCACTAGAGGCAGTGACGAAGGCCAGTGTACCAAATTCTAAAGCTTTGCACCCACGGTGGATACAATGGGCTGCGTCATTGATGTCTCTGGATGTCACTTTTATTTTTGATGCCTCCTTACAGTCGCAGGAGTTTTTGCAGTATGAGCTTGTTCATCCTGCGCCATTGACTATGCGGCCTTTGGAGGATTTCCATTGTACCATTTACACTGATGGTTCAGCGCAAGTTGCGCATGGGTCTAAGCATGCATACGTCTCAGCTTGCGCCATTGTGGTGGGTACCATTGTGAATGATGAATTCAAGTCGTGCACACGCAGACTTTAGGGGACTGTACCGCACAATTGGCAGAGCTTCTTGCTCTGATGCTTGCATTGGAGTACGCTGATCCTAGTGTGACAAGTCTTATTGTGAGTGATTCTTACTACAGTGTCCAGTCTTAGAACGAGAACCTGTTCTTTTGGATTCAGAATGATTTTCGTGATTTCAAGGGTAGCACAATAAAACGTAAAATGATCTGGGTCCGAGAGTTGCTGAGCTTAAAGAGCAGTTGCCAGTGGTGTATGTAATTCACACTTTTGGTCATCAGCGCATAGGAGTCCACGCTGTTGGCAATTCTTTGGCCGATGAGGCCGCACAAACAGCAGTATCGACATATTTGGTTGCAGCAGTTACATGTTCCAAAAGTAAGATCGATGATGATATCTTGGCAGCCGTTGCTGCCACCGAGAAGGGAAGTAAATATCCTAAGGGATCTCCTTCAAAGTATTCATACCACTTAAGTCCTGATAAAGTTCCTTATGTGAAAATACCGGATGTTGGTGAAAGGTTAATTCCCAACGCGGACCGCAGGCCATCGCTGATTACAGCTGCCCATGAAGGTGTGGCGTCTGCGCATGCGGGCGTTTCGACAACTGTGTCTCAGTTGAAAAAACGTTTCTGGTGGCGGGGGCTGTACAAACAGACGCATGATTATGTCAGTCAATGTGACATTTGCCAGCAGATTAGGGCTTCAACTGCTACGCATCCGCCCCAGACACAGTTTTACATTTCTAATAAACCACCTGGTTGTATTAATTTTGATCACTACGGTCCATTTTCTTCTGATACTGCATCTAAGTACATCTTAGTAGCAGTTGATTCATGCACACGCTTTGTGTGGGTGTGGCCACACCGCAGCGCTGATTCACAAACTGTCATAAGAGACTTGAGTGTCTTTGTAGGGATTTTTGCCTGTGGTACCTTCCATTCGGATCAGGCGTAAAAGGATGCCATGACTTCATTGGGGGTCCAAGTCAAGTTTTCTTCTCCATACAGGCCTGAGGGTAATAGTGTTGTGGAGCGAATGAACTGAGATTTAAAGCAGTCTTTGACAGCTAGGGTTATAGGCACTGGCAGGAACTGGCTGGTCCCCTTCAATAGCGTGCAGTGTGCTCTTAATAATCTCCCAAGAAGGTCTCTGGGTGGGCAGACTCCACACGAAATGCTCTTTGGTATCAAGATGTTCGTACCGGACCTTGACGGTCTAGACCAGGCGGCTGTTGCTGCCTCCTTTGACGTAGATGAACATTGCAATGTTTTACAGGATCTACAAAAGACGAGAGACAGTCTTGCAAAGGAACACTTAACCTCCACCTGGGATGATGCGTTGCAGATCCCGGTAGTTGGCTGGCTACCCCAAGTTGGGGAAGTGGTTCGAGAGAAGATCTAAAACAAGAAAGAATTAGGTCCCTCTTATCGAGCTCCTGTTCCGGTGCTTGGTGTGAAGGGCATAAGTACAGTAATTTTACTTCCACTTCCAGGTCATAAGGAAAACAGGTATATCTAAATTTACAATGTCAAAATACACAGAGTGGCCGATTCTTCTTAGTATGACACCGGCGATCTCATGTCCTTCGATTTTGAGAAATTCTTTTTTGGCCCCGGCTTCTAATCCAATGCCTGAAGTTGCTCTCGAGATGCCTGCAATTTCTAGTGTTTTATTGAGTACACTGCCTGGTACTCAACTTGATGGATCTGACTACACTTACCCAACTGACATATCGATGCCTGATTTGCAAACTCGCTTGGCTACAGAATCCAGATTTTCATTTGACACTGATTCACACACATTGAAGAAGCCTTCAAAAATTACTGTTTTGGGAAAACTATTTAAAAAACATTTTTTGATTCCCCTTTGGACTTACACTTGGTTGGTACTTTTTTCGATTTACCTTTTTATGTCAATTGGCTTTGTGGTGTCTTTTTTCCGACTTGTCAACGGACACTATGTCGAAGAGAGAACTTGCATGTGACATATCATTGGAACATTGGCTCCCCATTCCTCATCACACAGATTGAAGAGGGACCTGTATTTTGTTAATATCACTGCTTGGCCTGTCTTAGATGGGATTGCGTGGGATGCTGTTCGATTTCAAATTCATGGGCCCACTGAGGTTATAATATAATATAATGTAATTAAACAAAATATACATTCTGATGATTGGGATGTTCAAGCCAGAGAAGCATTGTTTTCTGATTTGAAGTATTAAACTGCCTTTGATGGTGAAGATTTATATTTAGAATCTGCTAATTATGGTGATTTATATTGTTACCAACATTTTTGCAATCATTACCTCCATAAAGCTAATACCAGGAGCAGCACTGTCAATTATACACAATGGGAACATTGTCCAGCTCCTATACAAGGCAGTTCTGCTTCCTTTTTGAAAAGGTTCACTTACTTTAACGATTTTAATCAGTCGAATCCCAATGCATTTTATTTTAAAATAATTGAAAAATTCACATCCAAATTTAGAGCGGTACCAAATGATTGTATTCGAATTCCTTTGCTGACCAGTTGGCTGTCGGAGGCTACGAGTTTTGGAAGGACACCATTGACCTTAAATCTGTTTGAGGTTCTAAAAGCTGGCAAGTGCGAGGCACTGAGGCTTTGCACAGTGCATGCCTCATCCCGAATCATATGTTGTTTTTGAATTCTACAATTTCACAGACAACTTGCTTTGGATTGGCTACCACAAAAAAATGAAATGCTCCTTCATTTCCTGAATTGGAAGAATATTCCGGTTGGAATAATGCCACTAAATGTTTCGATCAGAGAGTTACAAACTATGTTGCTGAATTCTTCTTTTAACATATCCTGTTTGGATCCTAAGAGCTGGTTTTTCTGGCACAGAAGTGCTGACTCTTGCCAGCATCAATTTATAGGTTTAGCTCATGGCTTTACACAGGTCAGGGTGGATCCCCATTTTGAAAGTGGCCATTCTGTGACTACCTATTCTGTAGGCAAATTATGTCAGAATTGGCTCAAACATTCTTCCTTGGCGTCAGTTAAACTGCATTTGTCTAAACTGACTGACGATGTTGATCTGAATGCTTTTATAAAGGGCCTGGCTAACGGCATATCTAAAAGATGGATATATGCTATTTACAACGAAGTCTGGAAAACGTCCCAGATTGAGTCGGCTACCCGCATTTGATCGATAGATCAGACTAATTTAGAGAAGGTGCTAGCAGTTGTAGATAATAGCATAAAGACATTTCTTCCTGCATTTACACATTAGACAATATTGTATCATCTGTTGTTGACATTGTGCAAGATGATGTGTCTATTTTGTACCATGGTCAAAATCAATTGCGTTCTGTTATGCAGTTTGCATGAACACTGCAAACCTTGAAGGCAGGAAGGGTGCCCTGGCATTGTATGAACACGTCTTCCTTGTTTGCCCCGTTTAATTTGACTGACAAGCAGCGTTTCCTCTCAATAAAAGATGCATCTTTTTCTATGTTACACATTGAAAGGTTGGAACCTTTACCATTTTCGGTGGCGGAGGCCAATTCAGCAACGTGGCTTATCCACGGGTTAATAACTCTCCGGTTTCCTTTATTCAAGTTCGAGGCATGTATGAAGTACTTTGCCATTGGTAGATATGAGCCTCTTGGCAGTGCTTATCTCCATGAAGCTTGGTCGCTTCCATTTACCTATAGATGCCATAGGGAGGGTAAAGAAGTTTATTTGAATGGTGAAGATTGCACTGAAACACCAAATAACTCGTTGATGTGTAGGCACATCCAATTATATGGCTCCTGTAATCAGAATGAGCCAAATGTAGCCTGTATTTTAAAAGGTACACCTGTGCCTGCTATCGTGCCCACATTTACATTACCGGCAAACAGAAGTTTTTACTTTTAAATAATGAAGATTGTTGTGGGTTAGTTGCGGGAATTGCTTATGTCGTTAAAGTGAGTGAGTGTGTAGGTTGTTGTAAGAATGTAATGTATCCTCCTCCGCATGGGATACTTGACGTTTCCATCTGGCCCAAGATTCCAACCTTGAAAGCAGAGTTCAACAAGATGAGTCTCATACCTCCCCTCGCCCTCTCGTACAACTTTTCCCTCGTCACAACAAATTCACTAGGCCTCACTGAAAAGGAAATCCAGGATATTCTCCAGGACCATAATGCAGCCCCTACCTCTCCTTGTCTACCAGACGTGAGTGCTGCACACCTCATCTGCACGTTTCCTATCGACCCCTGCAGATCAGCTCCCCTCTGTAATAGAAGGGTGATGAGAAGCAATCTTGCACCTGTACCCCTGTCTGCCCCAACTCCCGCCACCAGCTCCCTCCCTGCTCTGACACGTCTCTTAATCAACTGCCGTTCTGCAATAAAGCATGCCGCCGATGTCCCCGCTCTCATTCTGAACAATGACACGACTTAGCTATTCTAACAGAATCATGGCTTAATGATTTATCATCCCCATGCCTCAACCTCTTAGCCCCCCCCAACTTTAACATTGCCAGGCTAGATAGACCACACAACAAAAAAGATTGTGGAATTGCCTGCATCCATCGCTCTAACCTCCTTGTCACAGAGCTTCTAACGGATACCACCGATTCCTGCGAATATCTATACCTCTCAGACTGCAGTAACATCAAACACCTATGCAACCTGCACATCTTTTACCACCCCCAGGCATGAACGAACCCTTCACTGACTACCTCATGGAAATTATCATGGCTAAGAACTCCCCCAACACCAAAGACATTTTCCTCTGAGACTTCAACCTGCACTGGAATGACCTTAAGGATCCTCATGTCAACGCCATTAAAGACCTCATGGCCGATCTAGCACTGACCCAAGCCTGCCCACTCCCAACCCACTCGAAAGGGGCCACTCTAGACTGGATCATCTCAAAGGAGACAACCGCCAAGCTCATATCTATTGACCCCTGCGACTGGCCTGACCACCATGCCATCGCCTTCCTTCTACCTGCCACCAGCAAGGGCACCACAACCGGTGCTACCAAAATGCTGGGTCAGAGACACCAAAAACCTAGACCTCAATGAACTCGAGATCCGCTGCAAATCTGACCTCCCCCCGACTTCACATCGGTCAGTGACCTCAATGATCACTACTCTGTAACAATGTCGAACATTAGGGATGACCTAGCCCCTCTCAAACTAAAAAGAACCCAAGTCAAAGATAGAAACCCATGGTTCACTGGTTCCCTCAACGACGAGAGGAGATTCCTCCGATAAGCCGAAAGAATCTGGAGACAGCAGCCCTTGGCAGATCACCTAAAACTTCTTCGTCAGGCCAGAATAAATACAACAAGAACATCCTCAACTCAAGATTTTCAGAGCGTATCTCGCACAGAAGCTTGTGATTTCCGGAGGAAGCAGAAATTCACAATCGGCCAATGCCCTCCTACTCCTGCCTGCACGCTTTAGGGAAAAAAAAACTATATTCGGGCGTTTGCCGGGACTGCACCAAGAATATGGAACTCCTTCCCACCCGACATCAGAAGAATCCCCTCCCTGGCACGCTTCAAAAAGGAGGCTAAATCCTTCCTCATGGGTAAATGCATTGGCCACCTGAGAGACTACTGCCCCATCCTGCGACCCAGCACCTCCTCCCCTAATGTACAGTACTCTTGTGATATCCTGCCTATTGTATGACTCTTGACTCTGTAAAATGCCCTGATTTACATGTTTTCCCATCCCCTAATGTAAAGTACTCCTGTGATATCCTGTCTATTGTATGACCCTCTGAATCTGTAAAATGCTCTGATGTACAGTATTCTCCCATCCCTCTGGTACCCAGCACCCCTCCCCCTAATGTACAGTACCCTTTGACACCCTGCCTACTATATGACCCCTCAACTCTGTAAAGCGCTCTGGTGTACAGTTCTCCTGTGATAACCTGCCTTTTGTCTTACTCTCTGAATCTGTAAAGCGCTCTGATACCCTCAAGGGTCAAGTTCGCGCTCTATAAAACCTTAAAATAAAATAAATAAATAAATAAATAATTGTCTCATAAAAATATGAAAGTGGTAAAATAGTCCATAATTGCACATGTGGAGACCTAACCTTCCAATCCCATGCTTCATAGGCATAGCATTAGGGAGAGTTACAGGATCTTACCTGTACCATACCCTCACTGAAGGTTGTGGTTTCTGTTAACCATGTTCACCACACAGGATCAAAACACATGATCCCCAGATAATAAAGATATACCTTGGCAATATGTTTTTGTCCAGGTTCACTGTCCTGTGCAATGGGTAGAGTGATTGCAATCTCTAGTTGGTGAGCTTGTAAAGGAGAAGCAAGTCAAGGTCTATGTTTACCAAACATTTCAAGCAAACACTGTTATCACAGGTTTGTGCCGGGGTTTATTACAAAAATGCAAAAACGATTTGTAATTTGTAATGATTTAATAATGGTGGAGAAGTGTGGCTCACTGGTTAGAGGAGGCAGACCTGGAAGCAGAGGTCAGCCCGGGACCAGGGTTCAATTCCCGGCTCGGCGGGGTCTTGAGTCCTAAAATGTCCATGGACTCGACAATTCTCGCTCCGGTGCCTACTCGATTCACGGGTTCACACTCTGCAACTCTGGGCAATAGCTTGCTTAATCTCCACAACGACCCCTCGCGGCGGGATGCCTGGCTTTCACCTTGCGGATACCCTGCTGGGGTTATCTCACTGGGGAATACCAGGACGGGTTCCCTAAGCAAGCGCTTAGAAACTGCTCGGTGATTTGCGCTATATAAATTCCTGTACATTTACATTTACAATAACGGTTTAGTTGACAAAAAATAATTCTCATAAAAATATAAAAGTGGTGAAACGTCCATAATTGCACATGTGGAGAACTTCGCATCCCACACTTCATAAGCACAGCATTGGCGAGAATTACAGGAAGCTCTCAAGAGAGAAATGTGCAAATTTTCTCTCCCACAAATTCCTTACCATCTAAACATTAAGCATGCTCTTCTGATAATTTAAAAGGTCTGAACCTTTATCTGAAATAATTAAAGCAAAGTTACCAGTTAGATATTACATTAAAGCTTATTTAAACATTACTACACATGTCACCTTCATGAAATGTTGCAGTTAGCCATTTAATTTTTAAAATGTATGGGTAACCGGTTCAAACATTTTAGGGTAGTAGTGGATTTTATCAGCCTCTTAGGAAACTTCAGCAGATGTTGACATGAACATAAGCCTTAATGTAAGCTAACAATAGACCATAAATATAGAATATAGGATATCAAATAAAAGAGAGTGTTTGCAGCCATACTTCAAATATATTGCCAGGCTGCTGCCATCTGCCAAAAATGTTGAATCAAATGCAACATAGTTACCTGCTGGGCCCAGGTCAGAATGCTGCCTTACAGCCAGTTCTGATGTTAAGCCAACAGCAGTCAGTATGTTAGGATGTATGAGCCTATAGGTGTAAGAGGAAAAATTCAATTACAAGTGACAGTATGCGTAGTACCAATGGTTGTAAAATGAGGAGTGGATGGATGTCGATATCATGACAAAGCCAGGTGACAGCTATCATATAAGCATTATGTTACCATATAGCAGAGTAATCTGGCATAATGGGCTTTGGTGCCCAAGCTTTAAGGTGACATGTTACAGTAGTTTCAAATGGCAATATTTACCAGACCAAAAGGAACCAATGTAGGCCTAGGCTCCACAAGGGATGTATTAGGAGTTGCTGTTTATAAATCCACGATTCACTGACTCACTCATTCACTGACTGACTCACTCACTGACTCACTCACTCACTCACTCACGAAGAGGCATTCACTGACTCACACACACTCATTAAATGACTTGGTCTCACTCTCTAATATGCTAACTCGCTCATTCACTCACTGATTGAGATGTTTTCCTTTCAGAACTTGATAGGAAACGATAGAGATAAAACAATCCAAAAAAACATTGTATCAGAGTCAGAGTTTATTTTGAGGGAGTAGCCTATGTATGAGTTAGCTGAGAGTGTACTTAGCATATGTGGAACGTTCAACCCTGGAACAAATTCAAACCCAAGGTTGGTCGAAGTTTCTGCATTTTTTAAATAAAATTCTGTCTTGTCGGATGTGAACACTCCTGATTTGCCAGTGTTGTAGAAACAAATCATAAAAAATTCGATGTTAGGTTGAAAGTTAATATGTTGTGGAGCCGGTTCTAATGCAACATGAGCTGGGGGTAGTACCTAAAGTGCTTTTAGGACTATTCTTTAGGAGTACTTTTGAAATGCATAATGCCAGGATCCAAATTCTGACGCTGAGATGCAGTCGTGGGAGGAGTCTTGGAAAAGCAAAAACTGGATCTACGTTAACCGCATAGATTTTACATGTGCCATACCCTCACTGAAGGTTGTGGTTTCTGTAAACACATGATCCCAGATAATAAACATATAGCTTTGCAATATGTTCTTGTCCAGGTTCACTGTCCTGTGAAATGGGTAGAGTGAATGCCATCTCTATTTGGTGAGCTTGTATAGGAAAAGCAAGTCAAGGTCCATGCTTACCAAACATTTCAAGCAAACACTGTTATCACAGGCTTGTGCCTGGGTTTATAACAAATGTGCATTAAAGATTTGTAAATGGTAATAAATGAACAAGCCATCTCAAACATGACCCGGTTATCATTGGCTGCCCTTTATAAAAAAATGTTTATCAAATTTGGAGGCATGTTAACAATGGCTTTATCTCTGCTTTTGTGCGTTCAAAAGCCAAAAAAGCAGAGATAAAACTAGCTCCCTATCAGCAACAGGGTGCTACATGCAAATTTGCATGTTAGCACCCTTTTACTCTACACCTTCCCTTGCATCTCTAATGAGAGTCAAAGGTGGGCGTTCCAGAGTAAAATATTAGGAGAGATATCACTAATCCTGTTAGCGATAAAAAAAAGCAGCGCTAACCGCGGTTAAGGCTGCTTTTTTATGTCTGGTATTTTTCTGACTTAGCCATGATATCCTATGTAAGGTGGATATCATGGCTAAGTAGATCTATCCCTATCAGCAAGCTATCGCCAAACCATGTGGGATTATCGCTGTATTTCCAGCGATAATCTCACAATTGGCAGCTTACGCTCTGAATTTTATCGCTTTGGAGATAAGTGTTGCTGATAGCACGCTATCCCCGCAATAAAATTCTGAGTTGGCCGGCGATAATTATCCTACCGCTAAGTGCGCTTAGCGATAATTATCGCCTGGCCTTATTAATATTCCCCCTGGTCTTTCACTTTAGTCATCACAGCAATTGACTTTGTTTTGTACATTTGTTTGGTAAAGAACAAAGGGTCTGCTTGTCTTTAATAACCAGACTCTCACCCAGTTTCTCTCAGTACAATCAAATTTGCATCTGTGTGCGTTTCTTGTTGTCTGCAAAGGAGTGTTTATAGAAAACAGACTGAATGAAGTCAAACATTTTATAGCTGAACCCAAATTTGTTGAAGTTTTTGGATTTTTTCTTTATTCATTGAATACTGATTTAACTCATTTACCAGATGTTAACAAACTCACCATCATAATTCTTATCCAATCAAACATGATTAATAGCATTTCAAAGTTGTTAATTATAAAGTGTTTTCATGTTGAAAAGACAAAGTGCACCGAAAATTGCTGCCAATATGAGGTGATCCCTTATTGAAGAGCACCTTCCCACCTCGTAGTAAACCACCACTAGACTGGAGGATCATTCTTGTGGAAGTTCCAGGTGAGGTATTCTTCCTCATAAACCACTTGTTAGAAATGGTATTTCGGGTTGGATAAGGCTTGCTCCAAAGCCAGGCAGAAACCACCACTTTAGTTAGGGCAAGGGAGTTACACGCTGAAGATAACCCCTGTTCACCCTCTTTGTAGCTTGGCACAAGCAGTCAGGCTTATCCCAGAGGCAATGTTATGTTATGTTATGTTATGTTATAACCCATTTGTAAAGCGCACGTAGACCAAGGTTTCATGGCGCTGTTCAGAGTAGGATGCGGGCAGGACTAATTTACTCATGTGCCTGTGTGAACAGCCAGGTCTTAAGCTGCTTTCAGGCAATGTGTAAAGGATTTGCACAACACACACACACTTACACACAGCAGCAACAAACTAGGCACACTACAAAAGGAACTCCACTCAAGGTTATATCAAAAATAGCCTTTGTATTATAATGAACACATTAGAAATCTAATCACACATTTACACTGTGCCAACTGGCACTAGGCGCTATTCACAGGGGGTGGGGGTCCCCAGGGCCCAAAAAATAGTAAAAGAACGGGGGCCACACAGCCCACTTCTACAAATGTTTATAAAAAAGAGAAGCTGGCCCCTCACTGGAGGCCCTGCCCCCTCCCTCCATCACTCTGCAAATTCACCCCCTGGCACAATCTAAGTTGTAGAGTTAAGTCTTCTTGCCTCCTGAGGGTCCCTGGGGGCCAACTAACCCACCTGCTAACTCCATGAGGCACCATGCAGCTGGTTTGGAGAGTTGGCTGAGGTCATGCCCCCTTTTTACACAAACTCTGTGAACGCACCTCTTAACTCACTGCTGTTGGGGCAATAGGGTTTGCTTGTGTCCTGAGGACCTGAGGGCACAAGTGGACTTCATGCCCTGTGCAGCAGAAGCTAAACTACAAACTCAATGAGACACAAATAAAGAAGGAACCAATGAGGAACTTGTGAACCAAGTAAGAGGTATGAGCAGGGCCACTCGAATTATGTGACTGTTTAGGCGCACAGACTTTTGCACAATTATTTATTTTCTGCATTAGCCACATAATTCATCAATTGCTCCATAATCTGCAGATTTGAAGAAAAAAGACTTGTTTCTAGTTCAAACTGCTCAAACGTTACCAAAAATGCAGCGACAAATGTTACATCATGGGAGAAGGCCCTTTGCAAACCTAGAGTGGTCACTTGTTACTTATTGCTAAATGTGGGTGTTAAAATGGTACTAATGGTGTGCAAGCCACTCTTGCTTCCTTCTGCACCTCTCTTGCCTCTTTCTGCATTTCGGTTGCTTCTTTCCGCACATTTCTTTTTGCACTTCTCTTGCTTCTTTCAGCACCTCCTTCCCATTCTACACGTCTGCTGCTTCATTCCGTTACCCCCGCTTGCCTCTTTCTGCACCCCTCTTGTCTCTTTCTGCACCCTTCTTCCCACTTTCTGCATCTCTCTTGCTTCTTTCTGCACCTCTGTTGCTTCTTTCAACAATTCTTTTGCCTCTTTCTGTACTTTCCTTCCTTCTTACTGCACCCCTACTGCCTCTTTATGTACCTCTCCTGCCTCTTTGTGCACCCCTCCTACCTTTTTCTGCACCTCTCTTGCTTCTTTTTACACCTCTGTTGCTTCTTTCTGCACTGCTCTTGCTTTTTTCTGCACCTTACTTGCCTCTAGCTGCACTTCTGTTGCTTCTTTCTACACCTCTATTGCTTCTTTCAGCAATTCTCGTGTCTCTTTCTGCACTTCTCTTCCTTCTTCCTCATCCCTTCTTCCCTCTTTCTGTACCTCTCTTTCCTCTTTGTATACCTCTCCTACCTCTTGCTACACCCCTCTTGCCTCTTTCTGCACTTTTATTGGTTCTTTCTTCACTTCTCTTTCTTCTTTCTGCATCTCACTTGCCTCTTTCTGTACTTCTCTTGCTTCTATCAAAACCTTTGTTGCTTCTTTCAGCAGTTATCTTGACTCTTTCTGCACCTCTATTGCATCTTTCGGCACCTCTGTTGCTTCTTTCTACACCCCTCCTACCTCTTTCTGCACCCCTCTTCCCTCTTTGTGCAACTGTCTTGCTAGTTTCACCACCTCTCTTCTCTCTTTCTGCAATTATCTTGCCTTTTTCTGCACCCTTTGTGCCTCTTTCAGCACCTCTGTTGCTTCTTTCTGCACTTCTCTTCAGTTTTTCTCCACCCCTTCTACCTCTGACTGCACATCTGTTACCTCTTTCAGCACCTCTGTTGCTTCTTTCTGCACTACTCTTGCTTCTTTTGAAAACTCTGTTGCTTCTTTCAGCAATTCTCTTGCCTCTTTCTGCACTTCTCTTGCTTGTTTTTCTACCTCACTTGCTTCTTTCTGTACCTCTCGTGCCTCTTCCGGCACCTCAGTTGCTTCTTTCTGCACCCCTCCTGCCTCTTTCTGCACCCCTCTTAACTATTTGTCCAACTCTCTTCCCTCTTTCTGCACCACTCTTGCCTCTTGCTGTAACTCTGTTGCTTCTTTCTGCACCCTTTGTGACTCTTTCAGCACCTCTGTTACTTCTTTCTGCACTTCTCTTCCTTCTGTCTGCACCCCCGTGCCTCCTTCTGTACCTCTGTTGCTTCTTTCTGCACTTCTCTTGGTTCTTTCTGCACTTCTCTTGCCTCTTTCTGCAGTTGTCGTGCCTCTTTCAGCACCTCTATTGCTTATTTCTGCACTTCTATTGCCTCTTTCCCCACCCCTTGCTTCTTTCTGCAGTTCTCTTGCCTCTTTCAGCACATCTGTTGCTTTTTTCAACATATCTCTTGCCTCTTTCTGCACCCTTCTTTTTTTCTGCGCCTCTATTGCCTCTTTCTGCAACCCTGTTCCCTGTTTCTGCACCTTTCATGCTTGTTTCTGTACCTCCCTTACCTCTTTCTGTACTACACTGGCCCCTCTTTTTGCACGTCTCTTGCTCTTTCTGCACCCTTCACACCTCTTTCAGCATCTCTGTTGGTTCTTTCTGTTCTTCTTTTCTTTCTTTCTGTACTTATCTTACCTCTTTCCGCTCCTTTGTTGCTTCTTTCTGCACTTCTCTTGCCTCTTTCTGCACCTCTGACTTAGGTGTAGTTTTAATCCTCCTGCCCTATTGTGTACTCGAGCCCTACAGGGAAGGTCATGCCAATCACAGGGGTACCCCAACCCATAGTGTACCCTAGTGTATGAAGGTGTTTTCACTGTATTCTAAGTGTCTTTCAGCATAGCACTCGCTCTGGGCCTGGTTAGTCAGAGTCAGTTACCATCAGTACCAGTCAGTAAAAAGTTGGGGGCCAAGGATGACTTTAAAACAAGGCCTCTTTCTGCATCTCTGTTGGTTCTTTCTACATATCTCTTGCTTCTTTCCGCACCTTTCTTCTTCTTTCTGGACTTCTGTTGCCTCTTTCTACATTTCTCTTGCTTCTGTCTGCAGGTTTTTTCCTCTTTCTGCGCATGTCCTACCTCTGTAGTCATAGTTAGAGATTAGCTTTTAAAAAACCTTAGAAATTAATTGAAAAAAAACATATGTTTCAGGGACATTATAGTTAGAAATTATCATTTAAAAAACCTTTGAAATTCACTTAAATAAACACAGGTATCAGGGATGTTGTAGTTCGAAATTATCATTTAAAAAACCTTTGAAATTCCCTGAAAAAAACATAGGTTTCAGGGACGTTATAGTTAGAAATGATCATTTAAAAAAACTTAGAAATACACTGAAAAAAACACAGGTTTCAAGGATGTTATAGTTAGTTGGACATTTCACTCATACAAACCCAGAGAAATTGGGCAGTTATAGTTATTTGAGCTAACTATAACTCGCCCCCCCGCAATGCACTGCTGATGACGTCAAATATTACATCTTTCATGACATGTTCAGTGACATCGCTGATGACATCTAAAAAGGACATCACTAATAACATCACTGATGACATTATCCACATGACAATCTGATGCACCTCCTCAAACGCTAATATACCCTTTGATACACCCACCCTAAAATACAGACTACCATTTTGAAACCATAGACATACCAATACCAGTTACTACATACCCACTCACTGATTCCTAGGTCTACACCCACATCTATTCATGTACCCATACAGTCACTCATCAACACAGCACTATCAAACACACTCATACACCTATACAGACACTCACACACCACCACTCATCCAGAGTTACTCACATACCTAGTCAGCCATGCAAAGAATCAATCACACACCCATTTCCTCACCTATACAGCTATACACACACCACCCCACTTATTAATACAGATACTAACACATACTTACTCTCTTATTTTTTTTTTGTCCTCATTTGCCTGACCCTCGTTTCCAAGGAAAACACCAACCATCTTACTTGTCCTTAGGCCAAGGGTGAGATGATAGCCTTCTCCTACACCCAGACACGAGTGCCGGGCTGGCGGGAGACGCTTTCTGGAATAACTGAGGTAGGGAAGATGTTAGGAGGCCTGCCAATCCTCCAAAACTCCTTCAAGGTGTGTTTCGGCCTGTTGGACCAAGTGCTCTTTTGGACGGAACCACCAAGTTGGACCATGGAGTATATAGACATAATCATCGTACCCGGGGAAACCCCCCCACCCCCCGGGAATCATGACGAGAGATCTAGCTCCACTGAGCCAGCAAATTCCAAAAGGTAAGGTTACGTTTGCAGCATGATCTGGCCAGATCCACCTTTGATGTATCATATAGGGACGTTAGCCAGCCTGCGTGCGATGGTGCCTTGGAGTCGACCCAAAATTTACAGATCTGCCATCTCACGAGGAGAATTGCGTAGAACAGGAAGGCCTTGGCAGACCCAGTAACACTCTCATCCAGCCCAAAAATTATTAATGGCAACGTGAGGGATAATGATGTTTTTAGAATCGAATCCAAAGTAACCTTTACTTCATCCCAAAAAGAGTTAATGGGGGGACACTCCATAAACATATGGACATCGGAGGCTGTGGGGAGTTTACATTTATTCCAGCATTTTCCTGGCTGAAATTTGGATAGCCTTTAAGGGGAGAGGTAGGCTCGATGTACTGTAAACAGGTGATTTCGCCTCAACCAGGCGGGCTTAACAGCCTTATACAGGAGAGGGAAAGATCTTATCCATAACTCCTCACACTGAAGGCCCATGTCACCTTCCCATTGCTAGTCGGGGAGAGTGAACTCCCCATCCACCTCCTCCAAAATGGTCCAAAACCAGAAGGCTACTTCTTTGCCCCCCTATTGCCTCTCTACCAGCTGTTGTTCCAGATTACTGCTCCTCCCCAATTGGGCATTTTTCCTGCTCAACTCCCATGACCAGCTGACGAGCTGTATATATTTAAATCTTGATAGAGCTGGGCCAACCCTCCTATATAGCTCATCCCATTCTACCAATGACCCTCCTGCTAGCAACTCGCCCCATCTTAAAATCCCCGCCTCCTTTAGGGGAACTGCAAGAATGTCCTTAAGACAGAGGGGAAGCCCCGGGGAGTCCCAGATTGGAGCGAAGTTTGAAAAGTAGGCCAACCCTATTCTTGCTTTAATCAGCACCCAGGCTTTTGCCAATGATTGTAAGATCTTAAACCTCACCTTTTTGAAGAACCTCTGGTCCCCGAATTTAAATAGAAATCCATCAATTGGCAGATCTGCCCCATTTAGCATGACCTTAAAAATTCTCCCAATAGATGAGCTTGATGGGGATTTCAGCAACATCCTGGAATGTGACAGCTGAAACGCCCAAGCATAGTATTGTAGATCTTGCAATGCAAGCCCTCCCTTTTCCCTCCTCCTTCTCAATATCTTCCAAGCCAGCCTGGTTGCCTTATAATTCCAGACAAAGGAATTCATTTACCTGCTGACATTTTTGGAGTTGTTTAGAGTCAATGGCTGGTGCGATGGTGATAAAAATGAACATAAACTTGGGTAGAATGGACATTTATATTAAACTTATTCTCCCAAGTATGGTCAGTGGGAGAAATGTCCAAGATTTTAATAGCGCCCGACATTCTCGGAAGACCTGGTCCAAATTGGTCGTGCCATGTTACCAATTTCCTGAGTGATCCTTATTCCCAAATAGCGCCTGGATGGAGTTACTGCCAGCTGTGTATTACAGATGTTCCACATCATTATCTCGGTTTTCCCTGCATTAATTTCATTCCCCGAGATCCGCCAGAATTCTTCTGCCCTTTTAACTACTATAGGAAAGGCTTGAACAGGGTCAGATGTGTAGATAAGGATGTCATCTGCATAGAGTCCTACCCGCTTAACCCATCCTCCAAACTCAAAAGAGGGGATGTTGTGCTCCTCTCTCAAAATTTGCGCAAAAGGTTCAATGTACAAATTGAATAGGAGGGGGGAAAGCGGGCAGCCCTGCCTAGTACCCCACATGATTTTAAAGGGCTCTGTGAGTGCGCCATTCACCAACAATCTAGCCCTGGGGTCCCTATACAGGAGATCGATAGTTCGACAGAAGTTGGCCCCCAACTAGAACCTTCTCATTACCGCGGCCAGATAGGGCCAATTGACCCTATCAAATGCTTTAGTAGCTTCCAGAGTAAACGTGGCCAGGGGGAGAGAGAAGGTAGAGGCGATGTCTGTAGCCCGACCAGGTCATGAGTAAGATCTGCCAACTGACACCCCCTTATAAATCCCTTCTGGTCTTGATGGATTATTGAGCCGATCTCGCTCCCCAGCCATGCTGACAAAATAGCTGCAAAGATCTTATAGTCATTGTTTAGGAGCAATATCAGCTGATAGGACCCACAATCAGTAGGGTCCTTTCCAGGTTTGGGGATCAAGACAATAGTCCCCTCGCTCCATGACTCTGGTGGCGCCACGCCATTTAAAAAGATACCTTTAAAAAGGGCAGTCACTTGTAAGAATAGGCAGTTGAACCTACTCTAACCAAGAGTCCCTAGCCGTGGGTTCGACCGTGATCTTCTCCTTATAGATGGTCTGGAAAAACTCCTGGAAAGAACTTCCATTTTCTGAGTTGGAAGTCCTAGCTATGACTTCCCCTTCCAGTTTTATTTCCCTGATATATTTTTTAGCTTGGTCTGATTTTATCTTTCAGGCCAAGACCTTGCCTGCAGCCTCTCCATACTCGAAGTTTGAAAGTTTGCTTGCCTCCCACCTCTTAGCAACCCTTTCCTGAATAAACTTTCCAGGTTTTTTTTCAACTCGACCGCTTCTCTTGGTCTTCTGCAGATCCTTCAGCAGGACCACACTTCTGATCTATGAGAAACAATTCCTGCTCTAAGTTTTTAATTGCTTCCCTATATACCTTCCCTCTGTGTGAGGCTCAGTTGGTTATACACCCTCTTAAATAGGCATTAAATGCTTCCCACACAGTCACTATCGTAGCCGAGTTTAAGTTAATTTCCAAAAATGAAATAGACTCAGCTAAAAAGAAGCTTCTCTCTTCTTCTCCAAGCAGAATCGTCCGGTCAAAAGACCAGGAAATATGTCTGATCTGTTGAGAGTGTGTTAGAGTAAAGAAGATAGCTGAATGGTCAGGCAGGTGGGAGGGGAGGTATACCAATTCCTTCGGTGCATCTTTGAGATTGTAACTAAAAAGAGCATAGTCGATTCTCAACTTGTGTTTATATTTGAAATTCTGGAAGGAGACCCCCAGTGTGTTGCCCGCCCTCTCCCACCATAAATCCGCTAAACCCAAGGTTAACATTATTGGATTTGCCTAGATTTGGAAGGCGTCAAAGCTCTGGAGTTAGGACTATATTAAAATCACCAACCCAAATTACTGGGTCTTGAGAGGTAATCAATGAATTCTGGATCTTGTTCAAGTAGGATGGGTCATCATGGTTCGTGCCATAATAGCCCGCTAGAATGTATGGGCGGCCATCTAATACTATTTTGGTCAGAAGCCATCTTCCGCTGAGGTCCTGCTTCTATTCGATGATCTGTGCCTTGGCTTGCTTTTTAAAGATGATGAGGATCCCTCGAATATTGGCATTATGGTCCGTACATACGAATTTATCCACCCACCTCTGCTTTTTCAACATGTCATTTACCTCATGTTTGAGTAGGTGTGTCTCCTGGACCACATTTACCTGCGCAGGGGAGTCTCTCAAGTATTGTAAAATTCTGTGTCTCCTACCCCTCACACGCAGGCCATTGACATTCCAGGATAAGAATTGCACCACGGTCACGTCCCTTTCCTACCCCTCCCATCCACCCACCAATAGGGCTGAAATCTCTTATGTATGTAGAATGACATCCTCTGACCTGACAGAACCCACTCGGGTGACGTTTAGAGAAATTATTGCCCAAAACAAATTTAACGAGAACAGGCTTATGAGGACATGTTAACTTTCACCCCCCTCCGTGCCCCCCCCCCTGGAAAACATGGCGGCCGCTGGTTAGGGCAGCACGCGCGGCAGTGACAGACTTCTCTCTAGCCCCGCCGTAATTTGGAATCTACCTGCAGAAAAGAAAAGAGTGAAACCTTGGCCCCCGGAGTTCTGGTTACGCCCGAAAAGCAGTTTACTTGTGCTCAGTGTCAGCGCTGATGTGTGTAGGTTCGAGCATGGAACCTCCCCCCCCCTCTCTCCCATGTTGGAAGCAGGCAGCCGTGGAGCTAAGGCGCGGCCGCAGGGCGGCGGCTCGCGGGCACCTCAGAGGAGGTGTAGGAGGTGAGAGGGGAGAAGGGTGGGTGAGGATTCACCCGATCTTCGCTAGTTCTCGCTCCGCGGAACATACGGAGCCTGAGGGAAGCGTTGTGGGAGAGGAGGTGAAGGAAAAGGTGAAGGAGACCACCCGCAAAACCTCCCCAGCATCTGGCAACAAAACACTGAGCAGTAAGGAGGGAGGGGCGGGCTGGTGGTTCGAAGGACGCAGAGAGTCTGAAGCCCCAAAATCTCATCAGTGGCACACCTGGTAAACAAGGGGCTAAGGGCAGAAGGCGGGGGAAGAGCTCTCGGAACAGCACCTCCATGGGGAAGCAAGGGGAGGGTTGTAAGGTAGTCCCCAATGGTATCCCAGACTGTAGCACTGACAGAGGAAGTGTAGTGGAAGTGGAGGGGGAAGGCGAGGCTGAGGTTGAGGCTGAACTTGAAGTTGACAAGATCAGCGATAGATCAGGGGTGAATCAGTGGGCTAAAACAAGAGGAGGATCTACGCACCCTAAAATCAGTACCAGCTCCCAGTCAGGGGGCAAAGGTAAAACTAAGTGGTCTCGTAGTAGTGTGACCCGAATCACACCCTCGCTGT